>NW_028263379.1:26765259-27365259 GCF_051168715.1 Poecilia mexicana
CTGCACAATGCTGGTCATGTGAGGGGAAAACCATCACAAACACTTTCCTCTTGCTTACCAGAAACATTCATCTGTGAGGCTGGGAATAATTCTAATCACTTAAACTTAAGGCAGCCATTTCGTTTACAAAATATAGTAGAGCAACTCATCTCTTAATAATTATTCTGTTTTAAAACTGCCTTTGGTAAGAAGACAAATGTAGGTATATCAGCTTACTATAACTATTGTCTGGTTAGCAGTATTATAGGTTTGAGAGTTTGACAATGTTCTGTCAGGAATTTCTCAAGTATTTCCTCACTGTGAGACAATAAAGGACATTTCTGTTCTTCTGTAGTGTTCTGTAGTGTTAGTAAAGTCCCTTTTAAAGTGAAACATCAAAGAGCAGAGGCTAGAGTTTCCTCCGTCCGTATGGAACACAGAGTGAAGCAACTCCGTGTCTCTCCATCCTGTTTCTTCACACTATTTGTTAGCTAGCTGAAAAACAGACTCCTCCACTACAACTTCACCAGATTTGTGGATCCAATCAGATGCTGTTAGATTTTTCTACCTGAGCTGTGTGTCTCTGCAGCTTCTCCCGAGTTACCATGGAGCTCTGTGCTGCTGCTCTTCTTATGTATTTTACATTTTAATATTAATATCTTTGTTTCGCTGTATTAAAATCACAATAAATGTTACTCTACATGTTTTCTATAGCAAATATTAACAATATTAAGAATATTATTATTATTATAAAGAAAGGCGTTTCAATCATATTTTACACTTTAGACTGAAAGTTTAATCTAAAATATTGGTTTTTACCCAAGGTTTTCATCCCCTGACAATCTGATACTGGCCATGCTTAGTGAGCACAGATGTGGGATAGATGGACAATTATGAGAGCATGTGTCAAAACCAATAAAATGCAACTCTGGACTTCAAAGGTTTCTATAGGACTTTTAAGAGAAACCAACAACTCACATGCTAAAGCTCATTTCAAGGCTTCAAAGACGACACATTTACATCAGACCCCTCCGTTCGCGTGTCTGGCAGCATGGGGAGATCAGAGGAAGGTGCAACAGTTTGATTAAAAAAAAAAAAAAAAAAAGCCTGCGTGTTCTGTCTGATCAACTTAATTTATAAACAGCTGTTATTCGGAATAAGGACATCTCACATTTTCGCCCTTAAATCTTCCTCTGAATAAAAACACAAGGATGCCATACACAGAAGAAGGTTCCACTCCCATCCGAGCCGAGGCAGAGAGCGTGCGACCGGAGCGCGCGTTCTGGTTCCGAGTGTTTGTGTGGAAAAAAAAAAAAAAATTTAAAAAATCATACCGAGGCTGTCACTCTCCGTCTGCCTGTTCTTCTTTTGTCTGTCTTGAGAAGGGAAACGGTGTGTGAGCCCCGAACTCCTCACATGTGAGGGAGTGCGAAACAGGTGCAACTCGAGCCCCGATGTCAAAATATCAACACAATGATCTGAGGGTCTAATAATAGCAGCAGACAGAGGAACACATCATAAGCGCACGGTGGCAAATCAAAAAGACGATGACGGGCCTAAACACCGAACGTCATGTTGCACCTCTCTCATCTCGTGGCGTCTGCAGCAATCTTCAGAAGTCTCACCTTCCCGTGCTTCTCCTCCTCCCTGCCATCTCACCCTTCTTTCATCTCCCTTCTTCGTAATTTCAAGCTTCCTCTTCTTTCTTGTCTTCGTTCACGCCGTGCCTCTCACAATCTCTTGTTATGCTCTTGTCATTGAGGACTGACAGGTGTTGGTTTAAGAGTACGGGGCTCCCCTTAAGGGCACAAGCATACATGTGGATGAACACACACCTGTGTCAAGTTCACGACCGAAACATAACCCCCCCCCCCCCTAAAAAACGTGGCGCCCTAATTAGAAGCATGTTTGCTAAGAAGTGTGGGCTGGAGAGAATGTTTGTGCCAACATTTCCTCTGACTCATTCATTTTTATTTTTTTTTTATTTTTGATTGGATGCTAAAACAGTTTAGGTCACGATGTTAACAAATGAAGAGCGCACCAAAAGGAGAAATATCATTCAAGTTACCCAACTACGTGAGCTATTTTTAGCTGTTTGAAAGACATGAAAAGCCTGGGAAACAAACAAAACACAACCTGGGTCAATAACAGATTTAAAAAGTGTGATCCCTGCAATACATGGCCGGCATCTTTGCTAGTCTCAACACATTTAGCACCACATAAACACCTTTTTTAACTTGAAGTCACATTATTGATGTAGAGTGCTGTCAACAGAGACGCATGTATATTTTTCTGTGGGTTTTTGAGTTCAAGCTCAGCATGTGTTGCATGGTTTTATCAGTGACTAAGCAGGCTTTTTTTTTCCCCCAGAGTGCTACTGAAAAGTATTCAGTGACGAAGCATTTTGTAAGAACTTCATGTGGTGGACCTGCATAAAGCAGTGGATAATTGTGAGTTTGAATGGGGATTTTAAACAAATTTCAATAAAAAAAAAAGCATTAAAAAAGTACTTTTAGATATCTATATGTCATTTAAAATGCACGCCTTTCAACCTCTCTGCAACCAATCGTTTTCAGAAGATACTTAATTCAGAAGAAAAATAGTCCAGAATTAAAACCAATGATGGATT
This sequence comes from Poecilia mexicana, assembly GCF_051168715.1. NCBI lineage: Eukaryota > Metazoa > Chordata > Actinopteri > Cyprinodontiformes > Poeciliidae > Poecilia > Poecilia mexicana. Next base: position 26,767,868 of record NW_028263379.1, read on the forward strand.
TAACAATGGGCTTCCCCTTTCTCACTAATTTAGAATAGAATACAGTACATTTTTGTCTTCAATAGATACAATTTGGAGTGATTTCATGACGCGTGCAATTTACAGACTTATAAACAAACCAGCAAAATAAAAACTGATCACATTTAAAAAACAAAATGCTGTGGTTGACTCCCACAGTCTCAACCAAAAAAAAAAACACTTAACTGTAGACGATTATTTAGACGGACTCAACAAGTCATGGCTCATCTGCATGCAGCTGACACATTCGCCATGATCATCTAACTTATGTAAAATACAATACATACATAATTAATTAAAACATAGTGTCACAAAAGGAACATAAAAATCCTACCACTTCACACCAGCTGACCATAAAAGACGACCATCTCGCCAAAAAAAAAAAAAACCCATTGCTTCAACGTGTTGAAGAAACTAATTGCTTTCAGTACAAAGGACTTTTTTTTTTTTTTCTGTTTGATGGTAGCAGCTAAAAAGTTGTGACAACTAGTGATGCCTCTGATCAGCAAGCAAGAATACTTTTCACCTTGTTAAGGGGTTTCTGATTAGAGATGTGTGCTGAGTTACCCAAACGGATGCCCAGCAGTTTGCTGGCAATAGTCTCCACTTTTCCTCAACATGCTCTTTGGTTTTACGTCTCTAGATTGGGTGAATGCCAAATTCCAGCAACAGTGTGTCAAAATTCCCAAAATAGAGTGATATCCATCTATATGTGTGAATATCTCAATGAAAAGAGAAGTTTAGACCCTTGGATAACGTGGAGCTCTAAGGTCTATGTCGACCCAGAGTAAAGGAGGAAAGGCATCTGGAGTAATCTTAGATAAGTGATTGTATTAGCTCACCAGTCTGTTAAAGATTATGGGATGATGTCCTAACAAGATGGAGTCCATTATTTTCCAATCGAGAGAGATTATTTACAAGTGGAACATGTTATAAACAGTTACCAGCGTTCTCGGGAGTGGATGCTCCAACAAGGTTAACCCCAATGTCAGGCTGGTGTGCAACGCTCAGAGAAACTGTAAAAATCCTAAGAGCTTCGCCTCGGAGTCTACAGTTAGTATATTAAATGTTAAAGTGTATGGAGGAACAAATAAAAACAAAAGAAAAAGACAGAACAAGCATGGCTTGTCTGAAAGGATTGCCAAAAGGAAAATTCTTGTGTGTAGCGAGGGGAAACGGCAGCACGGCTTAAGTGCATCTGAACAAACAACAAGAAAAAAACGTAATTTGGACAGATAAGACCAGAGCAGGACAGCTTGGATGTGTTACACACTATCACATTTAGCAAAAAAAGACAAAAAAAACAACAACAATCAAATTAAGCATACAAAGTACAGCACACAGAGTACATGGTTTGTAATTCTTTATGACTTTGATTGGTGCAGATGCAGAACCAATCAAAACCTATCAATAACCCCGCTCCATTTTTTCACCCTCAGTCATGAGCAAAACCCGGAGAAACTTAAACCGCTCTATAATTTCATATTCATTAGCTGCCATTTAGCACCAGCTTATCTCTTATTTCATTTTTTTTAAAAAGCACAATGTGCAACCTTGTGTTTAATTGCTGTATACCAGTTTATTTATCTTGCCAGGTCATTTAGCAGCTTTTTTTTATGAAGGTTGAATTAAATGTTAAATGACTACAAGAGGACTGTTGATAAATATGAAAAGTATCAAAGTAGTGATGCAGGTTTGAGGATAAAAACTACGTTTAGGTTCCTATCCTGAAGCGATGCAGGATTACAGGTAACTATCATTAGTTACCTGTATCTATCAAATCAAAATCTATCATTGATTTGATAGATTTTTTTTTTCAATCATTAGTTTTGAAATTTGACTTAGAGTGATTGAAAAACATCTGAAGCTTCAAGCTCACTTTGCCCCGAATGGTTCGAAACCTTACTTGGACTTGGACTATTAGGACCCTTCATCAAACAAAATAGCCTCGAGCAAAACTTTGGAGTCATAACCAAAATTTTAAGCAGCAGATTGGTTTTAGAAAATTGTCTTAAAATTGTCAAACCCATTTTAAAACCTCTGCAAGGCGAGTGTGAATTGAGGCATGATGAGTATGAAACTTTGCTGCAGATGGCTCCTTTTTGTGCTGGGGGGGACATTTTTTTTCTACCAAAAGTATGGGAAATGGGAAAAGCGACAAAATGAACATCGCCCATGTGGAGCGCACAAGAAATCTATAACAAAACGACCTGTGGATGGAAATAATTTAAACTTGCTCCAATGCCTAAGTCCAACTTTGAGCTTTATTTAATGAGAGTAAAAAAACGTGTCTTGTTGAGAGCTTTGCATTACTGATTGCATAAAAATTTCAAAAACTTCAGCATTGTTGTAAAAGAAAACTGGTCCAAAAATTCTTCCAGATTAATAAACGAGCCATTGGTCAAGAATATAAATGGTTCCAACTATACTCAACTCTGTTATGTGCACAATTTGCACACACATCTACTCCTGGTCCTAGTTTTTGTCGAAGTAATAATGACAGAGTGAAATCTGTTTGCTGACTGGGAGTGACATTCAGTTTGTTTTCACCTGATGACTTTCCTTACTGTATGTAAAACTTTCTACTTAAAAGTCTTTGCCTTTGTATTACACACTTTATATTCTACATGTCTCTATATGCTTCATTTGTGCAATTATATTGCTGTAATTTAAGCACATTTCGTACCAGTCAGTCAGAACGAGCAGAAACACTGAGTAAATTTACTTTTTCACTTCCTTCTTTCTCTTAAAATGCAAATCTGAACATAGCAAAACCCCAGTGTTTGTGTTCAGTATCCATTCGTTAGACTTTCCCTTTTTCTTTTCCCAAGCACAGTATTTTCAAACTCAGTCCTAGTTCGGTAATGAGCTGCTTTGCATCAATAATTTAAAAACTACATTCTATAAATATTTGATTGTGGAGCATTTGTTATTTTTATTGAATAATATCCCGGTGAGAACAGTCGCGGATATCATCACGCGCAACAAGTTTCAAAGGAGGCAAAACTTGCAGAAATAACATCAATTAATAGGAACACGTACTTCACTGAGGCATATATTCTGCAGATTTATATACATTATCTCAGTCTCCGAACTTAAACTTCTTGATTATATTTCTCTTTCTTGTTATTAATTTTTTTTCTTCTTTTTTCACTTACTGCTAAATTCCAATTACAGAGAAATATGTTAAGGTCATCAAATTAGTTTTGTAAGTGCGGCGCAGGGATTTCAGAGTTTCCTTACATTCAGCTTTATTGTTGAATATTGAACGAAATCTTTTACAGCCCCTTCCAGACACTATTAAAATAAAGAGACTTGAGCGTTGACTTGGCAGCTGCAAGCACGCAATATCCTCACACACACACGCACACACACACACACACACACACACACACACACACACAAGCTCGCTTAGACTTACAAATACGGGCCACGGAGAGCAGCATCGGGTGATTTCATTTTGGCACGGAAGAAGAAGAGATTTACCGTCACAACTGTGTGCTGCCTCGTAAAATGCCCGTCTGGAAACACAGGCAGGAATATTGGAGGGCTTGTAAATTTCCCCACAGCCAGAGCCTGATGGCCACTTCCAATCTGTGCTGACCTGGAGGAAGAATGATTAGTACATGCATGGATGAAATGAGATCAAGTTTTAAGGCTGACTTTTTTAAATTTACTTTTATTTAAACTCAAAGTCAAGGCCACAATCAATATAGTCCTCTACACATGTGTTTGGGAGGCATCCGTATGCCTCCGCGTTTTTCTGCTAATTAAACAGCAGCCTGTTGAGGGAAACGGAACGAATTTGAGTCAACTTCAGTGTTGTGTTGTGTTTTGCTCTGCACAGACTCGCTGCGCAGCTAAGACCCAGCCTAATTACACATGCATGCTGATTAGGTGCTTTCAGACCATCTCCCTCTCGTATTTCCTTCACTTGGCTCAATCTCTCCATCTGGTCGGCCGGATAATAAATCACGAGGTAGTATGTGACGTTATGTGGCAGGATGCATTAATCTTATAATTAGAGAATGAAAAGGTGGCGCTAAATTTAGTGTGGCCTTTCTGGCTTTTCCCTGCCCCCCTATCTGGGCATGCTCAATTGTGCCCGTTTTCCCGCCCTCACACGACGCCCGCTTCACAATCCAATATTTATTTATTTATTTATTGGTGCTTTTCCATTAAGACTTTTTGTGGTGTTGAAGAAAGGAGAGGGATGGGGGAAGAAAGAGAAGTTTCTTAATTTCCAAACAGCTGCAGGGAGATTTTTTTTCGGCTGTCATTTTTCTTTCTTTCTTTCTTTCTTTCTTTTTTTTTTGAAGTTGGCACTGTAATTACGCTTTATAAAAGCAGAGTTCAGCAAAGCGATTCCTCTGATTAACTAATCAAATCTGCTGCCACAGGTGGCAAAGTCCCTGTGCCCGCGCTGTCCTATTTCTTCTTCTTTAGCATACCACAAAAGAAGCAACTATAAATTAAAGCTCGTTCAACGTGGCTAACAAGTTTTTTTTTTTGTTGCCCCGAAAAAATGAGACACAGAATCAATTATTGTGTAATCAAGGAGGTTAAGACGGTATTTAACTGTGACTTTAAGAATTTGAACACAACATGCTGTGTTCCCTGGTATACACATTGCAATTATTCTGTCAAAGTTTTGGACATGAACACCTCAAATTTGACTTCCACCTACAAGAATTGATTTTCTCCAACTCTTTCCAAAATGCCTTTGCCAGATCATAGGTCTAGTCCAAGTAACACAGGTGATATCCTAAGTTCTTAAAAGATGAGTGGATAACATATATATATATATATATATATATATATATATATATATATATATATATATATATATATATATATATATTAGGGCTGTTGTAAACGAATATTTTAGTAATCGAGTAATCTATCGATTATTCTTACGATTAATCGAGTAATAAAAAAAAATTCTAAAATGAAATATTGGTAAATCTGGCATAATACCAGTGTTACTATCAGATATCAATATCAGTCCAATTTTTCATATTTGAGCATCCCTAACAGTTGCTTTTTTGTAGTTTAGAAAACTAGCCTGTAACAATAATAGCTCACTTTCTAAGTTAACCAGAAGAAAAGTTATAGAAAAATCTGAAATTATATTGAATTTAATAACAAAGAGGCAGGCTCACAAATGTGCTAATAAAAAATGTCTACAATCCAGCTTTTAGTTTATGTATTCATCTTCAGTGAGTTTAATAGATTAATTAAACTCACCTTGCCACCTAACCTGTCACGCTTTGGGTTTGAAAATACGGGAAATGCCGCCTGGAGTGGGAGGAGAGGGCGAATGAACGAACGTAAGATTGGGTGGAGGGGAGGAAATAGACCAGCGGACTGACGAACCGTTAGACCGGGGGACGAACACGGGGGGAAGCAATACGGGATATTTACGACACCTTCACTGGTCACACTCAGAAACTCATCTACCAGCCATGTACGATGCGCTCCGCCACCCGTTTCTTCAGACCGGGATATGAAATTTATTGTGCGGTTTGTCGGTAAAGCTACATTTACACGGTAAGCATCAGCTACTCAGCCACCCGCCCTGTTCAGTCTATCCGCTCACCTCAACGCTCTTCCCGCCGTTCGCTTTCAACCAGCAGCCCCGGAGGAGAAATGCTGCCGTACTCCAGGCATTCCCCCAGTCATTTTAAGGATGCTTATTGGTTCCCCAAAAACGATAAAAAGTCGGGCATTATCATCAATCAATAAAATCCCCACGGACCAATCTTGAAGATTGGACTTTATGCCGCTGAGACTTAGCTTTTGTCAACAACTCAGAGGCGGAAGTGAGAGCTCCGCGCAACACAAATGAAGTCCCGGCCGGAACACGGTGCGCTAACTAATAAAACATAAATTAACGAAGCTTCGAGGCAGGTAAATTTTCCTTGAGGAATTTTAGTAATCGAGGTACTCGAATCATTCGAGGAATCGTTTCAGCCCTAATATATATTCTTTCTTTATATTTGACAAAGATCACTCTTTGGGAAGGTCAATAAGTCACAATCTTTTTTTAAACAGATAATGAAACTGTTGGACCAATTGATTTATGAATCTTAATCATTTTTGCCTCAGCTAATAAGGCTACATACTGTAAAATTTCTAAGTGGTAAATGACATTGTTTTCCTTCAGACTTTTACCGGTTAGGTCTGAGCTGCAGCACCTCACAGCAGCAGTAACTAAGGTCAGGCTTCTCCTGTCCATCAAACACAAGCAACACTTACGGAGCCGAGCTGGTGTGGCCTCCCAAGACCGCTGCTGTCCCCCCGGGGCGTCCGTGAGCATGCGCGCGAGGCGGAAGTCGAGAGTGAGAGCTCGTGTGTGTGCGCCAGAGAGGGGTTGGGGGCATTAGCCTCTGATTGAGTTTTCAGAGAGCAACGTGGGGTGCAAAAGGCTCCACAATGGTCTAACAGAATTAGTAGCTTGTGATGAATGGTGTGTGAGAGCAGCACTGACAGCTCGCTTTCACAAATACACACCAGCGAGGAGGCGTGCATGAATGTGTGTGTGCGCGGCGTGAACACCTTCAACTCTTCGCCCACTGGTTCAAGGACTTTTCGTCCACTAAGAGCTGCTGGAACGAGGAAAGAGAAGTGACAAAACACACGCAGTGGGAATCTCTACGCGTCTGTGTCTTTGATTGATGTCAAGAGCCTGAAACATGTCCGGCGCTCGGGGATCGATAGCGGCCGGCCTATTCAACATGCTAAAACACGCCGCTTGTACACGCTCTCGCATTTTACGCAAACAAAAGACGTGGCTGGAGAGACCACGTTGTCCCTCTTTAGCGTCTCCGGCTGAGTAAAAGCAACATCAAATAGAGCCTGATGTCGAAAAGAAGTCTGGTAATGCACGCCGGACACCAAAACAACAGACACTCTCGGGCGGACGCGCACGCTAAGTCTTGGATGCATAAGAGCAGCATTTAACGAAAGCCTTGGGATATTGATCACTGTAGATGGATGCTATCTCACATTAAAGGATGGGAGCCTGGGGTGATGGAGAGCAGAAAAGAAAAAGAAAACTTAAATGATTAACAAATGGAGAGGGGAAAGATTATTGATGGGAACACGGACAACGTGTGTGATTGTCCGGTCGGAGTGATGGCATTATCATCGGCGAAGAGAGAGAGGCCGGAATGGGGTAAAAAAAAATAAAAAAATTTCCCCATAGCATTTGGCTTGTAGCCTGTTGACACCTACCTTAATGGAAAATTTAGTGAGCTCTAATGGCTTCTCGTACCATCCTCAGTCCTGCTAGAGAGGGTGAGGATGAAAGAGCTTTGAGAGAAAATTACAAATTCGCCAGTCAGTGATCAAAATTTTCCTCTTCCATGAAAGCAGGGTACATCATTAGGAGCAAAAGAGTAGACAATGGAAGGGTAGGACTTCATTTGATTTCTTTAAACCCACACGTATTCTTTTTTTATCCATGTCTGATTTTTCTTTAATTTCACTTTTGCTTTGGTTGCCCAAACCAGGCTTTTTCTTTGTTTTTTTTTTATATCCTTTTTCTTATTTTCTTTCTTTTTTTCTCTGCCATCTCTTCTCTCTCAGTTTACCTTGATGATGAAGAGAATGAGGATCCATTTGGAGACTATGTGATCAGTAAGTTGCATCTGACTGTAGATTCCCCTTTTGATTCCTCAAACCTTTTTAGATCTGTTTGTCATCTGTATGGGATTGTACTTTGTGTTGTGTGTCCCTTTCATGTGCTTCCCTGTGAGTATTTATCTATCTTGTCTGTTCCTGCCAGTAAAAAAATAAATAAATAAAATAAAAACTTATTGGAACCATTGTAAAAGTTAGTAGCTGACTGCTTTTAAAACTTGCAGGCCATGTTGGACATCGACGGCTTTCCGTTAATCTGAGGTCTCAGTGTGTTAGGAGTGACTTACCTTTATGACAGTCTGTTTTGATCAGACCCAAAGTTAATATATATATATATATATATATATATATATATATATATATATATATATATAAATTACATTTAGAGATATTTATTTAAACGTCGACAACAAATTCTTGATAAAAAGAAAAGTGTTTTTTTTTTCTACCCTGATAAAAAAAATAACTTCACACAATGTATTCATTGTTATTATGTGCAAGTGTAAAAAGTTTACCACGGAGTCATCTTGCTTCTCTTAAAATACCGTTTAACTGTGTAGAAATGCCGAATGCGCACGGCGCCTCTTTACGTCTCTCTAACAGCCGTGTGTTGAAATGTCAGAAACATTAACATAAAAGTGACCTTTGTACTAATGACTTAACAGTGTACCTTTAACAGATTGATTCAGACATTATCTCATGTGTGATTGCACAAGGCGCAATTGTTGTGATGTACTCGCAACAGATCCCAAACCATCGAGTTTTCTGGTTGCTGTTGTCGGGGTGTCTGCTGGGGAACGGTAAAATAAATGCTTCCTGTGCATTAGTCGGTGTGTTTCATCGGGTCCCAGGCAGGAAAAGCTTCATTTCATGTTCATATGCCTCTGCTACATTTACAAGCTCCTTTCATTATGATCTCCTGTTCATTAGTACACGTCCAACTGGTTAATCTCTTTGCACTTGATCAGAGAAAATTTCCCAGAGGGTACTTCTGTGGTTATTCCCCTCCCCGTCCCCCTTTTTCTTCTATTGGAAAGTCGGCTGTATTTACTCGAAATCATTTGTCTCTGGAAGCCTGAATTTGTGTTGATGTTTGGATGTGAAGTTTTTCTCTCGGCTTTCATCAGCAGGATATTGTACAAGTAAAAGAGAGCAGAAGAGAAGTGACGTGAAACTTGAAGTAAAGATACAAAAACATTCCGATGTACTTTTGCATTAAAAGGTTGAGGTGGCTGTTTTGTTTTTTTTCTTGTGTACATTTTAGCTTAAATTGTTTTGGTCGTGACCTTAGGGCAAATGCAGGAATCTGTGCATTGATGAAGGTATTAGCAAAGAGATGAGGCAAGGTTGGGCAGAGGTAGCCCACACAGAGTGATTTAATTTACTTTCTTGAAGCAGATTGACCATAAAAAAAAAAGTGAGTTTATGTAAGCAGACAGATACAAGGACAGGAATGCACTGTAGTTTCTCTCAATATGCACACACATATGGATGATGACAAAGGAAAAGCATTATTAAGTGCGAGGAATGTTTCATTTATTCTAGCAGTTATATCCACAGTCCAGTGGTGACAAGGAATGTGTTTGCAGTAGAAAGAAAGAAATCCTTGATTTGGCACCTATGGGTTTAAATATCTATAAAAGGACATTTTCTGACACCGGTATTTACTGATATTAATCTGCCTTATAACTTTGCATCTGTGGAAGCAAAAAAAAATACATTCAATTCTCTACCATGAGCAAATGATAGATAGATTGATAGATAGATAGATAGATAGATCTAACACTACAGAACTTTAAAAGACACCATCCATATCATTTTGTAACAGGAGATGCAGTAAACACCTTATTAGAGGATCAAAAGTTGTGCAAAACCACATTAGCTTGCTCGCACAATGTCGAACACTTTGCCTTTTTTCATCTTCACATCTCTCGAATCCACTGACACAAATCCTCTCTTTCTTTTCTAACATACAGTCCTGTCAACGGCCAACCGCACAAATCGAAAACTCATTTCTCTATGACCCCAGCGCAATTATTAAAGTAGTATTTCACTTTGGTGTATTAGAATTTTTCAGGTTTTCAGGAACAAGCTGTTTCCGAAATGAAGGACAGCATATGCCATCACAAACACAGCGATGACGATAAGTATTGCACGTCAAATATTTATGGAACATGAAATGGTTTCTAATTCCCAAAATGTTACACAATAAGTGTGCCATAACGAGTTAAAGCCAAATGATCTCAAAGACCTTCACAGTCCTATGCGTTGTTGCCAAACATACTAGTAGCAGTGGTTACAGATGTGTCACTGAACTTCTGAATGGTCCAGTGAGCATGGCTGCAGGAGCAGTTGCTCCATTTGCTCCATCATTCAGGCACCAGTGGTTGGGGCTATAATTGAGAGGCGGAAAGTACATCATTTCGACATAAACTGACCATGAACATGTTCTGCTTGCAAGAGATTTTCTCCAATAGTCAAGGATCACTCCTAGAGTGCCGAAGAACGACAGAGGATTAGCGAATTATGTCTGTCCTCTAAGCCCACTCACCTGTAGAAGGAAAGCTTGTTGAATCCTGTTTAAAATTTCTGAAACATTTGGACAAGTCAGTAAAATACTAAGAGAATAAAGTGTGTCCAGGTGAGAACAAAGTTGAGTTTTTTAAATTTTATTTCATACGCCATTTTAGGAGAATCGGTACAATAAATCGTAATTTAAAAAAAAAAACATGAAAGTGTCTGGCTTATTTCTGCATGTGGTCAAGAAGACAGTAAAATAACAATGAATGGAGTAATTTAGAGTAAGTCAGTCACCTGACTTGAACAGAACTAGAAATCTCTGAAAGAACTGAATTTCAGGGTGCATAGACGAGTCCCCAAAATCCTTCAAAACCAGAGAAAGAATAACAGATTCATGGAAGATTAGACCTGATAAATTGTGCAAGTAGTTTCCACACAAAGGAAAATTCTCCAGGCTATTATCACTGGAAGGGAAAAAAAATAAAAACATTCCTACCACTAATTACTAAATACATTTCAGTAAGCACGTTCAGTACTTATCCTTAAGGTCAGCCTACTTTATCATAAGATTTGGCTTGGATTTTTAGCTTGTGACCTGGAATGACTTTCATGTCAATAGCCTGATTTAGAAATGCATCTACAAAAGTTCCTTAATTATTTCCACCCCCCCCCCCCAATATTGGACAACAAACCACATTAGCTTAATGAATAACTTTCCAAACGATTCTATTTCTTTAAACACTTTCTCATTCTCAAGTTCACATAAATCTACTCTTTTTTTTTTTTCTTTTCTTTTAGTCGCTGCAGCAACCTCACCTCCTTAGCGACTGTGCCAAGCCCCAGCTCTGCCCGCTCCAGTCTGTTGACAGGGTTCACAGCAACCTTTATTTCCCTACCGACTCACGCGGTGCGAGAGCTCATAAGAACTCGAGCACACCTTTGCAAAAAGCTCCAAACGTTCGGCTTTTCCTGCCGTGTCGGCACGGTTCCTGGTGTTTGCAGAACGGATTGGTGACCCCCAGCACTGTCATCCAGTCTGACATGAGGAGAGACAGACGGCGTAACAGCTGACTGAAACTTTTTTTTTTTTTAAACCATTGGGTAGGCTGGAAGACGAGAGAAGAGATTTAGAGCTGTGACACGATGTCTTGGCAAAAATGTTACTATAGTTTCAATTCTGGGTGACTAATGATTCATTTCAATAATGGTAACATTTAAATATTAATCAATGAACTAGACTTCTCTTTTTTCTTTTCCATTTTTCTTTTAAAAAAACAGATTTAGTTGAATACATTTTGTGCTTTGGCTTTTATAGATACAATTTATGTTTTAAAATACGTTTGATTTCTAAGAACAACAACAACAAAAAAAGAATGTTTGCTGATGATCTGGGCTAATAATGCAAACATGTTTGATTCTCTTTTGATAGGACTTGCTGAAAACGATGATGGTGACATATTTCTGCACAGTTTCAGTTATCAGAGAATACCTAAAGAAAATACTTTTCTGCTTTATATGACTAATAAAATTTATTGAATATCATAAAATTTAACAAGGGGTGTTTTAGCTGCTTTCTGTTGCTGCTTCTCCCCACAGCAGCTGTTCTTAGCAGGGCACATGCTTTGATTAGCAAAATAATGAGCACAGCTGACACAATATACAATACCAAATTAAGCAATATAATATTCCACAGGATATGTTTTTCTTTTTACTTTGATCCTGCAAACTGCTGCTGCTTTTAAAATCGTCCTTTTTGGGCTTTTATCAGACTGGGACATTTGTAAGGTTTTTCAGTAGTTTTCCAGACATTTTGTAGTTTGTTGGGGATTTTTTATCTTTGTCCCATTTTCTGCCCAATTCTCTCTGCGGTCATATCGTCACTGCCCTGCTGACAAAGAGCTAAACGATAAAGTTTGTAGTTATGCTGCTGGGTGTTGGTGTTAGACAACAAAGAGTAAATGGAGAGTTTACTCCTTTATGTGCTTTTTATCAAGTTTGGAAGTATCCTTCTAGTCTTTGTTTAGTTTTAAAGACCCATTTCCACTCAAATTTGAACGTTCTGCCTTTAGTACTGTGTGCCATTTCATGCAGCAGTAAAGCATTTACATGCAACACGATGCGTTTATACTTCACATTTGGGATGTGTGTTGATCGAACCACCAACCACAATAATCAGGTTTTTTTTTATGGTGCTGCTTTTTGACTTTTTCATTTCTGTAGTGGCCTTTCAGCCCACGTTGGTACTGGACTGGTTTCACTGTCGATAATGACACGCTCTCTTCACAGCGTCAGCTAGCATCTCCAGAAGGTCTTTTGCTTTTGTTCTGGCATCGACATGCACTTTCCACACCAAGACTCATTCAACTCTTGGCGTCAGAGCAGATGATCGCCGCTCCTTCAGAACCGCCGAGGGATTAAGGAGAATTGTGGATAATTCTCTTTCTGATAACCTGACTGATTATTTTAGAATGTTCATAAAGTCTCTCAACAAAGCGACGTCTTTGAGATGGGCTTTCCAACACACCCACAGACGTCCAACCAGTTTGCTCAAATTTTGTGAACTGCAAAGCCATAATGTCAACATCTGGAATATTAATCTTGTATGAGAACTCCATAGTTCTCTTAAAAAAACTAAACATTTGGTATTCTGGTAACTACTTAATAGAATTAATCCTGATAATCCCAATTTACCTAAAACTTGAAAGGTTTAGTCTGATGCGATGTCTGTCAGTAAGGAAATAAAAAATACGTCTTTTTATACAGTGTATTTAAATATCTGGTTTTAAGTGTAAGTGTGGAGTTTTACAGTGTTTTAGCTCCGCATGAGTCACAGGTTTTTGATGTGCCAGATTATTTGTAGTAGAAAGATACAGACGACTGTGTGAACATAAAGTAGGTAAAGTGTTTTTCCTGACAGAAAAGCGCAGTTCGATGGCGGCAACATTCTGGAGAGTGCTGACAGATCATAAACTACTTTTTATTGTTCGGATGTGAGCAGACGTGGTGTCCTGATGAAAAAAATAAAATAAAAAGGAGGGAGAAACCTTGTGGGACAAGCAGTAAAAAACATGAACTGTGGAGTAAATTTTTTATAAGAAAAAGAAATCAGACTGAATAGTGAAAAAAAGAAGGATGCTGTGGGGGAACAGATATCATTCAAGATCAGTTTTTTTTTCCTGTCTTGTTTTTTTTAGATTGAGTAGTTCCAGCAGCTGTGACTTTATTGTTCTGATGTGCATTTAAAAAACAAAAAAATAGAAACGATAATCGGCATCACCAGAAACAGGATGAAGTCAACAACGCAGCAAACAAGCTGCCATTTATTCGTCTTTTACATGTTTTTAAAATAGAACCCAGCCAGCCAATGTTCGGCTGAAGACCTGCACCGTTATTTGAGGGGGGAAAAAAAAATCCCCACATTCTCTTGTTCAACACGAAGCAGCTGCACTTGGCGCTCGGCGCTTCCTCCTCCAGCTGAGTGATTATGACAGGCTGATTGGTGTTTTGTGTTCTTGGGGATGAGAAGATCAATGTGGGGCTGATAGCAAGGGTTGGGCCGGGAGCGCGGAGAAAGGATAACAGAGAATGGGGATGAGGCCTTGTCACTTCAGAGTAGGAGACGGGGATCAGCAGATCGTCGGGGCGGGGCGGCTATACGGCTAACGACTGATGATAGAAAACTATTAAGAGCGCTTAATGTTGGGAAGATTCTTGTAGATTGTACTAAAAGCACAGAGAAAGATGGATTAAAAAAAAAAAAAAGCTAAGACCTACAAAGAATTTTGATTTCACCGAACAGTAAAGAAGATGGCTTGAGGGATTAACATTCTGTGACTGTCTGCAAACGGCGGGATAATCTCTGGTGTCCTGCAGTGCACTGTGGGACGCGCACAACTGCTGCGGGGGCTGAAGCCCGCCGCCAGGGCTGTCACTGTGTTTGTGAGCGCGTGACACTCCGTCTAGGTGTGGCAAGTGGAATGAGAGAGGCTGATGCCAGCCCACCCTGTCCCCACTCCTCCACCGTGCACTTCTCGAAACAGCTTGATGAATGTGCCCCACGGGTAGCGTGACGCAGACACTGCACTGTCATTTTTTCTTTTTTTTTCTTCTTGGCAGGATAGCCATAGCTTGTTTATCACCCACCCATAAGGTTTCACCCATGACTTTGAGGAAGACGTGCGATCCAGCACAACGCTGCGTTTTTGGGGTTTTTTTTGGGGGGTGCCCTCGTGTGTGCAGCGAGGAGAAGTCAGCGGAGAGCTCCTTACAGCGTTCTAATCCATATTGATTTGTGCTTCATGCTGTCTCACCGAATGGAGTGCAGCACCGCGGGGCACGGCGCAGCATGGCGAGGCATGCCACGGCGTTACCTCGCCTGTCTCTGCCGGCCAGCGTTTGTTTATGTGTGAACCAGACGGAGAGGCTGGGAGAGGACTACCTGGCAGATACAGATAGTCTCATAGCAATGTGTGACATTTCGGTGAGGGACACAGGCAGGTTTCTATATGCGGCGTGCGACACACAAACACACACCCATGAAACACCTTTGGAGGCACTCCTGTTATTCTCTCATCGTCATTGTTGATGGCCGTTTTCACAGTCAGGGAAGCTCGAGGCTTTGTGTGGTAAGGGGGGGGTGGGGACTAGAGGGAAACTTGGCTAATTAGCTCTAGCTGGGCAATTATTGTCTCCCCTTGCAAGCAGGGTTACATTCGTGGAAAAAAAAAAGTGGATATATCCCATCATCCTCCCCACCAGGGCTCTGAGAAAAAACATCCCCATGAACCTTTTCACATTTTGGCACAATTAATTTTATCGGGATTGTAATAGATAGACAATCAGCAAGTAATGTGGTGCGCCGTTGTGAAGTTGATGAATGCAAATCTTGAAATGTGCGACGTGCGTCTGCATTCTGCCCCCCCCCAGTCAAGATTTTTCAGAACCACATTTTGCCGCATTTAGAGTTTCAAATGTTTGTCTCCTCCAACTCTGCACGTCTAGACACTGAAATCTTTGCCTACGATTCTTTGCAAACCATCTCAAGCTCAGCAGGATTGGAGGAAAAGTGTTTGCAAACATTTATTTTTTAGGTGTCTGAAATGGATTTAAGTCTGGACTTTGACTGGGTCTTTTTTTAATGGTTTTGATGTAAACCATTTGATTCACCATATGGCCAGAGTAGAATAAAGACCCAACAGTTCCCAATGACGGCTTTATTCTTACCACTTTTCCATCATAACTAAACTTTAGCGTTCCTGTCTAGCACTTGTCATGTCAACATGTTCTCGGCAGATTCAGTGGACTGTAGCTTCGGGTTTCTATTGACTTTTTTCAATTATGAACTGACGAGCTTTGTGTCATAATTTTACAATTTTATCCTGACTTATACATCCACAACTTTACCCCTGACATGTCTGATGTGTCTCTTGGTCTTCAGGAGACTGTTCGTGAACGTTTCCCAAAAAAAAACTTTTCTGATTGATTCACAGAACATCTGTGTTTATGCAGAGATTAAATTACATTACATTCTTTTGAAATCAAGTCCTTTTAATTTCACTTAACAGCTACGTGCTGCTTTCTGTTGGTCTGTCACAAAATGTTCAGCTAAGAAAAATTTAAAGTTTGTGGATAAAACATGCTTGATAATGAAAAGGAAACCCACAAACAAGTTACTGGGAATGGTCTCCATTATAGACAGAACTACTCGATGCAGGATTATTCAGTCTAAACTGTCAACTTGTTTCTTTGCAGTCACACACACACACACACGCGCACACACACACACACAAGCCTAATCGCTCTGCTCTGCCAGGATCCCAGGCAAAGCGGCAGACCTCGATTAAAAAAACACGGTTCAACACAACAAAGAGGCGACTCTGATGTCGATATTTCTGTTAAAACCATTTCTTCTCCACTCAATACTCGCTTTAATAGGTTGGCTTTGTTTTGCACCGAGTCAAACGGGAGGAAAGAGACGAGATGAATAAATCCATATTAGAGTCTCTAACCTCCGATTGTGCAAATACTCTTTGTTTTGCCACTTAACACTCGGTGCTGTGCTAATCATCAGGCACACGTCTAACTTATTGCTTCCTTTCGCCCCAGCCGAACGCGGAGACAGACTGGCTTCTCAGCTGGTCCTAAATCTCCCTGTCAGAGCATTCTTTATGACTAAGCTGAGAATCAGTTGTACAGGCAGCCGAGCGAAAGCCCTGGATTCAGAAGAAAGGGATGATTTCAATCCATAAGCTGGTTTGGTTCTGCCTCTTTCAAAATGTCTTGATTTTATTTGCTAACAGGCATGTTCACTCGTACTGTATTCCTTTCAGTGTTTGTTAAGCTAAAAGCCTAGTCCGCTCCGCGCAGACGTGGATCAGCTCTTCTCGTGTGAAATCAATAGTGCATCTCGGTCACCTTTACATGCGATCGATGGGTCACCGCCGCCAACCAGCACACAGCCTTTGTGCTCAGTAGCCCCTCTGAAAGTCATAACTATCTATTTTAGGGGTGGAGGTTACCCAGTCACTCAAATCAATAAAAATGTACATACAGTATATATATATATATAAGTTCCACATTGGGCCATGAGGTTATTCTCATGGTCATTTAACTCATATGTATACATAGTGCCCTTCAAAATGATTGGCATCCCTGGTAAGATATTTTTAAAAGTCCTCAAATACATAGTTACCATGAGCCCAAGATGTTACTCCGTAATGGCTTCTCAAAAAGTATGTTTGTTCCTTACTGTGCTCCTCCTATATGGACAGGAAGAGAGCTGTCTGTTCAAATCAAGCCTGGTTTATCGCTGCTGTTTTAAGCTTTTTAGTATTGCTTTAACTCTACATATGCTACAGCTTATCTTTTGTTTTATTTTTTCCCCCTAAAGCCATATTCTGACTTACGGAAATCAACAAGCATCTGCCTTTTACTTGAATGTCTTGTTTGGCTAAGAGAAATGACTCTTTGCTGTGTCATTTTTGTCCTTGTAAAAACAGTGCTGGTGTGGCGATGTTGCAGGAAAAAGACTCTACACGCTACAGACTTTGGTTGAGCAGCAAAGGTTTATCACAGTTCTGCAGCCTAAGTCAGTGTAACCGAATCGCAAGGAAATCTTGACCCAATCGTAGTGAAATCCCCCTTATTTTATACTTAATTTATAGAAATTGTGAAGGGTGCCAATTTAAAAAATAAAATAAAAAATGCCGTTTATGTAGAATTTATTTATTTTGCGTTGATAAATGTTATGAAGTTAAATAACTTTTTTTTTTTTTCAGTTTGAGATTGTGCAATGAAATCCAAAATTCCTTCAAAGTTTTGTCAGGCTGCCAATAAGTTTTAAGGGTGCTGCAGGTTTCTTTACATTAAAACACACGGCCTGTGTTTCTGTGTAAAGAAAACACACAGGACGTTAAAATAAAAAATAAAAATGTAAACAGAGCGCAATCCCATTAGTGGAAACAAGAGAAATCCACCTAAAATGAAGCCATCAACCAGGAAAGACACCAAAGCTGCTTTAAAAAGACGAACTGTGTCCATTTCAGCAGCATTGTGTGGGATTGTCACACTGCTCTAAAGTGCTGCTGCTGGTTGAAAACAAAATGCTATAGGATGAAAAGTGGCTGTGCAAATCCTCTCCAAACCTGTCCTTTTTGTCACTCTGGCTCTCCTCGGTGCCCACAGACTGTGACACATGAAACACTAAAGCAGCAGCTCTGAAATCCGCTGGCATGAAGGTAAATAAACACCAAACAGAATAAGCAACAAGATCTTTTAACATCTCAAGCTAAAGTGTTACAGTAATAACGTCGGTCAGCGGGGGTGAAACGAGATCCTCTGACATGAGATCGAGCAATAATAGCGCAACATGATATTTCTTGTTTAAATTAAGTCTGTTTCACAAGTCAGTATCCAGTTGCTCTCAGCCTGAATTTGACTTTTGAAGTCAACTTTATGATTAGCATTATGAGCGTAGCGCATTGTATCAGTAGTGGCTGTCAAAAGTGTCACCAGCGCGGTTAAAATGCCTGGTTTACCTAAATTGAAAACCTTTTCCTTTGTTAATGTGACACATATTACTTACATTAGAACTGAAAACTGACGAATGTATTGTTACAAAAAAAGAGTAAAGAAAAGACGAGGTGCAATGCCCTGATTGAACGTGTGGACACCCTTAAACCGATGTAAATTAAATTGAGTCTTCTTATGTTCACACTTGTAATCAGTTACGTTGATCCTGATTAACCTGAATTGAAGATCTGCTGTTCTAAAAGGATGCTCCTGACTTTCTTTCCTCATTTAGCAATTGCACAGTTTGCAGAGAGATTACAAAGGATAAAAAAAAACCTCATTGTGCAAAGTTGTTAGGAGTATACAGAAAAAAAAAAAGCACAGCACTCCTTACCTGGTATGACACAGTGACTTGTAATTGGGCTGAATTTATAAAGCCCTTATCTGGTCGTATTGATCACTCAAAGCGCCTCACGCTACAGCCACGTTCACCTAAGCCAGTTCTCAACAACTTGAGAAAATCTACCACAACAATGACTTTCCAAGATTCGTACGTTTCTCCTAAATTGATGGAAAGAACTGAAGGAGGCTGCCAAGATGACAGCTGTAAGAGTAAAGACGAATTCCCAACAAGTGGCTGCGCTTGACGTGTGATGACAATTTCCTGTGTTCTCCATGTATCTGGACTGCGAAATAGAGTTGCAAACCGGAATCCCTTTCTTCTAAAAAACAACAACAAATATTATGAAGATGAAACCAGTGTTGGGTTTTTGGGCCACTGTTCCAAAAGATACGTTTAAAACAAAACCACACTGAGACTCTTGTCTTACCTTGCTGTGTCGACAGAGTTGACTTGTAAAAACTTATTGTCAGGATAAGTACCATATTTTATTTAAAAAAAAAGAATGAAAGAAACGGTGACAGATGAGATGCAAATACTTTGTAAGCTCTGTGAAAACAACCACTACCTGCTAAGAACCTAAAGTTAGACTTGTGTCATCACTAAGAAGCCATCTGAACAGCATTTGGTCATCTGCTGTTCAAAATCTAAAACAATTTAATTAAATGTCATCTAGATAGTTAAATTCTGAACAGAAACCTTTTTGGGTGGAGATTTAAGAAACCTTTCTTCTACTTCTGAAAACACACAAACGGACCATTTCAATTTTGATTAAGGGCCACAAACAGGAAGTATAAAAACAACTACTCTAACCAAAGCTAAATTAAGCCACACTGATGACATGTCTCTTAAGTTTATTTCAGAAAAATAGGGATTCTCATCTTGCTCTTACAAAGCAAGAGGATATCGTCTCGTTTCATGAGCTGGTTTTAACGTTACACTCCTACTTGTCAAATTTGTTCATGTTGACATATTTCTGTTTTGAGCACAAGTAGTCATCAAGGTTTTTTTTATTTTTTAAGTCAACACTGCTGCGATGTACTGAATTGCAATTATCCAACCAGATGAGTTTTAGTATGCATCGGCCACCTCTGGGCTTAATTAATGCTACCCAGCCCTCTGAACCTTTCAAAAAGAGGAATTGACTAATTGCCGATTGGTAGACCGCTGTTGCCTGTTTATTTCAATCCGTAGACAGGAAGAGATATGACACTGCAAATAATGAGCTTTAAAAAAACAAGAAAAGCAAAGAGCTCCGGCAGCAGGATTTATTTTCCGTTTGATGCAGTTTTTAGTCTGCGCCGCCTTTTGTGTCTCGTAATCTCTCCGTCTTGATTTGACTTGTTTTTGTTTTTTGTTTTTTTTGTGTGTTTTTTTTCTGCCGACTCCATTTTCGTCTTTCTTCATATTCACAAACCTTTGAGCATTTGAAATTTTCCATTGAATGCGAGCCACCTGAAGTGCTGGGATCACTCCGACAGCAGCACTTCTCTGTCTGTTGCCACAGGACGGTTAAACCCTCCCACCCCCCTCTTTCTCTTCTCTCAAACTCAACTTTTTTCTTCTTTCTTACCATATTCTATTCTGCTTTTTCCTCAAAAATAGCTCACTCCCCATTGGTCTTCAACTGTTCGTTCTCGCGGTGTGCACAGTTGCATGACTTCTTGTGAGCTGTGAGGAGGCAGAAAAGCTATATCTGGCTCTATCAGAGTGAAAATGTCAGGAAGTGTACGAAAGGAAGATCTGTCTGTCATTGCTCAGTGGATTCACCTGATCTCTCAGCTTTTTTCCTTTGCCAATATCCAAGTACTGTTGTTTCTTTTCTTTTTTTTTTCTTTTGGTTTGAGCATTCATCTTACTTCAGTCTTTGGTTTTGCTTGTTTGGTTGCTTGTGTCTAAATTTAAGAAGAAGAGCGTGTCTGTGCGCGAATTACAGACAAGTGTTTTACATAGATCTCATTCTGCCTCTCTCTTTCAGTTCTCTTTCAGCGCTTCTGTGCACCCATCTTTCAGATCTAAGCACATTCGTCGAATCCTTTCTTGCCATCTGACTAGAAGTCATCATGAAAGTGTGCCTTGGCCTTCTTAGGCCAAATATAGAACGGAGCTTTTTCCATTTGCTTCCTCTTTTTTTTATTTTTTTTCCCCAAACTCAGGGTTCCAGCACATTTTTTTAAACTAATTATCCTTCAGGCTCACACTTTAAAACATGCCAAATAACTTAAAGTTATCATATAAGGTATAAAATAAGACATTTCAATAGTGGTGCAAACTAAACATCTCCGTGACAGTCTTACAATCGGATGGATTCATAGGTGGTTTGGCGAAGAATTGATTTACTGATTGGAAGGACAGACGGACAATTGGACTCGTGGATGAATGAATACATGTACCAATGTACCACGAATGAATATGAATCAACACAAATATAAACTGTGCTCTGTGAAAACATGAAAACGCTTGGATGTTTTTTATTCTTCAGCTACTTCAGAAGTAGACGATGTGACAGGAAATACCTTCTTGTGTTCCTTTACGCTGTTTTGTCTTTTAGACGTTTTCGAAAAACCTCAATGCTTCATTGAAACCCCGTGGTTTGTGTTTGTGTACTCTAATTTAAAAAAAGAAGAAGTTTGAATTAAGCATGTTTGTGATCCACCCTGATGTAATCACAGTCGTAATCCTCTAGTACACGCAACGGTTTCCATAATCTGTGTACACATTATTACTGTCATGCATACATTTTTGCTTAGATGCAAACACACACACACATCAGTTAGCAATTAGCCCTAAGTATACTTGACACTGTATGTTAAGGACCCATCCAAAGACTGCTGGTGTGGGATGAGAGGTATGAAAAGTGAGAGATTACTCACCCTTTCCAATACGCCCACGCACACACACACACATATCCATACTCACCTCCTTCCCTCAAATCTCGCCTTGTCCCTGTCATGTGATTCAAAACAAAAATCCCTCTCTGCCTTCTTAGGCCCACACGTTCTCGCTGCGACACAGTGAGGTGCACATTATGGGTCTAAGTAGCTCTGTAGCAATGTCACATAGCCAAGTCCCTGCCTAATCAGGCCACTTACACACACGGAAACCCACATGCACACTCTTTGCGGAGGCCATGTGTTGGGACGGTGATAGAGGGTTGGCAGTTGGCAGACAGACAGCAGACGCTGTTCTTCGACATCAAACGTCTCAGAGCAGAATCTCACTTTCATGCCTACTCACTCCCCGTGTCGCACACACACACGCACACACACAATACCGCGCAGACTCGCAAACACACCAACACGCGTTTTCTTCTGATCTTGCTGCCAAAACTCAAAGAGTTGAGAGGACTGATGCACACGCATGAGCACGAACGCACACACTGACGCGCAACCAAACATTCTAAAGTCTTGAATTATATTTCATCAGACGCTTTTGAAAACGCTTCATGAGATGTAAGTATAAGTTATATGTCTGGCTGGAAAAAAGTGAATACTAATATGTCATGTTGCCACTGAATCGTCATAATCCGGTGTTATCAGGGGCGAAAAAGTGACTGAAAGAAGTCCAAACAAATGCGCAAGCATGAAGTGACTGTATTCTCCCGCTCTTGTGGCTTTATTGACATTTTGGAACCAATATGCATCCAAAACACAGCTATGCCTGGCACAAGAGCCTTATTGACCTTGTAACATAAGGAAAAGGTGATATGAAATAAACATTTTACAATGGAAAACTTTTTTTGACAACCTTTTTGGAAAAAAAACGTGTTGATTTCAAAACTTTTTGCAATCTAGATACAGTCTTAGAAATTCACAAACATAAATAAATCTGATTTTCAATTAACTTAACATAGCAACATTAAGAGGAAGATCTGATGTCCATATTTTAAGTAAATTCGGGTCTTCAGTTTTTGCAACTGCATCATCAGTTTTAGCTTCTTCTGATTTTTCCTTAAGACTTACAATGTTATAACAGTGATACAATGCTGTTATATAGTCCTGATCTCATCGAAATGGTATTGCTAATCTGGCATTAATAGCCAGAATAGCAGTTAGTGTAGTTGACAAAAATAGCTTTCATAAAACTCCAGCTTTTGCATCTTCTTTACTGAATTTCTGAGTTTTTCAATGGCCGCAAGCATTTCCCAATCTTTCTATAAGTAAAGATTTCAAGTGATAATATTACAATAAAAATCCAATGAAAATGACAGTAAAAAAAACAGCAAACGTAGTCATTCATTTTTGCAACCAGTTCTTTCGATTTGCAGTCATTCCAATTTATTCATAGTTATTATTACTCTTTGCTATGACAAAACATTTTTTCCAGGCAATAAGGAAAAGTATTGGCCAACTCTGTTATTAAAAGTTGTATTTTAATAAACCATTATATTATTTCCTAAACTTAACCCAAGTGGTTTTGTGTTGAAACAAAAATCAGCAGTAAACTGATGACTGAAGGCACACAGTTTGCAGAAACTTCATGTAAACTGGAAGAAAAAAAAAGTAAAAACAAAATACTTTATCCATCATCTTTTGTCAAAGATTCCCCAGAAGGTTTTCTGGTCAGAGAAAAAGACTTTTTGTTTTCTTATCTTATATTAAAAATGCTATGTTGAGCCCAAGACTTTAAAAACACAATCACCTCTGACAAATATGGCAGTGACAACATGGCCTTGTACATTTAACCAGAGCTACCAGAGCAAAATGTTCTCATCAAAATGGTGAACCTTCTGTACTTGTGTAGCGCTTTACACTGCAATCAGTCATTCACACATTTGTACACACACTCTCACACTGACGGTGGTAAGCACCCTTACAGCCACAGTTGCTTTGAAGCAGAGTGAGGCTGCCATTCAGTCTGTACCATCACCACCAGCAGGCAAAGCCCAGGACATATCTTGACAAAGGACACAACAGTAAAGTGACTGAGTCCGAAAGAGCGGCGGTTCGAACCGGAAATTCACCAGACACAAGACGAACCCCTACCGTGAGCCACTGCTGTCCGAAATCATTTCGGTTCCAAAGACCGAGAGATTGCTTCAACAAAATGAACAGGAGAACAGAAATTAGAGTGGAGATACGCGTCTTGATTGAACTTTTGCTTAGCTCCACTTAATAATGTAATAGTCTGTCTCACTCCTGACGGATGGATGGCTACAGACAGTGATATAGCGGTCTAAACAGCGAAGATGGAGAGATGCGGCACAGACATGACTGATAAGATGAAAAATGATTCATCGACTCATCTTGGCCCAGCAAGAGCCGCAAATAGAGCCAAGGGTGGCGGGCGAAGGAGAAGAAGCTGGCTCGCTTTGCCGACGGGAAGTTTGGAGGAGGATTTGAGAAGTAAGTCGGTGTCGGAGGAAGTGAAGGAACCTGTGGACATTTCATTTTCGGTTTTATTTACATCGTCTGCTTCATTCCATGTGAGCAAGCTTTTGTCACCTGTGCTCACAGACTCTCTCGCACGCCTCGACAAAATGTGTGCTCGAAACCAACTCCTGATTCTCTCTGAGCACACAAGTTGCCTTAACCTTGACGGGAGCCTGTATAAACATGCAGCGCGGATTCGTAACGCCGCTGCACTCTGCTCCTATGACGCGCGTGCGTGCCTCTCGGTGTCAAGGAAGCGGCCTCTGTTTATCCCGCGCTGCTTATTGCACCCATGCTAAGGCGCATGTATCCGTAAGCAGCCTCTCCTCTAGAGAAAGTTGGTCGGGCTCTCTGCCCTTCAAAGTCATTTGGAATTCATCTGCGAGCCTGACCCTGACAGCTGTTTGTTTTTCCTCTCCGGAGAGAGGAAGTGGAATGGATGGATGGCAAGAGGGGTGTGGTTAATGAATGAGAAAGTGACAGATATTGAGGAGGACAGAAGAAGAATGGGAGTGAGACTTGGGTGAAAACTGAAAGGGGAGGGAAAGGCATCCGAGGACTGTTTCTGCCGGTTGCCCCTTTGCGCGGTCCCAGCACCGTTTTTGGTTTGTCGAGCGTTTGAGACACACAGAACAATAAAAGGGATGCTCCGAAAGGCTTCCATTAGTATCCCTCACAGGCTACTAGTTTAGAAAGTGTTGAATCTCTTCAGCGGCGTGAATACAAAGCAGGGCAAGGCAGTCAAGATAAAAGGACAGAGGGGTCTCCGAGCAACCCCTCCGCGTAAATATAGATTTTTCATAAAATGAAAGCCATTGTATTGCATTAGTGTGTCTTTTGGGATCTGGGTGGAAAATAAAATAAAATAAAGCCTCTTCAGTTGACTGTGATAAAGTGGAAACCAAGTGGGATGCAGAAATTTGTGCTTTTGTCTGAGCTGGGTGTGGGTGTACGAGTACACAGGCGGAGAACAGGAAGGAGGGAGGAAGGGATGTAAGGAGAACGACGTCTTGGAAGCTGTTAGAGGTGGAGAGTAAAGAGGACCGAGCCATAGGTGAAGGGAGGAAGAGGAAGAGGAGACTCTCGATTTGATACATAGGCAGAGAGGACCGGTGTCAAGGGAGACATGCTCTCCTATTTTTATACTTCTCCTTCTGGGAGCCCCTATTCGCTCGATCTATCCATCATAATGACGGAAACCCCCAAACTCACTTGTTTCTCCTTTTTTCCTTCCCCCTCTGCCTCTTTCACGCCTCTCTGCGTCCCTCCATTTTTCCCCCCCTCTGTTTCTCCGCTCTATCGAGAAATTTCAAGGCCTTCGCTCAAACTCTGTGCATTGAGGGCTTTCAGAGAGAAAGTGCTTATTGACTAGCAATAACTATTTTGAGTATGCAAAGCATCCACCTGATGAGTTCCCACTCAGAATATAGTGCTTTCCTTTTGAGGCTAAATGATCTTCTCACAATTTTTCTGCGGTCTTTCATATGCTGTCACAAGGAATTCATTTGCCCATTGCTTGTGTGTATTGATCTGTGTGTCTCAGCCAGTGTAATCTCTCCCATCTGCCCAGTAAGGAGCCAGCTCACATAATTTTCACTCACGCTATCCAATAGGGTTGTGCAATATCCATTTTTTTTAATGCCATTTTAATTCCTACAAAATATTAGAATGCAGGGTATTACTGTTTTTATAGGCAGGGTTATGATGTTGTAGAACTACACCATATAATTTAGTTTATTTTTGAGGTAGTAGTTAGGATTTTTGAAATGGCGCTGTGTTAAAATATTATAGATTAGGTGTTTATTTTGTATAAATCCATGCGGTCGCCTGAAGCTTAAGCTAGCAGCTCGTGCAAGAGGGGCCAACACAAAAGTGGAATTGTATGGTGTTAAAAAGGCCCAAACTAACTATTTAAAACTACTGTCATGTTTCTATTAGGTGTTTTTTTTTTAAACAGTAAGCGAATGTTGAAGCTTGTACTCCACCAATGACTTAATTAATTACATTACATTAATTATTCTGTGTTCAACTTAAAAATTAGCTGGCCAATAAGAAAGTGTGTGTAAGCATTGGTCATTATGGTTCTGTGAGTGTTTACACTGTACACACACTGCAGCTATTCTCCTAAACCCAAGGCATTGTGTGGAAATCAAAGCTCCACAAAAATATTAGCATCAAATGTTAGCATGATTTGGCTTATCCATTCAAAACTAAATGTTGAGGGTTTTTGAATGATGCAATCTTTGCGATGCCGTTTTTGGACTGCCGCCCAGTGTAATTTGACGTAGTTTTCGTCCATGCGCACAGAATGGAAAATGCTTTAATTGAGGTCCCATTTTGAAAATTTAGTTGCAAGTGTTTTAAGACACAAGGTCCACATGAGGGCTTTGTGTTTGCACTGCGCTCTTGTGCTTATCGATCTTTTTCTTTCGCTCCGATGTGTTTTGTGGGAGTTTCACAAAAGTCCTCACAGAAGGACCATCATCTTAATCATCATCTTTGGACAGGAAGCAGAAAATTACAAACACATGAAGAGGCTGTAATTTGGGCATGATAAAGCTCTCACTATCTCCTTTTGTGTGGTTTGTTCTCGCAGTTTTGTTTACTCAGGTTTTTATTCACCTCCTCACACATGCTGTGTTTGCCACGCCAAGACGATGTGTGTCTTAATGTCGACCTGCTTTGTCTTCCTGTTTGCCTTCTCTCTTCTCTCAATCCTTCAAAAGTCCCCTGATCGTCTTCATCATCCACATTTGTGCAGCTTACGCCCGCTCGCTTTAGAATGTACATTATCTCATCAATGTATTGATACCCCAAGTGCACAGTCATATTGTGTCATGTCACATCAAACTTTAATCTATTTTATCAGGATTTCATTTGATAGACCCACGTGAAGTAGTGCATGATGGAAGGAAACTGAAACGTGGTTTTCAAAATGTTTTACAAAATGAAATGTTCCCTTTATGTACAGCTACCTTATTGAATATCAGTAAAACTTTTCATTTTCTAAAACACTCTGAAGGTTTTTGGCACCACCTTAAGCTGCAATTACTGTTGCAAATAATTTAAGTATAACTTTTCCAACTTGTCCCAAGATTTCTTACCCATTCATCTTTGCAAAACAATTTCAACCTTAATGAAATTGGCAGAGGGGTTTCTGTGAACCCTATTTTGTTTTTTTTTATCTTGCCACAGATTGTTAATAATTTTTTTATTGGATTTTTACTCATTTTAACACATGAAATCTTTGGGGAATTTGTCCCACTGGAAAGTAGACCTGTGCTACTGTCTCATATCTATTACAGCTTCCAACAGCATGACGTTGCCACCACCATGGCGTACCATAAGACCGTCGCAGTCAGGCTGATGTGCAGCTTTCCACCACAAATCGTTTTGGTCCTGTCGAGATGTTTGCTGTGCCCGATGCATGGATTGCGAGAAAGTCCTAGCGGTTCTCTTTCAACCATATCAATCTTCCAGTAAAGCCTCATTCTCCTACCCAAACTCTTGATCTTTGCACGTTATCCTGCGATATCAGCTGCTTCACTAAATAATGTTTTTGGATTATCTATTTGATAGTGCTCTATGAGTTGCAACAAATTTGTAATGTCTTCTTATAACATAAATATACTTTAAACAGTTTCACAACTTAATCCCCAACCTGCCCGTGTTTCTTAATATTTAACATGGTGGTCAGACTGGTGAATACAGTTCAGGTTCATGTTTAAAAAAAAAAATGTGAGTATTAATTTGTGAAGACAGATAATGAATAGGCAGAGGGACTCATCCACAGATATAACACAGTCACTAATACTTTGTGCATGTGGATAGTACATATGTGGATGTTAAAAAATAAACAGAAATCTTTTCATTTTTCATCATTTTCTTTCAATCTGTAACAGTCATAATAATAATAATATCTGTACCCACTCCCTCAGTATATTTCAGGAACACTATTGTGTTTTTCATCAGAATGAAGTGCCGTCCAGAGTCCATGATGAAAATATTCTACCAGCATCGAAGCCAGAAGCATGTCTTTTATCAGCGGCTTTTGCGAGCAGCAAATTAAAGCCAGTGTTTTGTGATAATATTTACAGCTGCAAAATGAAAAAGTTGTGTCACACATGACAGTGTGACTGTCAGATTGCATTAAGGCGCTTTGTGTTGGGAGCCTGTCAGCAGCTGACTCTCTGCTTTTGGCACCTCCACCAGCCTGCCAATCATAGTGGAGGCAAAAAAAAAAAGGCGTGGTTAATAAACCCTGATAGTAATTTTTGTCTGGCATGTTTAATTCAATAAAAAGGTAAAAGAAAGGACAATAAAAATGACTATTGTTCTTTTTGTTTGGATTAGATATGGACAACTTTCTAAGCGATTTCTGTAGTTTTATTGAAAGTGTGCTCAAATATAACCACAGACAAAAAAAAATTCACTTAGCCATGTTTCCAAAAAAAAAACAAAACAAGACTTTCCAGATGTCACGTTTTGTGGCTGAGCAGACAAATTTTTTCATTGACATGTCAAGGCGACGACAACCTCCCCCTTTTTTTTTAGCAGTTGTTAACAGTGCAGGACGGATGCTCTTGGCTCATGTCTGGCCACAGTAGCAAAGGAAGCTGGGAAGGCTCTCATCAAAGAGACGGCGTTTGATGTTTAACTGTGCACACCTGGGTTAAGCACAGATTAACCCGTCACCGTTCTCTTTCACAAGCTACAACCAAAGGGAGGAAAAATGCAGAGAACGACAAATCGCAACGTTAGCCGTGGCAGATGTTGAGGAAACCTGTGGAGATCACCACAAAAGAGGAGAAGCAGCTATAAGCAATTCAACCGTATTAAAACACTTTATAAAATGACCCTCCCATTACTGTATTTTATTGGGATTTTATATGATTGATGATATTTTTCCTCTCAGTGACTGTAATCTGGCTAACTAAATGTGAAACCAGTTTTAAAAATGTGGCACGCATATGAATTCAACCTATTGTTGGACATTTGATACAAGCCTCATAAGCGACACAGGGAAAATATGAAAAAGACAGCAATGTTCAGAAAACACCAGAAATATCTTTAGAGCCTTACATGGAAAACACAGTATGTATCAAAAAATGAACACAGTGAACTCAATTTTTACCTCCACACACATATGGAAGAGGCAGTGGCTAAATTCAGGCCAACCCTACAAAAAATAATTTCAGATGGGAGAATAGAGTGTAATTTTCCCTTCAAATAATGTTCAGGTGATAGAATGGCCTAGTCAAAGTCCAGACTTAAGTCCAATAAAGAGTTTGTGGCAAGACTTAAAAGCTGATTCAGACATTCTCCATCTGATCTGGCTGTGCTTGAGTTGTTTTTCCACAAGTAATGGGGAAAAAATTAGGTATGCAAAGCATTGAAAAAACATAAAAATGTATGTTTGGTCTCTTCATATGAAAAAATCTGTTTATTAGTAAAATTGCAAAACCATTTATGTTTTTTCCTTCTACTTGTTTTTGTTTTGATTTGTTTTTTTCACTTGAAATTTCATCCAACACTGAAAGCTGTAGTTGCAAAACAACAACAAAGAGGGAAAAAGCTGGAGGGACATGAATACTTTTGGTGGATACTTGACACAAATTTTCAAAAATTTGCAGGCCGTGGCAATGATGGAACTTGTAGCTAATTTTTTGCATCTAATTTCTCACAAAAAACAAAACCAAAAAAAACAACTAAAAAACAGTGTTGTAAGGAAACATTTTGGTTCCATTTTCAGAAAAGCATCCCCGTTTTAAAACTGGGGGGGCATTTGTGTGTAATCTCCTCGCTAACCTCTGCTCTAGGCAAACTTTCCCGTGGAGAAGGAGCCCGTGGCGGCGGGGTGGCTCGCCACACTTCTTGCACTGGGTGATAACCTTTTCTCACTTCCCCTTTTATTCCAGCAAATCCCTTCTTTTGGCATCTCATGAAACACAGCCCGTCCATGTGTGTCTGCGAGTGAAACAGTCAAATGAGCTCGGAGATGAAAGCCATTTCATGTAGTTGTGCTTGGACGTGAGTCAGTGTGTCTGTGGTTTGCGGGGTTTAAATATGAGGGTGTGGCGGAGACAAAAAGAGGAAAAGCATCCCCCCCCCCCCCCCAATCGCCCACCCGCTTCCCCCACCCAGCCACCCCCAAAATCCAGTGACAATCCTCTCTTTTGCTTTTTAAATCAGGTTTCTACAAACACCCTCCACTGCTCCGTTCGCCCATGCGTCCCCTCAGCACAGCAGATTTCAGTGATTTTCAGTGGTGTACAGAATTGGTATTATTCCCACTATCAGTTGCTTGGAACATTCAGCTGCTGCATGCCAGTACGATATGCACTTCTAACAGGGTTTCAACATAACCATTCCGCCGTTTTTAGGATCGCGATAGCATTGCTTTTGCAGTTCGGAAACCAATGATTCCTCTCCATGCTGTTGTCACATCAGCTGTCATATAACGCATGAGCGTCCAGCTTTTGTTTTCCATTGTAGTTAAATTCAACAGTGTGGAAAGCAACCAAAGTCCCTTTTGCAAAGGAAAACATCTGCTAAATGGTCACATCTCACTCTCAGAACCAAAGCTGAACTAGGCTTTACCTGGTGTTTTGCTTCTGTAATATGTGTGTATGTGCGTGTGTGTGTTTGGTGGTGCAAAAAAAAAAACCCTGGATAACCTCCTCTGTGCTTCCCAATGTCCTGTCTCTGAAGAGCAATGACCATTAAGCAGCTGTTCACTTCTAAAGCCACAGAAAAAAAGAAAAAAAAAAAATGGTGAGAGCTGCTAGAATGCAAATGAGCCCCCGGCATGTGCCAAAACTCCTCCAGAGGGACGCACCGTTAGGTCAGACACACACTGCAGCTCGTGC
Source organism: Poecilia mexicana (assembly GCF_051168715.1). Classification (NCBI taxonomy): domain Eukaryota; kingdom Metazoa; phylum Chordata; class Actinopteri; order Cyprinodontiformes; family Poeciliidae; genus Poecilia; species Poecilia mexicana. The sequence goes on from NW_028263379.1 coordinate 26,798,701, forward strand.
AGCGCAGCTACATGCACCGGCACGTGCATCTACATCCCAACGAATACGCACTTATCCAGATAGGTTAGAGTCCCTATTATGTAGTGCAACTATTCTCTTGAGTATCTGATCATGTGGCTGTAACTACATTTCTCTTGGAACTGAAGAGAGGAGCCTTTAAAGGCCAAGACATCTGATTAACTAAAACACCATGTGCTGTTTTTTTTCTCTGTTGTTTTCAAACTGTTGCCTCTCATTGTGGTGTTAAAGTTTCTTTTATCTGTTCAGCCATTTCTGGTGTGTCGTGTGTTGAGGTGTGAGCTTGGCTGGTGCAGGATTCTGATACAATGAGTAAAATTACTTGTGTTTTAATGGAAGATGCACTGATTTTTGTCCACTTTCTGATCGCCAGTTTTATTAGTACTGAAATATGCTTTTTGTATTTCTTCCAGAAGGTTTCCTGATATCTGCTAAGACATCACTCACTGATATGATGAGCAGAAGCAGGACAACCACTGCAAAAATAGCGCTTTGCTAATATTATGAAACGAAGACAAAATGGTTTTTGACTTGACTTTTTAATTAGATGTGAAAAAAACTGTAAGCAATCGAGGTAGAATTTTGCTAATTTTAAATAAAGACATCAAATGATTACAATTATTGTTTCTTATCTCATATGGACATAGTGAGAAAATACAACAGAGTGTTAGTAATACCTGATGAACGTGTCAGGTGAAGCTAGATCAAGGTAGAAGGTGAAAGATGTTAAAAAAATGTAGATAATTATGTTTTTCATATACAGCAGTTATAATTATAATGTATCCTTTCTGAAACATATCCAATGTCTTTTTGGCTCATCCAGTTGATGGAAAATTGAAAAATAAATAAAATAAAACAATAATAATAAATTGGTAAAAACATTTGATATAAGATATTAATTTAGTGACTGTGGAGAAAAGATATAACTTTCATAGCCTCTTAAATAAAGATATTAGAAAAAGAGTGATACGTGGTGTTTCTCCAGTTTCCAGAGCAGTAAACCATAAACTTTATCCTATTTCCCCCCAACGAGAAGAAAAGTTCAGATCATCTGACAACAGCATATGGTTAGGGGAGAGAGAGAGAGCGACTCGCTGCAACTTTGTGCTCCTTACAACCAGAGAAAACCCCCTGCAAATTTGCTGGCGTCTCATTAAAAGGAATTTAAACCACAGAACTGGAATGACACAGAATTTTAGAGGTTTTGAAAGCATGACTGCTTGGAAAAACATGGTAAACATCTCATGCTGTGAAACCATAGAAGAAAGAAAATGCCCTTAAGATATCTAAAGTGTTTTCAAGGAGCATTTTTCCCTTTGCTTTGATTTTCAGCAAAGGGAATATATATATATATATATATATATATATATATATATATATATATATATATATATATATATATATATATATATATATATATAAAATGAAAACCACTGACCCGTGTCCTAGTTTTATTTAAAATTCTTTACTCTATGGATGTAGGAAGCATCTTTCTTTCTCTTTCTTTTTCATTCATGCTAGCTATTTTTTACGTGTATTGCTACATGTGCACACACTCTTTGTGCTCCCTGCCTAATAAGAGCTTAACCTTATTAATCACATTAGTGTGCAGAGGGTGGCGCTGGCAACACTCTCATGCTTCGACAGTCGCACACACTCGAACATGCACACACAGGGAGAGGCATGTCAATCTGTCATTAGTTAATAGCTCATTAGCACAAGGTGATTAATTACTCTGGCAGGGTGTGGGGATGACAAGGAATAAGGGGTGTTTTTTTTTTTTTCTTCAGAAGGTCCACGAAGACTTTACCCTGAAGAAAACAGGAAGAGTCTGGATGGGAAGGATTGGTGTAAATATGGTAACCTCCTCTCACTTCCCCGTAGGAAGGTTTCACCACTATCGATTTCCTGGGGAATATGCTAGAAAAGAGCCCCGTCCAAATGTGTGAGCGCACAGGCGCAACCCGCCTTCTCCTGGAGGTGTTTTGCTGGCCTGTGTTTTTTTTTCCCCCCCGCGCCTCATGGGGATCAGCTGTAAAGGTTAACTAGTCTTTTCTTAAGCTTTCAGCCTCATGACAAATGACCATGTTCAAGCCATGGGGCACCTTACAGAGCACCTCCTTCTCTCACCTGCGATCCCTCTGTGTTTCTCTTCGGGAAGCAGGTAGAAAAGAGAAAAACAGAACAACAGAAAGTAGATGGATGGGCGGCGGAGGGGTTGAGGTGGGTGCGATATAGGATAAGAGCGAGAGAGGCAGCACAGAGCGGTGGAAGGAAGTTGCGAGCTGAAGACGAGACGGCAAAAGAATTGGCGGGATCTTGGAAATAAACCGGCTTGGATTGCATACACTGACAGCTACTTTGAGTTTTCAAACCCGTATTTTCCCCGGAGCATACAAGAAGAAGAAGAGGAATGTAAATCTGCATAAATTGCCTACACAGAGATTTGACTTGATGTCGGGCCATTACGTGATGCTTGCTCATCTTACCTGTGACCTTTCCATAAGCTCCCTTTCATTGTTCCTTTAACACATTCTTCAGCTTCCCTTGACATGTTTTCCGCTCAGCCCCATGTCCTCCACGCTCAATTACTGCAGCTTGGATGGACTCTGGTGAATCGCGCAGAGTGTGAGGTTCAATGTTGCCCTTATATACACCCAATATATATGCTTATATAGATGTGCCAGGTATAATGACGCTGAATGGCATTGATAAATAACCAGTGCCTTTGCATTACCATGTACCGTACGTGTTCGTACATGCGTATGTGTGCGTGAGCTTGCGCATGATGGAGTATTACAGAGTGTTGTCAAGAAAGCAATTTGTTCCCGTCTCAGATGGGTCTTTTATCATGATGAATCGACGCGAACCTCATCTAGAAATCCACCGTCGACACATGGCCCGATTCTACCTGGGCCGCGCCCGCAACTTAAAGTCACAGTCCCAGACCACCCTCCCTTTTTTTCTGCCCCTTTCCTGCTGTAAAACAAATCCAATCTTTGCAGCTTTGGGCGCAAGACGCGTTTGACCGTGTGGAGAAAGCCGGCCCCTGTTGCGCACCGCTCCTGATCGCTGTATGCAAAACGCCCGGACGTGGGCGTGAGCGGAACCGGGTCAAACGAGCGCACCGGGGGGTGGCTCTGGCGTGTTGCGCGGGAGTAATTGTGTGACACGCTGAGGGATGATGGATTGTGTCCGAGTGTCACACGAAGAAACTGAAAATGAGTCTGTCAGTGGCCCTTTAGAAAAGTGGCTCAGGCATTGTCCTTTAGCTCTACTGTCCTCCTGTCTTTTCAGTTTGACAGAAACAAAAGCGTAAAGCATTTCTAGTGAGCGTTACTGTCTACCAAGCCGTGAAAGTAGTAATAATGTGATTTTTTTTCAGTGTTAAAAAAGCTTTCTTTCTGTTTTGAAATCAAGCTGTTCTCCCCAGAAATATCTGTTCTCATGTTGCATTGGAAGATTTTGGTGGCTAACCTTCGCCATTTTCCGTATAAATAATCATCTTCTTCCTTAGAAATAACTCTCTAATGCAAATTTAATTGTTTAAACAATAAAAAAATTAAAAAAAACAGTGTTTGGTTCAACTGCAGTTGTATTTATTTGAGATTAAAGTTTTTTTATGACAGCAGGAGTTGGCTTTGATCTTGCTGCCAGTCAGAATAGCTGCAACCTTACGGCTCCGCGACCAACTAATCTAGATTTATGCAGTCAAGGTAAATCCAAATCCAATTTATTTATAAAGCACATTAAAAAAAAGAAAAAAATTTACCCAAAGTGCTGTAGAAAAACAAGACCAGTCAAAGAATAAAAGTCAAGACATAAAAAAAAGATCACATTTAAAAAACACACCTAAAATCAAGCGAAGAGAATAAAAAGCTCTTATCAACTCACACTGGGCCAAATGCTATTGATGAAAGATGTTTTTAAAAGAGATCGAAAAACAGACGCCTGTCAAATATTCAAACCAATTCCAAAGCTTAGGAGCCATAAAAGGAAAAAAGCGCAATCTCCTCTCAATTAACACCTGATTTTTGTGGACAACTAAACTCAGCCGGTCAACTGATCCACATGACACCGACTGTTTATCAAATTACATGCTGCCTTTCCACATATAGCTCTGTTTTGAAACATATCACCGGAAAATATAAAACTACATTACATTGAGCTCCTTTTTTTTTTTTTCTAAATAAACCACGATCTCTGTGGTTTCACTTCCATGTTACAATGAGATCAAAACACACACACAGCGTAGAGTAGACTCCGTCTACAAACTGGAGTTAAATTTTAGAAAATCTGTACATTTATAACTGCAAAGTCCTTGGATTTCAGAACTTTTGCATGAATTTTCAACATAGTTTGAGAGGCGGGTTAAGCCTTGGACAGCTTGCCGGTCCATTAGAGACAGCATCACGCACTCTTGACTTAATGATTACAAGTACTACATGCATTTTGAAGGACGGAATGCATTGCACCAAACAACAAAGCCTGTAAAAGGTGTTGCATCAGACTACATGTTTAGGAAAATTATTTACTTGTATATCTTCTCTTTTTGTTCCACCTTTATTTATAGATGTGAAATCCAAATTGTGTGATACCAGAACAAAAATTATTAAGTGACTGAATAAAAAGTCTTGAGCTGCTTTCTAAGGAATCAGCACCATCACTGCAGCTGTTCAGCACCGAGCTCCATAGGTTTTAATATGAGTCTGAGGAGCAATTAGTAGTGTTTGGTTAGCTGACCTAAAGGTCTGAGTTGATGTGCTGGGCTTTAAGAGGTGTGAGATGTAATTCAAGCCATGCAAAGACCTGAATGTTATCATTATTCTGAAGTGAACTCCAGACGCTACTGGTCACCGGTGTGTGCGCGTGTGTGTGTGTGTGTGTTTGAAGGATTTTATTTGTTTAAATGTGATAGGAGACGTTAATATTTTTGCTTAAATTGAATTAATGTGTTCAGGTGCTTGTGTGTTTTTGTTGAGAGAAGACTGACAGAAAGAAAGTAAAAGATTGAGCTTTTTCCCTATTGGTATCTTTATTATATTTTAACCGGCATCATCCACTTTTTAATGCGAAATAACAATAAAAATGTCTCCTACTGAGACGTTTCAGTTCCACGTAGAGCGGGATTACCTCTGAATATTCACATGATGAATGATCAGCCATTATCTGAGCACCTAAGTCAATTGAACACACAGAATTTTGATGAATGTCTTCATTTATACGGCACATGAAAACATTAATATAGCATGATGAGCTGGATGACCTCAGCCTTTTTGGTTATTTGTATGTGACAAGACGTGTGCCCTCTGCTGGCCGTTGGGAAGACCTCCACTCACCTGGTAACCCCTCCTGCAGACGGCATGGTGCATCCAGTGAAGACTTTTATCTCGCAAGCTTTGTTTGCAACATGCAAAGATTCTCAAAAAAATAAAAATAAAAAATAGAGAGAGAGAGAGAGAGAGAGAGAGAGCTTGTATTTTATTTCCTAATTTTGCATAGCTGATGTTCACAGAGATAGAGAATGTTTGCCGTGTTCTTTCAGGTTTGTTTGGCAATGCACTGCGCGGATGTGAGAGCATGTCCATGTGAGAGCTGACATATTACTGGCTTCATCGCCGCAGTGTCCTCTGCCCCTCCTGACTCTCTCCCTGCATCCTTGCTTCGCCGCCTCGCCTTTCCTCCCTTCAACCTTAACCTTGCCTCTTTCCTCCCTCCACGTTGCCTTTCCTCTCATCCCAACCCCATCATCGTCCCCTTTCTACCTGCTTCTCTGCTCTTCTTATTATTCTTTTTTTTTTTTTTTTTTTTCTTCTGCCTCTTTGCTTTGTCACATTTCCACGATCCTGTCACTGTTTCACTCCCTGGCGCTTGCGAGCTCTGTCGTGCGTTCCCGCCCTCGTTGCCACCTCCTCCTCTTTCTTTGCCTTCCCTCGCTGTCTCACCTCCCCTACCCCCATTTCTCCTCTCTTCCCTGCTTCGTTCACTGGCTCCCACCGTCATCCCTTCCTCTCCATCTCGGCGGTGTGACGCTGCTGGGAGGGAGAAGGAAAAAGAAAGAGAGAGGGAAGAGAGAGCGAGAGCGGGTGTGTATGTGTGTGTTGAGTCTGCTCTCAGTCTCAGCTGTGGGCAGATGGAGGATGGAGCCGCATCTCTCCTCGTCTTGTGCTCTGCCTGCCACCGGCTGAAAGGCGCTCTCGGTGTTTTCTCCTCTACCCGTTCCCTTGTGCCTGAGCTGACCCCAATTTGTGACAGATCAAGCGACAAAAAGGAGTTGGGACTGGAGAGAGAAAGGTGACGGGAAAACCTGCAGTCTCCTGGAAAAAGATCAGCGGGCACTACGCTCATCTCCACCACCCCTTTTTTTTTATTTTATTTTTTCTTTCATTTTCTCTCTACCCCTTTTGCGTGTTTTGGTGCGAGGCGTGCATCTCTGCAGTGCAACAGCTTACACGTGTGCAGCAGGAGAGCGGGGTCTCTCCTCTGGCACTCGGCTGGCGGATTGCGACCGAGTGAAAAACAGACAGGAGCGGAGAAGGAGAAGAAGGGCGAAGACGACCAAGAGCAAGGGAGAGACAAAGAGCACTCTGTCGCACGGGAGAAAACAAGGCAAAAAAGATTGAGAATCACGAAAAAAGGACTCTCACGGGGGAAGAAAGGAGTGGAGTTTTGTGGAGGAGAGGAGATAAGGGTAGAGGGTTCATGACAATGAGCGACAAGTACGGAGCGATGCATCACGCGAGCAACGCGGGGAGAACCAAAACCCTCTCGCATGAGACAGGTGAGTCCCTTCAGACTATTCCTTATCGCCCCCAGCGATCAGATCCTGATGCCTCCTGCATCCTGTCCATGCAGCCGACTAAAGACCAACAACTTCACTAAAGCCAATCCCTTCTTCTGCGGTGGGCTAACACTTTCTTTTCCCCCCTTCAACTTATAAATTTTTCATTTGAGTGCCTTGCTGTAATGTAGGTTACATTCGCATATGGTGGCTCGTGGAATGGAAGTGTGTGTATGTGAAGGAGAGAGAGAGAGTGCGTGTGTGTGTGTGTGTGTAGGTTGGGGATCAAACGGCATACATATGAATAGAACGCAGCTTTGATGTGCCCTTGAAGTTATGATTGGAATCTGTGAATGCCAGCGCAAGCTGTTCACACCGAGCCTTTTTTTTTATTATTTATTTATTTATTTATTTTTGCCCTGCTCATTGATTTCAAATCGGCCACGGGGGCACGAGTGTGTTGCAGTTGCGTCTCCAGTGGCCACATTCCGATTGACGGGGTGTGATGACTTGACGGGCGGGCTTGATGGGGGAAATGGATGGGACCCGCACGTCTCGTCGGCTCCGCGTCGATACGTCATTTAATCACGTGCGTGCGCTTCAATATTTACAAGGTAATTTCTGCATATTTGACTTTCTGATTCGGGGCTGATTATTTGATTAAGTTTCCAGATTAGAAGTCGATTTCATTTAAAATTCAATGGGATCCGATGCGTTGGTGACTCCGTGTGCGAGGGCGCCGCTTTATCTGGGAACAGCAGGGCTCATATTTAGCGTGATTGTGTTGTTTTACAGAGCAGCCTGACCTCCGAGGAAAAAAGGTTATGTGCGTCTACAACATATCTCTGTCTCTCTCTGTCTGCGTGTGTGCGTGTGTGTGTGTGTGTGTGCGTGTATGTGTTGTTTGATTGCTTTGTGGGTGTGAAGGGGGATTGCTAGCACTCGACAAGCTAATCAAACAGTTCCCACAGACAATCACAATGTGGCACACACCCCTCTCTCAGCTTTTGACACATCTGCCTGCAGTCTTAACAAACATCATGAATTTACAAAGCCACACAAGTAAAGGGTGTGTGTCTTTTTTCTCCTTAAAAACAGAAAGAGACATTGTTTCAGGAAGGAAAAAAAGCGGCAAATTGACAAGCTCGCATGCATACAAAGGCAACCGACCAACACACAAACACATTTACACACACGCACACACACACGTCTGTTACAGGGATCCGGGCCCAGCGGTGGATAAATGCGCCTTTTCTGATTGCCGCCACAGACAAGGACGTGATTGGCATGGTAGACCAGGGAATTAGCTATGGTTTCCATGGCTACTAATTAGGAGGGTACTGACTGGTGGGCTTATGATGACAGATGACAGATCTGCAGTTTGCTTCCTGCCTTACAGATTGGGTGGTCCCACCGGCTAGCCGGACCCCCCGCCATCCAAGACAGGCAGGCTCTCTCCGCAGGCCGCCTCGCACGTGCTCAGCTATCATCAAATATGCAGGAAGGGGAAATATTATGGAGGGTTTTTGAGGTCTTTTATGAGGCAATAATGTCTGAAAATGAAAATTCACTTCAAGTTGTACTTTCACTTAATCAGACAACAGAAGGTCAGTATTTATTTTATAACTCGCGTTAAACGCAGAACCTGCAGTGCTGGAGACCAACGGCCGACGCACGTACCCATTCACAAGGTTCACCTTTTTTGCAAAACACACACACACACACGCAATCCCTCGTTGTGCCGCCATGGGGTACACAAGAGAGAAATAGGTGTGATCGGGTCCATCTGTGACAGAGAAAGAGAGAGGCAAAGGAGCGCTCCATCTGTGGACACCTGCCCTTCCTCCAGGCTACCGTCCCAATTTTCCTCAAAAAAACTGCCAACAGGATCTGTGGAAGCACAGGTGCGAGCGTGTCTGGGTGCTTGTTCACAGATCCGAGCGCGGTCTGTCGGTTTATGAATGGCATTGTCGAGGCACATTCACAGAAGATCTAAAGAGTCAGAGTAAGTTTATATGAAACAAGTTTTCATCATTTTTCCATTTGCCAGGTCGGATCCAAATACTGGCGAGGAAAGAAATTAGCAACACAGATCGCAACTGACAGCATTCAGGGGTTTATTATAAGAACCTGCAGCACAATAGGAAACTCTACCAATGTAAAGACTGGAGCTTAAACAATGTCTTCACATCAATGAACACAGCGGACAAAAATGTCTATTTTTTATGTATAAATCACTTATTAAGAGTGGAGCAAAAACTCCAGGAATTGTTTTTACGGAAACTGTAAGAGCAAAAAAAATAAAAATAAAAACCCTGAAAATTAAACTGTGATTTTGTACAAATGACACAAGCCTAATCTCCTGTGACCCATTAAAAGTTTGACTGGTGTGTCTGGCAGGAAGTATGTGAACGTAGGTAATTCTCAAACAGCACAAAGTTTATAGACAATTCTTTGCAAGGGGGAAAAGTTAAAAAAGTTTAAAAGTAGAAATGGCGCAAGCAGGGGGAAAAAAGAAGTGAGCTGTATATCCTGACAGGTGAAAGGTTAACAAATAGGATACAGTGGATAGAAAAATCCCACCAAAAATTAGATATGACACATAAAAAAGGTCATGTCAAGCCAAGTTTATTTGTGCAGCAGATTTCAGCAACAAGGCAGTTCAAAGTACTTCACATCATAGAAACATCGAACAGTCACCAATTGTGAAAAACAAAGCGAAACATGATCATTGGTGTTAATTCTGACTCGTATTCAAAAGTACAATATTCAGGACAGCAAACTCCTGAAATTCCCAATCCTTATGAATAAATTTTACACAAAGATATCTGAATTTTTCAGCTTACTCAATCACTAGAGATGTCATTTGGGTTTTTTCTACAAATACTACATTAACAAAACTCTTGTATGTTCATAAGCTCTACATCCTGGGTTAGTCGTTGCTCACATTGCATAAGAAAGCAAATTTCCCCTCAACTCTTTCAATAACATAAAGCTCCTTTTTCTATTAAAGCTAAAACTTGGAGCATTAAGTGTTGCTCTCTTCCTCACTGATTGATGAGACGAGCAGTTCAGTTACAGCACAAATGTTTGACACCTTAAGCCAGAAGGAAAAAAAAGTGCTAACAGGCAGAGGAAGGGTAAGCCACTCAGCTGTCCATCCTGCATCTCTCCCTTTCACTCACTCAGACACCAGCTCCACCTAATGGCCTCTGCAGGTACTGAGGCGCACAAAACACAGATTCACAGTCTGACATGCACACATGAGCCTTGATTAAAATGGCTGGAGCGCGGTTGCTTTTCGAGGCAGTTAGGCAACAGCTGAGATAATGGTACATTCCCCCCCCCTCCTCCTCGGTCCATGCAGGGAGCGTGGCAGAGGTGGAGGAGAGTATGCAAAAAAAAAAAAAGTGGAGGAAAAGGAGTTGGAAAAGGCTCTGAGGGGGGGAAGAGTAAAAATAGCAATGCGATTGAAAAAGACATGCATGTCACGGCTAAACAAATAGCCATGTGCGGGAACAGATGGTAATAAAGTTCTCTGTTAGAAGACTAGTGGCTTGTATGTGCACGCACACACACACACACACACACACACACGTATGCATGCACGCAGACCCACGTATGCACAGCTTGATTATGCAGAGTAGTGGGCCTTGAGTCATTAAGACTTTGCCTCAGTGAAGCTGACTCAAAAGTGAGCAATGACAGTCATCTAGAAACACCGGTCACCAGCAGCCATCTTTCTTTCCCCCCCCTCACTTCTCTGACTTTGCGCCCTCCATCTGTCTCCGCTCGGTTCTTGTTCCCGCCCAGAACTCTTTCTGTGACGTTTAAATGTCCACGAGTCGATCAGTCAGGGATGAGAGTGAGCCATCAGGGCAGTGATCCGCATGTGAAATACCGAAAGCAGATCCCCCCCCCCTGTTTCTATTGACCTCACTTTAAAGTGTGATGCAACACAAATAGAACATTGTACAGTTTTGAACTGTACAGTTTGATATTTCTATAATATATAAATCAAGAAAAAATATGGATTTCTCTTCTGTATCAGAATTGATGTTTATACTCATTCGTTATCTTCATATTTCCCCTGCTCTGAAGAATATTTGTTTGGATGCTTTGAAAACAGCTGGTAGAAATCCACTAGAAACAACCGACCCTAAAAACGTACCTGAATGCCAAAAGTATCGCTCAAATTTTCACAAGTGTTTCTATAAGACACATATTGTGTTGTGTAGCTGTATTAAAGTCTTATTTATTTTTTTATTTTTTAAATCACTTAAATATAAAAAAAGCCTTAATGAAAGCTCCGCTTTAGTTAGTGTGTCTAGCCATCTTGAATTTAGACCTATACAATGATAAAAGAACAGCATAAGACTGAATACAGCCAGTTATTCAGGAAAGTGTCAACTCATTAGTTAAAAGAGGATCTCAGATATATAAATATCTGAGCTAATGTATCAGTCTATGATGCATAGAAAGGTAAGGACTCCTTCTGGATCAGCCAACAGCATGTTTAATGTTTAGTTTCAGAAACTCTGATTTGATGCGTAAGTCGGGATGAGTCCTTCACATTTGGTTAGATTCAGAGCTACCGTCTCTATCAAAGAAATCCGCAACACATTGTTGTTGTTGTTTTTTTTTTTCTTTTATATTGTACTCCATACAAAAACAAATCAGAAAACGTCAAAATGGGAATCAGCAGGCTGGACCTTAAAGGAAGTCCGTATCGGCCAAGAAGAGCCTGATTGGCACATGTTGAATCTTCTTCTCAATCATCTTTCACCATTTCCCACCTCTTTAGGGAAATTACTTTTCCCCCTCGCGTTTTACTTTTCCCATTCCGCCTTCCCCAAGTCCAAAGAAATGTGTGTACGAGAGGCGGCGATGTGTGAGGGTGATGCGTCCTCAGTCACGGTGAAAGCATTTGTTTCTCTTCCACTGGGGTAGACAGATTATGTATTTCACTCCGTTTTCTTCACATTGGCTTCTACCCCCCCCCCACCCCACTCTCCTTCCCTTCGCCATTCGTTTTGTCCTCCCCACTCAAGGTCAGTGGGAAGATTGCTTTCAGCCCCATGTGTCCTCCCCCAGCGCGCCACGTTTTATTGTGCGAGCGGCCGTCAGCGGCCGAGCGGGCGGCTGCGGCGTGCAATTTGTTTGTGCATGTTTGAAAATCGTGGTTGTCGGGGGTGGCAGGGAGGTTTGGGAAGGGGGGGCGCTATGTTTTGTAGAGTTCAATCTATCCCGTTTCTCATCAGGTAAGCACTTATGTGTTTGCGCGTGTGACTTGCTAATGGAAAAGCAGTCAGCTGGCTCAATCTCAGCCTGCAAGTAAGTCTTGAAGAAAAGTAAAATGGAAAAGGAAAGGGGAAATTGTTGAGATAAAAAAAAAGTGTTATTAAAATGCTAGTATTTTTCTTCTTCTTCCTCTTCTTACCCGTTGAATATTCTTTAAAAGCAAAAGATTTTTCCTCCCACGGTTTGTAGATGCATTTTCCCCGTTTAAATATTTAATGCATTTATTGATTTCTAGAGTGAGCATGCACGTCTGCTATGCGGCGTGTGACTGTTTTTTTTCTTTTTTTTTTTTTTTTTCTTTTTTTTTTGCACAGAGGTATTAATTTTCACCGTGGTGATTTGGGTGAGTAAAGGGCTGGCAAGCTAACCAGTGTTCTCAGCGTGCATTTTGAGTGTTTGTGTGTCTGATCGGCGAGCTGGCTGCTTTTATGCTTCACTACCCTGGCTGCTCATCCATGTGCACCATCTGCATGTGGCGGCGCCATGTGTGTCACCTACACCACAACACATCCCACTCCCCTCGTACTGTATCTCTAACAATCCCTCCATCAGCACCTGACGCCGTCCCCGCGTCCCACTCTTCTCTTTCTCTCTCTCTCTCTCTTGTCTGTGGTTCGTCTGCTTTCATTTCAAAAAGCCAATTTATTTAAGAAAAAGAAAAGAGAGAGAGAAAGAAAGAAAGAAAAGAAAGCTGACATCGCCTCTAATTTAAATCCTTTCACTTGTTTGGCGCCGCATATTAATACCGAAGAGTAATACCTCCTGAAAGTTATTCATCATGCTTGTTCACCTTTTAATTTTTTTCTTTTTTTTTCCCCCTTTAAGCACAAAACCATCATATCCTCAATCAGCGCAGCTTTGTAGCACGCGGCGTTGTGCCATTTGTTAGCTACGCAACGCTGGCGCTCTAAGTGATCGATCCACGCCACAGCTAACTACGAGACAGATGAAAGTGTCACGAGTACAGTCGGGCTGAAGTGACAAATTGATCCGCGCGTTTCTGCTGGAAAGGAGTTTTAGTTGTGGAGACGCAATCGTTCATCTGCACAGCCTCATTATGGCTTCTGGAGCGGCAGCAGCCACCGTGACTCATTGACTCATCACGCCGCTGTTTTGTAAACTCCAAACCCGACTAACCGTTCCCCGTTTTCATCCCTCATCTCGTCGTGGCGCTTCCCGCTCCTCTTCGGATGGCTCGGCCTTCGCCGGCACCTCCCCTTCATCTTTAATATCCTTCTCCCCAAAGCGACGGCTCAAGCTTCGTGAACTCTCTTACCTCCTCTTTTTGTTCTCTCCAGCACATCTTTTTCCCTTCCCTTCTCCTGCAGACTCCTCTCCAAACACCTGTGTTAACCTTAAAGAAAGGGGGGGGAGAAGAGACAGCTTCTCCTCATAGCCCTGCTAGTAACAGGGCTCCCTCCCCTCGCTGTCACGTCGCGACGCAATCCGAATTTAAGGGATTGGCTGAGGACAGCGGTTCATGTATGCAGCGGTTTCAAAGAGTAGTTACTCTATCGAAGACGTGTCAGGTGGTTTGCTTGGTTGTCTCTGGAAAAAAAAAAAAAAAATAGGTCAAGTGCAGGATTATTTTATGAGTGTGCAAAAGGAGTTGTTTGGTGTGAAGGTTTACTGGAACTGAAACTTTTCGTAGTTGTGTTGTCTTCCAGTAGACAGGCACGGACGGGCCATGAAGGTGTCACCAGGTTTCAAACAAGTTGCACTTTCAAAATGTTTTCAGTACATTTTCTCTCCGGTTTAAAGTCCCTCCATTTAGATGCCAAAGAAACTGAAGGAGCGACGAGAGTTTTCTTCAGCTCCCTGAAGCAGAAAGCACCCTCCTCCCCAACCTGTTGCTGGGCAACTCCAGTAGAGAGCTATTCTACTTCTCTGTTGCTTATCTGAAAAAGCTCTGGGGTTGTTCAAGTTTTTGATCCATTTCTGAATATTGCAATCAGTAAATGTTACATATAGCACTAGTATTGTTGCACATGTGCTGATCGTGTTTTCTGTTGACTGTTGGTACTGGTAAACGGCCTAGTTGAAGTATAACTGCATTACACGCACTGGGGGTCGGTTCTCTTAAGCTTAAGTTGTTTTTTTTTTTTCATATTGCTGTTTCTGACACTGAAGGCCATGATGCATTTTGAACATTGCCACATTGTTGTTCCTCTGAATCGCAATCTGAAGATTTCCGATTCTTTTTAATTTGAAATTAACCAAATTCCCCTTCATCAGCTGCTTGTTGATTGGCTCCGACTGCTGACCTTTCCAATCAGATCCACCGATCAGATGTTTTCTGGTCGATAGTAATTAGGACAGGAGTGTTTGATCTGAATTTCCTACAAATACGTTGCTACGCAGAAAACTAAAACAACATAATATTCTGCGGGTTTACTAACAGAGGTAGTGGTTTTGAATCTAACAAAATATGAAGAAATTATAAAATAATCTACATGTATGCATCAAAGTCTACCTACTTAACATTGATCAAATGTGTTTGATGCTTTCAAAAACCAAAATGTGTGACTTGTGTGATTTTTGTTTTTGAGAAAATTGTGGGAGATTCAAAATTCTGAATGATTGAAATTTTTAGTTCCTGTAACACCTGCAATAATAAATGTTCAAAGCAAGGAGGAATGGTTTTTGCTTTGAATGAAACAGGAATAAAACTAGATAAAGTTTGACCATTTTGCTCTAAATTTCTGGGCAAATACCATGAAAATGGTATTTCTGCCAAATTCCATCCAACGTCTAGTCGCCACACATCATAAATAAATGTGTTTCAGCTCGATCCCTTAATAGCGAAAGGATAAAACCTGAGCACATTTCCTAATACGCACAAGCTCTTCCCCTCCATGGTTCTGCTGTCACATTTATTTTTAAGAAAATTACAATCAATCATGTGCACCTTAAATCACACAAAGAACTTGGAGCTTGTCCTCTTGCAGAGATTAATTCGCGCCAGAGTCAGTTTTATTACTTTCAAATTACTTTGATGAACACACTAAAACTGCTCATCCGAAAAAGATACATTAGCAGTCCATCAATTTTGTGAGCTGGATGACACATTCAAGTAAAATGTTTTGTCACTTCTTCCTCAATTAAGCCGAGGTAATGTTCTCGCTTCCACGAGGAGTCGATTAAAACCAAAGAAACGCCGCGGCTTCCCATTTCGGCACGGAGTCGCAGCGTAGGCCTATTTACAGCTCAGAAGGGAATTTACTCATTTAGGTTCTACAGTTTTATTTTTATTTTTTTTATCTTTGGACTGAAAACTCTCCGGGCTTTGTAAAGACTTGGAACACCGCGGCTCAGTTAGTGCCGCGCCTTCTTAACGGTGACAGCTTTCAGCGTGTCTTTCCAAAGCATTTCGACAGCCGCATTCTCCGGCCTCTTCTTCCAGACCGAAGGTGCGCTTTGGGGAATCAAAGAGTGCCGCGACCTTGCCCTGGGCACGATGATCGAGTGAAACTGCGTCTGTGCGTGCGTGTGTATGTGTGTTACTAATGACCGGTGCTTAAGGGGGGAGATGAGGGGAGATGGGCCATGCAGCAGGGCTGAGGGGGCAGCGAAATGATCCCATCGATCATCCTCGATCACCCAAATAATGTCACACAGATCATTCGTCTCTCTCTGTACGAGTGTGTGTGATATTTGCACTCTTTTCTTTTTTTCCTTTTTAAGGCTCAGCTTGTGGTTGTCAAATCTTTCCCCAGCATGCGCTCATGCTTTTCGGGATTTGCTGCATCAGAGGGGGAGCGCGCGCAAGGCCAAATGCCAGCTATCGCGCGGTTCCATTAGGATTGCCAAGGCTGACCGTAGATTGCTATTGATTTGCTATGGCTTCTGTTCAGTGGCTCTTCAGCTGGAGGTGCACGATGATGCGCAAGTGTCGAGGATGCCACATTTTTAAGGGTGGAGTTGGGTTTCATTGTTTGTTTTTTTTGTTGTTTTTTTTCCCAGCAGTGTAAGAAAAATAAAAAAATAAAAAGTTCCAGATCTTTCTAATGAAACATTCTGTGCTGCGATATTCAGATAAGACGAGCCTCTGAGCCACGTGGCCAGTTGTTAACTCTGACAGGGACTCTGGGATGTGCAGCGCGTTGATGGCTGAGCTCTGGATCTTAAACAAATCAATGCCAAGTGGCTGGACCCCGGAGCCACTTCTTAATGACAACCACCGCTCAGAGATCGCTGCGCACTCGCTCCGTCTCCACTCCGCCGCTTTCTTGTCTGTTTATTTCTCGCCCAACGCACCGCCTTTATTGCGCACACTGCCTTTATTGTCTGCCGCGCTCCTTCCTCGCACCTTCTGCTCTCTGTGTACCAGCTGCGCGCGGGCACACGCGCCTCAGACGAGGTTCTTTGAACATCTTTGTTTTCTCTGGTTATTTTCTTATTTATTCGTTTGCAGTTAGGCCTGCTTTAGACTTTCCAGTGGCTGAAGCCATCCCTTCCCCATCTGTGAGCAATAGAGCAGGAGGAACACTAACCGTGTGTCTTCATTACGAGCAAATATAATTAGACGTTAAAAAGACCCACGGTGTGTAGTATTATTTTACAATAGCTCGATATGAGCCGGCTGCACATCCAGATGTGAGCACGTCCTTTGATAGATTGAGTAGTCTGTGTGTCTGTGCATGTCGTAGCAAGTGTGCATGTGTGTGTGTGTTTGCGTATATGTACCTGTGTGTGAACATGTGGATGGGGATTAGGGGTGTAATGCAGGATTATCCAGAAGGTGGAATTGCTGCTTCTTTTTGCAGAGGAGATGGATGGATGGATGGATGGATGGATGGATGGATGGATGGATGGATGGATGGATGGATGGATGGATGGATGGATGGATGGATGGATGGATGGATGGATGGATGGACGGACGGACGGACGTGAAGTTTTTTTCACGTTTTTGTACCCCCACAAACCAAACTTTAAAAAACAAATCAAACATTGCCATTTGAGATTCCGTTTTAAAACCCATCATTATTATTTAATAGACAAACATATATTTACCGGATGTTTACACTTCAGACTTCCAGTAATTTATTCCAAAAGTGAAGATAAGTCCGCTATGATCCAAAAGGAGCAGAAAAACAACCGAGCTCACGATGATCTGAGTGTTCTCCTCATTTCACGCAGCCGGCGATGCGTCTGAGGATGAAGACATTTAATCATTTATTAACAGGGCGCAGTATGTTTTTTTTTTTTTTTCTTTTTCTTTTTCCTCCCATCCACGAGTCGGGATGGGAGATCGGCAAAGGATACGTGGCAGAGAGAGAGGAGGATAATAGTTCCTCGCTTCCTAGGTGAAGCACAAAATATCAAATTTTCTAAACCAGTAATCGGAGGGTGTCATCCCCGCCACCTTGCCCCTTCGGTGTCGGTGGATCTGCCTTTGCTCTTTTATTTGTCGGAGCTCTTAACGTTGTTAACTGCACAAATCACTGTTACTGAACATAACGCCACGTATTCAAACATAATGAGGCTTGAGTCATTGCCATCTCACTGTTCAAAGTGGTTTTTATTTAGTGCGGCGAACTGCTTCAAGGTCCCCACTGCTTTTGCTCATCAACAATTGCCAAGCATTAAATAAAACATGAGACATCAGAGCAATGTGAGCAGAGGAGCCCGTGTTCTCTCCGTTTAGAGCCCGCACGAGGTGGTGGAGGCAACCCCAAACATGTGCAAAACACACACACACACACACACACACACAAACATAATATCCATGGGAGAGAGCGCGGGGGGGTTAAAGGTCTGGATGTAGAGCTTTTCATAATTGTTTTGGTCTTATCTAGGTTTTAATATGCCTCTCACCACAGGGAGGCCTTCACGCGTTCCACCGTAGACATCGTGGATTTGTTTAATTACGCCTGTCTGTGAACGTGTGATTCCGCGGCGCGTGGCCCGTTTCAATTTACCAGCCTCCTCCTTTGATGGCATTCTTCTTAAATTCAAGCACATGTAATTCAAATGACTCAAATGCACCAGACGAGGGGATGAAAGCGAGAGAACGCTCGGATATAGGGGAGCGTCTGTGCAGGCGGACGCGGCGCGAGCACCGACTACAGAGATACACACACCCTTGGCAGTGCTTCTCCAGTCTGTTTGAAGTAGAGTCTCGCGGGAGGCTATAGGGACTGTGGCAGTGTTTCACCCACTCAAACACACAGTGGCTTGATTTGGGGGTGTGAGGAGGGGGCAACGGGGATTGCGGATGGAAAAGAAAGGCAGAGGAGGCAGTAGGAGGAATGCCCCTCAAACGCTCTCTGCTTCGTCTCATCCCTATCTCTGGGTCTGGCTCTGTTCTCTCTGCAGACATGCCCTGAATGAGCGCGGTTTGGTGAGCAGGTTGTTTACCGCCACGGTTTTTTTTCTTTCCTAGCCGCCGTCTTCGTGGCCCTGGTGTGCTCATATCTCCCTCAGTCATTGACTGGGTGAGATTGAAACTGTGCACCAGGGATACAGCGAGAATATTACCCAGCTGGCAACAGAAACGAGGTTCGGTGGGGCTTTTATATTTCTTGCCGTGTCAATTAGAGTCACTTACTAAAAGAAGATGACTTCCTGAGCCCCCTCCAAAAAAAAAGAAGCTACACTCGCTGACAAAATCCGTCCCTCGAGAATACAAATAAAAGCAGATATTTACACATGCTTGTAAAAGAAATAAAAACCCTTTTTTTTTCTCCCCTCGCTGTTTGAATTCAAATCAAACTAAACATTTCCTTTTTTTAGTCGTTTCGGTTAAGCGCCAATTATCTTGAGCTGTTCAATGCCAGAATAACAACAGAGAGAATTTTTTTAACCGTCTTCAAATTCTACAATTTAAAACTATTTTCTGTAATATGTGGTAGAATCGCCTTGTAAATTGTATGACCTGTGTAAAAATGTTTTGGGAATCCCTCCTCAAGCAATTCAAAACTACCTGCTGAAATTCTTGGCCCGTTCTTTCCGACAGTCTGGTTCGAAGGCCGTCTTGACCGTCCACATTTTCAGCTCTAATTACAAAATTTCAAACCAAAACGTTGATTTTGTTTTCCTCAAGCCACGTTGTTGCTAATCTCCGGACATCATGCCGATTATCATCATCTCCTTGGATGCATAATTTGTGTCAAAGCTCTGACTTACAGGATGACGTCTTTAGACGTTGCTTTAAATTTTCCACAAAACATTTTTGCCTCATGATGCGATTTTTGTTACTCTTTCGAGAGATGGCTTCTTGCTCACTAATTGTCGATTCAGTTCATGTACGTGCAGGATCTAAGTCCTTAGCTATGATTTCCACATTTCGTATCAAACACGTTCACCATCAGTACGATGGCTGGACATTCCCATGGTGTTTATTCTTGTTTATTATTGTTTGAATAGCTCAACATGGCACCTTCAGGCATCTGAAAGTTGTGCCAAACTTATAATATCTTGCCTGAATTTATTTTATTATGTTTTTAATGTGTGTGTTTTTTTTTTTTACAGAAAAATATACAAGAAGGCATTGTGTTTGAGATTTGCCTTCAGTTTAGTTTAGTCAAATGTTGTGAAGTAACCTTAAAAGCTTTAAAAGTTATGACTTCGTCGTCTAGGCTTTCTCAACAAGCTGCAACTAAATTGTATTTAATCTTAGTTTGTGTTACTCTCTGAATTCCAGCAAGCTAAAATATGTTAGCTTGAACATATTTTAGCTTGTTGTTAGCTTGGAAACATTCTGTCTTTCAGGGAAATATATTATGTTTTAACTGACCTAGAACAGTAAAATTTAGTCTTGCGGAGTGCATGTACCTATCTGGTTTCTGCTCTATCATAGAGCTATTATACCAACTCTTGGATTAAGAGCATTGCCACAGTTTATGGCAGCCCTGCCATACAGTGTTTTTTCTCCTCTAGCGGTTCAGCGTTTCACTCAGTAGCAGATAAACACCTCAACTTTTTTAGAGCGAAGCTGTGCCAAGTCAGCATGGAGCCGATTGGTCGGAAAGAAAGCCAGACACGGAAACAGTGGGTTGAATCTGGTCAATTTGCAAAAGTAAAGAACATTATGCTGAGTTAAGATCACGTGTCACATCGGTGCGTTGATATGAGCATCGGCACCGGGCCAGACACACAGTGTGTTACATAACGCCACAAGCGACACAGCATTTCTTTAAAGATACAGGACGAGAAAGAACAGGGCATCACAATAACCTACGGGTCTTCAGAAACCGCGGAGTTGCTGGATACCGGCGAGAAATGCGACTCTGCCCAGCCGAATGTGACTGAACATGTACGGGTTGGGAGATAACGCACACCGGTTTTTATCAGTGCGACGCAACGCCGTGTGATGGGAGAATAAAATGGCCACGCCGCTGAAACGCAGTGCAGCTGTGGTTTGAGGATAGAGTCACCCGCTCTTCACTTCATGTTGGAGTGCCTTGCAAAATCATTTGTTCATTTTTGACATTTCCAAACATTATAAAACATAAGTAAATAAAATACTGGGATTTTATGTGGCAGACCAACCCTAACTTTTACATAAGGTGTTTACATAAACAAATGAAAAGTCCCTCTGGAGGAGCTGCAGAGATCTCCAGCTCTGGTTGGTCTTTTCAAGAGGAAATAAAGAATGATTTTTTAAATTAAGATTGGGTGAAATAATTGAGTCTGAAAGTACAAAGTTGGAGAGATAATCACGACAAAAGGTGTTTCGACAAGGGGCTGACTCAGGAAGACACCTGGTTTGAAAGGCGTAGGATTTTTGGAACTTTACAGTTGTGAGAACGGCGGTATTATTCTGTTCCATCAAATCCTCAGAAAATGTGTCAAAGTTTGTGGTTCACAGGTACAAACATTTTGCTTTCTAGTCCTATTTTAGAGCCTGCGGTCTCAACTTTAACTAAATATACGCGGTAAATAAAAACTTAAGTGCAGAATAAATGAAATGGGAAGTCGAAATGTGGCACGAGATTGATGGCTAAATGAAAACTCTGAGGTGGGTTCGCTTTTCAAGTGGGCCTTAAAAAGCTGCTCTAATTTAAGGTTTTCTGTTGCCAGCCAGCAGGCACATGTTTTCTTAGAGTAGTAGATCCATGCATACATGCATAAAAACAACACAAACACACAAAGCAATTTGCAGATTCACTATTTTGTACCTTGTTCTCTTATTTATTTTTTTTGGGGGGGTTGTTGTTTGTCTCACCATCTCCCTGCACCCTGTAATTTTTTGGAGCGTGTTCTTTTACCCGCGCAGGTACAAGGAAAACACGCTTCGTCCCACCACACCATGTATTTCTCTGTCCTCCCTCTTTCCTTGCTCATTTCTTCAGACCTCCCTGCGGTGTTCCCTGGTGCAGCAACCAACCAAAACGGCTAATGGAGAAGGAATGTACCTACGCTCAGCCACAGATGGAGAGACGGAGACAGAGCAGGGAGAGGATGAGGGATGCAGAGACTCACGGGCAAAAAAAGAAAAAAAAAGGGAGAAGGAGAGAAGAGACAGAGACATGTAAAAGCAGGAAGATAAAAGCAAAAAGGCGAAAACTAAAAAGCTCTCAGCCATGTTGCCAAAGTAACGCCGTGTTCGATTGCGTTTCCACGGCTTCCACACCAGGTGGTAAAGAACAAGATTTTGTGTGTTACTTTTTACTGAATATTAACCTTTTTTTATGCATGTGTGTGGATATGTAGAGCTGCTGAATGATTCATGGCCCATGTCAAGGATGGATTTGGGAATTTCCCACAGTGAAACGAGGCAGACATTCAAGGATGTATTTTTTTTTAGCATACCTCTATATTTCATTTTATGAATGTAGGTATATATATAAATAAAAGGGACATCTTTTTTGTCGAACAGCAGTCCACCAAACTGGATTTCAAAGATCTGATGTGGAGGATTTCTTGCTATGATGATAAATATGTTGCCTAATTGTGATGCCTGGTGATGTTTTAATGTTTATCGCAGTCAAATTGAGACTAGCGCTGTTTTCTGTTTTTGACCAGAAACAACAAAGTTCAGCTAAAAACCAAATGTCAGTGCAGATACCGCAAACAGCACCTAAAACCTTTTTACAGCTGCAAAGTCTTTCAGTGACAATTTCATATGATGGAGCAACAGAAATTGCACATTTGCTAGGGCAAAAAAAAAATCAAGTATAAAGTTATGGAGCAAAGAATTTGGAGAGTAAAATATGCATTTGTATTCAGCCATTTAATAGCCACTTAAACTTGGCCATTCTAACACGTATGCATACTTTGATTTGAGTAGCCCATTCCATCCCCATGCTATGATAGTGCCACCACCATGCTTCACTATGAAGAGTGTGTGTTCAGACATTACCTCCATGCACAGAGTGTGTCGATTGTTAGCCAAAAAGTCTTTGTCGAAAATGCCTGGTTTGTTTTTGTTTTCTTTTTGCCTACAAGAGATATTCATTCTTAATATTGCCTTCACAGTGCAACTGTGAAATTATACACAGGTGGATTAATTTGTGAACCAGTAAAATCTGATTTTATTTGAAGTTATCAGACTAAAGGACATAAATGTACACAACATTGTTCCGATCTTTATCGTTAACTTTGAAATGATTTGTCTAACACTTCACTATTTGAGCGCAACTTTGCGTTGTTCTACAACATAAAACAACAAACAATACAATAAGTAGCTGCAACATGATAAAATGTTAAAAAAACAAAACAAAAACGAAACACTGATGAGAGAATATGAATGCACTTTACAGGGCTCTATGTGTCATTGAAAGGGATTAGTTTGTATGCACAGAGGATGTAACCAATAAACCCGCCGTGGTAACCTCATAAAAATTATTTATAAAGTTTTACTGAGTCCATTTCTCAGCTGAGTGTCTCAGGTCTTCGGCCCACGCGCATGCACACACTCGAATATCCCTCTAATAGCACGGGGGCCACAAACTTTGCAATTGTTAGTGCATTCCACTGATGAATGCCATGAGATTGTCAAACATGTTTGCTAACCTTATGAATTTTGTATTCCTGTCTGAGGCCAGGAGGCCACTGTGTGAGCTTCTGTTTTCTTCTGCTTGCATTTATATGCGGTTTTACAGGCGCACAGTGGTTTTATTGTTTCATCCTGTTTCCTGTCAGGTCCAAAAAAATATGGCCAGATTTAATTTATACTAATGAATGGATCTGAGATGATAGTTATTTTATTAGAAAGTTAAATCCTAAGTGCGTCTTAAAAGTTCCACTTTGATTTATGTGTTTTTCTTTTTTTCTTTTTTTTTTCTCTGGACCTTCTTCCTCCTGTCCTTGATTTTGTTTCCATCACTCCTATGCCCTTCACCTCCATCCTCTCGCTCTCCCTCCAGTTCTGGAGGCTACTTTTTTTTTTCATCTCCACTTAGCTTTTAGTGCTCTTCCATGCCCCCCTCCGGGGGGAATCCACCTCTTTCCAGACACTGCCTTATTTTAGCAACACAAGCTGGTCCTTGGAGAGCACTGCCAGTGCTGTCTGCCCCTATGTGTGTGTGTGTGTGTGTGTGTGGAGTGCGTGTGCATGAGTGTGAGAGTTTGGACTTGCATATATGTGCACAATTTCTGATGTATCAAGACTGACAGGTCAAGCGGTTTCATCGGTGAGTTTCTTTCTTTCTTCCCCCCCTAGTTTCCCTTCTTTTTTGCCGTTATGAGCGAAGCGACAGGTGAATTATTAATGAGAGAGGGAATTTTTGTTCTACTTCGGATCTCCCAATGCTGCAAGAAACGTCTCTGAAGGAAGGCAAGCATGAAACAGCAAGCATACACACTTTGTCTTCCCCAAAATTTCCGCAGCCATCAAGGAATTGGTGTGTTTTGGGACTTGCAAATCTTCATGGATTCAGATTCTTTTTTTTTTTCATTCAAATATCTTTATTTTCTCTCTCCTCACAAAAAAAAAAAAAAAACACATCAGCTGTGGCGTATTCGTTCATTCTCCCCTACCCCAAGTCGAGTCCCCCGGATTCTCCAGGTACGGCTGCATTCTGTCAGCTGTGCAGCAGTGCAAATGAAAATGAGCGGGAAAGATGGTGCGTCATCAGAAGCATCACTGCGGGCCAAAATGCCTTATTATGTCAGATTTGCAAATTCCCCCACACCCTTGTTGAAGGGGGGGGAAAAAGTGACCTACATAACTACAAACCAGAAAGAAAAAAAAAAGTGAAAAACACGAATGGCCCCATTCTCTTCTCCTCCACTCTACTCTCTCAATCTCTCCATCTCTGCTGTTCCCTCTAAAGCTGTTCTTTCTCTCTCACTTCGTCACCCCTCGTTTATCTCCATCCTCTCCTCAGCAGAGGCTTGGCGCGTTATCGGCCCTCATTCAAATGAAAGGAACGGTGCGTTTTCCGGTTTTCGCTCAAAAAATGTTGCACATCCCAGCACGGGTGCGTTTTTTTTTTTTTTTCCCTCAAATACCCAGCGATGCTAAAATGGTATAGTCGACATTGGTGGGGATGGCTAGGTGATCCAACCAACCTGCTACTAGGTAAACACCATCTGTTCGCACAAAATCCAACCCCCTTCCGACGTTGTGACGGGAATAGAGCGATCCGATTGCACCTCTTCTTGCACACCTCGGCGGTGCCAGCTTTACGAGGTGCGTGCTGTTTGTGTCTCAGCCTGTGATGATAATAGACAGTAGCAGAGTTGATGTTCTTTTACATGTTACAAGGGAAAACATGTGCATTTCATGGCACATCCGACCTGCCAAGAGAGATATGATTCCGACTTCACTTTAGGAACGTTAAGTAGCTGCGCTAAAGACGTTTCTTTATACTTTTGGAATGACTGCAGAAGCTGGAAAGGATGCAGTCAGTACAGTTAGCATTTTTCAGTGCTGAAAGTCTTGCTCTCTCTCGCCACTTCTCAGCTTACGTTGTTGAAAAACGTGTTTCGATTCATTTTATTTCTCTTGTTTGTTGAAGTTTGTCGCACGACTGAGAACTGCACGAATTCATCGTAATTTTCTCAGGAATGATTACATTTTCTTCTGTTTCTCAAAATCATCATGCGTCTGAAAACATGAACCAAATAAGGGAGAATGGATCCAACTCTGCTCAGTATTGGCGTTTCTTGTACGTTTGGTCAAATGCACCGTCAACATTTCCTGCCCGTCTCTTGCTCCGTCTCCCGCTCTCGCCTCCTCTCTCTCAGCCTGCAGTAAAATTGAGTCAAATCAATCAATTCAGGTTTCTTGGGCAGACCAGTGGTGTGGTAAGAAATTGACCTTTCATTTAAATGTGTGTGTGTGTGTGTGTGTGTGTGTGTGTGCGTGTGTGTGTGTGTGTGTGTGTGTGTGTGTGTGTGTGTGGGTTGGTGGTTGGGTTGGAGGGAGTAGTGTTTGTAGACAAAAACAGAGGGGAGCAGTTAGAGCTACGCTACGCTCTGCCTCAGAGCCAATTGAACCACCCATTGTGGTTTTGCCCCTAACTATCTTCTGATGATCAAAAACACACACACACACACACATACACGCATGCACACACACACACACACACACACATTTTCTCCGTCAGCAACAGCAGATATGACAAGTGCACGGTCTGTGGACACAGCTTTAAAGACGGGCGGTGTCTATTTTTAGCGTTTATGCTAAGCAGCTTGCTGTTGTGGTCCCACCCCCACCCCCGTTTTTGCCCGGCTGGGTATTGAGTGTATTGAGTGAGTGAGTTAGCCCGGGTTAAGTGGCTGTGCTTAGGGGCACACCAGTGCTGCTGCGAACGCCGACTGCTCCCGTACAGCCTTGGAATGAGCCCTGCGAAACTAGATAAAGGGCTCATGACAACACACACACACACAATACACACTCTGACTGAAGGGCGGTGAGCACCGAAACGTTTGTGAATGGACAGCGTGGGGACAGAGACGTTTGATTTTATGTCATTCCTTTTTTTTGTTTTTGCTGGGTTGTCAATTTCTTTTTATCTTCCTTCCTCTCCTTTTTTTTTGCTTCCCCACGTCCTTCAGGAAAAAAAAGTTGCCCTCTGAAAATTTGTGGGTTTTATTTATTTATTTATTTATTTTGCTTCTTCATCCCACCCAAGTATTTCAAAACCAGACAATTTTAGCATCAAACAAAAATGACCTCAGGAACAGAGAAAAATCAGTTTTAACTTTTCTCAGTTCATTTATTATGTAAAAACATGGATTGATTCCCCCAATATTATCACAATATTGGCCCACTTTCACTTATTGCCATATATGCAAAATCAACAAATCCCTTCAAAAGAACCTCTTTGATGACACTGAGTAGGCGAATAGATCCAAAAAAACAAACACCCCATGTTGAATTTATCAGTCTGGAAAGGGTCACAGAACAATTTGTACGGCTTCGGGTCTTCAGGGAACAACAGTGAGAGCCATCATCCACAAATACAGAAAACATTGAACACTTTCCAATTGCCTCATTAAAGATCAGCTTTCTTGATTCAACTATCAGAAAGAAAATGTTTGCACAAATTTGCCAACGGGAAAAAAAGACAAAAAAACTTTTGGGAAAAAATTCTAGACTGTTGAGACAAATGTGGGAGCGTTTGGGAATGTGTGTGTCCAGTGAGATCAGGGATAAAAATACAGCATTTTTTAGAAAGGGAACATTGCGCCTACAATCAAACCTGTTGGTGGTAGTGTGGTCGTCTGGAGCTGCTTTGCTGTGTCAGGCGTTGGACTACTTGCCTTAATTGATAGAACCATGAGTTTGTGACCTTAAGCTTAAGCACACTTGGGTTATTCAAAGGCGCAAAAATCCAAAGTACGGCAGAAAGTCCAAAAGAAAGAAAAAGCAAAATGCCCAGTCAAAGTCTAATGTTAAGTCCCAATGAAATTATGTGGCAAGACCAAACAAGGTGAACTTTTCCACATGGGGCGAGGTTTATTATTATTTTTTGTTGTTGTTGTTTGTTTGTTTTCCCTTAACAAATTAAATTTTCATTGTGATCTCAAACAAACGTGGTTTTTAGATATCCACGTGAAAAAATACTATCGCATTGCACTGCATAATCTAGTAGATGTCAAATTCCTCTCTCACACACACAAACTACTTTCCCCACATTTCAGCAGATTATGACTATTAGGAGAGTTGGGCATAAAAGGACACTGATAAATAACGTGGACTGAAGCAGGTTTCAGTGGAAGATATATCATGAAAGCATCACCGTGCGCCCAGTGATTCCTGGCATTCAAATGCGCTTCAGGCTAGGTCACATAAACAAAAGCCAAAAGGCCTTGCTCCAGGTGCTATAACCTGCGGGCACTGTTCTTTAAAAAAAAAAAAACAAATCCAACGGCGTACGCATTCACTTCTCTGGAAAAAAAAAAAAAAAAAGTCTTCAGTGAAGATTTCCCTTCAAACGCGGCGCGGCCCTCATTATATCATGTTAATGCGGCGGAGCCCCGGCTCCTGGACCCCGGCGCTCTCCGGAGGGTTCTCGCGTAGAGATTTCTTGGCCGACATCCGGCCCTTCTCCTCCTCCGCCATTGTCTGTCTGTCCTCATCCCGCTCCTCTGCACTAAAACAGCTCATAATTATTGTCTCAGCATCATTCATGTATAATTTATCAGCCGTTTAAAAGCCGAGCTGCATGCAGTTAAATCTACTGGGAGCTTCGGTCTTTCTAAATCTCTTCCCTTTCCCCTTCCTCTCTCCCCCCGCCCTCCCTGCTTCATAATATCTCCCCTCTGTCGTACTATCTTCCATGTGCAGGAGCCCTCCGTCATCTCTTTTGACTTTATGTTATTCTTTTGTTCCGTGCTGTTGTGCAAGCTGCATCCTCCTGCCTCTCTCGTTTTGTTTTTGAGCGCATCCGGTTCCCCTTCTTTCTTGTTTCTCTTTTTTTTGTTGCTGTTTTTGCTTCCCCTCTAAATTTTCAATTTCTGACAATAAACAGAGAAGATCATGCGGATGTTCCTCTTGTTTCTCTCTCTGTCCGGATTTCTGCACACCCTTCACTCTTTCGCTTTCCTTCTGCCCCCCGTACTCTACCAAAAGAGGAAGGAGAGGTGCAGAGTAATTGGATTCCCACTAATACCGAGGGTAATGTTGACAGTACATAAATCCTGCTGCTGAAATAGTGCCTCGTTTATCTTCTGATTTTTGCCTCATTGTTTTTCGCCGCCCGTTTCCCACCCTCATCTTCCTCCTTCTCCAGTGCCTGTACCTTCTTTTTTTATTTTTACTTTCACCTCCTCTCCATCCCTCCCCAGTCTCACCTTACCTCCTCTCCATCCCTCCCCAGTCTCACCTTCCCCTCATGTCTCCAGGGGTCTCATCAGGTAGCCTTGATTGTATAGATGGGACAATGCGTCTCCGGCAATAATTGGCCAACTCCCGTTTGCTTGCCTCCACGCAGACACTGAGGGAGAAACTGAGCAAGGAAGGACTGCGGATAAAACTAACACATGCACATTACTTCAGAAATGTGTCGCCACGTAAGGCTTATACGGGAAGCAACGAGGGCTCGACTTAACCCGGATTTTGTGGAAAATAAAAAGGATTCTGGCACCTTATGTGCTTTTTTTTTCCCTGTCTGAAACTTCAGAGTCACATCTGTTGCTTCCTGTTCCTGTGAAGCAAACACTGACTAAATTGCAGGTGCAAATCAGCTCAACAGTAATCGGTAAGTAAGTTTGAGCTACAATTGCGGGTCGCAACAGATTTTTATTTTTATTTTTAAAGGGAATAATCTGTGCAGCAGAGGGTGGCATATTGCTTTTCCCTTCCCTTACAAATCAGGGTCAAGCCCCAGAATGCTTGATCCTATTCAATAATTAACTTAATCATCTTGATAGTGACTTTCAGGGCTGAAACATTTACAGCTTTCATGCTGCTCATTGTTCTATAAATATGTGTTTTCTACAGTGACATAACACACTGACATCATCTGTTTTTTGTTTTTTTTTAGCCCTTAAAAAGCTCTTAGTGCTGCAAAGACGATTATTTTCACAGACTAAGTGGTAGCCCACAATGCTCTAAAGAAAGGCTACTGGTTAATTATTTGCACTTAAGTTGAATGGTAAAGTGCTGGAAGTTTTTTTTTTTCCCAAGGCTTATATCTTTTATTTCATATTTGGTATTAGATAATAAAGGAAAACATTGCACGCTTCTCTCTGTGACACAAGTAATCTTATAATTAAATCATTGTATTATATCTTAACTGTAACCCTATCCCTAACCGCAAAGTAATCTGTTTTTCTTCGGAGAACGTCCAAAAATAGGTGAATGCGTAAAAAAGTTCCTGTTTGCCAAAAACAATGTAGGGACACACAGCACACACTGGGGAAGTAAGCACCGTGGTCAGGTAAGATCACAAATGATTGTTTTTACAACACGTGTTGTAAGAACAAACTCTGAATAATGTCTCCTGGTTGAAACTCAACCCTGACTTCAACAGAAAATCTTGCCTAAACTCTCTAGCTCCTGATTTCCAAATGCCATTTTCTCCTTGCTTCCAAATCTAATTAACAAACTCATACCTTGTGGCCGACGAACCCCAAAATGGTGATGACTAACGGCTAACCAGGTGACATCATGGAGGCTGTGTCTGATATTTACAGCTGTGTCATCAGTGCCGTCAATTGAAATATGAATCAGTTTGAAGCTAAAGAAGGTCGAATTACGCACTGCGAGCCAAAACTTTGGAGAAATGGATGTGTAAACAGACCCAGACATTGTTTGGGTAAACAAATTAGAGTTTTAGAAAGAAAAAAGCTCACCCATCAATTGATTGTGAATTAAGAGAGCATGTACTGCAATAAATGTAAGAGAAATGAAGATGTGTTAGGGCAGCACAGACTAAGACGCTAATGTTTGTGTCATTCATTCTCTCTCCCGCTCTCCGTCCTTTCTAAATATCAAACAAGCTCATCAATTATTGAGCAAGTGTCAAGCGTTTGAAATAAATGGCCCTTTCTAGCAGTATTATCGAAGCCCATTGCGCCCTCCAACATCCTCCCCTTTCATGTGCTTTCCTGGTCAATCTCATTGACACGGGAGTCCAGGTCAGGTCTGCTAATCAATCACCTGTGTGGCATCTGGTTCGTTTGGTCTGCCCACAGGCTTCCTGTGTGTTTCTGCTCCTCTGGTCGATGTCGAGGCGGGTCATGGAGGAAAGACTTCATTACAGTGAGGCTATTTTATGCTACAATCACAAACTTTTAATGCATTTCACTGAAATCATTATCTAATAAATATAAAAAGTATGGTACAAATCACAACACATGGGCATCTGCCTAAATTGACTGCTGTAAACGGAGAGTAATTATTTAAAGAGGCAGCATGGTAGTTCTGGAGGAGCTGCAGAGTTTCACAGTTCAGATGGGAGCATCTCTTGATAATTATTAATCAGTTATTAGCCTTGGCCTCTACAAATATGGCTTTTGTGGAGGAGTGCCAGGTGGAAAGTCATAAATCCGTCAGCATACACCCATAGCTAAAACGAGCAAGAATGAAACGGTTTAAATCAAAACCTACTCGTGTCTTAAAAATGCCCATTCCTAAATCAGATGGGTAAAACCGCAGGTATAATGGGCAACAAGAGACTTTCTGCTGATGCTAATTCAAGTAATTTATTTTACATGCAATCTCTGTCTATTTTCCTTTGTTCCGCGAGAGGTGTGGCTGACGGAAAAAATAAAAGCAACCATTCCATTAAGAGCATGTGGCAAAACTTGCTTTGACTTCTTGGTGACTGGGTACAAATCCATGCCACAAGTGTGTTTTTCAGTATATAATTGTGAAATCACAAACTGTGGGGTTAATTTGGAATGAATACTTTTGTGAGGCACGTTACGGGTTAGCACTGAAAGTTAAACTCTATCAAAAAGATCAAGTCGTCCTCTTCGACTGTGCACTCCCTGCACACCCACTCCTAGCTTTCACATGTGACAAATGGGAAGAAGAAAGATGACAGAAGGCATAGGACATGGCAGCACAATAGGGTTCCTACTGTCTGTGCATTAAAGCACTTCCACATTCAAGTGTCTCCAGGCTGGTATTGTTTGTCTCTTTCTGAGAGGTGTGCAGTTGCTCTTAACACACCCACAGCCATTTAATTGGGCTGTCAATCAGGAGGAAGCCCACTTCCTAAACTGTCTAACACTTTCACATAATAACACTCGGCAACCATCAGGCGCTTACCTTAACCGCACATCATAATCACGTAATGCTGCGATTTTATCTGTCGCCATGTCCAAAGCCTTTGCTTAGAGGCTAAGCATGTGTTGGCAAGTGGGTAAATCGAAGGTAAGTGGAGGGAAGGAGCTTGTTTTGCCTCGTGCGTCTTTTGTTCCAAAAAAAAAAAACCACCTACATTTTTCTCCAAGTGATTCGTAAGTTGGTATTTCTTATCTGTCACTCCTTCTGTCATGTGCAATTCAAGAGCAGACCCACACATCCGTGTCTTTTCTTTTCCTTTAGCCCCTTCTTTACGTTGAGTCAGCATACTTGCTTTCCCGCTCTTCCTTTTACATCTACAAACTCATCGCCTTCTTGCCACCTTCGCCACTTTCCTCACATAATCAGAGGGACTTTTACCTTCCAAGCCATCCCCGTCCCCCTCTGAAATTCTTGTCCATTTCATCTTTCTTCCCATCTTTCCATTCATGGCCCTCTTCAGTCCCTTTCCTCAGTCAACCTACCTGCGTTATGGCAAAAATGCTCCGTCCCACAAAGACTGCAGGACTGTCATCGCTAATCTGTTCACCAGCACACTTTAAGTACATCAAAGAAAGAGCAGGAAAAGACAAACACAGGATGAATGTGTCACTACTTCTTTTTTCTTTTTTTTATTTCTCTGCGTTTATTTCTCTCACAAAACATCTCACAGGCCCATTGTCAGAGAGAAAGGAATTGTTGATTTGCAGGCTTGATTTCTCTTGACATTATAATCGGGATAATGTGAAAAGAAATAAACAAACTCTAATGCTATTGTTCGCTTTCTAAGAAGTGTTATCTACCCTTCTTTTTTTTTCCAAGGCAACCAAATAGCAATTATTGTCAGAAGGCTCTGTAAACAAATTTAAAGCCGTGAATTGCTCTCAATGAACGCTATCACGGCGCTTATTCAATTTCAACTTTGTCTGGAGAAAACCGAGGATGTCATCTGCGTAGTATCGTACCAAGCTGTGACCATTTCTGCTGTCCTTACTACCTTCTGCTTTCCTTGACGCCCAGAGTGCAGTTTTTATGTGTGTTAACGTAGTGTCTGGATTTGAAAGCATTGGGGCATGAGTTGGGTGCTCAATAAGGCTGTAATGGTACGAATTTGTCTTCACAGGCCATTCTTTTGAAAGGAGACACAATTTCCCCTCACTGAGACGAGTTTGATTTGGTCTCCTCCCTCGTGCCGCAGAGTAAACAGACCCAGCGCGCCTTCGGTTCCGATGTCCCATGGGACACAATCTGTGAGGAAAGGCGAGTAGTTGCAGTTTGATTTCAAGGAAATATGTCCTTAGCCCAGCGTCTGCCCGTGCATTCTCCGTCTCCGTCATTTTCCGAAGGAACAACTGGTGCAAGGATGAGTTTGAGCTCGTGTGGGGGGAAAAAAATAAAAGGAAAAATGTGCATACATTATAGAGAGCCAAAGGAAATAATATATTGGCAGACAAAGGAAGGAAGAGGAGAAAAGTGCAAAGACACATTTGGTTGCATGGGGGGTTGAGGGGTTTATGCACTATTCCATTTTTGGGATGTTAAATTCAGAGATTTATATAAACAGAATGAAGGAAAACAAGAACAGATAGTGCTGGCCATATAGGAGTCAATCTGTTCCCCATTCTATTGTTGGTAAAAAAAAAAAAAATAGAAATCCCTTACAATAAGAGGGCTCGGCTTTAGGCTCAGCCGTCCTCTATGCTGCTGAAGCTTTCTGCTATGGATGTAACAGTTAATCCACCACCACAAGTGCTATCAAGCCCCTTCTGCTGCTTTGACTGAGGCTTTTTCATACATTCATGCACGCTCTGGGTTCCATTTCCCATTTCTGGTCTCTGTAGAGACATCCTTTACTTTTGTGTGTGTGCGTGTGTGTGTGTGCGCGCGTGTGTGTCCATGTAAAGTTATTTAAAGGCATCAAAACTAAAAACACAACAAACGTACAAGGCATGGGCTGGTACAAAATGACAACCTTATGAAACAAAAAGGGAAAACATGGCCTGACTGATTTTAGTTAAAACTGAATTTTTTTGTTACAGCTGCCAAAACCGTATAAACTACGACGACACTGGTGTCGGAAGCTACGACTACTTGGCTAATTAGTGGAGATATCTGTTTAGGTAGGCAGTTTGCTGGTTAACAGCTCACGAGGTGAGAGAATACACGATGCTGGGTTTACAAGAACAAGACGAGATTCAATTTCAACAATGTTTTTGGTGAAAGCTAAAAAAATAATCTCAGTGTTTTGGTTTTGTGTCAAGTGGAAGATTGGATAAACAGCAATACACACGCAAGCGCATACCTTAAGACAATTTACAGAAACCAGTAACCGAATGGTCGCGTTTTCATACTGCGCAGGAAGTCAAAGAACCCAGGGACAGAAGCCGCACATGCTCAGAGGGAACAAGATCCCAGGCTGAGATTCATCCCCAGGATCTTCTTACTGCAGGAAAAGATTTCCTAGATCTCAAAAATTGTGACGACAGTTAAAGTTTGATCACTCAAACAGGCCTTCAAGCTTGGAGACGTCACCTTCATATCCAGAGCTGAGTGCTTTAGGGTTCGTGATCTTCTCAACATTATACACAAATCATTACAGTACTTGTCTACTTTGATACCAGTGGGGGGAAAAAATGCCCTGGTACATGTAAGCAACTAGCTTCTTATTGTATGGCCAGAATGCTGAGACAAGATGCATGAAAAAGAAAAGAATATATATTTTTAAAGTGTTATCTCACTAGAAATAATAGGAGACCAAATTTATGTCTTGTGGACCAAAAATAAATTTTGCAGCGCTCTCTTTCAGCTAGCTAACCGCTCTCAGTTTGCGCCAACAATTCGCCAAACAGCTGGAGAAAACTCTGGACAATTTCTCTGGTCTCTCAATCAAAGGATATTAAACCACAGGAATGCCATGATGTAATATGCAAAAGTTGGCATACCTTGAATCTGGTAATGACCCATGCTGGTACTTAAGAAAAAAAAACAAAAAACATTCAAAGCCCCTGCATTTTTCACTCAACAGAAACTTTTCACAGAAGCATTTGAGTAAATGGATCATCAGTAAATGAGGCGCTGCCTGTTAAATGAAGAATCGAATAATGTGCAGTTAACGATAAACAGAACCTCATCATCAGCCCGGTCTAATGATAGCCTAATTGAATTTTTTCATGGGAAAGAATTAGAACAATCATTTTGACACTGGCAGCCACGGGCTATGATGGAGCTCTGAACTGAACTGTTGATAAAAATAGAGAACCACTTGGATATGTCATTTCTCTGGATTTTTTTGGTAGACACGAAACATTTTTCTTTGGTTTATTGCTTCACTCAAACCACAACACCAACACTACTGTATGGAGTGTTTTTATTTTAGTTTCTTTTTTTTTTCTTCAATATATTTATTTTCTGCTCCACTAAAGAGCTGATTAAATTGTTACACCCTCTAACAAATTTTAAACCAGACACAGATTAAATTTCCACTGCGGAGAACGTATATGAAGCTTTTTAAATGAATTGCATTTTTCCATCCTACTGCACTCATCATCGCCTGTATTGCGCGCTCGCCTTGCCACCGAGGACGCCTCCAGATGTGGCCTGAGCCGAGCCAAGGCAACGTCTTTCTCGGGGCAAAACGTGCCAGATGGGGTGGGGGCTTTTAGACCAGATAGATGGAAGCCGGGGGGGCCTCGAGGCAAAGAGCAGCCCTGTGACATTGAGGGGCACAAGTGGCCGCAGAGCTGACAAGATGAGAAGTGATATGCCCTCGCCATCGCTGTCAGTCATGCCACCTCATTAGAGATGGAGGAAGAAGGGAAAAGGGAGGTATGTTCAGAGGGGGACGGAGAGAGAGTGAAAGGGGGAGGGGTGGGCGGGTGGCACTTGTGTTAGCAAGAAACCTATTTTTTATGAGGGGTACAATCGGAAGTGTCATGGAATCTCGTTCAAAGATTGTTAAATAAGCATATCCTCCATGTTTGACTCCGTAGCGTGGTGATGGAGCAGAGGAAGCCAGCTGGAAGAAGAGTTTTATGTGGAAGAGATAATGTGAAGGCATGAATATTAACCCCTTGCTAAACACCTGAGCTTAGCCTGTCTGTGAAATCCCACTGTGCACAATGCTAATACATGCTGTATTCACAAGGGAGACGACGGGGGCTTGTTGCGCCGTCAGATGGGAAGAGTGCATTAAGAAGCTCTCTCATGTATTCATGCACCCATAATAGGATATATAAGACGAAAATCCCAACAGTCATTTCAGACGGAACAATGCTGCTCGATCCAGCAACGCGTCCGAGTTACACACCCCAACTCACACCCGCGCGCGCACGCACAGACACAACATCCTTCGCCTTAGAAGCTAAATAGTTGATTGATGGTCTAAGCTGTGAAGAAATGCTCTCCTTTATGTCTCTAAAGGTTTGTAATTGCTGCAGTGAAAGGATGCTCACTCGCCTGGAATATTGATCCTAATGGGATTACTATCCTGCACCAAAGAGAGGGTGATGGAGGGAAGGAGATGGAGGGAAAATGGGAAACGGATGAGGAGAGGTCCGGACAGAAGGGAGGCTGAATGGATGGACAGAGGGAAACGTCTAGTTTGTCCTTGCCATTTCTCATCGATCCCCTCGCTTTCCACCGCAGTCGTTCATTAACGGCTTCCGTACGGGAACAGCGAAGCTTCTCTCTGGAAACGAGATGGGAGAAGTACTGGGAAGAGGTGACTTGCAGAGTATGGGTGGGGGACGGGGGGGCCGGGGTAGAGATGGTTCTCATGGGAGAGATCATGAAGGGGCTCTCCCCCCAGCTCCTTTGGGGATGGTTGTTGTTGTGAATGGCTGCAGTATGGAGACAGCTATTATCCCCAGCAACAACAACAAAGCAAGCGACGGAGGCTGGTCAGAACAGACTGGTGGGGGGAGATAAGTTGGAAAATTGTTTTCAAGAGAACGGACTGAGACTTATATCGGCGAGGAGCTCGAGATGTAATGCAAACACAAACCGAAATAGAATATAACCATATGCTTCTCCGCCAAGCATATTGCAGTTCTGGGAAAAGTACAGCTCAGTGCCTCTTTTGATTATTTCCATCAGAGCACTGACATCCTCCCGCTGTCCCCATCTCTCTGAATTAATCAGCACGGCGGGCCATCAGCTTGTCTGTCGTTCTGTCCGTCCGTCCCCCCCCTGCCCATTTGACTGCGCAAACCGCAGATGGGAGGGTACGGCCATCAGTGTGTGAGACCAAACTGTCCTCGGCGGCTAATTGAACTGTCATGATGAGGCAGAGTCATGGAACATGGATGCATGTGTGATTCATTCAGTAGCGTGGCAGCGAGCGATGCCTTGCAAAAGTATTCACACCCTTTGAATAAGTAAGTGTGTGTGTATTTGAGCAAGGCATGTGTCAAGCAAGTAGAGTCAGAAATAACAAAGAGGCCTGTGGAAACCTTGGTTTAGCTGCAGAAAACCAATGCTCAGGTGGGAACATTTGTTGAGACTCAAAAATGTTGAGGTAAACGGAGGCAATTGTTAGAAAAAAAGTAATTATAAGTTTCTTTCCAGTTTGCCACAAGCCTTGTGCAAAATATTTAAGATGGAATGACTCCTCCCAGAAGGACAATGACACTAAACGTACAATCAGAGGTACGATAGAATGGCTAAGATCGATTGATCAATCGAGACTGCTTAAGTCAGTGGTGCCCATAGTCGGTCCTCAAGGGCCGGCATCCTGCATGTTTTACTTCTCTCTCTGGTGGTAGTAACAGCCTTTTCAGCATGTCAATGTTCTTCTTAGGCCTTCTAATGAGCCATCATTTGATCCAGGTGCGTTAAACCAGGGAGAGAACTAAAACATGCAGGATGCCGGCCCTCGACATCAACACCACTGGGCTAAGTCAAAGACCAGACTTAAACCAACAGCAGAATCTTAGTCAAGACCTGAACATCTATGTTCATAGATGCTTCCCAATTAATTTTGCTCAGAATTATTTGCTATTATGCAAAGAAGAATGAGCAACATTTTTCCTTCTTTTAGATGTGCAAAGTCAGAGACAAGCACTGTATTTAATAGATATGCTGTGGGCGGTTCTGCATTGATTGGAGAGGAGGTGAATCTAAATGTTCGCCTCCCTTTTCAGATTTGTTTCCCTAAAACGTCGTTCTTCAATTTCGCAATTACGTGCGTCATTTGTGTTGATCCGTCACACAAAATACCCCCTACAGCCCTGAAGTTTGTAACATAACAAAATGTGGGAAAGTTCAAAGGATGTGAATGCTCTGTGTATATATATGCGCGTGTGTGTGTGTGTCTTTTTGAGTCTGGCCATCATGCTGATGATCTGACTCTGGGTTCGCTCCATGCTGCTGCGTTCGGCCTCTTAGCGGCACTCACACGAAAGTCACCTTTATGAATAATTATCAGAAAGCCATTATGTCCGTTCAGAGCCTCTTGATGTCCCTCTGCGGGAGTGTTTCTTTTCAAAGAGGAATATGTGCGTGTTCATGTGTGAGTCACTGTTTGCCTTGCTTTGAAAGTTTGTTTTCTTTATTCCCCCTCCCCTAGTGGGGGGAGACTTCAGGGAGAAATGACTTTGCTTACAGTTTGAAAGAAAAGAAAGAGGTAAGGATTATCCAGACGAAGTCGCGGCGCTTTACAGGGGGGAGGGATGGTGGAACAACAGCAGGGCTCTGCAACAAACTGCGGCTACGACAATAATAATCAAGTGAATAACCAACTAAAAGAACAGAGAACATCACCGAACCTCAGCCGGTGAAATCGTGGTGGACACACGCACGCGTTAGCAGAGACATCTCTCCACCTGCCCTCGGGGCGGGGAGGTGATTGTAGAAATGAGTTTTCAATACCTTCAAAGGCTTCTAATGCAGCCAGCAATTTCATTTTGACAGACTTTCAAAGGTGCATTTTTTTTCATATTTATATATATAATTTTTTTTTTTTTAGCAGCACAAAGGAAACTGAGAGCGTGTGTGTCCGTCTGGTTGCACGCATGTGGACTCAGTAGTGATCAGACTCCCACAGTGCTGTCTCAGCCTTTAAGAACTGCAGGAGACTCGTGGAGGACAAAAAGCAGCATGAAAGGAGAAAGAAAAGAAGGAGGAAGGAGAGAAGGGGCAGTGTAGGGTTCACTTTCCAGCTGTGTGTTTGCATTACTTTGTGAAACTACACTTTTTTGACAAGGAGGTCTTTGCCGCCTGATTATCGGGAGGTGGGTGGGTGGTGGGGGGGGTTGCAGGCCTGAATCCCGCTGCTCGAAAATAGCTACTCAACATGCCAAGAGCGCAGGTGCTGAATGCAAATGACTACACATCGGGGGTGAAGTTTTAAATACACGTATGGAGGAAAAAAAAAGGTTGATGTTTGCCAGCTTTGTGTTTGAGGTAATCAGCACCGGCTCCTACCGGTTAACGTTCCCGCGCCGCCGGGTTTTTTCGTGCCATGTCACTCTGTCCCACACGACTTGAAGATTTTGTCGCAATTTTGCTCGGAATTACTGCGGCGCCGTGTTTCTCATCTCCTCGTGTTATCCTAGATCGACTCCACGATTTTGAGATCAGGGCCCTGTTGGGTCCACACCATCTGTTGCAGAACTCTTTGAGCGCCTTGTTGCCAAACTTAGTTTATTATGACTGTCGCCGTCGTCGCCGTCGTCGCCGTGTCGCGGAATGAATATCACATGCTTCCCTGATGGCGCTGCACTACAGACAGGGATCTTAAGATCCGAAGTGACTTTTTGGTGCGCACTTCAAAAGCAAAGAAAACAGATGCACGCTATACGAGGCATCACCTCTAGCTTTGCTTCAGGTGTCTGATAATGACGGTGGCCTGCTTGTTAGGTCAATGACTTGGCAATGATCGCTTTTGACTTAAGTTGCCATGGGGACATGTATGGGGGCTCTGAAGGCCATCTAGTCTCATTTTTGGCTTTGCAACACTGGTTTTGACCCCATATGTGGGTAATTACTGCAGGCATTAAGTGCTTCATTCAAATTAGCCGGTCAGAGTTCAAAAAGATGCTGCAAGACTGTCTGAACATCTTACTTTTTTATTTTTTCAAATAGCTCTATGATTATATTGAAGATGCAAAGACATCCCTCATGCACAACATTCTGATGTATGTGGTGCCCTTGAAGCTTTTACGTTTTGTTTATACCCTGACACAAAGTGGTGTATAATTGTGAAGTGGAAGCAACATGATGCAGTGTTTCTACTTTTTTTTTTTTGTCTACAAAAAGCCGTGGTGTGCATTTGAATACAGCCCTCTGTGCTCAATCTCTGTACAGCCACATTTTGATGCAGTTAGAGCTTTGCCAAACCTTGGCTGATACTTTTGCCTTTTCCTCTTTTCAAAATCGTCATTACTGTGATTTACGGCAATGTAAATATGCTAGAATTAGCACAATAGCTACATTTGATTCTTTGTCATAAGGCAGGGTTGAGATCTGGAGTTTAATTAACCCAGTCTCTAACACATATATGCCACAATCAAAACCATTAACTCTATCTGTCTAGTTGGGTCCATTGTACTGCTATAAGGTCCAACCTTGGTCTCGGGTCAGTGTTTGCTTTGGGGGGTTTTTCTCAGTTTGCCTTGTATTTAGCTTCCATCTGCTTTCCCATCAGCTTTGCCCTGCTTTCTGCCTGCCTTTGAAGAAACGCACAACATGTTGCTGCCACCACTGCATTTCACCTTGAGCTCTGATCAGATCTCCTTTTTCCACATGTTTGCTGTGTCCCTTTTATGACTTGTGGCAAACTGCAAAACAAAAGAACTCCTCATGGCTTTCTTGCAATAATGGTTTTCATCTTAGCACCTTTTCATAGCAAGACATTTAAAATTTCTTATTCCACCGCCAGATTATGTCACTAGTACTTTTTGATAAATATTAAGTAGTTACTGACTTAAAATAGGCTCCTATATTATGCTGAAAAATTCTGCAAGATATATAGAGAGGTTTTTTTATTATTATTTTGCTGCTTATTGGGTAGATGGGTTCAAGATCAGTTGAGCTACAGAGCACAAGGGCCTGAAAGGGTTAAGAGCCTTGTTCGGGGGCCCAACAGTGACTCCGCATTAGCACTCAAACCCTTAACGCGTCTGATCAGTGACCTAAAGCTTTTAGAGATGAACAACCACATTCACATTTTTATTTTTATTTTTTGCAGGAACAAATCTTTATTTAACAGAATCCAGCAGAATCATTATTCTCCTCCAAAGATTTTTTTTATTTCTTTTTTGCAGCTTTGTGATGTTTTTAATGCTTTTGATGTTTGAGCTCAAATAAAAAAAACTTCAGCGTACTTCTCCCCATTGGAAAAAGAGAGAGAGAGAGAGAAAAAAAAAGAAGATTGATGTTTCTTTCAACTTGTTGCTCAGATTTTGAAAAGCACTCAGAAGTGTGGATTGGCAACAAAAAAACAATGGTAAGCCATTTCTTAGAAGGCTTCGCACAGTTGGACACACTTCTTGTCTCGTTAAGCGTCTGACAAAAAAAAACAAAAAAAAACCGAGACAATTCGACTGCACCTCCAAGGCGACATTAAATCATGTTCAAATGCCCGCATTCTCATGTGCATGCTTCCGTTTTTACCCGCCTGTAAACCTAAGCGACGAAAAAGTTCAGGTAAACTTTTCCACGTGCTCGCAGCCAACTGCATTCCCACCGTCTCATTCGAAGAACTGGCTATTTGTCTTAGCGTTAGTTTTCCACAGGGACTCCTCCTGCGTGGCTGCGAGTGGAAGGTGGGCACCCAAAGACACAGATTATCTGTGAGTGATGATATCTGGGATGCAGAGTAGATTATTCCTGATTTATGGGGTCTGAGGAGCGGCCCAATTTTTAACTCGCTGATTATGGCTGCAGGGCTCCGCAGGTTGTTCTCGCATGTGTTTATGTACGTGTGAGCGTGCATATTTTCCAGGACACGGTACCCTGAGACTGATGTTCCTTGTGTGTAATAAAGAAGCGATATAATGAGATGCCCAACTTTTCCCTCTTTGAATGATATTTTGCATTAAAAATGTAAATTAAAAAGCCCCCACCATCGTTCACCACATCCTGAGCCCCTTCTTCCTCATCGCCATGTCCAAAACAATTTTCTGCATGGCTCCCTGGCGGTTGTGGGCTAGAGAGTATGTTGCATGTTCATGTCTATGCGAATGTGTATGTGTGTGTGTGTGTCCATCCTCGTCTGGGTCCTAACTGATTGTGATTGCATTTCCATCTGATTTTTTTTAATTTTTTTATTTTTTGCTGTGCAAAAGGAGAGCAGAAACCCAGACGGAGAAATGGGATCAGATGGGGAAACTCATCTCCCTCTTTCCCAGACACATTCCCTTCCAGATTGCATGGTCATCACAGGCCTACGCGCGCGCGCACTGCTATGCAGTGCACGGCGTCCTCAACTACTCAGGGTATTACCGGTGCTAAAGAGGTGTGAGAGTGGGACAGAGATGAAGCAAGTGGAAAGGAGGTGGATCAGAGGAACAGATCGAGAGAGAGAGAGAAAGAGAGAGAGAGGAAGAGGGCGAACCATCAATCTCATTGTGGGAAAATCAATAGGAAAAGGTAGAGTTGGGGAGGAAGATGGCAAGCGGAGATTTGGTGGAGGAGAACAGAGTAAAAGTTGGTAAAAGATGGAGAAGTGAGGAAAGCAAATAGAGTTTAAAAGAAAGAGTTGGCTAATCTGAGGACTAACATTTCCAAAACCATGTGTGAGAGAGAGTGTGTGTGTGTGTGTGTGTGTGTGTGTGTGTGTGTGTGCGCGCGCACGCGCGCGCAACATTTATGTACACTGTCTGTGTTCACATGTGTATTAAGTACATTTCTTATAAATAAATCATATCGTGACTCAGTCATAATAGTCTTCACTCTGTATATGCTCAGTGAACTGGTGGTGTTGTACAAATTAGCATGTGAAAGGGAGGAGGCTACTAAAGCTGCAGCCTCCCCTTGTATTAGCTAAAGGTTATAGAAACTTAATTCAAAAGAAAATTTACTAAAAAAAATAAATAGTAGCTGCAAAGAACTTCTTCTTTTCTCACAACTGAGAATGCTGACACAATTAGTGCTAGCAATGATAGGAATCAACACTTCCTGTTTCTGTGTTAGCTTACAGAACTGCTAGCGGTGCTAACGCAATAATATGGCGATTTAAAATTCCCACTAAAAGTAAGCGAAGAACTTGAGATCGTATGGTTGTTGATTCATTTTGCTATTTGACGACTTCTACTCACGTGCTGAGTGTTCAGTAGTTTTCATTATCAATGTGTCTGAGGTTTTAGCTTAATTTTCATATTCACATGGAGAAAAATGAGTAATAGCTTATGAGTAACGTTGTTTCAAAGAAATGAAGGGAATTTCATGTTTCAGAGAATGATTTTACAAAACGGTCATAGAATGAATTGAGAAGCTGACCGACTTTAAGCCCTGATTTCTAACTGAATGGTAACTGGAGGCTTTGGTGAGAAACTCAGTAATCGTTTTCCAAGCAGTGAACAGCAGAGCTGGAATCAAGTCTCAAGTCTCTCCACCCAAGTCCCCAAGTGTACAAGTCTTGAGTCAAGTCCTAGTCCTAAGTTTTTTCTTCTCTTGTCTATGTTTAAATTTCAAAAGGACATTATAAATAAATTAATTGATGTATAAATAAAATTATCTTGCATAATAGTCTAATTAAATCAAAAATAATAAAGATAAAGAACAGGGGATATTAAACATATATTTTTATCTTTGAATTGTTCACCAAAAAGAATTCAGAGTTGTTTATCTCACAGCAAAGTCGATTATGCAAAGTAATGGCCACACATTTGTGCCAGCTCTGTCATTCTGTCTATAATGTCCATGCAGCCTCTGGCGCCACTAATGTCACCGTCTACAGACTTGTGATTAAGAATCTGCCTCAGACACCTGCTACGGAAAGCGCCTGAATATCATGGCATGCTAAATAGTAGCCTACCCATTGTTTGGCTGATGCCATGTGGAGCTTTTCTTTTCTTTCTCCAACTTTGTCCAGACCTCCTTGGACAGTGGATGAGAGAACTTCAGCAGCGAAACGCTGGGAAA
The DNA here is from genome assembly GCF_051168715.1 of Poecilia mexicana. Lineage (NCBI taxonomy): Eukaryota > Metazoa > Chordata > Actinopteri > Cyprinodontiformes > Poeciliidae > Poecilia > Poecilia mexicana. Next base: position 26,842,017 of record NW_028263379.1, read on the forward strand.
GGTTTTCCTGGTGGTAACAGACACGGTTCCATCGTTGGACGACTGCTTCTCTTTCCATGTGAAACACTTTCTGTTTGGTAATTTGATTTCATCAAGCTGAAGTTGTGAATTGGGTCTGACTGAGTTTGGAGTCACTTAAGTCTGCACTTTTTATGAACAGACTCTTAGATGTGGAAGTCGTTTCTCCAGCAAAAAGCCTCAAAGTTAGCGATGTTCTGTATCGGGGAAGTGTTTAAAAATGAAGTTAAAAAAAGTACAAAATGTTACGGTTTTTACCAGTGTTTTCTATGGAGCCATGCCAGCTCTTGGTTTAAGTTACTACAGCAGAAAAGGAGACCTTGGAAGGCTTTGGTAAGTTTACCTTTTGCCATGTTTGCCGTTTTGGTTGCTGTTTCGGACGTCACCAGCCCGGGTGATTTACTGAAAGAGCAAACATGCACCTGGAGTTGACAGCACAAGATAACAGGAAGGCTGAATTTATTCCAGAAAAGTTAATTTGTTTTATATCCTTGAACTTTCAAACTCTGCAAGTTATAAAACATGTAGGCTCTGGAAACGTTGGCAGCCTTTTTGTGAATCTCAGAATTAAAGTAAGTATAATTATTCCCTAGGGAATTCACACGGCTCACTGTGAGCAATCTTAACTCTGCTATAATTACTAATTAAATAAAAGACACAAAGTGTAAATTTATTAATCATTCTGTCTTTAATTTTTAAAATCAGCAGAAGAAAGCCTTACAAAAAACCAGAGTTCAGTAATTGGCCACAGAACTCTGATCGGTGAATCACTAAAGGCGTCTTGCTGCGTGCCTGAATGCGTATATTTGTGGAATAAAAAGGTGTTTGCGTAGATTTAGCCCTCGTCAGGGAATCTGAACAAGCGGGATTCTTGTTCTGACACAATTAACAAGTCGTTTTTAATGACTTGTCTACAAATCAATTTCTATTCTCTGTACGCATTTGAAATATATATATGTTTGTTCTTTAGCCCCCCAAGTCATTTTTCCTCTTGACAACAATTTTCTTACACGTCTGTAACGGGAAAAACTGCTTCAGAAGTTTTAGTAGAAAATCCACAGAAGCTCTCGTTGCACACCTCCACTCTTCTTTCATTCCCTCTCCTCTCCCTCCGCCATCCGTGTTTCTTTCCCTTGCCTCCTTTTTCTTCGTACGTTTCCTCCTCTCCATCTGGGGGTTCTACTAACTTCTTTTTTTGCCTTTGTCCTCCCCGCACCTCATTTGTGTAATCACTCTCTTCTATTTGTTCGCTCCCCTCCTCCTTCCTGTTCCCGCTCCCGGTTTCTCTTCCCTTTTTTTTTCTCTTTTTTTTTTGTCTGTCATAGCTGGATGCGGGCGCAGTCATTTGCCGCTCGAGTCTATAGCTGGGAGCTCTCTCGCGGAGATAGATGCCTGCCTATGAAAGACATTTGTTTCCTTTACTGTCACTGTGCAATAATCAGCCTCGCTAACGTAATCAACATATTGCCCTCGCAGTAAATACAGCTGAGCAAGTGGGTCTTGTGTGCTTTTGGTGTGGGCATGTGAGCGTAATGTGTGTGAGTATAGTGTGAGTGAATTGGTTTTTGTGGAGGGATATGTCTCTCTTTTTCTTTTTTTCCTTCCCTTGCTGCCTTCCCCCCCCCCAGCGTCTTTGTGTGTACCTGTAGATGTGGCGGCGGTGTCTTTTTTGTACGCGCCTTCTTTTTTGGCAGCGCAATCGCGGGGCTCTTATGCATGTGTACGCCATGTGACGGAGAGAGATGATTCTTGGTGAAAAAGCAGTTTGTTAGCGAATTAGAGTTAATTAGCCAACTTTCAGTTCCCAATGCTGTAATTGGGCCCATTTCTCTCTGTTTCCTCCAGCTGGCGTCTCTCATCCACTGCGGAGAAAGGAGGGGAGAGAAAGAGTTGGAAAGAAGCGGGATGTGTCAGAGGAGTTGGAGGGAAAGGGACGGGGGCAGGCGGGAGGTGGGGGTGGGGGGAGTGCTGCCTTACATGTCTGTAGGGGTCTGTGGAGTGCGAGCGAACCTACCCCCTGGGGTAAAGGAAACACTTGCGCTGGGATGAAGACAGTAAGATGTATTAACTGATGATAATGATGATAGGGAGGCTGATGGGAAGGAAAATGGGAATGAAAATGGATGGAAAAAAAGAAGTGTGAGATGAGGGTGGAGAGGAAGTGCAGAGGGAGGGGAGGGGGGTGAAAGTGGGGAGGGATGGTGACAGAGATATTGAAGGATGAGAGGGGAGGCAATAAAATCATAAAGCCATGACAAACTGATCCAGAAGAATGCACAGTGGAGCAGCGGTTTGTGGGGCCGGTATGGACCAGCTGCGCTCCAGTCCAGTTATAACCCGTTTTCAATGGAGACGCTTTAGAAACGGTGCCTAATTATGTATCAGTTCTTTGCATTTTGACAAGAAACTCCCCCTTGGACTGGAAAATTACTTCCAGAGCTGCAACAATCCCTCGCTTGCTCCTGAGAATGAAGCAGCAGAGTGTAGCTACATTTATGTCCACCATTAAAATGTGGAAGAAGAAAAAAAAAGTTGGTCTTGTCTAACTAATCAAGCAAATAAAAAAACAAATAAAAGCAGTAGTACAAGCAGTTTAAACTGCATGCATAAGCAGCATTTGCAGCTGCACTTACAAACATTCAGTGTTTAATATCGTCAGCTTGCAGAGTAAATCCTGTCATAAACTCCCATTCGTAATTGTGCTGCAAAAGGCGTTTACACATGCTGACTGCTTCTGCGAGGCAATATGGGACAAACACTGCAAACTGTGAAAAGAGAGAAACTTCTTGATCCCTGACAGAGGTTCACAATGAACCAGTGGGAAACTCCGGATTTAAAAGATCAAGTCTTTCTAAGCAATTCCTAACTCTGGAATTTTCTACTTTAGTCCACATTAGATATATAAAAATAAACGTAATTTATTAATTGGGATTTTATTTAACCTAGTGGCGTGATTGTAAGGTAAAAGAAAAAGAACACGTTGGTTTCAATCATTTTCATAAATAAAACACTGAAAAGTGTAGGGTGCTTTGAAATTACGATCGTTGAGGCAAAGTACTTTGCAAATCTGACTTCTGCTGGAACGTATATCTGCAAAGCTTACTGGCATTATGTAATGAACAGCTTTGCGTCTTTAGAGATCTTAAGAGTCAAATTAGATGGCAGAAATACTGAACATACATTCCAAGGTCTTGCCAAAGATTCTCACTTGGATTTAAGTTTGCACTCTGACTGGACCATTCCAAGACGTGAACATGCTTCGATCTAAACCGTGCGGTTGCAGCCCTGGCTGGCACCGTTTTTGCAGCCTCCCTTCAGGATCGCTCCGAATGTCAGAGTGGAGGCGATGTGCGTGGGGTTTTCCAATATATGCATATTGTTGCATGTTGTTCGGCTTCCTTACAGTATGCTCAAGGTCATGCGAGTGTGTTGGATGTAGTGTAGTTCAACTTCTATTTGTATTAATTCTTATCAAATATTACAAAATTGGGCTGACGTGCATTTCACTAATTACTCCTATTCACTAATCAGGTGACTTCTGGATGCAAAGGCAAATTTTGTTGCTCAGTTTCGAAGAATAAATCATCTGGACTTGGCACTGGAGCGCAGCACAAGTGCGTTTCATAAGTGTAATGGAATTCCTTTCCCTTTTTTCTTTCCAGTCCATCCCTTTCTCTCAGCGTAAGCCCTAATAAACCCAGATATGCCAAGAGGAAAATATTTAAAGAAAACAGCGCTGCAGGCTCCGGTTGAGGAGAAACGCTTCGCGTGAAAAATGTTGAGGAATGGCGGAATGGGAAAGAGGCGAGGGAGTAAGTGAAGTGAAGGAGCGATGAAAGATGAGAACAGAACCTCTCTTGGTAATGCGCTGTGATGATCAGTAGAGTCTAATGAAGGTGCAGATGTCCCGCAGGAGTCTTGCGCAGTCTTGACGACCACTGGGAATGGCAATTAATCCGCTATGTACTGAAGGAGGATGCACGTGCGCACACACATTGGCTGACACACACGTTCGGAGACAACATTTACATAAAATGTACCCCAGGCTCACTTGCCATAGCCCATATTCATACATGGAGCAAAACTATGGTGCGTTCAGCCATATTACACTTACCATTAGACTGTACAATATAATGTAAATGGCTTGCAGAGAGCAGCATTATGCCCACTTATTCTGTACCAGCATCAGATGGAATGGCTCGCTGTTCAAATGATTGCCTTCATTGTGCGTGAAACCTCCCAGAACTCTCCAATACACAGACTTATTTCTTTTTCTTCCAATTCAAACCGCAAAGGAGCTGAGCTGACCTATATTTTGCATAGAAGCACTGCGTGTATGCGTGTGTGTGTGTATCTTTGCAAGTGGATCCCTTTGTATTGCCCATGTGGTTATTATCCGATTGGTACTTTTATCCCAGCTGGTTACCTGGCTTAAGTAAACAGGAGATGGATTTGAAGTGGGGTGGGGGGAACGAGCCTCAGGTGTACGAAGGGCCTGCACTGCGGATTAACGGTCGTCGCGTGTGTACGCTGCGGAACAACTGCCTTAAGAGCCGGCCACCGAGGGGCCCCGCAGTTATGTAAAGATGAAAGGATAAACTGCTGAGACAGGAGAGTGGAGCGAAATGGACAGAGTGCGAGATGGGGGGGAAAAAAAAGCAGATACGGCCACATTTGTGTGTCTTTACCCAGGCAAGTGTGCATGAATGAGTTCGTAAATGCAGTGTGTGAGTGTGCGTGCGTGCGTGTGTGCTCAGTAAACGTTACAAGCCAAATACGGTTGGTTTGCCCTCTTCTGAGATAAAAGCGTGCGCCTCTGTACCACTGGGACCGCAGTGTGATGGCACTACAAGACTAAAGCTGACAAATGTGGTTACTGAAAAGACACACTGTGCTGTGGTATTGGCAAAGGAGGGACCAGCAACCTGAAATGATGGGCGGATGACGTCAGATCTGGTTCCGACTTTTTGCACCACGGGGCCCTGAAAATAGGACCTCTTCTCCTCCGCTCCATCCTCTTGTAGTTAAACAGAAATGCGTATAAAGTTTATTCCTTTTCTTTTCTTTTTTTTTTTGTAATTCCTGCACGTCCCCTTCCTCACGAGTCGAAATTGCCTCGACCTTTGCGTGCGTGAACCGAGATTGTTCCGTCTTTGTCCTCATCCTCGGTTCTTCCTCTGTCCTGCTTCTTCCTAATGCGCGCTGGAAATTATCATTTATTTTGTCTGCGCCGCATAAAAGACAGATGAAAATACCACTCCGCCTGCACCTGCATTCGCTCGCCGCACAAAAAAAAAATCCATGAAAAAAAAAAAAGTTATGAGTCAAGGTTGTGGATTCTGATGAGTTTCTTTTCTCCCTTTTGAGATCTCAGCTTTATGATTTCTTAAAAGGAAAGAAAACCGACTTCAAAAGCGTATTCTCATTTCAAGGACACGCTGTGTGTTACAAAGGACGGAATAAACTGCTTTGTAACGTACACACGCGTGTTATGCAAACAGAAATTCACACGGTGACGACGCAGAAGCAGACGGTAGAAGAGAAGAGGTGGCATCAGTTGTAGTTAAGGGAGTGGGGGGCGGTGGGGTCTTAGTTACCTCTAGGTTAATGATCCTCATTAATATTCGCTAATATACCCCGGGTCATGCAGTAATTAAAAATCTCATTCGACGCTTCCATCTTACATTGACTGACTTGGCTTCGCCCTACAAAGATTGCCACTCATTATTTGTCTCCTGTATCGGCAGCTCTCCCGGCGAAGGCTTTGAGAGATCAGGCCGAGCATTTGACTGGGCCGCGCGCCGCCAGCGATGCCTTGTGTGGGGCTTTTACCTGCGCTTGGTTTGGCACGACTGTTTATGAGCTAAAAAGGTTTTGCAGGTTCCTCCCCCGGAGAGTTGCATCACGTTTGCGAGAGAGTGTTTGTGCAAAATGGGACCGCAAACAAGCACTCCAAGATACACACTCGTGCATACACCTGGAAGCACAACTGCATGTTGAGTCCATTAGCACAGGGGAGTTCCATATTCCTCAGAGTCAGCTGATGTCAGCTGATGCAAGCTGTGTTAATTGTAAGACTGCAAGACAGTTGCATATCCCCCGCAGAAAACAATAGATAGATAGATAGATAGATAGATAGAATGTCCCTTTTAATGAGCTCACATTTATGTTTTAAAAAACATAAACCATAAAGGATGTTACAGTCAGGTTGGAGCATCTTTAACTGTCCATCATTCATAACCACCTGACCATCTTCAACACTCAGTACCGTGTTTCCAAGTGATTTCCTAAGCAAGCGCATTAGTCATATGGTTAAATCCCAATGCAAGCTCAGCCACCCTTAGCATTTAGCACAGAGTATCGAGTCGATCTGCTTTGGTGTATGCAGAGAGTCTGCATAGCAAAACATAAGATTAGATAGGCTCAAGATGGGGTCATTGTTGCAACATTTATAAAACAAGGATATGCTCAAAAACTTTGTAGCAGTGGCACATGCTACAAAGTGTTTTTGGCACAATATTCATGGAATCTGAATTGTCTTATGTCACAATAAGAGTCTAGTTTTGGCTAAGAGTAACGATAATTAATTGCTTAGGGCAATTTTTAATAAAACTTGTTATTTGCAGGCCGCTTTCTTTTCTCCCTTGGAGAACTAGCAGTCGGCGTCGGTTGTCAAACTTGGGAAGCCTATAATTGCAAGGTTCCTTCTGCAGATCTGATATTACCCGTAACATTTGCTTTTTCTTTTTTGTTTCACTTTTTTGCTGCAGTTGGTAGCAATGTTACCTTGCAGCAAGAGAGTGGTGATGAAGGCTCCAGGTCCAAATCCTGGCCCGGGTTCTTTCTTTGCATATTCTCTCTCTATATGAGTTAGTTCTCCCCGGGTACTCTGCCTTCTTCCCACAGTTCAAAAACATGACTGCTAAGTTAATCGGTCTCTCTAAATTGTCCTGAGGTGTGAGTGTGTGCGTACGTGATCGTTTGTGTGTGTGCCTATTGTCCAATGATTGCTGCAGCTTCCAATCACAAGTGGCCAATGGATGGATGTTTTCTACCGCCAGAACTTGTGCTGCTTTATCCGTATCGCAGAATCGGTATGTAAACATGACCCAGTAAAAACTAATAAACATCTCACGCTAACCAATTATTCTCAGAGTTTAGAAATCTGGTAAACTTTTCATAACCTAATTTGAAGATTACATTTAAATTAGTATTTTCAGAACTTTATTTTTTTGTTGTTATTTTAACGTCGTTCGTTTGATTTCCTGTAGAGCACTTTGGTCCGCCTTGGGCGTAAATAGTGGTATATTATTAAACCTGCCTTCATTTTCCTTGCCTTACTTTGTGATCTATCTTTGACATGTTTACCGTCAACAAACTAACCACAACGCTTTATCAACACAGTTTCAGCGTGTGTTTACTTATTAAGGCCTCAAATTGCATGGCTCTCTCTGCTGCAGGGAGACAACCTGCTTTGGACATGTTTGAGCATAAAACTTTTAGCATGTTTTTGTTGGTGCGCTTGGTCGGCTCAGGCTGCGCCGCGGTACGGTACCGTAAAGCACGACGTCTACAAGGGCCGCGTTTCTTTTCTCTCTCCTTCCTTGCTTCTCGGAGACATCCGCACCTGCTCGGATGCCTCCAAACTCAGCCACCGTAATGAGTCCATGATAGTCCAAGCAGCGCGAGACACCAGGCGCTAACATGCAGAAGGATGAGCCAAGGCGCAAAAAAAAAAAGAGGCAGAAATTTTTGCCTGGAGCGAGCCGACTCGATCTCATTCTTGTTTGGAGTCGCACGGCGCTCAACAGAAAGCTAGTTACGGAGAACATAATGTGTATCACTGTGCCGTTCTCCAGCTCTCAATCCCTATTTCATGCTCTTACTATAAATAGAGACTGCAGAACATCAAAGGGAGGAGAGGATTTCTCTCGCAGCAACAGGCCACAGAGCAGTCATTATCCATTGGCTCGAAATGCATCATCTCCCTTTTGGCTGATCCCATCACAGAGGATAGCGGGGGCTGCTGCTCCGCCGTCAAGAGGAGATAGTGCTGACTCACCCGCACGCGACACACATTTGATTTACATCACGCCACTTCAGACAATTAATAATTGGTGAACTCGCGTCGATGCATATCAAACATTCGCAGGGCATTTCACAACACAACACCGCAAACCGAAACATCCGCACATCAGACAAATGTTCTTTAAATTGCTTCCATTCTTCCTCCTGTGGATCTCTTGCCCTCCGTTTCTATTTTCTTCTCTCTTTTTTTTTCAGTTTTTCCCCAGGTTTCGGTCACATTTTGTGCCGAACCATATTGCCGTAGCAACTGCAGCAATTGGCAAGTGGTTCAGAGGCGCCCTGCAATGTTCAATAGGTATTTATGTGGATACCTATGCTTGTGTGTGAACATGAAGGCACGGGTATCTATAAAGCCTGCTGTTACACTTTAGGCTTGTGGTTTCTGGAAGCCCTCGAGTTTATAATCCTTTTTATGAGCAATCCCATATGCATTTGATTCTTGATGACTGTGTTTTCTCATGTTGGATGATTGCTTTGTTTTTGCTGGTCTTTGTCTTCCTGCTTTCCTCTGAATTGTGGTCCTTGTATCTGTATTTTCTCCCCACCAGTGAATTGCTGTTGTAGAGTATAATCAGGCAGTAAATTTAGGGTGTCTGTAATTGTAGTAAACATCTGATTTGCGCTTCAGTAACTAACTCTTAAGAGTTTATCCCTGGAAGTGTCTGGAGCGGCGCCACAAGCTTTTGTTCTTGAGTAATTCTGGCCTCAAACTTTATTAGAAGTCTCTTCCAGCTTCATCTTAATCTCTGATTTAACGTTAATCATACCAGGGGTTTAAACAGACTTTTATTAAGATAATTCAACACTTTCATTTTGTTAATTTTTAAAATACCGAACAGTGATAAATCTCTCCTAGAAAATGCCCACTGCATTATTATTATTATTATTATTATTATTATTATTATTATTATTATTATTATTGTTATTACTATCAGGCGTTTTCTTCATCACATCTCTTAATAATCTGCATATTGAGTTATGGAAAAACTCCAAATATTCCATCCTCACTCAGATTTTTAAATCAAAATTATAAATGCTAATTTTCAATCTGGTATCTTAAAATCTTAATTATTTAACAAGCCATGTCAAAAGTTGCCGAAAGGTTTCTGTTTTGTTGTGTTCGTGTCGTCATTCATTCCTCTTTTTTTTTGTTTGTTTTTTTTTGTGGTTTTTTTACTTCTCAACTTTCACGTTTACTGCAAGTGACAAAATGTGAAAGCTCTCTGGTCATAAATGTCATCTTGATGAAAGAAAGACGGCTCTCTGTTTTTGTTTTCGTAACATTTCAATACAGAAAGTGATTATAGTTATTTTATTTTCAAATAATAAAAAAGAGCTTATAAATATTTCACTTTAAAAAAAAAATAGGTCCCTTTTGGCAAAAATGCACTCAAGGACATGATTGCCATACAAAACTTTGAACTGGGCGATAAATCTGAATAAATATTTTCAATTTGTTCTGACTCAGTCAAAATAAAAAAAAAAAACAGACTCAAACATTCGTTTAAATGTCCCTTAGAGAGCGGCACATCAACCACGCGCTTGCAGTAGCCGTCACACCCAGCTCGTGTCTGGACATTCGATCAGCCTTCTTGGCAGTATCTGTAAAATTAATTTGAATGAACTGGCCTGTCCAGAAGCCTCGTGGTAGCCTGCCTTGCTTGTTCTTTTCAGATGTATTTGAGGATCACTGGAGTACCCAGCTCAGTTAAAGTTTCAACCATCTGACCCAAACTGCGCCCCATAAAACAGGAAATGGCTACGAGCTTATGGAGCCACCCAGAAACCGACTCGATTTAGCAGCTCCCCTCAGTGTAAATCATATCTGGAGGAAAAGTTATGGTCAGACAAGAAAAACCTTGATCTTTCTGCCCTGGCCACAAGAAGAATGTGGGTATCTGTATGTAAATTGGATCAATTTGTTTTGTAAAGTTACATGAGGTAGCCATTATTGTGATTTGCTGCTATGTGAAACCGATAAACCCATGTAAACTGAACTGAATGTGTGGAGGAGCCAAGATGAAGGTTTCAAACCAACAGACAGACTATTGATTGTCAAACACAGCGGTGGTGGCATCATGCTGTGGGGCTGTTTATCTGCTAGGAACAGTGGGAAAATGACGAAGGGAGAATTTTTTTTTTACTTTATCTAAAATCAACAGCTACACACTTAAAGCACAATTGAATGTTCATCTGGATGATGGCCCCAAGCTTCCATTAGATCAGTTTTTTTTCTGATTGGATAAAAGCAGTATAAATACCATTAAGCTGCTGAAATGGCCTTCCAAAAGCCCTGTTGAAAACGTGTGAAATGTGCTTCAAGGTTGGATCGGTGCCTAGAAACCCAACCAATTTAATTTATTTTGCTAATTCACTTCAAAGGAAGAGTGGTGTTATTTTTGTGTGACGTTATGTGCATCTACAATGAATCTTTTGGCCCGCTACGAGACTTCTTTTCTGTGTTGGAACTGTGGCAGGCTAGTTAAGAGATCTGTGTTAAAAAAATAAAATAAAAATAAAAAGCTGATGTGCACAGCAAGTTTTTTTTTTTTTTAACACATGCAAACTAACACAGAGACCTTTATACACCAACGTTTCCCTCCCCCTTCTGTCCCCGCGCCTTTCAGCCATTAGACAGCTGTTCAGAGGTAATGGAAGCTTCAGAGGATAGGTGCCTCTCCATCTGCACCTTGGGTTGAAGGTCTTTCCGGGTTTATGTGTTCTCCCGCGCGCCGTACGATGTATGCGTCAGTGCGCCATTAGGCGAGTGTGTTTGCTGAAAAGGCCCGTGCGCGTATTTTGTATTTACGGGAGAGGCGGCTATTTTCGTTTGATTGTTTTCAATGAGGGTCCAACGCGTAGAATCCATAACAATACCATCAATCCTCAGCGGCAGCAACAACATGGATGTAATTTATATGGTAATGCAGCCACCGCGGTTGCCCCGAGTCACACAGTGGGCATCTCCGACAGTGGACAGCACGAGTGTGCCGTGGCATCCCAATGCTGTAGCAAGCTGCAAAAAATATAAATAAGAGAGAGAAACGCACACACACCTTTGCATACAACAGGGAGGCATGTTTCAATTAACACACGCAGATAGATCGTGGACTGCATTTGTCCGCCGGGGTGTAAAGGTTGAGTGTACTGCTTTGTGTCAGGTTTGTCCTCCTTATTCCTTTTAGCGAGCTAAAAAAAAAAAAAAAGATAAAGACAGACTCGTGAGTGAGGAGCCAGGAGACAAACATGAAGAACATCCTGGAATATTACAAAAAGGAAAAATATTTTTTAAAAATCCCATTTTACTGCAGCACATTATTCACCTTGATGAATGTACACACACATCTCATCTTAATCTACGTGGATACGTTTTTGCGTGTGTAAAAAGATCTTGCAGGCTCTGTACAACGACTGCTAATGAGGCCAATTCAGACTTGGGAAATGAAAAGAGGAGCAGCAGTTCGAGTCAAATTTCAAACTTTTTTTGTAACAAAGCTGCTAATGAACAAACTAAGATGTACGTAGAAGAGTTTGAACGACGATGGGTCAGCCTCGTCACGTCTTCGCTGAGCAGAACTCGACAGGCTTCTGTTAGTGAGGAGGTGAAACCCAACGTGACTCATCCCACCCCAATCTAAATGAATGGTAGGAGGCTAATTCGCAGCAACAGACCTTTAAAAGGCCAGAAGCTTTTGGATAATATGGTAATTAAAGAGTTGCTTCTTTCCCCAGATACTTGTCTGAGTCATTTCACGTCACTGCTAATGCCTATACTCTTTTTTTTTTTTTTTTTTAATCAACAGAGTGTTGCCATTTCATTTGCCTTACTGCCACACGGTAAACACGTTGATTCCTGCTGGCTCACTTTTTTAATGAAGATTTTTTTTTTATGTTCAAAGTTGAAAGTGCATCTACAGGAAGTTCTTCATATTTCCACAAAGATCAACACAAACTGTTAATTAATTCCAGCAGTAGAAAATCAGTCGCCCCCTGATCTTTGAGGCAGAGTGGAAAAAATATGTAACCATGGTATTCAGCGTGTCCTCTGATAAAACGCCATACTATCTTCCAAGAATTTGTAGCAGCCTTTGCTTTTATTTTAAAGCATTTAAGTCGTGTTTTTATTTTCAGAGTGAATTCCACGTTGCTGTGCTCACTGGGGTCATTACCTGGCAGGAAACATGTCTGGTTTCATGCTTCGGATGTTGTTAACGCAACATTTAAACTTTCTGTTCATCAGTCCTCAGAGATCCGAAAATAACGTTCCGACTGACCGGATCAGACACGTATCCGAAAGACACGCAGACCGCCTTCGCCGCTTATGACTTCGGCAACAAACGGGCCTTATTAAGCTACAGAAAGCTCGCAGGTAAAAAAAAAAAAAATGAAGGACTGCTTGAAGGGAAATCTTAGAGAATTCATGGCTGAGATGACAAGAGTGTCAGACGTGGCCGGCAGAGGCGACGAGCCTTTTATTGCTTCAAAAGATGACCTTGGCATGGATCTCAATTGTACCCCTTCCCGAGGGCGGTGTAATTAATCCCCTTTTAATTTAAATTACAAGTCTGGCTCAACAATTATGAGGGCAACGTTATCAAGATAAGATAATTATAGCTTTGCAGCGCAGTGATGCTCTTGGTTTTTTTGTTTAGTGACGTTTCTCTGATGCCTTCTCCTCGTTTTGCACTTACAGCTTATAGCTAAAGTTTTGCCTTTCTCTTAAGAGCAAAATGACGAAATGGTGCTTTAATAACTAAAGATTAATAAATATGTTGTTTATTCACCAACGTGTGCCACCGTCGAGCTTCTCATCTCTCCTGTTAAAAGAGGCAGGTCTCGATAGCTACGTTTTGTTATTTTGTCTCAAGTCCCTGTATCTTAAGTGTAAGGCAGTAAACTGCAGGCTAAAAATGAAAAAAAAAAAGATTGCTAAAGTGAACCTCTGACAGCTGAAATTGCTGGTTGTACCTAATTTCAAAACTGACCGAGTTATCTCTACACTTTAATTTCTAAGATTTAATTGTGTGCGCTGATCATATTTACAAACCTTAGTTGTCTCTGAGTGAAAATCGCTCAGTAACTCGACTAGAAAGCTGCTCTTAGAACGCTCAAAGTCAGAGAGGCAAATGATGTAATGCAGAACAGAGAGCACCGCGAAGCTGCAAGTGTGGATAACACCTTTTCTTTTTCTTTTCTTTTTAACCTATTCAAAGGAAGGCATCTTGAGCATCAGCTCAAGGCAGCCGGTGTGCATGGAGGATCTGCCTGTATGGGAAGTTGGGGCCCCTCTAGTTGCACAGCAATGAATTGATGCAGGCGAGATGAAAGAGAGGAGAGCTCCAGGCGAGAAGAGGATCCCAGACGCTCTGTTACACATCAAAGAAAGAAGAACCGGCGATACAATCGAGTCTTTGGGCTTCCAGTTCAACTTTATTAATTAAAATGCGTCTGCTGAATCATGCGCCCGGCCGTCCCTTCCCTTCTTTGCTCATCGCGCCTCTCGTTTACCGCCACCGAGCTGATTACGGAGGAAAAGGCACAAAGCGAAGGGACGGACGAATGTGAGCAAACGAGCACCGGCGTTCCTGCATAGGAGGCGGCGTGCGTTTGTCGTTTGCGCATACAGACACTGCAACAACAGGTGTGCAAGACTCACTGTTAAATCTGCTAAATAAAAAAAATGGAAGAGAGAGAGAGGGGAAAAAAGAGAAGAGGGGGAGAGTGACTGGACTGTATAGATAAACAGAGAAAAGGGCTCATTGTGTCAGCAGCTGTCTAAATAGCCCTCAGAATACCACGCGGCACTAACACACACACACACACATGCGCGTACATATATAGTTAGACTCGCACACACTGACTGACAGCTCCCCCTCAGTCCAACATCTGTGATGACAGCAGCCATGGTAATGAGCCTCTCCATGTGCCAGTGTGGGTATGTGTCTTCTCCCTTCCGATGCTCTGCTCATTCAATCATTTCACATCAGCCTTATCATGTTGAGCCCCAGCAACCCCCATCCCACCTCCACGCCCTCCTGATTTCGACCATATTATCTTTGGAAGGTGCACAAGTTGCAGCTAACACAAGAGCAACGGCGAGAAAAGCCTCGTGGCTGATCTGGTTTTTGTCATCCAGGTGCACTGCATTTTAAAGAGAGGTGTGGAAGAAGAAGAAGAAGAAGAGGGACGGAGCGTGGGGTGGGGGAGAGATGAAGAGATGATGAATGACTCTCGTTAGAGGGGTAATTTGTTTCTCCTTGTCTGACTGGGCTCCAGCTGTCGCTCCATCCCTCGCTCTACTCCACTCTCCTCTCTTCGGCTTAGCGCTCTTCACCTCAGCCAGATGGGCCGGACGGATGGACAGATTGAGCCAGGAGGGAAGGACAGGTTTGGGAAAACGAGAAGACAACAAAACGAGGAAGGGAACGACGATCAGGAAAGCACTTGAGCGAAGCAACAGGCAAAACCGACTCTTCCCTGACCGAAGCTGGGGCTTGCTCCCCAAACTGAGGACGATTATGTTTCACCGTCGAATCAACAAGGGGACTCTGGTGCTTTTAGCGCGGTGCTACAAACTCTGATTTCCCCACCCCATGATACACTTCTTTTTTTCTTTTTTTCTTTCTTTTTTTTTCGCACCAATCAACACTTGCGAGAGAACGGCGGGTTCTGAGAGCGAGAGACGCCGGGCAACGGAGTGGAGGCCCGAGAGCTTGTATACAGATGGCCGGAGAGGCGGTTGAAGGATGGCGGTGAACAAATTGTCAAGAGAACCCAGTGAGCTCATTGCCAAGTCTTTGTTCTAATAACACAAAGCAATTTTCACTGACCTTTCTAGAAATGTAGCGGGCAGAAATGACTGCGTTAAGGATGCCCCACAGCATAATTGCTAAGGAGATTAAAGTTCCCTTAATTGCTTTTGGCCAACTAGTGCAATTTTTCCTTTTTTGTAATTAAAGTGATTTAAAATATTAATAACTACAGTCGCATACACATAGCCTCGCCGCGCACAGGGTCCAGACTCACAAAGTTGTGATAAAGCCGAGCAACAGCAGTAAAACAGTCTTAAACAGAGGCATTTTTCATCGCCTGCTGTCACCAATAGCCCCATTACGGGCCGCGTGAAATATGCAAATAGCTAAAATCCTTTCCCAACATCATTTGAGGACTGAGTGATCAACTTTTTCTCCATGCTTGTCCATGGCTCATTCAGTTTTTTTTTTCTCTCCCCCTCCCTCCTGTTTTCTCCTTGGTCAGCTCCCTCTTATTGCTTCCTCTAATGCTTTTCGTTCCTATTGGGACACCTGTCCAAATCGCTGAATTAAAGCGTTCCGGTGACTTCCATAAACCCATCCGCGTAAGATCTAGGACCTAAGATTTCAGACGATGTTTATAAAAACGGATAAAGACTGGATTGCTGTCAGGAGCTCGATTCCATAAGCTCATTAGGATGGTGGGTGGGGGGAGTCTAGATATTAAACAAAGTTGAGGAAAGTGATAACAGAAGCAACTCTGCGACAAGGTGGAGTTCATTCTAAGGTGCGCAGCTCGCACAAATCAACAACTTTCTGCACAGGGAATAGCTACAGATCTTTTAAACGTCTTGAATCTTTGAGATAAGCTGAGAAACACCAGCCACACTCTACATCACAGGAAATGCCGTGCACAGTGTTCCAGTGCTGTTATGCATGCAACTATTGTACGCTGAATCAACCGAGACGAGTTCTCTAGGATTGCAAACCGAGTTTAGGTGTGGGACCTTACCTGACTGCAATGTGCTAAGTTTTGGTGGATGATGGATTAGAGTTTGTATTTGCCCCATAGTTTCAGCAAAGAGGCATACCGAAACATCTTTTTGTTTTTTAATTTAAGCTCTTGCTTTAGAATAAGCAGTCTGGAGATGGCCTATCCATTTCCAACTTGAATTTGCACCAGAAAAATTAGACAAAGCAAAGGCCACAAAGATAGATGAACAAGTTTGGTGTAGAGGATTTGGACTGCCTTGAGCTCCACCTAACAGAACCTTTGGGATTAATCAGAAAGGGGACTGGAAGCCGCACCTTCTCATCCAACATCAGCGTCTGACCTCATATGTGCACCTGGGAGAGTGGACGAATATTCCCACAAGCACTCTGTTAAACCCATGAACACTCTGCGATGCCACAAGGTTAAATATGTTTCACCTGCGAAGTGGGAAAGGACAAACACACTAAAGTACATGCGTCAAACTCGAGGCCCGTGGGCCAAATCCGGCCCGCTGTAGCTTTTTATGTGGCCCCCCTAGATTGTAAACTGAACACTAAGTGTGCTTAAGTATTATTACAGTTTTTATCTGTTTACTGCCAAATTATATCAATCAGTCGAGGGACTGATTGAGTCCCTCGACTGAGATATCATGGAATTATCATTTCCATGATAATTCTTAGGAATTATCATGGAAATCCAGACAAAATCAACAAATACCCGCACTTTTTTTGTGCTAATAATTGGGAGTTTATTTCAGATTTTTCTCAAAACTTGTCAAAAACTCTTACTTGTACTAAACAGCTGCCTCGGCTTTACTTGATGTCAGATTATAGAACGTGCTCCATACAGCGAGTAATAAAAAGTCTCATTTACTGTCACAAATAAGCACAAATATTGCACATATTTCCAAATTAGTACCACAAATATGGAATCCTGGAGGGACTGAAAAAATATTCAATAATACAATTTGATTTTAAGAATTCATGGATATTTTAACAGGTTATTGAACAGGCTTTATCAATACATTTGGCACTAGCGGCCCTTTAAGACAATTCTTGATTTTGATTTCGTCCAAAATGAAAATGCATTAAATTGTATATGTTAAGGAATTCATGCCATTTAAGTTCATGTGTAAAGATCTTACTACACATTTGGCAAAATAGTGCATCTTCCAGGCTGGCATCTTTTTTTTCTTTTCTACCTTCTCGCTGTTTTTGTTTCTTCTTCTTCAGTATTTCTATATCTCTGTGTTTCAGTCTCTATTCCCTTAGATACTCCTGTGACCTTAACGTCTTAACACCTCCTCATCCGTCTCCCACCGTCCCTCCCTTTTCCGTCTCCTTTTCGCTCCTGTCAGCTCGCAGTGTTTGCTTTGCCACTGTTTATCCATTTTTCTCTGTTTGCTCTGATGAGATTGACCGAATACACACACACACACGCACACACATACACACACAATGCACGCGCAGACAAACACGCACATACCTAAACAGAAGACAAGGCGGGCGTCTCTCTGGGGTGCAGTTAGCGTGGGGCTGCGGATCGATCCTGGCTCTGGTTTCTGCGATGCAAAGCTCCAAGGTGGAGCGGCTCGGACAGCAGGACAGAAGCGAACCGGTCCGCCTCTGTTCCTCTCCAAAGGTTCTTCACAGAAGGAAGGAGGACACAGAGACTCACGCGTGTAGATATGTCAGAGATTCATATGTTAACATTTTGACTTGGGACAATCGAGGAAGGTAGCCAACAAACACGTCCAAATGTTTTGGTTCTCAAATGATGTCTGCATTGATTGTCCCTCCCTCCCTCCCACGACCAGGTAGTTTTTTCCTGATGCGAGCAATATCGCACAGTCATCTGGAGAGGTCCACCATCTATCACGGCCCTTTGCAGATTTTTTGACTTCTGTCATTTCTGTCAATATTCAGCATGGCACAGCGAAGGCCGTCAAATTAAAATCGCTCCATTTCCGTATCCTGGGAAAGCATCAATAACGCAAAAAGAGGCGCTTGGGAAACAGAAGCTCCACTCAAGTTTTGCAACCTTTTCTTATCGCTCATTGATTCTCCGACTGATTTTTGTCTGACTGCGAAAAAAAACAAAAAAAACAAACAAAAGTGAAGGGTTGTCTGGGTGAGGTTGCAAATGAAAGAATAAACAATTGTGGAAAACTTATTGGAACTTCACAGGAAAAACAAGGTGATTTGAAAGCGTCACCCTCAAGCTATAATTTCAACTACAAAATCAGCAGAAGACAGAAGTTAGTCTTTGGTCGACTACCTAATTAGTGGCTCTAATAACCCGAGTCCTTCAGTGGATTCGCTGGACTCAGTGGCCTCATTCTTACCATATTGTTGATTGATTGAGCTGCAAATATGGCAGCCATAATTATTCTATATTTTGAGCTGTCTCTAAATAGAATTTATTAGATTTGTCTTTGTCCTTGATTCCAAACCTTTGGAGAGTAGTGCGAATTGTCTCCATCCGTCTCTCTGGTGGATGGGACAACCTGATTGTGTCCATGCATCCCACGGCTCCAACTATTTAAAGACTCCACTGTTATTCCCTTTGTCTTAGCCACGTATATAGAGGACGACCGAACGGTAGATGAAGGTTCTCGCTAGCAATTCTTTCTCACCATTTGCGACGAAATGATTCTGTGTGAAATTTGACAGGGGAGACAACTCATGTTTGTGCTAACAAGGGAAAACGTAAAAGAAATCATGCTTAGCAGAGTTTTTTCTGTTTGTTTTTGGATTTGGTAATTGTGCCTTACTGGTGGTGTGTAAAATAAAAGAATGTTATTTGTCCTCAAGCAAGTTTTCCATTGCTTGCTTACGTGTCCAGTGAACGGGGAGTGGATGTCCCCTTGTGTTTGCTGTGAAGATTAACGGAGCTACCAGGAGTCCTGCTTTGTGAATTTTTGAATATTTTTTCTTCAGTCCTCCTCAAATTGAGATGGAAATATAAAGCTTCACTTTATATAAAGATATTGAGAAGCGTTCGGGCCTTGTTTTGCTGTATATGAATCCAGTGACCGTTCGTAATTGTGGTGGTAATTACGGTCAGTCAAACTGCGCCCACTTAGGGGTTGAGTGCGCGCTTTGTCATTAACGTTTGCTGGGCCGAAATAGGTCGTTTGTGGGAGAAATCTGTTCACGAACCAAGAATATTTCTGCAAACAGGAAATCAAACACAGAGAGAAGCAGAAAATACAAAATTGGGGCATTAGCTTATCGCGGTAAATCACATGTTGCGCATGTGCTGGGTAAAAAGCTTTTGTGTGCCAGAAAGAGCACCTGCTCAGGGTGACCTCCAAGTAGTAAGAAACCCCTGGTAAGAAGAAAGAAACACAATCCTAAAAATTTAATGAACATACCAGTGACATTGACTTTTCATTGGATCAGAAAAGAAAAGAACCAAAGACTGCCAATGTGTTTTATGACGACACTATTTGAAATCAGGCTTGTCAGGTTTTTGAGTTTGTATAGAGAATGCTTAATATTCCTGTTAAGGTCTGGAAAAGAAAATTTTCTAACAGGTTCACTGAATGACTTGGTGTTGTAAAAGCCGCATTGTGATTCTTGATGCTAAGTTTGATTTTTCTACTGTAGATCGAGCGGGTTCACATTGGAAATCTCTGATTTGAGCCAAACACAATCCGTAAATGTTCTAATTGTTTGAAACAAGAATCCTCTCATAAATTTCTCACACTTCTCGTTTGATATTCATCTTTTGGTCTTTTTTTTTTTTTTTTTTTTTTTTTGATTAACTGCCCCTTTAGAGGATTTCGCTTCTTACCCGTCAAAATGCCCGCATCTCATTTTGCCTCTGTGACCCTCATATCACTCAGTCATCTGGTTTGTCTAACATCTTCCTCTCTTCCTGTCCCCTCCATCCTCCAGGTCGCCCACTCCCTCCAACCTCCTCCTCCACCCTGCTCCCACCGTCCCTCCCGTCCTCCTCGTCCGCCCCTCATCACCCCTCCCCCGGTCCGTCCCCACCCATCAGGGAATGCCAGGTTCCCCTGCTGGAGAAAAACTCCACCCACTCCCACCTGGAGCCCCACCGAGATGACTCGTACCTGCTCCGGGCTCAGTCCGCCTCCACGGGTAAGCGAGTGCTCCAATCCACCACATTTTTTTTTTTTTAATCTGTCCATATGTTTTGTGTTTGCATTCATAGCCAATCCTAATCCTCTGTCCTTACGTTGTACCTCCAATCTGCAAAAAAAATAAATAAAAAATACCATGCTAATCCTTGCTTTAATAGCTTAACTGCTTTTATTTGCATTCTGCTAATGTGAGCATATGTTTGAAATGCTCGAAATCAAACAGAACGCTGTTTGCATTATTTATAAAATAAATGCGTTGAAGTATGTTTTTTTTTTTCAAATACCAATAGACTTTAGTCAAGATGTTTTCAGAACAATCTTTCAGCAACACAAGCACAAGAGGAGACAATGACGTCACAGTTGAGCAGTTTTACAATGTAGGTCCAGGCAAAAGCAGAAGAACATTTTAGTTAGGAAGATGAAGATGAAGAGGAAGAGGAGATGACATTTCTATTAGAGCTGCTAAATGCCATGGCAAGTTCTTGACCCACACAAACTAGAGTTTTATTTAAATGTGAATGTGTGACATACGATACAACACCGAAGTGTAAAACTGAGGAGTTGTGATGTCACTTGAAAATATGCAGTCATTTTTAAAGATAAAACCAAAAAAACTGCAAAATTCAAACTCAGTCCAATTTGGAGTTTTACGTTATTGTTTTTGTTGTTGTTGTTGTTTGTTGTGCTCATCTAACCAATTTTGGGCCTGTGGATAGAGCATCAGATACGCTAACTTTTACACAACAATCCAGCTCTGGGTTGATTTAACACAACAACTAAATTGGTTTGGATGACAAATGTTTTGCACTAATGTTGCCAGTATAAAAATAACCCATAAGATGAAAAACTAGACATGTTGTATGTGGATTAACTTTTTCATTCTGAGTTGAATTTGGCCTTCAAGCTCATCTTATTAGAGTTTTAGGTTGGAAAACATTCTTCATGCTCAGTGTGTCGCTGTAAATTTGTATTTGAACCATTTATTCAATGGTGGATAAATCAGATGGAGACTTCTTTTATTTTTAATTAAATTAATTTTATTTAAACTAAAAACTAGCTTACGATGGAAGCTGTAAGGTACGAGTTGTCCCGTCAGAACCACGCTTTGTGTTCTTTTAAATTTCAGAGTAACTGAGGCCTCATCTATTTCTACGTAGAGACTTTTACTCCAAAGCAGACTTTTCTGCACCATTATCAGATTTTAACTAATTTATTATACTCTGCTAAATGCAGAAAGGATTTTTTTAAAGACCGGGTGACCCAAATCCTGATCTTATTGCAAAGAATAGATTAGGGACTTTTTTTAACTTCTTTTTTTTTTTATCGATCCCAAAAGAAATGAACTGGATCCCGTTCTTTTATTAACAGCAAGTTTTGGATGTGATTATGCATGATTCAGAAGTCTGACTACTTTATTTGTTTAATTAGAATATTACATGTTTGGTTTACTGTTGAATGGTACAAAAAGTTACAGTACAATATATTATGATATGACCACGAAAAATGTTTGGACACCAAACTTTCGTAACCCAGGAGTATGTTGAACGAAATGAGTTGTTTTAAAGGTTTGATTGACTCCAGTTGGCTTTATTTGATAGTTAATTGGGTAATGAGAGAAGAGGGAAGACATGCAGCAAAGGTCACCAGGCCGGGAATCGAACCTGCGACAGCCCTGTTGAGGACTAGGGCCTCCATATGTGGGTTGTGCTTAACCCCTGCACCACCACAGCACCCCTGAAATGCATTAACTGAAAAACAGTATGTAAATTTGAGGGGGAATGATATATATATTTTGAAAAGAAATCTCCTGAATATTTGCTGATATTTGCCTTGGCCTTTTGTGTGTCTCTTATGACAACTCTAAACAAAAACTAGTTGACTTTTAAAGGTATTTCCTTTTAAAATGTCGCCCCTGCCACCTTTTAAAACCATCACCTGAAAAATAATGATGCAAGTTAAGGCAACCCTTTCGCTCCGCAGCACGACACAGACGCCAGTGAGCTGGTGTGCTTGTTCTTATTTTGCATATGACATTAATAATCCATCAGAAAGTGAAAGGTAAGGGGATGATGAATTCTAAGCGCCATGAGGAGGATCAGCGTTGCAGAGACAAACTAGTTACTTTCCCTGGCTCAGAGGGTTTCAGGTCGTCACCAGAGTAGCTCTCGTCGGTTGTTCCAGGCAGATCGGCACCTCGCCGCGGCTTTCCTGCCTGGCACGCTCAAACGCGCGGGCAAAACATCCGCAGCGACGACTCCGTTCGCCATTACGAGCGTTCATCCTTAAACAAATTGCGGGCCAACTTTCGGGCTCTCCACCTCCCCTTTCCCGCTCTTCGCCGTCGCTCCTCCGTCCCTCTGTGCATCTGCACTTGTAATCAGCAGATATATTTAGCAGAGGCCTGATGGGAGGGAGCGGGGTGGGCAGAGAAGTCCTAATGTGATTTTTGGTGGAATACAATCTATTGTTAATGGCGTTAGGCTCTCCTTTGATCCAGTATAAATCTTCATTAGGGAAGGCCCGGGTCCCAGGTTCAAGAGCAACGTGATTAGGAGGCTTTTAAAATGACGTTACATCAGCCTTCTAATTGGTTTACTGTTTGCTGGGGCAACATCAATCATTAGCCCAGTAACCGCACAGCAAATAAATTCACTCTGCCACTGACACCCTAATGGCAGGCACTGGCAAAGTGGGAGAGGGAGGCTCACAGGCCTCAGTCTCTCTTCCTCCCGCTCCTGTTCGCATACACCCACACTTTGTGTTCTGGGGCGCTTCTTTCAGCATGTACACGCAGCCGGCGAGCGAAAGGAAAAGAAGAAGAAGGAAAAAAAAGAAAAAAACTTATAGAGAAGCACGAAAAGGAGCCACAAAGAGGCAAATGGGAGCAGAGATAGAGAAAGTCAAACTTTGACTTTTGAAGCTGTTTAATGAGACATCTCGCGTGGAGGAGAGAAGAGAAGAAGAAAAAAAGCAACAGAAGGAGAGCGAGACGAGAGACATCCAAAGCACGGCAGCGGAAAAAAAAGAGAAAAAAAACAGGCGGAGAAAGTGACTGAAAAGGAGATGCATAGGAAGTCAAAGATGTGGAGAAGAAATGGAAAGAAAAAAAACAGAGTAAACTGATGAGAGCTTAGAGAGTGAAGGAGCGATATTTGGTTTGGAGGGAGAGCAACATTAAGATGAAATTGCAAATTGCCGTATTTCCCAGACAGGACTGCTGTGGATCTAATGGGTGTGGAGAAAGTTCTTGGCTTTGGGCATCCATTAAAATCGACCTAAATGAGTTTAGAGTGGCGGTCTGGCACTACATAAGCGCACCCTGGCATGTAAGCAGAGGCGGTGATGGGGGGGGGGGTGGAGAGATGGCTGGTGTGAAGAGGAAAAACACACACCTAGAAAACGGCGTCTGCACGTGCTGCGAAAGCGCACGCCTGCCCGACTGTGTGCGTGTGTGTGTGTTTGCCGTCGCCCCACGGGGAGAGGGGATGCTGGGCAGGAAATGAGCCTTACCAAGCCAGGCAGAAACTGACCACAGCGAGATAATCCTCAGGAAGGCGCATGCTGTTTGCACGTGTGTGTTCCACTAAAGCGGTCCGCCATTACCTAAGCTAACAGGTGGACAGACCCGACTTGTGTTTCCAGCGAAGCGTGTCAGAGCGAACGGGAACAGAACGTCGCTGTCGTTGCCGTCGGTGGCGGGGAGCTGGTCCGTGGGTGTTTACGTGGGAATACTGTCTGGCTCTGAGCACCTGTCTGGGAACGGCTCCCTCCTCGGAACGCCGGCGTAGGTGGTGGTGGGGGGGCTCCGGGGGCAGAGACGGCCAAACAGAGCGTGGCAGATCGCTCCTGGAAAGAGCTAGCGTTAGCGCAGTCTCTGGCCATTCATTATGCATGGGGAACACGCGGCTATTTTTAACTCTGTGCCTCTTCTGAAGTGGCTAGCTATCTGGCTTGCCAGGGAAGCCACCTCAAGTCGCTGCAGAAGCGATGAATGTTTAATGGCTTTGTTGAAACAAATCTGCAGAAACAAAGGAAAACAAAGACACATTCCTCTGCTTCTTCTGCCTAATGGTGTTCTTCTTAATGGCGCTTATGTAAGGGTGACATTTGCATAACGGTGGGATGTGTGGAAATGCTGCATGCATGCGTGGGGGGGGGACGAAATGCATGCATGCATGTTTGTGTGTGTGTGTGTGTGTGTGTGTGTGTGTGCTCATGGAGTGTTTGTTTTTGGCTGAATTTGATGACTCTTCTCTAGCGGATTATTGCCTCCTAATTAGACAGAGATGACTAGCCAAGGCAGAGGCGGATGTGTATGTATACCGGTGTGTGTGTGTGTGTGTGCGCGTGTGTGTGTGTGTGTGTGTGTGTGTGTGTGTGTGTGTGTGTGTAAATGTATGTCTTTGACTCCGACTTTCCTTTCATGCCTGTATGTTAATATGAGCGCATTCGTCTGTTTAGGATAAAGCCAAAAAAAGGGGGAAAAAAAGAAAAATCCATGTGACAAATAAGCCCCCTTTGTCAGCACGTACGAGTTTCTGAGTTTTCACCTCAAGCTCTCCTTCCCTGCTCATCCTCTGAGCTCTGAGAAGAATGACAAATGAGGAGCGTGTGACATTCTCTGACAGAGGACACAGCAAGCATCGGCACATGGGAATATACCACCTTTAAACACAGGCTGCATAGCAAAAAGCAGGGAGGGAAGGTGCATGGCTGAAACAATGAAGCCTGCAGTTTGTTTTTTTCTGCCTTTCTCCTGAAGAACTACAGAAAGTTGGGATGGAGGGAAGAGCGGTTGCTTTATATCTGCTGAATGGGCGTTTTTGTGCGCATATGCACACACACACACACACACACACACACACACGCACACACACACACACACATGCATGCATCCATGCTCTGTGACTTCTCTCTGTTAACCACAGAAAATGTCAATAAACAGTTTGCTCATCCAGGGCTGCAAAACAAACTGCCTCGGTTGCTTCCCGCTGCCAGCTGGCCACACACTTGCATGCAGACACAGACGCACACTGTGAGATTAATATGGTGTGGCGAGGCCCCCTACCCCCCCGCCCCCCCGACCCTCGCCTCACACTGAAAGTGTGTGTCTGTGGGCAAGCGGGGGTTTTCACGGGGAGGCAGGTTAGCAGACAGGCTAATGCTCCTCCGCCGGGCGAGGCGAGGCGAGGTGCTTCGTCGAATTGGCGAGAATAATGGACTTCCAGGGATTAGCCTGAGCCAAACGCACCGGCTCACTTGCTATATAGTCTCCACTCTCCTCCTCTTCTTCTTCTTCCTCGCCAGTCGCTGGGGAGACCTTGGACCGAATAAAGTGGGTCAGGCTTCAGCGGCGGCTCTTCGCCTTCCTCCCCCACCCCCCAACAAAAGGTGACAACAAAAACAGAGAATCGTTTTCTTCTTCTTCTTTTTTCACGACCAGAGTTTACTTTGCAGAAAAGAAGAAAGAGAGATAAATCAGGAATGAAATAAAATGCGATCTGCTTGGCTGCTCGCTAATTGCTCAATTTCCTTGTTGCATACTTGGTCTTTTATCAAATCGGGTTCCACGGTTCCTATTAGCCTGCCCGCGGGTTGAACTGCACCAGTCAGTCAGCTCGTCCGACAGAGTCCTGGTTCAGCTCTCGCTGCGTTCTGCGGCCAAAACGAGCTGCGGTTTTATTCAGGGGCCTGTCAGTGAGCGCCATGTGAAACCATTTGCCTTTACAACTTCAGTATGTTTGTGTTTCCTCCAGCAAGCTCGAAGGTTTTATTTATTTTTTGTTATGGATACATTTCTTCTTTTTTTTTTTTTTGACATACATTTTTTTCCTGCTGAAATAATATTTCATACACATTTTAGAGCACTCAAAAAAGTTATGGTGATCTAAGCTTCCACTAAACACTGAATAAGATATTTTATCTATTTTTGAAGTTCTTTGACGGTAAGAATAAAAATTACGTCGATCAAATATCGAATTTTTTAAAGAAAAAAAAAGATAAAATTCCATTATCTGTGTAACAGTGTTCTGTTGTTTATAAAGTAAATAACAGTAGGACTTCCTTTCTTCATTCATTATTTACCCTCTGCAGGATTTTGATGCATGCATAATTGAACTCGGGTTTTTTTTTTTTTGTGTCAGCAAGTTTCATTTTTCTATTACATAATGTGATGGATAAAGTTTCTCCACTCAGAAATACTAAAGCAGTGCAGTTCCCCCTGCTTCGGCGCCTACCAGAGTCGGCCCAAGACAGAAGCAAACCGAGCAGCTGCTTGAAGCACCCACACTTACAGCTAAGCTAACAGGCCAGGAAGGAGAGTTTTAGTCAGCTGATCCATGGTGGCTTTGGAGGAGCTGCAGAGAGCCGCAGCTCAGATGGGACAATCAGGAATGTTACAGTGGGTTGAGATCAAAGGATGTTTGTATGTTTGAACGGGTCAAACCTAAATCCAATTAAGAATCCATGCAAGACTTTTACAAAACAATACATTCCTATGTGCACAAATGGTAAAAAGGGGGAGGGGGAAACATTTGTGATTGTAGAAAATTGTGTTTTTACTGTGTTAACTAAGGTGAGCTGAGTACAAATGCATAAATACTTTCAGATATTTAAAAATTGTAATTTTTCTTTCACTTAAAAAAAAAACTAAATTCTACTGGATTTGTATTTGTGTCAGCTCTAGGAAACCCGTTCAGGTTTGTGGTCAAAATGTGCCAAAAATGTTCATGACAGCAGTAAACTGCTTGTTCACATTTAATATAGAAACATGTTTCAAATATTAGATATGAAAGTAAGAAAACCAAAAAAAAAAAAAAAAAGAAAAGGCGTTCCATTTTTATGCTATTTGAATCGTGGCAGTGAGTGGGTGAGGGCCTTCGCGTGTGATGGTCTGCTGATTCCACGCCTGCAGGTGTGTGTGTGTGTGCAAGTTTTTTCCAGGCAGCTTTTTTTGTTGTTGCTGCTGTTGTTGCACGCATTGTTACTAAACAAATGTATTTATGGAAATGGGATGTGGCGGGAGCCGCTGCTCTTCGCATTTATTGAGGCGTTGTGCTTGAGCTGAAGTCAAGTCAGATTTATTTTTAAAAGGCTTCAAACAAACTAGGTTCATCCCAAAATGGCTTCAGATCTCAACGGAGGACACAAACAAAATGCAAATAAAAGCGAGATGAAAGGAAGGGAAACAATTCCCCCATGAAGAAATGACGAGTTTACGGGGAGGAGGAGCGGAAGGAGGGCACAACAAGGTGTAAAAATTTACAGCGTCTGTCAGTTGCCTCTCTCTCTCTCCGCATCCATGATGCAGGAGACGGAGCTTCTTCTCGCAGGTGTTTTCGGCTGCAGGTATGTTCACGCGACGGGACGCGTGTGCACGCCTGGGCGTGGATCGCTTTCTCCCACGGGGATCTTTGCATGTTCAGACAGATGTTTTGGGACTCTCTTGCAGAGCAGAGGTCAGTTCCCCGCCTCTCTCTCTCTCTCCCTCTCTCTCTCTCTTGTCTTCCATTCGTCTTCCCCTCTTCTCTCCTTTCACTCGCATCTGTTCTTCACTGGCCGTGTTTGGTGTCACCTGAGTCCCAGTGGTGCCGCGGAGGAATCAGGTCATGTTGTAAACTGGTTTCCAGTGCAGCTGCAGTTCCGGTGGGAGCCCGCTGCCCCCTCCTCTCCTCCCCATCTATTCTAAATACTGCTAAAAGAGAAAAATGAGGAAGAGGCTCATTAGCACATGAAGAACTGCAATGCCTACAAACATTTTCCATATGTACTTCGATGCTTTTCTGTGATGGGACAAGACAAGGTGGCACAGATTTGACCCACACTGGACTTAGTCAGAGTAAATGTAAGCTGAGGATGCTTGGCTGAAGCTGTCAGAAAGTCTCTACTTACACTAAAACTAGTCCTGCAACAACTTGAACCAAAGAGCCGCTCAGAAAGGAAGAAGCTGTTACACCAATGCTGGATTACAGTTTTCAAATTCATTTTGAGTACATATTCTCTGGTTTAGTGAGACTAAAAACTGATGTTCTTTATGACAGTCTCATGTCAGTTTTATTATGCACATCCCTTCAAATAAAGTGTTACTGATAAGTCTGCTACATATTAATAAAAGTGGTGTAAATTTCTGTTTTATCGCTCTCAATTGTTACTAAATAGAAAAAAAAGTGTTATCCAAACTAATCTAAAACAAGAAAGCTTTATTTTTGATGTTATATCAGACCTGAGGTGGGTAGAGTACCCAAATATTGTACTTATTCTACATATTTTAACTCGAGTAAAAGCAAAAAGTAGCTGCCCAAGAAAATACTCAAGTAGGAGTAAAAATATATTTTGTGAAAAGTCTACTTGAGTACAGAGTACCTGATGAAAACATTTAAAGACTACATCACCAGATGAATCAAATGTTATTTTAATCATTCATACAAAAATAATAATTACAAAATTACCTAAAAAAAAAATTAAGCTAAAGACAAAAAAAAAAAAATTGCAATTCAGTTTATTTCAAATTTCAAAACAAAAATTGCAGGTGTGTGTCTGGTGAATTTTTGGTTAAAACATGTTGAATAACCAGAAATTATTATTCAAGAAAAAGTAGCAATACTTTTCACTTCATGAAATTGAGTAAAAAGAGAAGGTAAAGAGTAGTAAAAATACTCTTACAGGTAATTATTTTTTTCCTAATCGTTTGTCAGTAAATACCACTCAACTCTGAATCGGTGAAAAATGAATGTGCTTTGCTTTTACCTGAGTTTGAGGCGTCGTGTTGTGTTAATCTAGCTGAAAAACCTCAACAATTAAACAAAATGTCATGTGACAAAGAGGTGTGGATACTTTTCTCAGGCCCACTTAAATCTCGAGTTTATTTCCCCGGTGGGACTGAACACTCGGTGGGGTTTTGCAAAGTCGCCATCCTTCCTGCCTCTTTGAAAGCTTCGTGAAATCCAAGCAGACGGGCGTTCGGGAGAACGCAACACATCCGCACGTCTCTCTTCCTCTCACACAGCGTTGCTTTTCTCGTCTGATTCCAGAGGAGATGAGAAATGGAGGAGGGCAAGTGTGATCTCGCAGGTTGACGAAGCAGCCGCTTCGGTTGTCTTCGCCCCACATGTATGTCTGCATATGCGCGCTTACTCGGATCTGTGATCAGTACAAGGGAGGCGATGTGCAAACAAACAATCATTATGATGTATTCCACGTTTAGAAGTGCAAGAAGATGATGAAAGTGCAACATGTAGAGTTGCTGAAAGACAAAGAAAACTGTGTTGCAGAGCCCAGGATTGAACGCCAGCTGCAACATCAATAACTCTGTGTGTTTTTTCCAATAATGTAACATTTCTTTTCAGACAGCAGTGAAGTAAAAGCATGGACACTTTGTTATGACACTTTTTTCTTTCTTTCTTTCTTTTTCGTTTTTTCCCCCCCCTTCGCTCAGGCGGTGCCGTGACAGAGTATGTTTCGCAGGCTCATTTCTAAGTCTGTCTGTTTGCTGTCAACAAGTTTGTGCAAACTGTAGCGGGTCGCATTTCCTCGAGCGTGGTAGGAAAGCCGAGCCTGAGCAGAGGAAGAAAAATCTCTGGGAATTTGCTGCAAATTTTCATGAGGTGAACATCCAGAAGGAGACTTTTGATTTGTTTTCCATTTCACTTTGGAAATGTGTGGAGAAAGTTTGGAATTAGAAATGTGTCTGTTTACATTTCTAGATGAAGAGAAATGTTTTTAATATATTTTTTTTAAATATCCAGGTCTTATTTTCTATGTCGTTCTATTTTGAAGTCCTCTGTTAATTCTACATCCATCCATCGTTTGATGGATCCCTCTATCCATCCATTCACCCATCCATCCATGTATTCATCCATCCATCTATTCATCCATCCATCTGTCCATCCATCCAACCGTCCATCCATCCATGCGTCTGAATATCCACCCGTTCATCCATCCATTCATCCATCCATCCGTTCATCCATCTATCCATCCATCATCCGTCCATTCGTCCATCCATTCATCCATCCATCTGTCCATCCATCCATCCGTCCGTCCATCCATCCGTTCATCATCCGTCCATCTGTCCATCCATCCATCATCCATCCATCCGTTCATCCATCCATCCGCCCGTCCGTCCGTCCATCCATCTGTTCATCCATCCATCCATCATCCGTCCATCCGTTCATCCATCCATCTGTCCATCCATCCTCCTAATATTTCCTTTCCTTCTTTAAAGTCTCTAGTTTTCCACGTTACACATCAACAGACTAACGGCAGAGAAAATAAAAATATGTTTTGTTTATACTTTAAGAAACGACTCAGAGTGAGGATTTCTGGCGGCATACATCAGAACTTAAATATCAGGCGCGTAGGAATCCTGTGCTGGAGTTGCTCTCTTTAGGTGCCTTTTTAATGGCGTACATTTTAAGCTAATTCAGGCCAGCTGTGCTCCGAGTCCGAGCCCATAAACAAAACGCTCGCTAAAGCCTGTGAAGTGAGGCAATTGTGTCGGGCTGCCGCTTATGCTGTATAGTATGTGGTTTATTGATTTTCCTGAGCAAACCACACACACAATGAAGATGGGCTCAGGCCCCCCCTCCCCCCACTCGCCCCGCCCCGCTGCTGCTTTAGCGAGAGGGAAAAGGGAGAAAGGTGATGTGTGAATGGGTGTTCTTGTCTGAGTCATGCCGGTTTGTTTTTCAGCTCCCTCACTCAACAGTCCATTAGCTCATTGTTGGAGGGGGCTGCTATTGGATTCAAGCTGACATGTTCCCTCAAGTCTGAGAGCAAGAGATGAGGGCGCATGCAGCGCTGAGTGCTCTAATATTGTTCACACACACTCACACGCGTGCGTCCGCTTAGATGTGACAAAGAAACGCTGGGCAGGAAAAGAGGGGATAAAGGAAGAGGGGGGAGGAAGAGATGATGCCGGGGGGAAAAGAAGAATGGAGTACCGAAACTGTGAAAGGAAATAGGAGGAGATGAAGTTCTCACGTGTCTTTGTTGCTGCAATCGTCTGTCGGTGTGAGTTATTGATTGTTTTGACAATATGACACCTTGTCTGAATGATTGTTGAAAAATATTGTATAATTGGGTGTTAATTTGCCCGAGAGCTTTATGTTTCACCTACATGAATGAACGCCTGTTGTAGAATAACAGGTCAGCTGTAATTTTGCACGTGTCCAGTTTGGAGAAAACAATCTCCTCATTCAGAATCCTGGTAAAAAAAAAAAAAAAATTCTGTCTTCCAGGGGCC
Organism: Poecilia mexicana; assembly: GCF_051168715.1. NCBI lineage: Eukaryota > Metazoa > Chordata > Actinopteri > Cyprinodontiformes > Poeciliidae > Poecilia > Poecilia mexicana. The sequence continues at coordinate 26,873,219 of NW_028263379.1, forward strand.
GCCAACCACCACAGTCAGTCCACGCTGCAGCCTCCACTGCCGCCTCCACACAACCACCACAACCTGTCCCACCAGTCTGCAAACAGCCTGAACAGAAACACCCTGAGGGGAGGACGGAACCCCATTCACGCCCCGGCTCCGGGCACCGGAGATGGACCCACCACCCCGGAGTCGGTCCAGCTACAGGACAGCTGGGTGCTCAACAGCAACGTCCCATTGGAAACCAGGTCAGAAGATCAATGTGTATTATTTTATTCTTCTGGGGGGGGTTTGCTTCTGATGGGTCAACTAAAAACAGTAAGTTTATCAGGGGAATCAACCCTGTGTGGCTCTTGATCAGATGAATTTCAGCTTAATTTTTACTTATCACTCAGAAACTCAAAGACTTGATCATTTACTAGTCAGCGAAGGCACCTTATCGTCATTTTTTTTTTTTTTTTTACCAAAAGCAATTCTTTTTAGCCTAAATTATCTTTTGGCAACAAAAAGAAAGTGATTATATTTGGCAATAAAATGATATAAGCCAACAATTATTTTAGGAAGGTAAGCACACCGACATCAACACTCTTCAGTGTGGATGCTGCCACTGAGTGGACAGAACAAGTTTGTAATTATAGCAACCATTAGCATAGAGGAGGTGTTTACAAATAAATAAAACCACAGAAAAGGTCAAAAGAAAACTTTTTCTACAAGTTGAGAGATGCCTACTGTTCTCTGAGGCTGAGAGAGAGTGAGACTTAAAGTAGACAACGGTAAGGCTGACTTTACAGCATTTGCTTTGTCACACACATGCTGTGGTGCCTCCTCTGCTTCTCTTGGAAATAATTAAAGTCCACTGACACTGCGAAGACGATAATTTTTTTGTGCTACTTTTATATATTCTTGTAGTTTGCAAAGGGAAATCAGAATCAGAAGATTCACAAAACTGGATGTGAAACAAAAGCATTGAGGCCTCTACCGAATGCATTTTAGGTTCTTAGTAGGAAAAAAGGAAACAAAGTAAGAACTGTAAGAATACAGCAGCTGACTGTCAGCCAATACTGAAGCTCACACCTGATGCACACCTTCTATCAGTCACAGACAAAAAGGCGTTGTTTTCTTCTCACATTTTTTGTAATGAGTCTGGACCACATTTCATCATCATTAGTTCAAGATCTGAACTACTTATACTCTTCAAACCTAAGCCGAATAAACCTACTATTTATTAGGACCACTTTAGAATCAAACAAACGTTAAAAGCAGCAATTTATAGAACAGACAAAACTGGAGAGAAATATTCTGACATTAAAGAGTCTTCAAAGCACAGGTTGTGATTTATCATTCTTCTCCTTTGTAAAAAAAAACGTAAAAGAGGGAAATCTTACTTTTCTCAAAATGTAGCTAAAACTAAAACTGTTTTTTTTAGCCAGATGTGTGGCTTTTCCTCTGGTATTAAGTTGTGACAAATTGAAGGTTAAAGACATTTTAGCTACATTCTGCTTTATAATTCTTCATCCAAACTGAACAAAATGTTGCCTAAGAAAACTTAAAGCCTCTATGTGGTTCTAGCAGAAACTGCTGAGGGTTAAAGCTAAGAGCTACTGTGACTCTAATTGGCAACAAGACGGCCTCATAGCAACACTTTCTCCTCCGAACCCTTCTGAACTGGCTCTCTACGTGCAAGCTAACTCTTTTTTTTTTTTTTTTTTTGCCTTAAATGAGTTTGCAGTTTGCACCACGCAAACGGGTTTATTGAACAGGTGAATTTGTATTCCACAACGTCTTGGAGAAAGCGTTTAAAATCCAGCAGAGCCCGTGTTATAAAAAATTGAAAGGTGTGACGCAATTAAGATGAAAGCTCTTCTTTGAACTTCCCAGTCAATAATAATTTCTAACTATGCAAAGGAGGGAGCTGCAGACTCCGTGTCAGCTGCGGTACAAATCCATACCATTTAAAACACATCAGACAACACCGAGCTGCAAAGTTATCACAAAACTCCGGGAGCAAAGTTATGAAGAACGTGGCCCAAGCTGTGGAAAGGATGGACTGCGGTAATATGGCAGCTCCTGCTGCTCTTACAGGAAGTTATGTGCTTGAACTTTTTCACACGTTGTCATATTGCAACTGCAAATGTTGCTGTGTTGTTTGCAATAAAACAACAAAGAGAAGTGCAGATGTACTTAGCAAACCATTTAGTACATAAAGCCTGTGTTCATTTAATCCCAGCATCTTTTTAAAGTAACCGGCCGAGCAAGGAAAGAACTAACCGGGAAAGACACTCAAAGCGACTCTGTGGGAGCTGCAGAGATCCACAGCTCAGGTGGGAGAATTTGTGGACTTGGCAACTTTACATTGTGCGTTAAGCAGATTTGAATGAAGGTAGAGGATTATCGCCCAGCAGGACAGGAAGTGCCTCTCAGCGTCCATTCAGTAGTAGGGCCTAAATCAAAGCATATGCCTGGATAGGAGTGAAGCAGTCAAAGTCTCGACCTAAATCTAATTGAATCTGCCACGAGAACGGAAAACTATTTCGCAAAGAGCAAGGAGCTAACATTTACAGCTTCTAGGTATTCAACTTTATTAGAGAGACATGGAAGAAAAGAACTTTATAATTGCACACTGCTTTGTGTTGGTCTATTGCACATGTGTCAAACTCAAGGCCCATGGGTCACAACTAACTACGTGGCCCTCATGACTCCACAAAAATAACACTTCAAGATAACAGTTGTGTGCTTAGATATGATTTCATCAGTCAAATCAAACCAATTACAATGTGAAAAGATTTTAATCTTACTTAAATTTAAGAAATATGCAGTGAAAGCTATAATACCTTAACAGTTTGTTAATGTTTCATCAAAAATGTCTGCCACAATCGGCTCTTTGAGGATGCATCGAAATGAAAATGAGTCTGACACCCATGGTCTATCACATGCAATTATTTAGAAAATAAGCATTTTTTCGTCGTAGCATGACAAAATGCTGTGCGTAAAACGGGTGCGAGACAAGTGGCCGCAGCGCCGATGATATGAACTCGGGGGTCAGGAGGGAAACCAAGAGGCCTGGCTCTCCTTTCTAACACCCAACAGGGTAATTTCTAAATGATTTACACAATTTTGTTCACAGAGGAACTTCTCGTACGCAACCCTCCGGATCACAAAAGGAAATGACTCCTGAGTGTGTCACTCGGAAGCACTCTCTACCCCATCACAAAGCCTGACACAAAAAAAGCTACGCATATCAGAGCTATTATGCATGCTACCTGGAGTGAGCTGGCAGGAAATACAAACCATTTTCACACACGCTACACGTGTGCCTTTGCCAGTGTACAAAGAACACTTACTGGGCAAACAGAGCATTCATGCGGGGTATTACTATTCATGAGGCACGCAGTTCGAGGGACGCTGCCGTCCTCCCTGCTAGCACGCTCGCCGCCCGTCTCTTAACGTTTTTAACTCTGCAAGCTGCGTAGCTGCGTTCCTCCTGCTGGGCACTGGAGCTTCCAGCTCTGATGGGTCCAGATAAGCTCCCCGGAGTGCTGGCCCCGTGCAGTATTTATGAGGCCGGGCCATGTTTAATTCAGCCACACTGATATCTGGCCTACGCTCAGCCAGCGCTGAAGCAATGTGTTGTTCTGCTTGATCGGCAAGAGGCACGGTGTCGAACAAGAACGCCTTTTAGAAAAGAAAAAAAAAAAAAAGATTCTCACAGTTGCTTATCAGGACCCGCGTTGCCGTGGGGACGTGCAAATCATTCGGAGACTTTTTCTTTCTTTTCTTTTTTTTTTACTTATTTATTCTCATTTTCAACAGCAACCTGTTCAGAACGCATTAAAATATCATACAACAGAGAAAAAAAATAAGAGTACAACCACATTCATACTGACTAAATGTACCATAATACACATATGAACAGTTTGTAGAAACATCTGCATTAATCAGTCGCTGTGGTTTTAACTGAGATGTGAATGTACTGATCTCTCGGCATTTTTTTTTTTTTTTGCAAGTCGTTCCAATCATTTGGTGCCGCAAAATGAAATGAGGATCAGCCTAAGGATGTACGAACTCTCAGGTCCATCATAGTGATGAATTTATAAGAACATAAAATGCGAGTATCGTTGGAAATACTGATGAGTGGGCAAAGGTACGGAGGGGTTTTGCCATTGATAGTTTTACAGATTAATTTGTACCAATTTATTAATCTGCGTGAACAGAGCGGTGGCAGGTTTTACAAGTGAGCGTAGATGACAATGGTGCGCATTAAAAGGGATAGCAGTAACAAAACGGGTTACAAAGTGATTGATGACATCGAGGTTATGGAGTAGAGTTTCAGATACAGATTTGTGCATCACCATACATGTGGGAGGGTGAGTGGTGGCGGGCCGGATCTTACGAGGAACCCGTAATAACTGCTTGCAGTTCCAGTTTTATTTGCCATTCCTGCTGTCAGGAATAGTTTGGGGGGGGGGGGTCTCTGCTGAAACAAAACTGAAGTATGAATTACTTTATTTTATTTTATTTTTGTCCTTCCGAGGGTGTACATGATTGCCACGTCACATTGGCCCCGCTCCCTCAGAGGCAGTGTTTGTCCATGCTCAGGTGGCGCGGTCGGGCTTGGCTCAGAGCCTGCCGCTGTGAATGGAGCCCAGAGCTCCGCCCTCCGGCCTGGATCGAGCCCCCGCCGCTCGGTGGTCCTGGCTGCGACGGGGAGGATGAGACGGGAATGTCTGGAGCTGCTGGAGCTTGTGATTGGGTCGGAGCCAGCAAGGCAGAGCCAAAAAAGTCACAGCAAACCCTGCGCTGGCAGTAGGCGTCCTCCGTCTCATTATAACCGGCAGCTATAGGAAATGATGAGCAACCTGCTCGCGTGAGGGAGCCACTGCTGGTGATTGAGTGCGTTTGTGTTTACTGTGTGATTACATCCAAGCGTGTGTGCTCCCGGCGATTGTGACTGGCCCCCCTGTCGTGATCATATGTAAATCCTGGCATTTGATGTCCACTCGTTATGGTGAAAGCGTGTGTGTGTGTGTGTGTGTGTGTGCGTGTGCATGCGGCCTGACCCAATACTTTGACAGCCCTGAGAGGATGAAGATTGATCACCTAAGAGCACTCTAGGGCTCGGATGACTGGCAGAGTCGGAGAGAGATAGAAATTGACGATCGGGGGAGCGGGAAGATAGCAGAGAAATATAAGTCGGCGGAGAAGTGGGGGGTGAAAGAAAGGGTTTACGGTAGAGGAGGGAGAGATAAAGATGGGGAGAGAGGCAAAGAAATTGAGAGAAGTGGTGATTGAAGGAGATTGTTTTGGGGAGTGTGTGTGAGAGAAGACAGAAAGGACGAGGAGGGAGATTGGGACCCGAGGAACATGGATACATTTACCAGTGTGAGATAAATGACTATAGATGGCTCCCGCTATCGTGTGCGTGCGTGCGTGTGTGCTTGTAAGGCCGAGCGAGAAAAAGAGGCGAGGAGCGCATTTTTCTATGTGAGGGCGAATGCACATGTGTATACATGTGTTGCAGCATTTTGTGAGAAAGCACCTGATTTCCAATTGGTCCCTTGGAGCCTTTTTGCCTCGCTGATGCCAGGTTCAATCTCTCTCTGTGATCTCAGGACGTTCCCCAGCACCCCCACCTGCCCACTCCTCTGTGGGCCACAAGTCTAAGGGAGAAATAAGCTCCTCGAGAAGGCTGCAGCATCTCAATTTATCTGGAGAGAACGGCGGAGGATGGGGTTAGGGAGGGTGGGTTACTTTCAAATGCATTACCGAGGCGACAGGGAGAAGATCCAACCTGTGGGAAAGGATCGAGAAAAGATTTATTCTTAGCCGTGCAGCCGCTCCTGTAATGCGCAACCATTACTCCTTAACGTTATGCAAAGCTTATTAACAACATGACCTTGCATTCTCTTAACGTTTGCTTTAAAATGAATATTCGGCTTTTCTTCTCCGCTCCTCTAATAATCGAAAAAAATTTGTTTTCCTCCAACTGCATTCTCTTTTAAAGTTTTTTTTTTCTAGTTTAATGACAAAAGCAAATGTGTTTATGCTTGAGACCATAACCAGTGCAGCCGCAGTACGAAATTGTGTCTACGCTGAAAAACACCCGTTTATATTTATCATGAACATATTTTCAAAAGAGAAAGTAAATTGCTACATATCCAAACTGACCAGACTAACATTTTGAAGTCTATTCTCTGTCTTTCTAGTTTTAGTGAGAGCTCAAACTGGCAAACCTGTGAAGAGTTGCAGTGACTAAAGATAAACGTATGGATGTTCAGAAATTAAAAAAACTAAAAACTGTGAAATAGCCCTTTAGCTAAGCTCCGAGCAGACACTATTCAGCACTGAAAGTGACAAATGGTTGTCTCAGCTTATACATCATTAAAATCTGCTCTGCCAGGGTTTGGGCAATTAAAGCACTTTTTACAATAGAGCCACATTCCTTCAGTTATTCATTTCTTTTATATGTCTGAGAGTTACCTTCATATCCGTTAGCCAAAACAAAGGGCATTTCAGCAGTAGGAAGCAGTAACCACAGCATTGTTCCTCGCTCTCTTGCCCAGCAGCTGGTCAGCTGGAGGTCGGCTTCTGAGGAAGACGCATTTCTTTTCCCAGACAGTTGCTGTTTTGATCCCCGGCTTTCCCGGTCCACACGCCGAGGGTTGCCATGCCGTCACCGAGCGAGACGACGATGCCCGGTTGCCTCCCAACTACCAAAAGCGGCAGAGAAACAGATGTGAAATTTATTCAAATGTTGGCTATACATAACTGTAGATTTACATTCTATGAGTCCGAGTCTGATGTTAACAGCAGATTAATCACAAAAGGTCAGTGATTTAATCATCTGTCGAGGATGAGCAGTTTCATGACACATTCTGGATTAAGTCATGCATTTAATCATCATGTGTCACGCATTAATTAACTGCTTTTTAGTTTATGGCACAGGGGGTAGACATGCCTTTATACATTACAAGAGATGTTTTTTTTCTTCTTCTTCTTTTAAAGAAAGAGACTTCTGCTGGTCGAGAACCAATAAACTACAAGTTATGCAACTAAGTTTGAAGAGAGATTGGCCCTGCTAATCTATTCTTAACAGTCTGGGCATTGGCCAGTTGTTGGGTTTATGAAGTGACTTATTGGAAGCCTGATCTTCAAAGATCAAATTAAATTGATAATTGCTTTTTGTAGTTTCAGTGCATTTTTTTTATGCATCCATGATCTCCTTTTCCAAAATTGGGCTGCAGAGGTAACAGGTCCAGTAGGGAAACACAGAAATCTTCCTCTCTGGTGTATTCTGTGCAGCCCCTGCAGTGACCTGAAGGGATGTTTAGTCCCTCCAACGTGTATTTGGTCCACCCTGTGGTCTTCCTCCAGTGGGACTTGCCTGGCAAACCTTTGAAGGACCCAGGAGGCTTCCCGACCAGAACCATCTCTTCTGACTTATGTTTTTTTAAGCAGAGATGCAGCAGAGATCATGTCTCTGAATCCAGCTGACCTGCAAGAAGGACATTTCAGCTGCTGATCTGCAAGATGTCTTTCTTTGCGTTGTGATCCATGTCTTATGACCATTGGGGGAGACCGTAGATTGATGGGTGAAACGAGAGCTTCGCTCTTTAGCTCAGCTGTTTTAAACCAGAACAGTATCCGCATTCCTGCAGAAGTGGCCTCGGGTTATCTATTCATCTCCTGACCGATCGTTTGTGAACGTGACATCAAGATAATTAAAATTCTCCACGGTAGAATTGCATGCTGGGATTTGCCTTTTTCCAGTTGGGCTTTTAGGGCCTCGGAGGAGTTGAGTCTGGTCCCAATCGCCTCACAATCGGCTCCGATCTGCTCAAGTGCATGCTGAAGTTCATGCCCTGAAGATGAGAGCATTACTATATCATCTGCAAAAAGCAAAATAAATAAATAAATAAATACATCAGACCCTGTGATTCCCAATCCCAACACCTTCCGCTCCACTACCAAATTCCCATACTTCATCCGAAGTTCCAAAATCAGCTCTCATTTTGCATAGACCAAAATTGCGCCATTTTTCTCGCCGCCCGAATGAACTAGCTCTCTTCAAGGTGTCTTCTGATTGGTCAGAAGTTTGTTGCCGTGCGCTCAGACAGATATGTCAATATTTCTCTTCGACCAATCCGCTGCCGCTCTCCGGTTTTTGTATCTAGACGAGACATGAATACTTTTTGTGGAACTGAACTTACGAAACTGAGGAATTATTTGTACAACTCTTCACTAAATAGCTGTTATATTAATAAGACTTTCAAACGATTAATAACTCCTGGATGGAAATTGTAACATTGACCATTAAATGAAGTCCATCTGGGCTTTTAGTCTGGAGACCCAATCCATGACGGGCAATATTTTTCGTCTTTTGTCTGTCGTCAAAAGAATCATCTGAATAAACATCCCTCACACAGTTTTCACCTGCCGCTTGTTTTGTTTTTTTCTTCGTATCTTTTGTTGTTTTTCTCTTCTTTTTTTTTTTTTGTAATTACAGAAGGTAACAGTTGTCATCGTTTTCCTCCACCATATTCCCCTCCCAGAGAGCTTTGTGTTTAATTCTCAGATCCGAGTGTTTTCATGGGCTCTCCCTTAACAAGTCGACCTCCCTTAATTGTTCTCTACATCTGACATGTGTTGATGCGTCTCAGACTGCCATCCTCGTATTAGTCAGAGCTGAGAAAATGAACCGTGCTTCCGTGGCTGTGTAAAAGCGCGTGTGTTTGTTCGCTCAGGGGGAATGCCAGCTTTGACTTGCCGCTAATTACCCAGCATGCTCTCTGTTCTGTGGTTAATTGTCCAGGTCCTCGTTTTCTCTCGATGGGACGTAGCGTTGGAGGGGGGTGATAAAAAACATGTCCTGTCTTCTTCTCTGCCCGTCTTCCAGTGCGCAGCCTCCTGTCTCCATCTTCCTTCCTTTATGTCACTTGTTGCTCGGCGGGGATGCAAATTAAACCATCGGCTGCGGTTACAGGACAAGCCGGTGGACGAAAACTCGCACAAATTTGTGCCGCCCGTGCGTGGGTGCTTACCTCCAAGTCACGGCGTAAAATGTTTGTCGGTGTGTGATTTAGGTTTTTGTTTGTTCGGAGTATTTGTGTGCATAAAGAATTAGACGCGATGACAGCGAGAGGAGCCGTAGCTGGGAGGTAGGGGTGGCGGGGTCTCTGTCAGCTTTCTCTAATTATGTGTGGCATTTCCATACTGGACCACTGTCAAAAAAAAAAAAAAAAAAATTAAATAAATAAACAGATGCACAAAACACACACGCATAAATACACAACCCAGCCCTTGCCTAATGATACAGAGCTGTGATTGTTGGCTGCCTGCTATGATAGAACCCCTCCATTGCCGTCCGCAACATAAATCAATGTCAATTACCTCCCCAGAGCACATTAGACACTTTCCATTCCTGCTCATAATTAGTGCGGACCGTAGACATATTCCCATCCCACACAGGCTCGCCGAGCGCCGTCTGCACACAAACAACAAAGCCTTGGACTGAAACGATTTCACTGGGCGAGTTCAAATGCATACCGGCACATCAAAAATCGCATGCATTGTGTCGCGCAGAACGCGAGCGGCTCACCGGCTCGCTCGCCGCACATTAGGAGGATTGTAATTAATTAGCGCCGGCCTTGCCATCACAGAGTGCTTCAATGGCTGTGAAAATGAGTTCAAGCAGACACAAGCTGCTTGACCTTGGGAAAAGTGGGCGCGCGTTTTGTTGTGCGCACACCCCGCGCGTATGTGCATCCTTGCGTTTGGCAGCTTATATACATTTTTCATGCATAATAAAAAAGGGTGAAGGGAGGGGAGGGTGACACGAAGAGCGCGGTATTTTTAGACAATAACATCATATTTCCTTTACATGCCGTCTCCCCGTGCCTCCGTCTGTCGGGTGTGTTTTTGTTCCTCCTTTCTCCCCTTTTCTCTCGTGCAACACACCTGACAGGTAACGGGGAGAGGAACGGGGGAAGGAGGGCAACCCGGGGGGACAGCAATCCAACAATCAGTGGTATAAAATGCAGAAAGAGTGGGAGAAGGGGGACCAGCACCAGCGGACTGGATAATTGATAGAGAGAGTGGAGCAGTGCTCCCAAAACAAATCTTCATGCTTGGAGCCCATTACCTGTTTTTAGCGGAGGGGGAAAAAAGACACACGCGCTCTCTGTTTTGTTAACAGCGGTGATTAAAGGCATCAAAATGATAGGGGGAACGGAGGGGCTCACAGCACAGATAAGCTCTGTTTTCCTTCTTCTCAAAGGACAGCCAATAGTCTGAATGCTAGTGACAGTGGGCTGCATTAGAAAAAGGACAGCCCTGACACACATTCAGGCAGACATGAGTCACAAGTCCTGGACTGGAGGCGGAGAAGAGTGACAAATCCAGTTGATGGAGAGGAAAAAGAGACTCGGAGCCCTCATAACTCACTCTAGTTATGAGAATATCTTTACCAAGAGTGAGTCAAGAAGTTTAGGGTTTAGTTTCTTCTGTTTCCCACAGAGCAAGTGAAGTAAGGGGGGGAAAAAAGAAACACATTTTCTGTGTTTTCTGCCGCTTACAGTAGAAATAGTGACATGTACAGTAGTAGCAGAGGCACAATCAAGGCATTTTTACATTATTAAATCCATAATATGAAACTAAAATTCAACTCCTAAATATTGATTTCTGAACTCTTCCTGAGTTAAACCATTAGTGTTGTTTCTAAATGAATATTAACTTTTTTTTTTTTTTGCATTATTCGAGTTCTGAAAGCTCTGCATCTTTTTCCTGATTTTAACCATTTTTTATTTTCTGCAAATAAATACTACATTTTTGCTTAGAATTTCGGATGTTGTCAGTAGTTCATAGAATAAAAGAATTAAGTTCATTTTACTCAAATATGTTCTTATAGAGAGTAAAATCTGAAATCTGATCATTTTTTTTCCAGAGCTGTCTATGTATATCTGGGTTTTATCATCTGCACCCTCATTGAGCTTAGCTGCTTAATAAAAAAATATATATATTTCTATCGTGTACTTGGAAAAAATATATATCTACAGTTAATGGAATGTATTTTTTTTCTGATCCGATCAATTTTGATTGCCTCTAAAAATCTAAATGTTTTTCATCTTTTGCAGTAATGCTTACAATGAAGGAGACCATACTGGCTCCCATCCCAACCTTGACCATGTATGTGTAATTTTTATGAATTCAGTTTCAGATTTATTTTGGTAAATTTACAACATTGCAAAAAAAAAAACAAAAAAAAACAAAAAAAACCCTATTTCACAAACTGAAAATTGACCACAAAAGTAATAGACTGAAAACAGGACTTGTACTTTCCTACCCTACTCACAGACTCAGCAATCTACAAAAATAAAAGACGTCTTTTGCCACATACACACATAAGCACACATACCATGGAATATTTGGATTTCCCACAGGATGAATAAACGCATTAAGACATCATTTTATTGAAGATTACAGCTTTTGTGTCAAGATGATTATATATATATATATATATATATATATATATATATATATATATATATATATATATAATTTTTTTTTTTTAGAAGCTAAAGAGGGCACCGAATAAAAACATGTTTACTCTTGGAGGCATGTAAAAGTTTTAGGCGCGCCCAGTAACGGAGATAACGCTGACTCTCTGAAGTAAACCAAAAATGACTCATTAGCTCTGACAATATTGTTCTTTGCCTTTCAAGCAAGGAAACTCGATGCAGTGTTTTCCCTTTCGCAGCCCTCATCACCAAGGTCAGAGGAAACTCAGAGGGTTTGATGAAAAAACGCATATTCTCACGATCCCAAGGGGGACAAGCAAGACAAGACAACTTCCTCAAACACTGTGAGGCAAAGTCCCTTTTTACTCCGTCTCTGAGGCAGGGAGGTGACCTTTCCTCCTGTGATATGTCACACTCACCTGAGGGCTCTGTTCTGTCATACCGGTCTGTGTGTGTGCGGGGTGGGAGTGGGAGGGGGCCCACGGCCTCTCCACATGTGCGCTGCAGGGACTCTATGCAAAAGATGACACAAAAAGGTTTCACCCATGTTTTTGTCCTCCTTTCTTTTTACTGTCTCTTTACAAGATTTCAGATATCTGTAAAAGTGACCGCTTCTTTACTTTAAAAGGTTAGATTTAAATAAAAATGTTTATAAAACAAAGCAATAAGGTGATTAATTACAAGTGGGCTACAACACACTAAGGAAAAGTAAGGATAGTTGTAGTAGGAGTTTCATTGTGTGACGCACAAACAGTGAAGGTGGAGGATAGTAAGTAATGTTGAGTGAAAGGATGGGGGCTCAGATCCCTCTCTGATGATCTTTCTGAACTCTGACCCCTACCTGGACCACGAGGAAGAGAAGAAAGAGCTACAGTCCAGATCCTGTCCAGCCATTAAGGGCAGAGACGGGACACATCATAATCGAGGGCGAAGAGGAGAAAAACGAGGGCAAAAGAAACAAGGTTGCATCAAGTGGAGGTCAAAGCGACGTCTTCACCAGAGGCGCAGTTCAAGGATGTCCTCACGAATAAGCTTGTCGGATTGAAAGAAACTGAATGCAAACTCGCACGTGAGTGTATTTCCTCTTGTTAAATGTGTCGCTTTCTTTCCCCTTGACGTCTCCGCAGGCACTTCTTGTTCAAGACGTCATCAGGGACCACCCCGCTCTTCAGCAGCTCCTCCCCCGGATACCCGCTGACGTCGGGGACGGTGTACTCTCCGCCGCCTCGCCTGCTGCCCAGGAACACCTTCTCTCGCTCAGCCTTCAAGCTGAAGAAGCCGTCCAAATACTGCAGCTGGAAATGCGCGGCGGTCACGGCGATCGCAGCCGCCGCCCTGCTGGCCATCTTACTGTCCTACTTCATTGGTGAGTGGCAACTTCAGCACTCAACGTGTAAAAGAAATTTATCTCAATTGCGTCTTTATAGCAGTAGCCTAATTTGACTTACATATTAAAATAGAAAATTGACTTTAGTTTGAGAACATTTATTCAATGGCAAAAGCTATCTTGCATTATGTAATAAGTGTTTTGAACAAAATCAGTGGTGCTACTTAATTATTGGCAAGAACTACTTTATTCAACTTCCGTCTGCCAATTGTACAGCATTTAGGTTTACATACTGTAGCTGAATTTCCATCACAAATGTGCGCAAGACTTTGTTGATATTCTTCTAATGTCAAAAGAAGACAATTTTGCAATTACAGTGTTTCCATTAAATGGGAAACACAATTAAAATCACATGGGAATAAGTTGATAAGTCGTTAAAAAAAACATGCTGATCAATCATCATCCAACCACTTCCTGTTGTCTTCTTTGTCTTTTCTTCCTGTAGTAACATCCGGTTGTTGATCACGTGACTCGTGTTGGGGAAAAAAAAGTGTTTCCATTTTCACTTTTGCAAAGTAAACTATTTTCTATAAAACCGAAAAACCACTTCATCCTAGCGCCAAAATCTTTTAGCAGAAAATCTGAGTTTTTACAAAATTGGCGCGTTTACATTAAGCAAATTTATTTCCGTAATTCCAATTTCCACAATCTTATGATCAGTGGAAACCCATCTTAGAACAGTCGCCCCAGATCTTCTGGCACGGTGGGTCTTCATCTCTCTGAAAGACCCAATAATGTCCCATTTTCAGTTTTTTCCACCTGATATTAATGTGAAATGTCATTGTTTCACAAAAAGTCCATTATGCCATTCACTTTAACAAGGTTCTCTGAGCCTTTAAAGAAAGAAACTTTCCCACAGCATCACAGATCCTTTACCATACTTCACAGTGGCTACAACATATTGTTTTCATGATGAAATTCATCATGTGTATTTACTAAAAAGCTAAGTTTTTATCACATCTGACCAAAGCTACTGTTCTAGTTAAACTCTCAGCAGAGTTCAGCAAAACTTATGTATTCATGTTTGTGAATGTAGGACCAAAAAAAAAAAAAACAATTGTTTTCTGGCAAACCTCCCAAACAACCAGTTGGTGCGTGGATAACACAAAGCAGTTGTTTTAAGGATCAGGTTACCCAAGTATAGCACTTTTTTTTTTTTTTTTTTGCGGTTCGCTGACAATTGCTAATTTTTTCACCTCCCTCACCATTCTGCTCACTCTGCGTGGTGACAAGATAAACATGGGTCCGCTTCCAGCTTTGTTTGTCACAGTTCCAGTTTTTCAAAACTTTTGAACTTTTTGCTCCGACTGCATATCTGAGCGAGTTTAATCGCAGAGCGACTTTCTTCGTGCCGTTCAGAACGTCTGCGTTTAACTGGATGGCGTATTTTCTTGTCTTACCCATTTTGAAGAGCAGCTAACAGAAGCTCAAGTTTGAGTCGCATGATATTTATTCATTTATTATTTATTTTCTTTTAAACAAATATTTCTTAGCATGTTGATTTTTCTCTTCTGGATAAATTACACAGGTCAACAGCCAAACAAAAAACAACTGGGGATTTTCGGCTGTTTCAGGGTCATTTTGATGAGCTGAATCCAAAAATCACATTGGTTTTGCTCAATCAGGTCAACTTTCTGAGCTATGGATGCAGCATGAGCATCAAAATGTGTCGCTTGTTCTCATATCTGGATCGGTTTCCTGAGAATCTGGATCAGTGAGTGAAGAGCAGGAGGAGAGACTCCATCAGGACAGAAAAGAGGCGGAGACGTAATGTTCAGTTCACGTGTTCTTACCCTTATCAGTGTTTCTTACTCAATTTACAGAAATCCAAGTTTGTAACATTTAGTTAATAAACGCTGTTAGAGGACAATGTTTTTTCTCCTAAAACCTTTTTTGGATGAGAAATATTAACAGAAATGGCACAAAAATGGGATTTCTCTAAATCAAATTGGAATAAAAGCCTCAACTGATTGAGAAAAATGGATGTCATTTTTGCAAAATAGTCCTAATTCAGTTGAAAAAAACTTCCAAAAAATACTATTTTGCAACCCAGTGTAAACTTAAAGAAAAAAATTGGCTTAAAAAAAAAAAAAAGTGTGAGATTGCCCTGCGGCAATAAAACAATAAAAAAGCGACTTTATTTTAAGGCTTTTTACACACCAGTTGTGCCGGTAACCGGATGGTGCTGAATACAAATGACCAGCATGCTGCAAAAGTGAAAGAATCCAGCCTCTGTCACACATGAACACCTCTTTTATTTCAAGTTCTTCAGTCCAGCTTGTGTTGTGCTAACCTACAATCCTTCAGCTTTTGCTTTTATTTTTTTCCTCCCTCCCACGCCGGAATAAGAGAAGAAGAAAAAAAAAAAGTGTCAAGTTAACGGCCCGCTACAAACACCAAGCAGAGTCCGGGGCGTGTGAGCTTTTGTCGCTTTAGCTTTGTTGCGCCGCTCTGTCAAAATCGGCCTCAACAGATGCCTCGGCCTCCGCTCAGTCCTGGTAAACAGCTACTGAGACAAACACACACACACACACACACACACCACAGAAATAACCAAGACTGTTTGTCTGAGCAGGTATCAGTCTAAGTGGGGATCCTAACAGACCCAGCAGGAACCTGGATGTTTTTCACTGATCTGAAGCCAGCGTGCGATACTTGAAGGAATGGCAGACACTCAGAGCGCATCAGGAAGAAAATCTGATGCCTGTCTACCGCTGGATCCGCAGGAAGAAAGAGAAAAGTGTTGCTCAGTGTGGGTGTGTGTGTGCGGGTGTGCGTGTGTGTGTGGGAGTATGCGTGGGCATGGATTTATTTATTTTTTTGACCTCCTTCACTGGCCGAGAGAATGCAGACCTGTGCTGTTTATCCGTCGGTGTGAGAGACAGAGGGAGGCAAAAAAGGAGGATTTGAAAATAGAAGGACGTCTTTATGTGTGTCTATTTTAGAATGCGTGTGTGTGTGAGGAGGTGTGTGTGAAAGGAGGCAGATGTGCCACCGAGCCCCTGATTGGCCTCTTACCCCAGAGACCAGAGTCAACAGATGGGTGGATCTTAGGAATCAGAGACATCAGCAGAAAGAGAGAACCCCTCACTGACTCCACATTAATTATTAATATAATTTTACATTATTTATAGACAAACCTATAGCGTACCTTTTTTTTTGTTACTCTACAATTTGCCTGTCATAATGTAGCACATTGCAAAAGTATTCATATCCCATATTCATATTGCGGCCATCAAATTCGACGTGTCGTTTCTGATTTATGCAACGCTTGGTGCTGAAGTAGTTCATTTTCCTTCCTTTTTACAATTATGCACCACTTTGTGTTGGTCTTTTGTTGACAATTTTAAAAAAGAAATGAAGAAATGTCCAGTCCAAGACTCGATAGACTGCCTCAAAACTAGATAGGCTTTTCCAAGACGGGTTTATTTTGGCCCCAAGCCGACTGCCAGTCTACAACATCTAGTCGCAAAACCAGAATGCTAATCCCAAATTAGGCCTGCCTTACAGTCCTTTACTGTTTTATGAAAGATCTCTGCAGAGGGAGAAGTCATGCACAACAGTCCTTGCAAAACATTTCTCATTTATTTACATGAATTACGTACATATAGCGCGGCACCCAGTCCCACCTTTTCCCAAACGGGGGATTGGTGTACAGTCTAGCGGCTAATCGCAAACTGTTGTGTCTTTGGAGATTTGGTGCAGCGTCACATAGGAGAGTCACTTTCTATTGATTTTCTAACATCAAAGACTTTGAGCTGACCTCATGTGGACTGGAAGACGACGGGCGTCTGCAGCATTACCATTTGGCTGTGGGGTGTGAATACAACAAAGCAACGTTCTCTAATTCTCCAGATCCCCCCTCCCAAAATAGAAAACGCATTAAAATTAGTGAATGAAACATGACAAAATGTGGAAAAGTTTAAGAATAATGAATACCGTGAGTTTGTGCACACACACACACACACACACACACACACCCCCACACACACACACACACACAAGTATATGCAGGTTTGCGCACACACTCGTCCACTTTTGCGAGTGTTTGTATGGCCCCTCTGAGTGCCCTTGAGAGCGGTGTGCCTCCTCCAAGGCAGATCAAGGCCCCTGGCCTGGGGCACGCTCACACACACACACACACATATCCATCCCCTCCTGATTTCTGCCCGGTCACACCGCACTGGACAGACACGTACAGAGCCACACAACCGCCACTGGGATGGTGAAGGAAACCCACAGATACCCCAGGCCAGACGAATATTTCACTTCTCTGGAAGTGCACAGTATATTTGCTAATAACGACAAATGGTTTGTTTCATCAAAACATATAATTCTAATTATTAAACGTAGAGTTAATTAGAGAAATAATATGTAGTGTGTCTGTTTCAAAGACTAATTGCTGCCTTTATTTTATTTAATTTTTTTTCTTCTTTCCCAACATTGCAGAAGGGTTTGTGTGCATGCCAGAGAAACCCTTTTAACAGCAGTGCCTGTCTGTCTTAATAATTAGTAGTATTAGCTTGTCAGCCAAGCCAAGAGATTACTTTATTATTAGGTGTATTTATAGCACAAACAAGACGGCTAACAGACTATCTAAATACAGTACACTGTTGCATTTTTAATAGGATCGAGCTCGTCCGATAGTTTCTGTGCATTCTCGCTCGTGTTATCTGCCGGAGATCTGTGCTTTACCAACAAACCTAATTGTCCACCTGGATACAACTCAGTAGGCAGAACAAGGCTGGAACAAGAAGGTTTTGTTTTATTGTATTTCTTCTTTTTTTTTTTTGCTTTTGCTCTGTTGCTAACTGTAAGGTCCCCGTTCAACTGTAGGGAAATGTTTTGCTCGGGTGTTTTGTCTGTGCCGAACAGAGCGGTAGCGGTGCTGCCAAGCCTGAAACCCTTGTGTTTACCTTGCTTTTTGTAGCGTTAATCGTGCAGCGAGTTCACTACTCATAACAGGGAGTGGGGGGTACGGGAGGGGTTTCTATTTTTTTTGTGTGCCTGTGTGTGTGTGTGTGTGCCTCGTTTGTGTATGATGCACATATGTGTGTGTGCGCCGGCCCAGGCGATCGCTGCTGGGATTTGCGCAGAGCACCCAGAGCCATGCAGCGTGAAGAGGACCCCTCTGAGGCATCCGCCCAGGAGCCCGCTCATAAATTACATCAGGACACATGTGCCTGAGCAGCACTTTTCTGTTCTGTGTGCGTGAAAGTGCACACGATGCGCGTCAGTCCTTCTCCGCTGGAACTCGACGTAAACTGTGTGTGTGCGTGTACGATGTTTCACATCACACTCTCAGTCTGAATTTCTTTTCCTCCTTATTTTTCATATCCACACCTTTTAAAAGTATTCGTACACCCTTTAACTTTTTTCACATGTTGTCATGCGACAGCCGCAAACTTCGACGCGTTTCCTTGGGATTTTTCGTGACACGCCAACCAAATAGTGATTTTTGCAGATAGATATCAGAGTGCTGTGTGTTTCTGTTCATCTCCCCTCTTTGCTCTGATACTTCTAAATAAAATCCAGTCCAACCCATTACGTTCAGTAATCACAAACCTATCAAAACATGGGGATCCATCGAAACTCAGAGGCAGAGATGAGATTAACGCAGCACAAATGAAGAATAAAGTGATTTGGACAAAACAAACTGTTTAATCCATCTGCAAATTGATTCTTAGGGGAGAAAATTAATGATTTTGGCTTGTTTATTTCATTTTGCACAAATGAAATGCAGATCAAAGATATTAATGAAAAATAATAATGCGGGAAGAGGTAGATAAATTGTACAGAAAAAAATATGTAACTCAGTAGTTCATCAGACAATTATAAATTTATGAGATACAATCAAATGGAGTAAAGACACATCTACAACGTACTAATAGGGATTTAACTGGAATATGTAACCGTGGAAGAAGTGACCATCACAATTCTTTAAGTGCAGTTTAGCTTTTCCAGAGGTCGAAGTCAAACAACTGACTTCAACCTGATCTGATAGTTGACACAACTAAGAGCGCACTGCAGCCACCATGAAACACAGTGGTAGCCGCAGCATGCTGTGGGGGTTCCTTGTCCCTCCCAGCACAAACCCGGATGGAAAGCTCTAAAAACGGGCCGACACATAGGAAACAGATTCGGTTCTTTTAGATTTGCTTCACAGTTATGCTCTACTGTAAAATAATCTGGCCAAGAAGCTTCCCCAGACGCGCCGAGGGACTTTTCTGAAAGCTGTGCTTCAGGTGTACAGTCGACAACACTTCTTTGAGGCACTACCCTGCTGCTTCAGATGGAGCCATGGGATTGAGATAAACATACACACATAAACTGCAAAAAGAAAGAGAGAGAGAGAGGGAAAACGAACTCTGAGTTTGTTCGTTTCATCATTACAGCATTACAGAGAACTCAAGAGGACCGGCAGACGTACTTCTTCGTTTTCGCTCCAGACTCCAGTGGAGTGTGGCCTTCCTCTTTTACCTGTGAAGGAATGACTGAACGGATGGAGAGAGGAGGATAAACGAGAGTGCTTGTTCCTCATTCCCTCGGCGTCTTGTTTGCTCGCTCCGCGTGGAGGACCCCTGCCAAAAGGAGAGGTGGTTGCTAGGATACAGGTGAACGGTTGGCATATAGGAGAGGAGACGGGTCCATCATCGTGAATGGCAACCCGGAGAATTTAAAGGAGGGCGAGGGAGAGAGAGCCGGAGAGAGGGATGAAACGCACACCGGAGGTCAGAGGTGAGCGTAAACATGGATAGGAAATGGAGGACAGATCGCCCCGAGAGCCAGACGGGGAGAGGGTCACAGGGCTGATCCGCAGCTGTCTGCTCCCTGAGCCGTGAGGTCGCAAGATTGCTCAAGTGTTAGGGATGTGTTGTTTGCACTGCAGAGGGAAGAGGAAGATGGTGGTGGTGGTGATGATGATGAGAAGAAGGAGGACGCCTAGCGTGAGTGACAGGACAGGCCGGGTGTGGAGAGGAGAAACCGGGGGAGAGGCAGACGGAGGAGGAGAGATGAAGGAGAACGCGGCCTCCCGAGGGCTTCTGTCACCTGGAATAACTGTGGGACTAATGTCTCCTAATTGATCACAGCCAGCAGAGAACAGAGGGACGGCGACGACGGCGAGACGAAAGGACGGAGGGAGACTGCAGAGGACGGGGAGGGGAAGAAGCAGTTACGTCAAAACAAGTTGGGAAGGATAAAAAAACAAAATAAAGGAAGGAAAAAGAATAGGAGCCTTAGAAGACGGAGTGTGTAAACAAACAAAAAAAATAAGGTGTGATAGATGACAGACTTGTCAGGCTAGTTGTGTCCGGGTGGACTATTTTCACATTCCCATACATATGCACACAATCCCACACACACGTACAGGTGCGCCCTTGACTTCTATGAGTAAACTCCTGCTAGCGGGCGCCGGTGTCACCTTTTGCGGGAGTGTTTCAAATGAATGTGCGCGCGAGTGTGTGACTGGTGAATTTGTCCGGCTCCGTGGCGTACCCCCAACATGGCACCGCCGCCGCTGATGAATGAGAGGAGCTCGCACGCGCGCGCACGAGCATTCACACCACGTATTTATTTATTCTTTTCTTTTTTTCTTTTTTTTTTTAAGACTTCTCTCTCTCCCTCTTTCTCCCGCCTCCTCCGTGTGTTGATTAAACAGAGCCACACGCGCACAAACACTGTCATCGAGTGTGACCTTCACGCCTTGAAGCCGACCACTTCCCATCCATCACCGCCGTCTTGGCTGCTCCAGACTGATCACAATCGCTTACTTGCCCCGCCGCTCCTCCCGGCGAGAAGTGCCTCACTCGGGCGAGTTCCCATCACCGTTTCCTTCCCGTAATAACATGCTAATGGCTTTATCGTTCACAGCTGTGCAGTTAGCAAAGTAAATACATAATAATCAAATTCATATCCGCAACTCAGAGGTCTCACACACGCATGCTGGGTTAAGCAGAGCAACTCAGTCAAGTGTAAGAAACAGGAAAAAAAAAAAAAAAGATTAAAGATGAACATTTTTATCCAAAACAATACATATATTACTAGCTAGGAGAAAAAAAAGTCTTCATTGTTAAAAGTGCATTTCAAAGTATTTTCAAAGCAAATAACTGAGTTTGTTTTGGTAGGTAATCATCAATATTAATGTCCCAGTTATTATAGGTAGAGCCATAAACAAAACCTCGACTCCTCTGAGTAGTTGAGCTGAAATATAGGCAGCATTTGGTCAGTCGTACTGTTAGCATAGTATATGCTTACTGTCCCATATGCTTGGCAATGGGACAGTAACGACCTGATCATAATTTTGTAACAAGAATGCAATTTTAAGTAATTAGCTAAATTATATGTTATATGTTATAGCTTTTAATAAACCGTTAACAATGAAGGTGCATCTCTGATGGTAAAGGAAACTGATATTTAGGCAATGTTTAACTACTAAATAACTACAGGAAAACGACCGAGAAGCAACGACTTTTTGTTGGATATCAAAAGCAGATTAACGGTTTGTTGGTGAAGGTTTAGCAAGATTTTAACAGCAATTGTTCATTTGAGAAAAGTGCCCAAGTTTTGTTCATTTTATGCAAATTACTAGTGTTGTTGTTTACAGTTACCGCTCATAATAAGCTATTTATCAACACCAGAATTGTAGTTTTTGCATAATGCGATGCCATTACTAAACTATACAATCAGCTGTTTATAATTAGCTATTAGTAATGTCTACAGACAGTCTTCTGTTAGCGTTCCGTAATTTGGCAAGTTATTCCAAGTAAGTAACAGTTTGTTTTGAGAAATAAGCAATAGTTTAGATGTTTGACAGCAAAAGTGTAACAATTGTTTAATCTTGCGTAATTAGCAATGTTATTATATGTAATCAGTTGCAGTAGCAGGTAGTAACAAGAAATTGAGAACAGAATAAAAATGCAGTTTTTGGGTCATTTTTAGTCACTCCTGTTATCTGAGTAATTACTGCTTATGCTGCATTTGAGAAGAAGATATGTAATGTGATAATAGTCCTGTTAAAAAAAAAGACCAAATTGATAACGTGTTTTTACACGTTTCTAAGATCAACTGGTTTTTTAAAGAGAAACACTTAACTGTTTCAATTTTATCAAGAGTTTTGTCAGTCACATAATTAAATTTGTAAAAGCTGATATCACCAAATAATTGAATTTCTCTTACTGCAGTAGTACCCTATTGTTATTAGAAGTCCAACTAAATAATATTTTCTTTCAAGCAATTTTTTAAATTAAATTTGTCAACTTTTCAAGTTGAAACCTCTGTAGCTGATATTATCTTCCCTTTTTTAGTTGTATAAAGAAGCAATAAGCATTAAAGAAAAAGTGCAACCACTTTGTTAAACGCAAAATTTTTATTGCCTTTTATTGGTAGTATTATTATTATTATTATCCTCTCAAGGTTTCAGCCAAAAAGAAACAAAAAAAACAAATCTCCGGAATATGTGTGTCGGGTAGCGGAGCTCTGTCGGGTCCGTGGCTCCTCTCCAAAGCCGGCTCCTTGACCCCTCCGTCCCCTCTCACGTCGCATGCGGCTTTCCTTCTGCTGATCCAAGGTGGAACAGTGAGAGGTCAGGATGTGTCGCTCATGCCAGCGTAGGTGTCCGTGTACATGTGCATCTTTGGCGTGTGCGTGCCACGTGTGTTTTTTTTTTTTTTTTTGGAGGTGAAGGGACTGCTGGGGCATATGGCGGGACGCGGGGATTGGGGCATACGGATCTGGACGTGGAGCGTGTGTCGGCAGCAGCGGGGCCTGTCGCGCTGATAAAGGTTAGGATCGTACGGCACGCTGCCAGTCCAAGAAAAAGGGGCAGGGCACGGCGCAAGGTGCTACACCATCTGCACCGCGAGGGATAAATGGGTCATCTGCTCTGGTCAGGGGATACAACGCAGGGGTGCACAGTTGTTCTGGGTTCTAACATTCATCTCTTGACTTTTACTTTTTTTAGATAAGTTTGGAGGTTTTTTTTATTTTCCTTTGCTTCTGCAGTTCTTACACCAGCGTGCCTCAGCTTGCTTCATTCATTTATTTCCCAATTCATTTTTTCATTTTCCACAGGTCTTATCTGGGCCTGATCGTTAGTCCAATTAGGGCCCCACGGCGCTCGACTTGTTTCTGTGTTTAAAACAGAAGACGAATGAAGATTTTGTTTCTTCCCCACTTGCTTGTTCTCCGTCCCTTCCCTCAGTTTCTTTTCAGCTCCTCCGTCTCCCAGCCTTCCAAGACGCACTCTGTCTTTTCATCCTCACTCATTCTCTGCCGCTTTCTGATGTGTGATAAGATAGCATAGTTCCTCATATCCTGTTTCTAATACAGATCGATGAGAGGGAGAGGACTGGAGGTGGGCTGGGATAAGGTGAGGCAGAGCGGCTTGATGCGGGGAGGAGGGAGGGTCACGGAGCAGATATGTGAAAAGGAAATGAGGATTCAGAAAGGAGGACATCACTCAGATGCACATCTCTTTTCATTTAACCAATCACCCACACACACGCATGCATGCATGCACATGGCTACAGCCGTGGTGGTGGGTCCTGTCAATATTTCAGTGCCGGTAAAGAAGCCATTTTTCAGCTGTGATTTACTAAGTTGCTTTCTTCTCGTTTTGTGCAGGTAAGAGCTGCCAGCAACTCGCATAACCTTTTGTGTTGCAGTCAATTACAGTTCAGTTGCATCAGCTGGGTGAGGAGGTCCCATCGGGCCTCGCAGCTTTGCGCGCTTGTTGTTAATACCGTGCAATTTGCAGCATGCATACGCCGATGCACGGACACACACACACGCGCGTGTATGTATACTCTGGCAGACAGTTTGTCTCTCGGAGTCGATGTGACCCCCCAAGGGCAGCAGGCAGCCGTCAGCCGCCCCCGTCCTTTTGTCTGAGACTCTAACTGATCTCAGCGTCTTCAGAGCTCGGTCGACAGAGAGGGCTGCCTTATTTATAGGTTACATGAGTGGATTTCATGAGGTAAATTTTACGTAATATCCCAAAAGGCCTGATTGTTGAGAACCTGGCCCAGCGTGTTGTTTTTTTTGTTTTGTTTTGTTTTTTTGTTTTTTTTCCTCCTTTCGTTCCTCTGATATTGGCAGCAGGAGACGCTGCTACTGGAGAGAAATTGATTTCTGCATTTCAGGTCTGGATAAGCATGGAAAGATGTTAATATTTACAAAGATCATTCCCAATCGCATCGTCTAATGATTAGATTCATCGATACATCTGTCTGTCAATCCGTCTATCCAATCATCCGTCCATCCATCCAATCATCCATCTAATATCCATCCATCCATCCATCCATCTGTCAATCAATGCAGTAATCATCCATCCAATCATATAATCATTCTTCTATCCATTCATTCAGCCACCGTCCCCGTTCCATTCATGTCTATCCTTTCTTACCCCTGTATCTGTTCATCCATCCATTTCGTCAGTCGGTCTCTCCAGGTGAGTTCTTTTAGTTTCTGTGTGCGTTTGGTTTAGGCTGCAAACAGACATTGAACCAGCCAAGAATAGAGAGCCCCTATGAGATATGAAGGAAGGGGTGGAGCATTGGACCAATTAGAAGCCAGGCCGAGAGTGGGAGGGGCCGGTCTGCGCTACAATTACCGTCCTAATTGAGGTCAGAGTTGTTAATTTACTGGTGAATTAGAACAGTTAATATGCATTTATCTGGATGGCCAGGGGAGAATGAAAACATGCTCTTCGTTTATGCGTGTGTGTGTGTGCGTGTCTGCGTGCGTACGTGTGCTCTTTGTGTAGTTTTACATGCAATGCAAGAGATTACATATAAATACATGCAAGAGGCCGCGCTGTATCTTTGGTGCAATTAGCAGCATCACAAGTAGTTCAGTTGGATCAGCCGTGCAAAGAGGCAGCAGCAGAAGAAAGGCGAGAGACGAGAGAAGAGTTTGAGCATTTCCACGTTTTCCAGAGAAAAGAATGATGATGATGATGATGATGATACAGATACAATATTTTCCACCTGGTGGACATGCTGTGCACAAAGTCACCTCTCTCTGTCGCTGGCTCTCTTTTTCTCTCCCCCCTCACTCAAGCAGAAATCAATTTACACCCTTTAACTTTGAAACATACAAATATCGCTGGGACATGCGCAGGTGAGCTGGATTTGTGTCATCCTCTGATCTGTTACAGGATGAAAAAAGCCGGTAATTCCTTTCTTGGTCATCCACGGGGGAGGAAGCTGTGCCTTCATCTCTGCTTCGCATCTTCGCCGCATCATCTCTGGTTTTCTCTCTTTTTTTTTCCTTCTTTTCCAAGAATTCTCCACCACTAACCTCTCTGCCAGCGCACGATCTGCCACCTCCTCCCTCCCTCATCCGTACCATCATCTGTCTTCTCTCTTTTTTTTTTCTTTTTTTTTGTCACAGGACCCTGTGTGCCATAGCTTGGTTTTTTTTCTTTCAAATTCTGCCTTCTGCGGATGATACAGGCAAGCACTTTGCCTTCCTGAATTATGAATCGGAAAAACATTAAAAAAAAAAAACTCTCCATGAAGTAGCTGATCTATTTTTAATCCAACACGTTTGCTTGTTATACCTGCTGCTCAGTGATCTGCCCCCGTATGCCTGTGTGTACACATGTGGGTTTTTTTTGTTTTGTTTTTTTGTGTTCATCTGTTGAGTTGAATACATGAAGAAGGCAGAGCTTAAAAAGAGAAACTCTTGCTAAGACGGTCTGAATCCCCTGTTCTCCCTGTCTCCGTCAGTGGGATTTGAACTGAGATGGGCTTTATTGGCGCTGCACTTAATAAATGCAGCTGGAAAACAGTAATTATAGCAATTACAACCAGCAAGAAAAATGCTTAAAATGACAAAGCTAAATACATCAGTTTCTGCAGGTTTTTTTTCTTAAATTATGCTCAGACGTGTTGCTGTAACCATGGAGGTGGAGGATGGTCTTTCTTGTGTCTTGCTGCAAAGAAACCTGTTGACGGAGTTTGGAGCTTTTGTCACGGAGGAGTAAGTGTGCCACCTGTTGGTCAACCTTCTTCTTCTTCCTCTGCTGCTGCTGCTTCCTTCCCAAAGCAAACAACAAGAGCAGCAGTCCAAAGAACTGCGTGGCTTCCAAACCTCGATGGGATTCATGGGAGATTTTACGTGAGAAACAGAAAGTGGCAGATAATTTTGAAGTCCAAGAAAAACGATAAATGGTTTTTGATGTTCTTCTTTTTTTTCGTTTTTTCACGAACGAAAAGCTTAAAAGTGTGGCACGGTGAGACAATACTTTGTGGAACCACCCTTGTCTCAAGCAGCTTTGCAAAACTTGAGACTGAAACTTTGACCTTTTCTTCCCTGCGTCCCTGCTTAAGGTCCGTCAAAGTTTTATGGGCTGAAAAACTAATTTTTTTTGACTAGATTTACATTGTGGACTTTGACTAGACCATCCAAGCGCACGCTGTGGCTTTGGCTGTATATCTGTAGAGCTGTATAAACAAGGAACCTCGTCTCGGTGCTGTAGGATTTTACTGTCTTTATCTCCATCCGTCTTCCCATCAATATCCTCCACAATGCATGATGCTGCCACCACCGTGTTTTATGGCGAGGATGATCTCTGCCACTGATGTGCAGTTTTTGTTTTTCTGCATGTAGATAAATTCTGGTCTCGTCTGACGAGATCACCTTCCTGAACATGCTAGCCTTGCCTCTTTTATGGCCTGTGGCAAACTGCTAGCATAACTTTTAGACTTATTTATTTTTTTAAAACGGCTCTCTTCTTGGCACGCTTCCATAAAGACCGGACAAAAAGTTTTCCCGTCGCGATTCTCTAATGTAAGTCATGCATTTCTGCATCTGATTAATCATCCCTTTGTCTGGCTTATCGGTTCATGTGGACTGCCGTGTCAGTTCTCTGTTAGATGTCTAAAGCTTGTGTTTGTTTTCTAACTCTAAACTAATTCTCCAGCTTTCATCCCTGACTGTTTCCAAATTGTCCTGGAGGTATGAATGTCTGCAAGGCTCTGAAAGAGGAATAAAAAAAATATCAGTTTTTTTTTTTTTTTTGGAAAATACATGTGTATCCATAGCGTCGCCGAGACATAAACCAGACGAACACACACACACACACACACACACACACACACACACACACACAAACTGAGCTAACCGCAGTGCTGTCGGCCTGTTGTGTTCTTGGAGGTGACCTAGAATGAGAACGGCGTCACAATAGATTCACAATTGCTTACTGTCTCCAACTGATTCAATAGGCAATCTTTCTATCGACGGCTCTCTGTGATACCATCTTTGTGTGTGTGTGTGTGTATGTGTGCGTGTGTGTGCGTGTGTGTGTGTGTGTGTGCGTGCGTGCGTGCGTGCGTGCGTGTGTGCGCATGCGTGTGTGTGTGTTATCTATAAGGAAGGACAGGGCAAAGATAAGAAGAAAAGGGGGGAATTCAATGAAAAAAAGATGGAAAGGAAAGAAGGCTGGTGCGATTAAAAAGGAGAGGTCAAAGTTCGGATATGAGAGAACAGAGACAGGGGGCGCCCTCGCCTCACGCTCTCTGTTTCTTGTTTTCTATCCAAGCCCACCCCTCCACCACCAACCCCTCCAATCTCCCAGCACTCCATAAAAAAAAAAAAAAAAAAAAAAGAGCTGACAGTGTAGGCCGGGAAGCAGCCAAGGTGTCAGCGCTTTCCTTTGACCGGGAAGCAGGGGAGGGGAGAGAAGTGGAGAGAGGGTGATGAAACACACAAAAACGGAGGAAACAAAAAAACACTGAACCGAGAGAGAGAGAGGAGAGGAGAAAGAAAGAAAGGAGTTTTTCCCCCCGTAGCAAATCCCGAATCCGCATCCCTGCCTCCTGAAACTTTTACGCTCCTCCCGGTGTGTGCAAACCCTCGGCAAGTGCAGATAGGATTTTGACAAGACGGAAATTGATTCCCGGGCTCCAGATGCAGGTGTTGTGAGTCTGCTCCCATCCCGAGAAGAGGCACGGTATCGCCTTCGTAATGCATCCTAACGCCGCCGTGCGTTCACGTCTCTATATGCCCTCCGAGTCCACTTCACAGGACTCGCAGAGCTGGAAGGTGCCTTTTAATGTTAAGTCACTTTCAAACAATGCATCTCAATCAACCGAGCTTTGGAGATCAAAACAGTCATTCATAAAAGAAAAGAAACACACCTCTCACTGAGGATATTATCGAACTAGTAAAGCGACAGAATGCTTGGCGTTTTTTCCTTTTTTCCCCCTCGCTCATCTTGTATTTATGGTGGGAGGAGACATTTTGCAGGGTTTGTGGGGAGCGATGAGGGAAGAGACATGGGGAGAGTAAAGAGCTGACAAAGTGAAGAGCGAACCCACTCGAGGAGCCTCGTGCCACCAGCACACACAATAACACAGCAGAGGACAAAGGGAGAGGAGAATGTAGAGGAGAGCCATGGAGTGTTCCCTTCAGAGAGGAATCTGTCACTCGCTCTCTGCGAGACGGTGCAAAAGGGTTCCAAAATAAAAAAAAAAAGAAGAATGCAACAGACGCCGAAGGACGCTCTGGGAGAGAGTGAGAAAGAGCGAGGCTGAGGCAGGGAAGGAACTCGACAGAAAGGAGACGTTTGAGATTCCTTAATTGCGTGATCTCTACAGACTCGGCTCCTGCGTTCCGCCGTGTTTCATTAACTGCGGTGTGTGTGTGTGTGAGTGAGTGTGTGTATGTGAGTGTGTGTGCGCGCTGCGAAACGTGTTGCACCGTCACACACAGGTGCCTCTCCATAAGTCGGACAAATTTATTGATTTTAGTCTTTTAAATAAATCGAAAATAAATTGACTTGTTAACGCGAAGCGATAAAACTTGAGGGTTTTGTTTTGTTAATTTTCATATTTATGGCTCGCAGCGAACAAAATCCCGGAATATAGCTTCTCATAAAATTAGAATATTACATAAGACCAATAAAAAAGGGGGAAAAAATGCTGTGATGTGATGTGACGTTATGCCAAAGAAGCTGGCTCTTTATATAGAGCTACATCCAAGAATGGAAAGTTAAGTGGAAGGAAAAAATGTGCACAACTAACAGAGACAGCTGGAGTCTTGAGAGAGCTATGAAGTAAAGCCGATTGAAGTGCTTGAAGTAGATTCATAAGGTGCAGCTGGACGCAGGGCACAACTGGACTCGGAGTGTCTACCTGGACCAGTGGCTGTGTTTTAAAAGTCCCACTTATTGGATAAATGTCATCATCAAATGTCAGTCCAGGACATCTTAGAGATCACGCTTCCCTCTACTATCAACCATTATGGACATACTGATTTCATATCCCAACATAACTTCCAAGTATTGAATGCAAACTGTACAGTACATGGAGATACTTCTCACTTTGCTTACATTTCTGTTATCAAAATCCTTTTTCTTTTTATTTTTCCTGATCATTCTTATGTAATGTTCCAATTTTCCAGGAAGCTGAATTCTGGGTTTTCATTTAGCTGTAAGCCACAGTCATCAAAATTCACAGCGGCCAAAGCTCGAAACGTAGCAGCCTGTGTGAAATGAGTGGATGTAATAACCGAGTTTCCCCACCTTTTCGAGCTGAATTCCTGAAATAAATGCACCTTTTGATGGCATCCTCAGTCACGTTGGCAAAGAAGGTTGTTCTGCTGATGAGCTTTATCGTTTGTTGCCAGCCCTCCTCCAGGCCTCCTCTCCGGCCTCGCTCACATGTTTCTCTGCTTCTCCTCCCCTCCGTGTCTCTGTGTGCAGCGATCAACTTGCTGGGTCTGACGTGGCAGCTGAAGCCCTCTGACGGCCCTCTGTTAAACAACGGACTGGGAGCCGGTCTGCCTGTCAACAGTGACGTGGCCACACTGCCCTCTGGAGGCAGAGGTATGAACTGTCAGCTGCACACCCGACACCAACGAGGAGCACGGTAGCAGAAGGCGGGGGGGAGGGGGGGAAGGATGGAGATAATTATTTTCCTCCATTCTTTTCCTTTTGTTGTTGTTGTTGCAATATTTTCAATGTGCTACATTAATTACTAAACATGTGCACTGCTCTCTTGTGAGGAGCTCAAATCGGTCCTATGCATAGCAGTCCTCTTCAAGAATCATACTTCGACCCATTTTTAAAAAAAAACATGGCTCCATCTTCTGCATGAATAAACTGGCTTGAGCCTGTATTTGACTACATTTTCACTCCAGTTTGAAACGAGCGAAATATAGACGGGGAGTTGCAGGGGGGAGGGTACCTCTAAAAGCCGTATTTGCTCGGTAACACACAATTCGATAGATTTTTCTTTTTTTTTTTTTTTTTTTCCCACTCAAACACAGCCGCATCTGAAATATTGATGCGGCCGGTGACGCAGCACTGGATGCATCGTCCTGTTTTAAACACAGCGAGTTTGTGTCGAGCCCAGTTTATCTTTTCACTCGGCGGAGAGGTAAAAACTACCCTCTCTCACCTACTCTCTCTTTAAAGGGCCCCATGCGGCTTCCTATCTGTTCTTCTCTCGCTTTGCTCGGTGTGGCTCTGAAGCGCGCGCGCGTGCGCGGCGTGTGCTGCAGACGTGTTCAGGGGGGGCTTCTTGCTCTGTGTCTGTACAGTCGGCATTAATGAGCGGACTGTCGTGCTCCGTTCCCCAGCCATCTAGGCCAGATGCTGCTGCTGCTGCTGTTGTTGTTGTTCTATACTCGCTGCTGCTTTTATTTCTTCACACACGCACACTTGCTCTCGCGCTCCGTCTTTTTCTGGCTGCACTCTGACACTCCTCCGTTAGATGGCTGACCTGATTGCAGGATGCCGCGTGTGTTTTTCGGCACACTCTGAAGTCTTGGCACTGAGGTTCTGTCAGCCCTCTATCATTTCAGCCCAGACGGCGAAGTCAACGGTCCTGCAGGCTTTCAGGAAAAAGTTGTATGTTGAGCCCAGATGCAGAAGATTGCACGGGGAAAGCTGAGAATCCAAAGATCAAAAGTGCTGCTGATCCTGCATAACAAGCATAAAGAAAAGCCAAAGTGTGATGGAAAAAGTACTTTTGCCCTCCTACAGATTTCTTCTAACTTGAGTAAATAAAATAAAAAAAATGTTTTCAATTGATGAGTTGTAATAAGAGGCTTTGAGTCTTTAATATCACAGGCCTTTGAACCCTCCCATGATGCCATTTTGTCTTTGCTGACCTTGAATCATGAACACTGACCCCGAAATGAGGCAAGTAGACATACTGTGCTGTAGATCTTTGTTCTTGGTTCTTTGGTGAAGTTGTTGATGGGCTCCTTGATAATTCGACTGCTCCTGGGAAGGTTCACCATATTTCCTCCATTTTGTGGATAATGGCTGTCAATGTAGTTTTCTGGAGTCAGTCAGCCTTAGAGATGAAACTAAGTCTTTCCAGACGGACTTCGTTTCTCGTCTTTTCTTCGGAGCAGGAAGTGCTGCTGTGTGAGGTTCTGTTCCCTGCTTCATGTTGTCACTAAGGTTCTGTTGAAGTATATATTTTTTCTTATTAAACTAGCCTGGGTTTAGCTAGTAATCCTGAGCCAAAGTAGGTGGTTGATCACCGTTAATCCATGATTTAGAGGATTTGCTTTTGATGGTTCGAAAATTTCTTTGTAATCACTTCAATACTTCAAATTGTCTTTTATAAATTTTAAAATTGGTTTCACCCAAAACACTTCAGTGTGTGAAAAAAAAGCAAAAACGGAAGAACTCTGTAACACAGCACTGCAATTTAAAAAGAAATCAGACATCAGCATAAAATAGTTTTATTTCATTATTTTAGGTACAAAAGTAATGAAATAGTGGTAGGTACTGCTCACTAAGATGCTGAGAGACTTCTGCTGCTTTGAACGACTTCAGGGTTTTCCGGTTGTTTTGCTTGGGGAGGTTTCTGCCATTCATCCTTCAAAAGGCTTATGATGCTTCTTTCATATGCGTTGCTCCTTTAAAGGGCTTTCCATACATTCCTGACGATATTCAGGTCTTGCGACGCTGAGGGACAGTTGCGAATCATTCCTCCTATGACCTGTTGAGAGAGACTGTTGAGGATTTCAAGTGTGCTTTTGAGCAATATCCTTTTATGCTGGTGTTTTCACAGCAGGGAAGTTTTCAGTAGTAACACTGCAATAGAGGACAAAAGTCGCAGGAGTTAAAAGATGAATAACGTTCCTGTTCATAAGCAAACTAGCACTATGGACGTGTGGCGCAGCTAGCTGCAGCAGGATGTTAGAAAAGTAGCAGATAATATTTGATTTAATGCTGCATACGAAAGACTTGAGCAATGCAACCATATAGGAAGTTAACATATCTGGTGTTTTTTGTGTGAAACACACTCCTACAGCTGTCATCCTACTTGCATGCTAGCATAAGCCGTGTTTGCCAACAACATTTCTGGGAAATTTTGACTTGTTTTTCTTTTACACGAGACTCGGAGAGTCAAAAGTGACAGAATAAAAGCTTTTTGTGTGATATGTTGAATTTTTCATATTCTGTCATCCTACAACCTCAGGCGTTGTGGAGAATTTAAGTGATGGACCAACACAGAGTATCGGTTAACAGTGAAGGAGAAAATAATGCCTGATTTGCTAAATTTCTTTTTACAAACAAATGCGTAGAAAAGTGTGGAATCCGCTTCTTTTTAGATCTTCATAAAGAGAAGAAGCCAAGATGATACTGAATATAATGTTGTGAACACAACACACATCATGCTGTTGGAATGCTGGTCAGTTTTTGTTTTGTTTTTTTCTTTATAAGACAGATGGAGCAGAATTGAACCTCACAGCTGTACCATGACTCTGAATATGCACCCATAATCTTCCAGTGGAATTAGTGCTATTTTTTTAATCAATATTAAGAAATTACTGCATTAAAACAACTCATATATTGTGCTGAAAAGACACTTTTACATTAGTTTTGTCTTATTTCACTTGAACTGGAAGCTGGACCAGAAATACTTGGTGAGATTCTGTGTTTTTGCAGTGTGGAAAAAACTCAAGATATGAAAAACGGGCATTTTTATTACCATTACTCAAGTACTAAAAACATTCTGTCTCTACCTTGTACTCTATGTTTTAGATCAGCTTTTCTTCACTAAAGAACGGTGTCTCCATAAACTCTATTATCACACATTACACCAGCCGTCCATTAAATTGCGCTTGTCATGACAGATGAAACAACCCTGTTGGTTTTTTGTCGTCCTCTCTCCCGCTCAGGTCCGTGGGCAGGCAGAAACAGCAGCATAGACACCGGGAACATCGAGGTGGGCAGGCGGGTGACCCAGGACGTCCCCCCTGGAGTGTTTTGGAGATCCCTCCTCTATCTCAGCCAGCCGCAGTTCCTCAAGTTCAACATCTCCCTCGGGAAGGACGCCCTCTTCGGAGTTTACATCCGCAAGGGCCTGCCCCCCTCGCACGCGCAGGTACGATCCGCTCGATCGAACTCATCCTGAGCACCTTTCAGGGAACACAACTGTTCCTATTCCTCGCTACGCAGACTTCACGGTGGGACTCCTGAGGGTGTTGAGCTTGGGAATAAATGTTCATTAAAAACATTTTTTGTTGCATTTGCCGTTTAAAAACATTAGTTATGAACTCCGAAAGCTAAATAATTTAGAGAAAAGATTTGCACTTAATTAGGTTTCACAGTAATGCAACTTCAACTGTCTCTTGTTAATTAGTGGCTGCTCATTTCCAAATAGATTTTATAGAATAGGGATAATTTCCCTCGGTTAACTGCTTGACTGCCTGACATCGCTTAAGTTTGAGTCCATTGTGCTGAAGTAAGAACAGTTTTCCAGAGAGAACAAGGCCGCGCGTCGTACCGAGTTTTCTCCTTTCCTCTAACGCGACTGAAACACCTTGTATGTAGTTTAGGCTTCCATCATTACAGCATGTAACACGTTTGTATCATGCCCACCAAGCAGCTGGCCTGTTAAACTGTAACGAATGAAACGAGCAGGTGGCTCAGCGCTTTTTCTTTTTTTTTTTTTTTTTTTTTGATGAATCAGTTGACCAAACAGAGCAGATTGGGATTTGGGAGAAAATGTCCTTAAATAACATGGATTAAAACACACCAAACAAAGGTGGGAAAATCAAAACACAGTCAGTGTATGCTGAATGTTTCTAAGCATGATTGTAATGAGTATTTAGTGTCTTAAGTTTCTTCAGTTAGTATAAATCCAGATTAGTTGGTTCTGAAAGCTGAAGTTTAAAGCTGCTCTAAATGACTAAAGAGGAGTTTACCGTCCTAAATCGATACCGGTTTCAAAGACGTCATA
The DNA here is from genome assembly GCF_051168715.1 of Poecilia mexicana. Taxonomy (NCBI): domain Eukaryota; kingdom Metazoa; phylum Chordata; class Actinopteri; order Cyprinodontiformes; family Poeciliidae; genus Poecilia; species Poecilia mexicana. The sequence goes on from NW_028263379.1 coordinate 26,907,313, forward strand.
GCAGTAAACGCAAATGCTAATGTATAACGCTTTAAGCTGTCCTTATTTTTGCATTGATCGGTCATTGGAGGCAGTGCGTCTCCAATTATCTTCCTACGTTAAATACAAATCGAGAGGGGAACACATAAAGCGCATCCTGTCAGACAAACTCTGATAGATACGTTCGGCGATGTAAAAATCAATCAATTAGTCTCCAGTTAGAGCGCTTTTATATCTAACAGCTTCACTGACGGAAAATCCTTTTCATGTTCCGCTTTCGGGACGCGTTTCACGCGGGAAGATCATTAGTGGCACGTCTCCTCCAACTTCCATTCCCAATATAAATAATCCTCGGTTTTTATGTAAATCATAGCTTAAAGAAAATGTGACAAAAGGTCTCAGAATAGCGCTTAAACAAACGGCTTTGACACTGGAACTGTTTGAGGATAATAGAAGTCCGCTTTGGTGTTAGCCCTTTCTAAGCCCCTAAGCGTTTGACTTCAGCCTCTGAGAGTGCCTAATTTGGATTCCTGCTAAACGAAGACACCAAAAAAACAAGTTAATCTACTTCACATGAGTTACTTACCGCTCATAACCTTTTATCAAATCACAAAAAAAACGCTCACAAAACAGATTTTGCTTGAACCGAACGTAACCGTCCGTCAACGAAAACCTCTTCGCAGTACGACTACATGGAACGCCTCGACGGGAAGGAGAAGTGGAGCGTGGTGGAGTCCCCGCGGGAGAGGAGGAGCATCCAGACCGTGGTCCTGAACGAGGCGGTGTTTGTCCAGTACCTGGACGCCGGCGCCTGGCACCTGGCCTTCTACAACGACGGCCGGGAGAGAGAGTCGGTCTCCTTCAGCACAAACGTCATGGGTGAGATAAAGAGAGGGAGAGAGAGAGAGTCGACGTCTTACTGCTGTGGGCAGAGGGGTGGAGGGAGGGCGGTGGGGAAATGTCGCAATGTAGCGCAGCTGTTTGGGAGCTGAAACGTGACTAACAGTCACAATTTAGGAGATAGCTTTAATACCAGTGACACTGCAATGCCTGAATGACTTCACACATTTCGAGTGTGTAAAAACACTCACCAGCAGCAGCATGTTGCAAAATGCTGCCAAAGCTATAGACCTGCAGTAGCATTGCTACGTAGGATGGACCACTTAGTGAGTTGGAGAGATTTTTTTTTTGCCAAGAAAACATACTCTAACAAACATATGCATTCAGGAAAAAAATAAAGACACCCACAGATGTTTGGTTATAAGATATTAATCTCCTCGTTCGCTATTAGGCTCGCTGGTGATGAACCGTATCGTCCGATCAGCCGGTGCAACGTGAAAAGACAATATGAAACTGTGCAAAGTGAACGAATTTGGTTTCAGAGCTTGCAGAATGATTTCATATGTGCAGGGAGCCATGAGTGTGAGAACAAGGGGGGCAGATAGACTGAAAGAATCCTTCACTGTCAATATAAAGGAGAGAGAGCGAGAGCGAGAGCTCTCTGCTGCAGGAGTGTAGTGGAAAGATGAAGAGGTAGAGAGGTGGAGAGGTGGCAGGGATGGAATTAGAGCAAGTAGTAAGAATGGGAGATGGGGGGGAAGACGTAATGGCAGGGGGGAGAACCTGAATGCAGTGAAGTGGACTGGAGGGAGGAGGGGCTTTGGAGTGGCGTGAAGGAGAGGGTGGCATTAGGGTAAGAGGAAGACAAGGGGTTCACATTTAGGGGGGAAAAAAGACTTGGGACACAGAGGAGGGGAAGCGTGGAAAGGCTGAGTACTCGTATTTGTTGGAGGAGTGCGAACTGGAAAAAAAAATGGAGAGGAAGAAGAGACGGATGAAAGTCCAAAACACCCTCTTCGTGATTACCATCGACTCTGCGACTTCCCATCAAAACGGTTCTCCTCCCGTAAAGTGTGTTAAGAGGCACTGAAAGGCGGTGGAGAGCAGCTGGAGTCGTGTGTGACGCACCGCGGCTTCCGAGTCCGGCTGACTCTGCCCTTCAGTGCCAAACGGCCAAACCTGGACGAAGCATTAATGAACCAAATCCAGACAGGAGTCAGGGATGAACGCAGCAGGAAAGGCAAGGCCAGAATGGAGAGAAAACAAACCACTTCTTTTTTCTTCTTCTTCTTCTTCTTGTTACAAGTTAGAAAAAAAGAAATTGCATGTAGGAAGCATTTTTTTCACCACAAGAACTTCCCCTGGGAAGCACACCAAGCTGACGCCCCAACGCGTTCATCTCCAAGTGAGGAAGTGGAGTCCTTACAAATTCATATAATAAGACTGAAATTAACCAGACTTATGTCAGTGGACAGTGGCCAGGGACGAGCAGTTAAGTGACGAGAAATGATTTTTGCCTCCTCTGAGTCGGTTCCAAACACTTTCCGACAAAGTATCTTTTGGGACAAACTTTTTAGCATCCTCGATTGGACGAGCGAATCAAGACGCGTCTGACTCTCGAACCTGTCTGTGTCGGTCTTCTCACAATCAAAGGGACGCTCCACAGTTGTTTTGATGCGGCCTGCGGTAGCCGAGGTGAAGGGTTCGTGGAGGTCGCCTCTAGAAAATGATTCGAAGTGTATTCTCGCCATACACTGACGAGAGGCAGAGAAGTGGAGTGGGGTGGGGGGGAGGCGGCGCGTGGAGTCCTGGCGGAGTGTGTTTGCTTTTGATGTCTGTGCAACATGGTGACTCGGAGCGCCTTCGGTTTTGTAGTGCGCTGAAGAATGAATGGTGCCAATGATTTAATGAAATGCTTTGATGCTTGGCATCAAACTCCCTGAACCCTCCCCTCTTTCTTTCCGTCTCACTCCGTCTCCCTCACAGATTCGGTGCAAGAGTGCCCGCGCAATTGCCATGGCAACGGAGAGTGCAACTCGGGCGTGTGCCACTGCTTCCCCGGATTCCACGGCATGGACTGCTCCAAAGGTATTAGTTGTGTACAAATCCCGTCAGGGAAGATCTTGTCATTTCCGCCGCCTAATTAGATGTGAAGACACATCCTCGGTCTCCGTGCGAGCGCCGAGAGAGGATTAAGAGCAGCAACATGGCGCATGGCCTTAGGTGAAGCTCAGACAAGATGACTGATGATGAATGGCAGCTCCCCGAGCTAACGACTCCCCGGCTCTGCGCTCACCTGGGATAGACAGCTCTGATGAATAGTTTAGTTACCTCTACTTGTAATTACTCTTTATGTCATTGGCGCTCTCCGCCCCCTTTAACCACTCTATTCGCTCTCCTGCCTGCTTGGGTGTGGATTTGCCCCACAAATCAACAACAGAAAAGGCTTGCTAATTGTCTCTTTCTTTCCTCATATGCATGGTTTAATCTTTCCTCCTCCTTCTCCTCCTTCTTCTTCATTTTCTCTTCTTCTCCTCCAGCTGCTTGCCCGGTGCTGTGCAGCGGCAACGGCCAATACGACAAGGGTTCCTGTGTGTGTTACAGTGGCTGGAAGGGACCCGAGTGCGACATCCCCGTCACGCAATGCATAGACCCTCTTTGCAGCGGCCATGGCACCTGCACCGATGGAAACTGTGTGTGCTCCATCGGCTACAAGGGGCCGAACTGTGCAGAGGGTGAGGGTGGGCACTTTGTCTTCTAACGTGCATAATCTGTTTGAAAGTTTTAAAAGGAACATGGATGTTTCAAATATTTTTGAAAATGAAAATATGTCTCGTAGCAGTATTTCACAGATAATAGGTCCCTAATCTGTGTCCAGATTTAGGGTCTGCATCCCTCAAAGGCTTCGTTTGAAGACTGATTACACAACGGCGATGTAAATGCGGCCCAACAATTTATCACCCGTTTGAAGGAAGGTTCTGGTGTACGCTTGGACAAGGTGTCCGCGCATCCTTGAAAGCCTTGTGAAGTCGTGTATCTAAAATTAAGGCCTTCGAAGGTCTTAGATTCGTTTCTTTGAAATGTAAATTAATCTCAAATACGACAGTCACGGGTCTTAAATTTTGTGGCGGCATTACTATTTAGTCTCATGCTTTATGCAGTTTTTTATTTTATTTTCCTTGGGGAAATTTTTCTCAGGCAAAAGTCTGAGTCATGTGCAGACATCTTCTCCAGACTGTTGAGGCCACTGGTAGCAAACTGCTAATATGCCCTTGCTGGCTAGATAGCAAGTTCTTTTGCATCTATCATAGATGTGGTAAGTACAGAGTTAACACCAGTTGGTTGGATGACATTAGTCTTTGAAATTGGTTCACCTCTGTTGCCAACCATATGAAGCTATTAGCAGTCAGTGCAAAAAATCTTAGCATGGGGGTTCAGGTTGCTTTGCAAACTATGTGATTTTCTGCTGGTAATTTCCTGATGAAGTTCTTAAATTTCATTCGTCATGGACTTAAAAAGTCTTACATTTGAGTTATTGAAACCTATTTGAAGACTTTTCTATCCCAAGATTCATTGTGAGCAGAACGGGAGTTTAGTTTTAAATACAAGTATATTCAAATCTGCAAAAATTAAGAGCTTAAGAAGTTGTGTTGTTAGGCTTTTGTCATCTGCAAAGGCATGTTTTTAGTATAACGTTGTAAAGACTTAATTTAATTATTGCAATTGTTTATTTAATTAAATAAACTTCAAGAAGTAGTAAAAAAAAATCAGCAAGATTTCGAGCTCCATTTTTACCGGCATTTGTTAACCTCTGTTACAGTTGCTAGGTGACAGGAAATATAAGGAGGGCAATTAATCAGAAGGCCAGATCATCCACTTTCATAGCCGCTCGACAAAGGACCCGACCTACATCGACCTTCGAAGGACCCAATGGTGTAGTCGGGTTTGCGTTGATGACATCACAACCGTTGAGCCAATCAGGTGTTATTAGCAAAGCATTAGCAAATAACACATTTTTGACAGACTCTGAAGCAGCAACGTTGCAAATTAACGTCTGAGCAACAATCTATAACACAGAAAATAAGAGCCACGAGGCGTTATCTGCATCTAAAGTGAGCAGAAAAGCTTTGCTGCTAACTTCAAGTTCAACCAGTGACCCCTTCTAACTAAAGATAGTCTGCAAATTACAGCATAATCTTGTGCTGAGCAAGTGTTCGTTCCTGCTATTCGTAAAGATGAAGTATGACACCGCAGCTGAACACATCAGAGGTTTTATTAAGAGCTGAACTCGCTTCTATTGATCCTTGTTAAGACGGATCTGCATGGCACATTCTCCATCATCGGAGGCAAAGGAGAGGGATGAGAAAGGCGAGTTGGTGCGGCGAAAGGTGAATATCTAAGAAGTGAGAGAAAAAAGTGAGTTTTTGAGGTTGAAGATGAAGAGAAGAGGAAACAAAGGGCAAAAAAAAAGAAGTCAAATGACAAAAGAAGTCAAAAGAAACCTTAGAGGGCCCGAGAACAAGGTCAGCGATTTCACTGCGTCTTCTTCATCCATCCAACCTCACCCCTCCTCCTCCTCTCATATCTGATATTCATCACGGCAGAGTCCCTCAAACAATTTACCTGAAGTGCCGGCGACATGAAAATCGATAACTGTGATCCGCCGTTTCTGCCGGGCAAACAGAAATGGAGAGGCCGGAGGTTATGTGCAGGCGTGTGCTTTTATTAATTTGTGTACAAAAAAAATAAATAAATAAATAAAAAAAAGGGTGCAGCCGGGTCAGCTATGCCCGAGGTGAGAGAGAGAGAGAAAGACTGAGAGGGGATGGGGGTGCGTCACACACGACAAGACAAGGAGGGGAGAGAAATGGTAAAAGAAAAAGTGTGACCGGGACAGAGCAGTGACAGCCGGCCCGGAGAGGGGTGGGTGGGCGCTGTGCCGAGAGGAGGTAATTTGTCAAATTGGTTTTCACTCACTGCTCAAACTCACAGCTGCCCGTCAACCTGGCAGACTGACAGTGTCACATTTTCCCCCGTGTACTGCCACACACACACACACACACACACACACACAGTCAGAAATGCATCCTCTCTGAATAATGTCAGGGTTGTTTGGGGGGTTTTTCCACAGAGGAAGATTCTCCCTCCCCTGCTCCCATTATACTTTTAGCTGTTTTTTACTGTGCGCCTTAATTGCTTTATTAAAACATCTGCTGATGTTTTCCTTCATTTTTATAATCCTCTTTTGCGTCTCACCAATTAAATTCTCGCCTTGTTCAAGCCTTTTCTTTGATAACTCATTTTACTATCTGCCCTGGTGTGCGATTTCGCAGCTTGTCTCAGTTTCCCTTCATCTGTTTGTTCCCTTCTTTTTTTTTCTTCTTTCAACTCCATCGTAACTTTTTGGCTTTTTTAATGCAGTGGATTGCCTGGACCCGACGTGTTCCAACAACGGCATCTGCGTGAACGGAGAGTGCCACTGCAAGCCGGGGTGGGGAGGGCTCCACTGCGAACTGCCCAGGGCCCAGTGCCCGGACCAGTGCCACGGCCACGGCGCCTTCATCCCAGACACCGGCTTGTGCAGCTGCGACCCCAACTGGATGGGGCCCGACTGCTCCATGGGTGAGTAGGAGCCGCCGCAGCAGCAGCAGGAGCACCGAACGGCTGAAAGAGACGAACGCTCCGAGCGAAGACTGACGGGTCAGGGTTTTTAGGAAACCGCCTACTCAGTCCCAACGTCTCGATTCTCTTTTTTTTTTTTTTTTTCCCATTCCCAGGGTACTTGACTATTAGTTAGTCATTTTATACCATGCTGTTCTGGTTTTCAAATTGGGCTTGGATGCAGTCCACTGAAATTAAAACATGCTGCGAAATAGAAATCAGCAACTGTTACAACGATCAAGCCAAGTTGGAGCATGTTGGAACACAATGTGGGAAGTTTTTTTTTTTTCACTGACAGTAACAGTATGGAGACGGGGGATCTTTGTGTTATTAATACGGTGCCGTTCCAAATCTTAAAGTATGGAAGGAAATTAACTTGTGCAAAACTTTTAAATCACTACTTTAAAGTGGGGGAAGTGAAGATTTTTTTCTTAGACTTGTCCAGTGCAGTATGTGTTTGCTTTGTGATTCGTCTGTGCCCCACCTCTATTTTTTGTCTGAACACCCAAAATAAGATGCAACCAATTGTTTGCAGGACTTTCTTGATCACTACACAGAGCCCACCTGTGGGTAACTGCGTCACAGTAAACATATTCTGACTGTGAAACATGGCGGTGGCAGCATCATGTTGTGGGGATGTTTTTCTTCACCAGCTGTAAAAGAGTTGAGACTGAAGTAGAGGTTCACCCTCCAGCAATGCATTGACCCAAATCACCCAGCTATAGGCTTGACGGAGTTACGCCGTTGTGATGACGTGCTGAAGGCGGAGTGTCAGAAAGAGCAGGTGCTTCTTAAAGAGACAGAGGCCCAATTTCAAGATGTCAAATTGCGATGTCAAGCTTGTTTCAAGTGAGGTTTGACATATAGAGCATTTTTATAACACAGTTACGTAATCGTGCTATGCAATGGCACTATGAGCATTCAAAGTAGATAACACTGTCCCTTTAAGAACATATGGAAATATTTGAAATTCTGATCCAGTTTAAGCGATAAGCTTAAGCAAAGCTAGCAGAGACAAACCTCAAACTACTGCAGTAAATAAACAGCTGGATTTTATTTAAGGTAACGGAGTACAGTGGGCTAACTACAAATGCATGCCACACTTTTCAGATTTATATATACATAATATGTAATTATTGTGTTTGTCACACAATACACACACTATAGATTCCTTTTTTTTTTTTTGAAACAGCCACATTTCTCTCTCAATAAAAGCCAGCGGTAAACGCTTCCACTGAAACAGATGCCGCTGCCTCCTCCTCGGCGGCAGCGCGAGAACGTCGCTCGCTTCTTACAAGCAGAGCTCCCGACGTTCGTCACGAGCAAAACTGCTTAACTTTAATACAGACAACAGTGTCTGCCACCGCGGGACTCCTCCGCAGACGTGTATCAAAACGTCTGCTCACCAGGGGGTCCCGAGCTCACAGACGGAATCGTCTCATCTCACCGCACACACCGCCGCTGCCTGCGACGCCGCAGACAAAAGGCTTGGAACGTAAAACGTTATCTTAAAGATGTCGTCGCCAACTTTGACTAAAGATGCAGGACGGGAGATTGAAACAGCAGCTAATTTGGCTCATTTTTTAGTCTTTTTCAAACAATTTTAGGGTTCTTGTTCATTGCAAAACAGAAGAAAGGGAGAACTTAAATTTGGGTTCGGTGACCGCCGTCTCAAAGGGTGTCAATTCCAGCTCTGCTCTGGGTAGCCAAAAAGACTCAAATAAAATTACAAAAGAAAATAAAAATACGCAAAATGCAATCTGAAAAGTTGTGCGTGTGCGACCCAGATTTGTCTCATCCACTTGCAGAGGTTTGCTCGGTCGACTGCGGGACCCACGGCGTGTGCATGGGCGGGGCGTGTCGCTGCGAGGAAGGCTGGACCGGGGCCGGCTGCGACCAGCGCGTCTGCAACCCGCTCTGCATCAAACACGGGACCTGCAAGGACGGCAAGTGCCAGTGCCACCAGGGCTGGAACGGCGAGCACTGCACCATCGGTAGGTGTTTCCTGTACCTCCTCACCCCGAGCGCGTATGTGCGTGTGTGTGTGTGTTTTTGTTTTGTTATTTTGTTTTTTGGTGTGTGTCGACACCGTGGGTGAACACAGAAAACATCCAGTCAGACTGAAGTGGCAGCTTCCTTATTATTTTTATTTATTTATTTTTTTCCTTCCATTTTGTTAGATGGATTTGGAAATGAGAGGTGGAGGCGCAAGCAAAAGCTACAGGGAATTCAAGGAGAGGGCTGATGTAGAGAGGGGCGGGTGAAACGAAGCGGAGAGGAATAAACTTCTGAGGAGTGAGGGTGGGAGGATTACAAAAGAGCAGGGTTTAGTTGTTTATAGTCTGCCTCTCAACTGCACACCCAGGAGTTTTAGTTCTTCTATGGCCTTTGAAACACCAAAGTTGTGTTATGAAAGGCAAAACTCTGCAACATACTGTGATCAAAAAATAACTCAGATTCTCCGTGTGGGTACGTGTGTGTGTGTGTGTGTGTGTGCAAAGTCATCGTAGAGTGTGTGCGTGTGTGCGTGTGCGTGTGTGTGTTTTTTGTCAGTCAATCACTGTCTCATATTGACATCAATGTCACTTTGGATGGATGACTGCCAGATCCCTTTGATTCCTTCACACTACTCCGAGACACAAAGTCTCCTTTCCCCTGTCACCAGAGGCGCTGTGATTGCAGCCCGCCAAACAAACACCAAAACACACACCTACATACACGCACGCACGCCCCAGCACATACATATGCACGGGGGAATAGCGGTTTATGATCTCCCCGTTTCCACCCCACCCACCCCCCCATCAGAAAGTAGGGCAGCTTTGACTGCAGCATCAGCCTGAGATGAAAGAGTTGTCAGGCCTCAGCTTGAGCGCAAAAAAGCACACTTCACCAGCACCAGACATCCTCAGTGTTAGCTTATCGCAGCCTGCCTGTTCTGTATTTCAGCTCTGCATGATGTTGCTTGCATTTATTTTAAAATTAAAAGCAAAAAAAAAAGACAACATACTCTCCCTCCGACATTTACCTTCTGCACGTTTTCTCCCACTGCAGACCATGGGAGCATGGTTGACAAAGCAGGTACCGTATCTGACTCTGGTGTTTCTGTTTCTTAGCCTGTGGTGGTAGAAGCTAGCTGCTGCATTGGCCTGGCTTGGCTCCGTAGACTCTGTGGTGCTTTTCTGTCCGTGGTAGACCAGAGGTGCCTGCCTCAATGACGACTCCCCTCCGTGCGGTGCACTACCCCTCTCCCACCCCTCTTTTGTTTTCTCGCAGTGCACTGCAGCAGGGTCCAAGCTGTCATTGAGCCCTTCGTGTGTCGTGGGGTGACCGTAGAGCCCTGGTGTGGTGGTCCCGAAAGTGCCGAGGGGGCTGTGCCGTGGGTGTGTGGTTGTGCATGCGTGTGTGGGGCGTGTGTTCCCCCCCGGTACGGGTGCGTCTCATTACGTTGGGGTGTCGTTAAAAAGGCAATTCATTTCAGTAATTCAATTCAAAACGTGAACCTCAGATGTTGTATGGATTCATTACACGCAGGGTGATATAGTTTTAGTGTTCATTTCATTTCAACTTGATAGTTTTGGCTTATAGCTAATAAAACCCCCCAAAATTCAGCTTCTGTAGAAATTATATGAGTCGAATAATAAAGACTTTGTGGAAATGTTGTTTTACGGCCTCAACAGTCATTGGGAAGACTGCTTGACCTACACAGGTACGAAACCAAAGGTTATTGCTAAGGAAGCCAGCTGTTCACATGCTGCTCAATCCAATGGGAAGTGAAATGGAAAGAAAAAGTTTGAACATGCAGTAGGGATAGGTGCAGCTTTGAAGGAACTGAAATAAAGCCCATTCAAGAGTTTGTGGGAGATTCAAACATCTGGACTGCAGTTGCAATAATCGAATCAGTCAATCTATCGAGTTTATTTGTGTAGCATACCTCATCAATACAGCATTTCAAAGTGCTTTACATTGTAAAAGCATTAAAAAAAGCATCATGAACACAACATATATATCAAATTATGATCTATACACAAGTGTCATCATTAAAATCATTACATGTCAAATATGTTGGTTAATGTTCCATTTGTCTTGGTTCAAAAGTAACTCTAAACAGGTGAGTTTTTAGTCTTAGTTTAAGTTTTCTGGAAGTTTGTTCCAGATTTAATGTGCCTAGAAGCTGAATGCTGCTTCTACCATATTTGCTTCTGATTCGAGAGCACATGCAGAAGTATCTAGAACATCTGGTGCCACTGAAGCCTTCCTTTTGTCGAGCCACGTCTGAACCAGATGCAGGATCAGAAACATCTTACCAGGGGCTAAAGAGTGAAAGGGATTGAACTGTTGCTCAGTGATCCAAAGTTCTCTTCTCAGATAAAAGCAAAATTTGCATTTCATTTGGAAAATCAAGGCTTGTCAGCTGTGGGAAGCATGAATGCTCTAAAAGACCCTGGCAGGTGGCTGCACTGACTTATGTTGGTCCATCTACTATTGGGCCAATCAACACCAGCCCCTCAAATCATTACTGACAGTGGGGATGTCGCATTGGACCTCAAGCAGCTCAAATGCTGTGCTTCCCGTTTAATTCCACCTGGAAAGATTAGACCTCCGAGCAACAGTTTAGTTCTTTTCCTTCCTTTGCTAAGCTTTGACACTTCTTATGTCGTCTCTACTTTGGGATTGACTTAACACAAGGAGCTGAACATTTATGGCCCAAGTCCTTGTTACTTTGGTGTGTGGTGACTCTTGAAGCACACTCTACACCCGATGAATCTAACCCAAACTTTTAAATGGGCACATTTTTTCCTTCCACAAAACTTTCCCATAATGAGCTGGGCTGCAGCACGTGGCCAACTTCTTTAGCGACAATATTTGGTTCTAACGTTCTGCCTGAGAGAATCAATTATTTGGGGGCAACTATTAAATCCCTGTGTAGGCCAAAAAGTTTTCTTTAAAGGTCTTCTTTTCTAAAGAGAGTATTATTAGCTATGAGCCGTAATTATCAAAATAAGCTGAAATACACAGTGGAAATGTATGAGGTTTACATTCTGAATTAAATTAGTGACGTAAATAAACTCTTCAATGATATTCAGACGTATTGAGACTCATCTGTGTGTCCAGTGTGAAACCCTGAACAAACCAAGCACCAAACACTCAGCTATTCCAGCCATGTATCACATAAACACAAGAGCTTCACACATAAGGAGAAAACGATCAAAGTCGTGGCGAACTTTGGAGGTAATTGGTAAATTTCATAGGCCACTGATGCAAGGCGTTAACGTGGTGTCAAAAAAAAAAACACTGCAGAGCTGTTAAGTATGTGTGTGTGTGTGTGTGTGTGTTTACATTTTGAGTATTTGTGGCAGCGGCCGTGGTGGAGCGGCTACTAAATTCATCCCACTTGCATGTGTGTCGGCTCGCATCGTTGGCATTAATTCCAGCCCTTCGATCTGTTTCATCAAGCCAGGTCGAAGCAAGAAAAACCGCAGGTTACGTAGTCCGTCAGATCACACGCAGGGACACTCAGAGCAACAGCTTAAGGTCAAGAAATCGAGGCAAACAGAGAAGACTGCGAGTCCAGGGTGACTTTTCTCGCACTCTCTCAGCGAGAATGCTTATTAGATAGCCCCGCAGCTGAACCTCCGTCAGGTTGCGCAGAGCGGCACAGATTGCCTGACAGCTCAGGTCCCTGGAGCAACGTTGAGAGTGTCCTCTCAACCCTCTGCACTTAATGGAACAGCTCTCATTGTTTTATGAAGAGCCAGCTCAGAGAAAAAAGGTAAATTGCCGGGTTAAAGACGGAGCAAGACACGGAACGACGGAGGGGGAAGAAACAAGAAGCAAAGGGACATTCCTGAAGTTCTTAGGGTAGCTTATTAAGGACAGGAGAAGTAGATGAGCGGAGGTTTGTTTTAGAAGTTATCCAGCCCATCTATAGGGTGCGACGGTGGATTTATGGCGGTAACCTTTTACTTGGTGACCTTTAGAGCAGGCGGAGTTGGGCGCACGGGGACCGGAGGGGGGGAAAAATACAGCAACTTTTTACTACAGCGTCTCGACTTAGTTTCTTTCTTCTCCTTCACTCTTTTCTCGGCTAGCCTTTCTCTTGCCCAGTAGCCCCCCCCCCCATTCATTTTCACACAATATCTATCCAGTTATATACCCCATCATCCAGTCCCACAGATACCGCATACCAAACAAGTGTGTGTGTGCTCGTGTGTGTGCTGGCCCATAACCCAAGGCAATTTCTTCTCCTTTTTAAGGGGATTTCATCAGAGTCCAACTACATTACTGAGGAGGGTGGGCTTAATAGTTTCTGAAATCCCACTTTATTCTACTTAGTATGGGGGGAGTATTGACTGGGTCCTGACATTAAAGAGAGAGGAGCCTTATGCGAGGCCTGCCCAGGCAAGCCAATCAATGCCCGCTATGGATTGTCCTGTCCGGGTGCTTCATAAGTATTTGGCTGCTTTAAATGGCAACTCCATTTAACAGGCAATCACTGCTAACTGCCTTTGTTCCCCGAGCTCAATACTCGGGGACAATCTATTCCAGCCTGACTGTTAATGCGCCATCATGAGCGCTCCCCTGATGCCGAGAATGCTAATAATTAAAGATAAAACCTTTGATTTGATTCCTCTTGTTGAGCTGAAAACTCGGCCGGAGCCGCTCCGCCCCTCCGGGTCTTCCCACCCCACAAAACAAGATGGCGGTTATCCTCGAAGTCCCCCTTTTCCTTGACTCGCCCCCGTCTACACCCCCCACCCTCCACCCCTCCGTCAGCCGCCCCGGCCGGTTTGAGACGTGATAAAACGCCAATCGGGGTGAAATGCCTGTTAATTTTGCCGCTGCCTCGGTTTAGATTGCGCTATTTGTATTCATAATGCATGGCTTTATTGATGCAGCGATTTGTCGGAGGGCAAAATCCTGCAGCGCAACTTGAGTGAAAATATGTTCATTAATCTGCTGAGCAGGACTCGGTAAAAAGCATTTCATATTCATAATCTCTCACTGGGTTATTTTGTCCGTCCTCGCTCGGCGGCGGGCGCAATGCCGCAGAGTGAGAAATGCCAGGTCATATCTCCCGGGTGTGTGTGTGCGTGTGTGTGTGAGTTGAGTGCTTTTTGTGCATGTGTGTATTGTTTTATCAGTCAACCTTGTCTTTGCACTTCATCTCCCGTGGGTAGACTTTGGAGTGTTGCGTCCCGTTCCTTCATTTATTGGTGAGGAAATCACTATGACAAGTTTGTTTAGGGCTCTATTTTTATTTTTTTATTTTTTTTTTAGGGGGAAAAAGAAATAAAACATTGACATTGTGTCACATCAGTCCTTGAAAAATTCTAATGAAGAAAATGCACAGTGGTAAAAATGTTTGATTTAGACAGGCCAAGCAAGAATTGAAAGCTTTCTTTTTAAAAAAAACCCACAACATTCCTGTCTGTCGCTGTCTTGGCCTGCAGTCAAATTATTAAACCGAGCTTAAACACTTCCTGTTGGGCTTTCATAGCCCAGACTATTTATTTCATGTCATTTAGCAGGCCCTCTACGGACATAGCCAAGTGAAATTAATACATGACTAATCTTGACTGACTAAATTAACGTTGGGGGATATGCTTTAGCTGATACGCTGCCACGAGTTCGACGAAAACATTGATGCGATCTCATATCTGTCTGCATCGAGCTGGAGCCAGCAGTTAGGCTGCCTAGATTAGCATATAGACTAAAAACAGGGAGAAAGAGCCCTGCCAAAGCCATAAAAGTGCTCTATGTGAAGAACAGCAGGTTTGTTTTAAAAGGATTGCTTGGTTTTTGAAGTGGCACGTTTGCAAACTGCGTTTTAGGCATTATTTTAACTCCGGTAGACAAGTCCTAAGTGATCTCGGGGATTATTAGCAGGATTATTATTTAGGTATCAAGCAAACAGAGATGCACAAACAGTCGACTAAGATAGAAAATGTTCACCAATTAAAACAGGAAAGTCAAACTCATTTTCTTTTTGGGACAAATCAACATCGCGAAGGTTCACAAAGGGCCGGTTGTGTCAGAACGAACTGAATAAAACCCGCTAACAAACCGTTAAAATAGTCATGTTAAGACTATTATTATTAAATGTTAAATTACATTAAAGCATCAAAGCGAATTGATAAGTTCTTCTTAAAGTTAAATAATGTTTAACATCTCGGACTGATGAGTCTATTCAGGATTTCATGTTTCTTTTTTAGAAACAATTTGCATTAAACTCAGTTACACATTAGCTCAACAAAGAGCAGGGATCAGTTGATTTGTGTGAATTTATGTGAATTTTTATAAAATGACTGATGTATTTTTGGCAATATAAAGATGATTTATATAATATCCCTTTGAGATTAATAAAGTATTTTTGAATTTGAATTTTGAAAATCATCTTTGATCTGATAAAATAATTGTTATCTTAAAGGTTTTATTTATTCGTCCCTCTGGAGTTTAGAGAGACGCATGAATTGCGATGGCAGCCTGGACTTGGAGTTTGACATTTGATTTAAAATATATCGACCTCAAAGCTTCATTGATCTGTAGAGTCAATGATCGTTTAAGTATTTTTGCAGCTATAGTTTGGATTTTGTTTTACAGTAATTGTGACTGCGGCAAATCACGGGCAGCATCGCTCTCGATTCTGCTTGCTGACTGTTTAAAACTACTCAACACAACCCCGCCCGATGTAACACAAACAAGACCGATTACATGCAGGACACAGAGTTAACATCTCGTGATATTTTCTTCTGCTTCACCTGCAGAGAGTAACAGAAGCCAAAGGAGTTACTGCGGAGGCTAAAACAAACGTACCACTGATTAAATCCACAAAGTTTTCCCAGCTACTCTTCTGGTTTGTGTTTTAATGACATTCTAATACGTTACATCCGGAGTGGTGCTTCACCTGATTTCAGTCTTTACGCTTAACCAAGTAGAGCAGGAACTAAAAAGAAAGAAGAAGAAGAAGCCTGTGCATTTGGTATCATTTCTTCTTCTAATAAAGTATCTTGTGATGAAATATAATTTCCATATTTGTCCTCTATTAAAACCAGAGCATAGCAGATAGTGTGACTATGAGGAAGATATTACTGTCCTCTGTAATTGCCTTCTTTATTTGCCTCAAAGTCACTGTTGAGTTTGGAGAGCTCTCGCCTTGCTGGTTCCAGACTCGCTTGGCTCTCGGGCCTCTGATTCTGCTGGCGGGGGGGCGGAGGGGGTTCTTTTGCATAAGCTTAAGTAAAGGTTTATTAGTTCATAGACTGCATATACACGCACACACACATGCACACAAACGCTCAGACACGCACAAACACACAGACACACACACACACACCGTCAAACATAATCTCATTCTCTCATGAGAAAGCATTACTCTCAGGCCATCAGAATCCCATTACCCACACTGAATCATAAATAGAGGGAGAAGGAGAGTGATGATCGGGTGGGGTTCCATCCAGTAAGCGAATAACGTAATCTATCCACCTCGGTCCGCACGCGGACGGACATTAGCAGCCATTGCTTTCGGTTTAGAGCCGGAACGAAAGATGTAAGTTTAAAAAAAAACGAAGAAAAAAAAACCTGACCCGCTGACTTAAACGGATTCCTAACCAGCCGGCATCTCGACGGTTGTTCATCCGTGTGTCGTTAATTATGAAACAAGTATCCCTCTGTTCTCTCTCTCTTCTCTCTTCTCCCCCCCTCAACCCCTCGTTCCTCCTGTCGTCTTCACCCAGACGGCTGTCCCAACTTGTGTAACGGGAACGGCCAGTGCACCATGGGTCAGCAGAGCTGGCACTGCGAGTGCCAGACAGGCTGGAGGGGCCCCGGATGCAGCGTTGCCATGGAAACCTCCTGCTCTGACAACAAGGACAACGAAGGAGGTGAATTCAAGAGCGACGGTGTAAAATTTTTGCGGTGAAGCGGTTCGTAAGTGCCCCTACAAGAAGAAAAGGAAAAAAAAAACAGAAAAGATATCGAAAAAAAAGAATGGATGATAGAGAGAAAAAATAAGTAAATTAGAAAAGAAATAGAGATCTCAGGAGAGGCGTCGTCTCCAGGGACGGCAAAAGTAAACTTTTCTTTTTCTTTTTATTTTTTTTATCAGAGACACCAGCGTTAGATTGCAAGAGATTTTAACGAAGGATTCATGAAAGCTTAATGCTCTTTGCTGTCCTCACGGCTCCCTCTGCCCCTCTTTCAGACGGACTGACGGACTGCATGGATCCAGACTGCTGCATCCAGAGTCCCTGTCAGAACAGCCCTCTGTGTCGGGGCTCCCGGGACCCCCTGCTGGTCATCCAGCAGAACCCCATGTCCCAGCCTCGAGTCAGGTCTTTCTACGACCGCGTCAAGATGCTGGTGGGACGGGACAGCACCCACATCATCCCCGGGGAAAACCCGTTCAACTCCAGGTACGGCAAGCGAAATATGTTGAGGCCCAATAACAGGCAGAAAGGCATGCTATTGCTAATGAAAATAGGGGATATGAACCAAAAGAAAGTGATTATCTTAAAACCAAGTGTGTAAAAAGTAGACCTGCCACGATAAGAAGTTTAGCTGATAAATTGTCTCAGAAGTTGTTGCGATAAACGATAAAATTGTTGATTAGAGACCAACGAGATGTATAATATAAATGTAACGGCATAGTAATGTAAGCACAGATTCTCAAAGATTAATAAACCTCAGATTATATTTAACATTTAATACTGGAACCAAAAAAACATTTTATAAATCTGAAATAAATCAACAAAACAACAGAAGCAACAAATAAAACAAATTATTAAATCTCTGCAAACAAAAGCAAAAGGAATAGTTGAGACCGAAGCACCAGACTGAAGACTTTCGTCATCCAGGTTTTGGTAGAAAGAGAAAAATGGTAAATCATGCAAATGGAAAATTTGTATTAGTTTATCGTGCAATTAATCGATTTATTGCTTATCGCGACAGGCCCGGTAAAAAGCACGATTTCGACGTTGCTATGCTCAAAATTTGGAAAATCAAACTTAATTTATCACAAGCTACATATATATTAGTTATATAATATGTTATATACTGGAGTGTCTTGCAAAAATATTCATGCCATGTGAACTAATTAGCATTTTGTCTCCTTACAACCATAAACTCTAATGTATACTTGAGGGATTTTATTTAATGAAACAGAAATTCCACACAATGTGAATATATAGTATTTTCAAAATGAATATCTGAAAAGTATGTAATTATTAAACCAGGTGCAACAAATCGCAGCTGAAGTCACCAAAGTGGACGATTAATTAATCCACTTTTTCTTCTCCCATCATGTAAAAGTCCTAATAAAACCCATTAGAGTTTGCTGGTCGTTTGTACAAAGGCGCAGCTTAGCCACCCACAGCTGCGGCGAACATCACATTATTTAGATTTTATTTTATTTTTTCTTCATTATCAGTATTAATTATTTGGATGAAAAGACTTTTCATCAGCGAGATCAAGGCTACAACTGTGACACTCTTAAAAGGCCAGACATGAAAGTGAATAGCTATGCCACATGGAAACGTCACTCTCCGCTCAGTCGCTCCGATATCAAACAGAAACCTCTGAAAGGTTCGCAGATCTTGCTGATGAGTGGAGTTGAAGCGCTGTCCGTGCTCCTGATGCTTATCCGCGGATTAAAACAGTGGAAATAACCCATCAATGTAAAAAGACATCATGTTTAGAGGTTATCCTGCTTGCACACACACATTCTTTCGCAGCGTCACGGTTTATTTCTGTGATTGACACACAGAGTGGAGGGGAGGGGCGCTGATTGTGTATAATTAACGAGTAGAGGAAGGGCCAGAGCAGCAAGTGATGGAGTAAATTGAATGATTGAAGGATAGCCGTGCTAATCCAATCAGATTAATGGGAGTGTGAGGGTGGGGGTAGGGGGGTTTGATGGTTCCCTCCTCACTCTGTCCCTTTCTTGTCCCCCGTCCAGCTTGGCGTCCCTCATCCGGGGTCAGGTGCTGACCACAGACGGAACCCCTCTGGTGGGGGTCAACGTGTCTTTTGTCAACTACCCACACTACGGATACACGCTGACGCGGCAGGACGGAATGTATGTACGACTGCAGCGCCGTTCAAATCTGGAATCTACCTCACATTGTCGGTGCGATCAGATTAGATTAGGTGGCGTTGGATTAGACTGGATTAGAATACTGATTTTATGAGGAGAATAGGCTACTTAAGACTCAGGTAATAAGAAAACAGTCTCTGTTGGGAAAACAGCAAATATCTGATCGATATATTAAGATAAAGCAGCAACAAAAAAAATCTTAATTATTTTTGGTTCAGCTTCTACTGCAAATATCTTAGTCCACTTAAAATCAGACTAAACTAACTTATAAGTAGATGTTCAGCAAGATGTATGAGCTTGTTCTAAGTCAGTAATTCCTTAATATTGATGAAAAAGAACTACTTCCATTTGCAGATGATTTCACTAATATGATGTTTTTCCCATGTTATAAGTGAAAACATCTGCCAGTGGAACTAGTTGTTTTTCATCTATATTAAGGAATTACTGACTTAAAACCAGCTCCTGTATCATGCTGAACATCTACTTGTGAGTTAATTTTGTCTTATTTCAACCATACAAAGATATTTGCACTAAAAACACTTGGCAAAGTTTCCCCTTTTTTGCATTGAAGGTAATAATTATATGCACTTCAATAAAAAATCTGGGCTTTTATGACGTAAAATCATTGTTACGAGCTCGTTTAGGCGAGGCAAATTTATTTGTACAGACTCAGAGCTTTAGAGAAAAGTCCTCTTGTCTCACGTGTCTCTCTCTTCCCTCTGCAGGAACTCTTATCTTTTGGACGTTGTGCTCTGACCATACTTCTGTGTCCGTGTCCCGTTCTCCTTTCCTTCCAGTGTTTTTTTTCTTCCAGACGCAACCGACAGCGTGCTAGCATCTTGCCACAGCTTGTGTTGCGCAGCAGCAGCAGCAGTGATTAGTTTCATGGACTTGTTACTTGAATGACCATGTGCTCTAACCTCTCTGTCCGGCCTCGTTTTTGTCTCGGCGCCGGTTTCCTTTCAGCAGTTCCAGACTCTTAAAAGCTCTCGATGTTTCCCAGAAGAAACGTGTATGACCTCTTTTGTCTTTTCCCCTAATACCTGTTATCCTGCAGATAATGACAACATGCTTGTTTCGCTCTACGTAGTCTTCTAACCTAACATTTTTAACACTTTAGACTAAAGCCATCTCTGGGTCTCTACTTTGTTTTTGTCTCTTCTTAGTCCAAGCTGACTTTGTTGCCATTCAAAGCAACGCTAGGTCTCCATTTCAGGTCTGTTTGTTGTCGATTTTCTCAAACTATATTGAAAGAAGAAGAAGAAGAAAAGCCCCGATTCTGTTTTTGAGCTCAGATGACTGTTCACCACAACCACAGCTCATCCCCATGTGTGCCTCATTCCCATCCTGTTTTCACGAACCTCTCCAGGTTTGACCTGATAGCTAACGGCGGCGCCTCTCTGACCCTGCGGTTCGAGCGCGCGCCCTTCCTGAGCCAGGAGCGCACCGTGTGGCTGCCCTGGAGCCAGTTTTATGCAATGGACACGGTGGTGCTTAAGACAGAGGAGAACACGATCCCAGGCTGCGATCTGAGCGGCTTCGTCAGGCCTGACCCTGTTGTGATTGCATCCCCTCTCTCCTCCTTCTTCAGCTCCAAGCCAGGGGAGAAACCCATCATACCGGAGACACAGGTG
Organism: Poecilia mexicana; assembly: GCF_051168715.1. Taxonomy (NCBI): domain Eukaryota; kingdom Metazoa; phylum Chordata; class Actinopteri; order Cyprinodontiformes; family Poeciliidae; genus Poecilia; species Poecilia mexicana. Next base: position 26,927,518 of record NW_028263379.1, read on the forward strand.
CAGTACCACTGACCTCTGGCTGCCGGCTAATCTCCCTCCTGGTTCCCCTCGCGCTCCTCCTGCTCTCCTCTATATGCTTGTCTCTTGTAGCTTCTACCTACCTCCTCCCTGCCACCCGCTTCCATCGTCTCTCTCCCCCCCGCGCTCTCCCCTCCTCTCCCCAGCCTCCATCCCCTTCATTTCTTCCCTTCTTTCCAGTTTCTTTATTTCATCCCTCGTTTTGTCCTTCAGCCATCACTGGAAGCGCGACCCCCATTACTCTCCCTCCGTCTAATCCTCTTAATCCCCCCCTCTTTCCTGTGGTCTTTCCCTTTTGTTTCCCCAGGTGCTGCATGAGCAGATCGAGGTGCCCGGCACAGGCCTCAAGCTGTGCTACCTAAGCTCCCGCACGCAGGGCTACCGCTCGCTCCTCAAGGTCACCATGACCCCGGCCGTAGTGCCGATGGGCCTGCTGAAGGTGCACCTGATGGTGGCCGTGGAGGGCCACCTCTTCCAGAAGTGGTTCCACGCCTCCCCAAACTTGGCCTACACCTACATCTGGGACAAGACGGACGCGTACGGGCAGAGGGTCTACGGTCTGGCCGAAGCCGTCGGTGAGTGGCGCAGGCGGCTTTTGCTTCCTCTCTCTCTCTCTCTCCTCTCTCTCTCTCTCTCTCTCTCTCTCTCTCTCTCTCTCTCTCTCTCCCAGCACTCGTTTGAATACATTAAACGGTTTAACATGAAGGAGGCTACCGGCGGTGACGGAAGGAGAGGAGCTAATTAAGAAGCCTGAAGGAGAGATAGTACAGCAGTAAGGCCACAGTAGAAAGGGCTCTTTTTCTTTTTTTCCTTTTTCTTTTTTTTCCCCCTCTTCCATACGTCTATTTCTTCCATTGAAGCTGCTTTTAGTTCAGTCAGCCAGCCGTAACTGTGGTGAAGGGTTATTAGCCATCAGGGCGAGTTAGCCGCTAACTACTGGAGCAGCAAGCAGGAGTCCAGGGGAGCCTCGCCGCTATTACTTTCTGCTGTCACAGTCACTCACAGGCGCCGTCAGCCAAACACGACTGTCAAGACGCGGGCGCCGCGGACATCCGGGGGCTTCGCTGCGGACTGTAGTGGCATGGCGGGCGTGCTGTTTGGGAAATTGGATTCAGTCAAAAAACGAAAGAGAGAGAGAAAATCTTTTTCTGCTTTTCCTGTAGAAGACGAGGTCGGGTTTTCTTTCTTGTGAACTGTGAAGATGCAGTCCTGCGACAGTTACTTTGTAACTTTTTGACATTTTACAGCAACGCGCTTCAGTGAATATGACCAGGCTTCATGCAGCAGACCAACACAAAGTAGTGGCTAAATGTAGAGAATGCAGGATCTGAAGGTCCAATGAGGAAAAGCAGCACATCAAAGGAAGTAGAATCTGATAAAAACATCCCCAAATCCTTACACCCTTTTTCAGAAAGTCGTCGAGAACAGCTGACTGGAGTCTGGTCCAGTTTTTTATTTTTTTATTTTTTTGCTATTATTATCCTCACTCCTAATGCACTACTTCCTGTAGATACTTGGTAGAAAAATGCTTTGAGGTTTAAGGCTGAAAGGTGACATAAGGTGGGAAAAAGTTCAAGTGGTGTGAAGAGTTTTTGTTTCATTGTTTGTGGCGAACCTGGAAACGTGCTGGAAATAGTTCTCTGACTGTGACTCAGGAGGGAGTTGATGTGTTAACAGACTTTTCCGTTTAACGAGCAGGAACACACACACACACACACACACACACACCAAATACCTTTATGAGCAATCTGAATGTATCTGCCTGATCTCAACTTATTTCCCATACGTCTGCTGCTTATATTCAAATGAGTTCTGGTTTTGGACGGAGTGCTTCTATAAGCAGAGTCTTCACCGCAGCGACAAACCCTGGCCTCGAGGTTTTCCAAGCCTGCAGGGAAATATTTCCCAATTAAAAAGGTTTTATCAACATGACAGGGTGTAAGCTAGGTGTGAGAGCAGGTTTGGGCGCAGGCGCTAACTAGCTTTTTTTTGTGTGTGTGTGTGTGTGTGTGTGTGTGTATGTGTGTGTGTGTGTGTGTGTGTGTATGTGTGTGTGTATGTGTGTGTGTGTGTGTATGTGTGTGTGTGCGTGCGTGTGTGTGTGTGAATGTATCACACGTTTCACCTTTTAAATGAACTCGGAATAGCTTGCTCGAGTGAAGTCGGTGGTTAATATTTCCTGCTTCCTTCACAGTGTTGGTCTTTTTGCTCTTTTTTTTAATCTCATAATTACACACCTGTAAGGTCTCTTTTTGTGTCTCGTATCCAGTATCGGTGGGCTATGAGTACGAGTCGTGTGCCAGCCTGATCCTCTGGGAGAAGAGGACCACCATCCTGCAGGGTTACGAACTGGACCCCACCAATTTGGGCGGCTGGTCGCTCGACAAGCACCACATACTCAACACGCGCAGCGGTACGTGGAAGCGCCTCAGCTTTACCCTCGACTTCAGACCATGTTTCTCTCCTTTTTGGTCTTTCGGTTATATTTAGCCGCTTCCCTCCGCGTTGCAGGTTTTCATCGCTGCGTGTGCTTTCTTGCCTTGGATGGGGGTTGCTTCGCGTGATTCGCATTAGATTTCACAGTGCCTCTTTTGTTTTCAGTGAGGGTTTTTACAGGAGGTGCCTGCAGTTGTCTCACCCATCCAAGCTAATGCTGTTCAACAGCCAATCGGGAGCGTCGTTTTCATGCACGAGGGAGTTCGGTTATTAATAAATTGCCAATTCACAGAGTTTGTTTTAGTATAATATACAAGATTAAAAGAAAAAACTGATATCATTTCTAAGCAATAAATCAACTAATCACATGATAAATAAAAAGAAACTCAATTGTTTTCATGTACGTGATTTGTTGTTTTTCTCTTTTCTGGATGATAAAAGTCTTCGGTCTGGTGGTTTGGTCTCAACATTTTTGTTTATAGAGGTCACATAATTCATTTTATTCTTTACTTCTGTTGCTTCGTTTTATTTATTTTGGACACCTAAAGTGTTGGCCAGTTAAATTTGAACGTTTGTTGATCTTTGAGGATGTGAAAATGGTCTCAAAACAACAATATCATCATTCATCGCAATAACTCCTGGCACAAGTCATCGTTTGGCAAAAATTTGTCATCATGACAGGCCGAATCACACGCAAGAACATTTAATAGAATCGGTCCAAAGCAGTCCAACCATATTCAGTTTCAGGTTTTTGAAAGCAATCTGAGTGCTGGACAAATTTATGGGCACATCAGGTAAAGATATGCACAGTTCCTATATATAAATTAAAGGTTTATGCAGAAGCGTCGTCTCTTGCTAAAAAAAAAACATGGTAAGAAAAATCCAGCAGCATTTTTGTTGTTGTTTTTAACTGAGGGAAGATTTACTGGCATGCTGGCAGCCCGATGCTTTTGATTTAAAACAACAGCTGTTCTGGTAAAAAAAAACAAAAAAAACATTTCACAAGGTCGGAGCGTACAGAGGAAGGAATCTCTAAGTAGATCATCCAGATCTCCACAGATTTTTCTCTTCGCCTCACATGCAGCGGCTTCCTGCAGAATTTAGGTCTGGGGACTGAGACGGCCATGAGAGGAGGAGGATTTTGATTTTTTTTTTCCATGTGTTTGGGATCCTTATCACACTGAAATGTCAAGAGTGGCTGATTTTTAGTTCTCTGGTAGAATCCAGCAGATGTTTATTTATCTAAAATGCCATAACATTCGTAATGAAATGTTCTCTAAAATGGCTTGGATGCTTTGGAACAGGAACAGGCCCACAGTATCACAGACTCTTCACTGTACTTAACGGTCACCAAGATTTCCACATATTTACCGTGCTTTCCTCCAGTTAAGTTAAGTGTTTCTTGTTAAAAAACTCGATAAAATGGTCTGTTGAGTTCGGAAGACATCATAGATCTCGTCCACCGGTCGCCATGGAGAACCGGCGACCCTCAGACGCCACTGTACGCCGCCGTTCTCTAACAGTAAGCGTTGCGGATTTGTTTACCTCCTTCGGCGTCCTGCTCTCTGCATGTGGCAAGATAAATATGGGTCCTCATCCAGCCTGCCTGGCAGTGGCTAAAAGAAACGAGCCTCTGTGTCATGACTTATTTATGCCCCAGGGAAACAGAAAGTGACGGATTAGTAATTAGGAGTTCCTGGAAACTTTTTAAGTAGATTGCTTGGGCGGGAGTAATTGTACCACTAGGGATTTTAACAGAAACAGTTTTTTATTCCATAACATTGGATTTATTATTTATTTTTCCTCCCCTCCTCCACCACCGCACCGAATGACTGTATTCAGATTAAAAGTGGGATTTTATTCATGGCGCTTTTGTTTCTTTCAGGCATCCTGCACAAAGGCAGCGGCGAGAACGTGTTCGTGACGGAGCAGCCTCCGGTCATCACGAGCATCATGGGAAACGGACGCAGGCGCAGCATCTCGTGCCCGAGCTGCAACGGCCTCGCGGACGGCAACAAGCTGCTGGCGCCGGTCGCCTTGGCGATGGGCATCGACGGCAGCCTGTACGTCGGCGACCTCAACTTCGTGCGTCGGGTCTACCCGTCGATGAACACGACGGGAATCCTGGAGCTGAGGTAAAAACCCGACGCCCGGAGAGGAGAAAAAAAAAAAACACGACCCCGTTACGTCGCAGAATGGAAGAAAAGAAGCGGAAGGAGAAGAAGAGAGTTTAGCACCTAATGTGTGTTGTTTAGCATGACGACTAAAAAGGCGAGAACTAGTGGATAGGAAGACGTGAGCTTCATTATAAACCCTGCTTGATGCCATTCCTCCAGAGTGCTGCTACATGTTTACAATCTGCGTCGTTCACACCACCTTCGGCTTTGGATTTCTCTCTGTTGGAAACTCTCGGCAGATTGTGTGAAGTAATATACGTTCTCTTGTGTTTTTCTGCCTCCTATTCTTTCTTAAAGGAACAAAGACTTCAGGCACAGGTGAGATACTTCTGTCAAGAAATTAAAACTTATAGCTTTATAAGGAGAGCATGCAATGTGTTGTATGTCTGTACCCCTTGAAATTTTCCACATTTTTGTTAAACCAGAACTACAAACCTGCGTGTGTTTTATATTTGTTTCATGTGACATATCTTAGCTGTGAGGGAAATTTTTACTTGCTTTTTAGTTTTGTTTTAGTGGAGTTGGAGTTTTACTCTTAACATCCCTCAACTAAAATTGAGGTCAACCCAGAGGTTTGTCAGGAGCACAGCAGACACTGAAGGATTAAAAATATCAAGCGATATCCGAAGCTTTGAACATCTCACAATGGATGAACGAGAAAAAGAGTATGACACAACTACAAACCCACCAAGACAGTGGATGTTCTGACAGCTGCAGAAAAAATAACTGCGGTATCTCTGGAGGAGCTTCAGGGATCCACAGCTTAGGTGAAAAACAAAAAGGGCCTTCTTGGAAAAAGAGCAGAGAAGGCAGAAGAATTGAGATTGGAACGGAGGTTCCTAAACCCAGTCAAAGTCCAGAGATCAATCTAAATGAGTCGAAAACTCACAAATGTTTGTCGTAAAACTACTTTTCTAATGAATATTGGGCAGAAATAATCATTCTAGATGTGGCAAGAGACGTACCGTAAAAATGGTGGTTCTGCAAAGTGTTACAGCAGCTGAAGCATTACAAAGGTTTTGGGTGAAACTATTTGAAAAACGCTTTTAGTTTTCCCTTCACCTTTATTATTTTTTTCCTCCCCTCCTCCACCACCGCACCGAATGAATGTGTTACACTTTACATTCGACTGATTTAAAATCCCAAGAAAATACATAAACCTTTTGCTTCGAAAGTTGCAACGGTTAAAAGTGCCAACTTTGCATTAAAAGTGTCCTTATTTACCGAATGACACTTCATGACAACAGTCACAAACATTCATAAAGACTGCTTCATGTTTATGACAGTGTCTTAAACACACCCCTTCGAATAAAGTGTCACCACATTTTCTTTTTGTGAAGTGGGCAAAATGCTGAAAAGTTCAAGGGGTCATGAACGTACAGCTGAAGACGTTCAGCTAAAAGCTGTTGCATCGTGTTTCCTCTCACTTCAGCAATAACCCAACCCATAAGTACTTCCTGGCGGTGGATCCGGTATCCGGGGCGCTGTTCATCTCGGACACCAACTCCAGGCGGATTTACAGGGTTCGCTCGCTGACGGGTGGCCGTCTGCTGTCGGACAACGCCGAGGTGGTGGCGGGGACGGGGGAGCAGTGCTTACCCTTCGACGAGCGCTGCGGCGACGGTGGAAAAGCCACTGAGGCTACGCTAATGAGCCCCAAAGGTAAGAAGAACCCTTTCCCAGCTTTGTTTTTACAAGCATCTTCATCTCATTTTTGCTTCAGCAATTCCATTCCTTCGTAGGAATCAAGATTTTTTTCACAAAAAAAACAAAAAAACAAAAAAAACAATCCGCAAATGACTTGGCTTTGGGAAACATTGGCTTATGCAGTGATCTGTAGTTCAGTTCAGAAGAAATGACATCCTCCTATATGAAAGTGCCGCCTTGTGACTCGACGGAAGCAGGACAGAGACTGGAGCGGTTTATAAACCAGGTTAATGTTAAACTTATAATGGAATTACTTTTGTGGATCAGTGGATCTCGGCACACTGTGACACCAAACTGTCAAACGTGTCACGCTGTAACATTTCTCGTCAGTGACACGAGAGTGTGTAATGTGGGGCTGCAGGATGCCACCACTCTACAGTATGTGTATGTTTGAGTGCGTGGGTGGGAGGGCTTTCTGGAGGATCAGACAGCAGTCGCTCTCTTTTACCTGTCACAACCCAAACATCAACTTCATTTTTCTTCATCAAACTTTTTTCCGTTTACAAATTCCAGACTTTTGGAGATCTACAGATCTGAAGTTTGATATGATTTTAACGTGGAACCTGCGATAATCTTAAAAGGAAAGAAGAACCCAAGAGAGGAAGCAAAGACATAAAGGGGAGAGAAAGAAAGTGTTAAGGAAGAGGAACAGGTGCTGGGTGCAGGAAACTGAAGAATAAGATGTGACACAAGTAAGGAAATAAAGGACAGATTCAAAAAAGGAATAAAACAGAGGGAGGCAGCACAGAAATGGGAGGAAGAACAGAAAGAAGGTTGTAAGATATAAGAATGAAAGGACAGAAGGAAGTAAGGAAACACAAATATGGCTAAAGCAATAAGGGCACAAGAAAGAACAGCAAGACAAAGTGAATGACAATAATACAAGAAAGGTAGGAGAGAAGGAGGGGAAAAGGAAGGAAGTATGCAATAAAGAAAGATAAGTTGTATTAAGATAGAAAGCTAAAGAGAAAATAAATACAAAGAAGCAAGGTGATAAAAAAGGGCAGAAATTGAAAACCATGTAATCTACAAAAAAGTCTTGAAATTCTAGTATTTTTTCATTGTCCATATTTCTTTTGATGTAGTTATCCAGAAAACTTTCAAATCAAAATCCAGTTTTCCAGACTGTGGGATCTTGTTTGTATTTCGCTCAGTACTTAGCGGTCTATGCTTTACTGCCACCCACCAGTTTTGCATCTCATTGCATCTAGAAGTAATTTTTGGTGTTCAACTCATGTGGTGTTAAACATGTCACACAAGCAAGGTGCTCAATGAACAGCAAAAAAAAAGCTAACTAGAGGTAGGAATAGATGGCGACGTCACTAAAAAAAAAAAAACCCGCACCGACTGAAAAAGCAGGGCAGGTAAAAGTGCACTAAAAACCGCTTTCCACTCCAGATGACCCCGCTCACAACCCGCAATTGCCCTCCGAGAGGGGGCCCGGGCTCATCTCTGCATCCCGATGACTCATCCTCGAAAACGAACACTTCTCGACAGTTCAGCGCCCGATCCATTGCTAACCCCCTTCCCACACACACACACACCTCCTCCACCCCTCCTCATCCGCTGAAGCACCGAGCGATCCAGCTGCCAGGGCTGCCATCCGTTTCTCAGCTGCCACACCGAGTGGAGTTTAATTGACTTAAAATGTCTGCTGGGGTTGAGTTATGAGTCGTCACTCACGGGGTGTTCATCTCTGCGCTCGACAGGCATTGCTGTGGATAAAAATGGCCTGATGTATTTCGTGGACGCCACCATGATCCGCAAGGTGGACCAGAATGGCATCATCTCCACTCTGCTTGGCGCCAACGATCTAACTGCCGTCCGGCCGCTGAGCTGTGACACCAGCATGGACGTCAGCCAGGTGAGGAGAGAGTGAAGGTGATTGATGGCCGTGATAGACGATGATGTAGCGTCCCCTGAGTGCTGAGCTGTGAGGCTCGGTGGACGCGAGCCAACCCACGGGTCAGGGGGGAGACGGATATAGGGAGGGATTAAGGAGTCGGTTGATGAGAAGAAAGAGAACCCGTCTGCAGTCACTTAGAAAAATTAAGAAACTTTGCTAAATCTTGGCTTTAGTGACTGTCTCATGCATATATATATAAATATATACTCCGTTTCTTCCTAACAGGTCCGTCTGGAGTGGCCCACGGACTTAGCAGTGAACCCCATGGACAACTCTCTCTACGTCCTGGAAAACAATGTCATCTTACGCATCACTGAGAACCACCAGGTCTGTGCTAACATGGCCATGGAAGCCCCTAAGGATGAACACTCACCACAGTGTCCTGACAAGATTTTGTTCCAATTAGGCTTTCTCAGGCCAATTTAGAAGTAAAAGTTCTGAATTTTGCAGCATACGACAAAATAACCCCTTTATTAGTTCCAAGAACTTCCAACCTTCTTCGATGTACAGTGGTTTGTAGTAACACTCAAAGCTCTTGAACTCTGCGACGTGACAACCATTTTAGAATTCGAGGCAAAGAAGTGCATGACTGTGGGACGAAAAGGATGAATGGATTGCAGTTTTTTTTTTAAAGAAGAGTGGCAAGAGTGGTAGCTCTTTTACTCCTAAACAGAATCCAGTGCAAACAGTTAGCATAGTAGATATTTTAATAAAATAGAGTCCACCTGCATGAAATTACAACCGAGTCCAAACCAGATGTACTTCACAGAGATCAATCCATGACTCAGGGAAAGAGATAAGAAGTCCATGATAAGTCAGGAATAGTTTCAGAGAACCATGACTCGGGTAGGACAATCTGTCGAAAGCACAACTGTTGGTTATGCACTTCAGAAATGCATTGCACATATCTGAAAGTGTGGAAAAAGACTCTGCTAAAAGAAAGTCATAAACTTTACCACAAACCTTTTAAGGGACAAACACATGGAAGAAAGTACTGTGGTCAGATGAGATCAAAACAGAACCTTTTCCAGAACAAACACCACGGCGCAGAGACTTTTCTTTGCCATTTAACTGGAAGATAGAGATTGACTATAGACTGGAGGGCAAAGGCTCACTTCCCAGTAGGACAACAACACTAAACACACAGCCGGAGTTACAATGGCATGTTTTAGATCAAAGCATATTCATGTGTTAGCAAAATTCAGACCCCAAATCTAATCGAGAATCTGTGACGTGTAAACTGATGTTCACCAACACTTTTCATCCAAAGCGACTAAGCTTGAGCGATTTCTGAGTGAAGGTTTTACTTCCAGACCTACAACATGTCAAAATACATGAAATGTAGCCCATACTTTGATATTTTGTTTGAAAACGACATATCCTTTCAACCACATAAAGTCCCAGCAACGGTTCTGGTCGTGATGTGGTAAAATGACACACAGATGAAGGAATATGAATACTTGTGCATTTCACTACAACCCCATAACTGAGTCTTCTTTCTTATGTCGTTTCCCGTAGGTGAGCATTATTGCCGGCCGGCCCATGCATTGCCAAGTGCCAGGCATTGACTACAGCCTCAGTAAGCTGGCTATCCACGCCGCCCTGGAGAGTGCCACAGCCATCGCCCTGTCCCACACCGGCACTCTCTACATCGCTGAGACAGACGAGAAGAAGATTAATCGAGTCAGACAGGTGGGCCCTGGAGAAACCTTGAGCTCTGTTGTTTGTCTTTCCTGCTGGTTTAGAATAAATTTGCTTCTTTCAAGATATTTTTGGCTGCTAAGCTTGGCAGCTCCTCTGGTTCAAGCTGAGATTTCCAGATTACAGTACTCCTACTTCGCTTTACCTCAGACTGAACTTTGCTGTTGGCAGAAAGCTCCGTTTGATCACGCAGCTCTCCTCTGTTCTCTGCTCGGGCTCCAGGTGAACACCAACGGAGAGATCTCTCTCCTGGCCGGCGCAGCCTCCGACTGCGACTGCAAGAACGACGTCAACTGCAACTGCTTCTACGGCGACGACGGCTACGCCCCCGACGCGGGCTTGAACTCCCCGACGTCCCTCGCCGTCTCCCCCGACGGCACCCTCTTCATCGCCGACCTCAACAACATACGCATCAGGGCGGTGCGGGCGAACCGGCCGGGCCCGGCCCTCTCGAGCGTGGGGTTCGCCGGGTCGGCGCAGTACGAGGTGGCGTCGCCGCGGGAACAGGAGCTGTATGTCTTTGACGGCGAGGGCCTTCACATCCAGACGGTCAGCCTCGTGACCGGGGAGCCCCTTTATAACTTCACCTACGGCTCGGACGGCGAGCTGGTCATGCTGGTGGACAACTGCAACAACACCGTCAAGGTCAGGAGAGACGGCCAAGGGCAGGGAGGAGGAGCCGGCCTGCTCAGGCTGGTGCTGCTGCCCGAGAATCAGGTGGTGACCCTCGGATTGGACCCGACCGGGGGGCTGCGCAGCGTGTCCGCCATGGGCCAGGAGGTGGCTTTGATGGGCTACAGCGGGAACACGGGCCTACTAGCCACCAAGGCTGATGAGACCGGATGGACAACTTTCTACCAGTAAGTCTCAGCAGAGGATCTAAAGTAAAGGTGCATGATGCCCTGCTCTGGTCCAATTTCACATGTTATCCTTCTGCCCCCTAGTGTTCGCTTTGAAAACTACATCTAAAACCTGTACCAACACTTCCTTCAACAGTACATTTATTTGCCAACACCTTTAGCCCTCATGTGTAGAAATGGGGTCCAACTGACCCCACACACGTAAAATTGTATAATTAGCCACAGTCCTCTATGTTTGGGTTAAATCGTATCCTTTCCCCCGCCCCAGGTATGACAGCGAGGGCCGCCTGACCAACGTGACGTACCCGACGGGCATGGTGACGAGTCTCCACCGCGAGATCGAGCGCTCCATCAACATAGACATCGAGAGCTCGAGCCGGGACGACGACGTCACCGTCATCACCAACCTGTCCTCGGTCGAAGCCTCCTACACGGTGGTGCAAGGTAGGCCGATTAAACGCAGCAGCAGGGACTCACTTTTTCCGTGTTCAGATTTATTTTTTCTCCAGCCTTAAAAAGTCCAATCGGAAGACTTTAATTAAGTAACGACGAGTCACACAGAGTTCTCCTTTCAGGATCGCAGCCTCCCCTCTGTCATGGTAAATATGCTGGCCTCCCATTTTAATTTTCATTCATTTATGTGCGCGCTCCGGGAGATTATTTTCCTCCCCTCTGCCCCGCCTTTCTCCTCTCAGTCCCTCTTATGGTGGGAAAAAAAAATAAAAAATTACCAATATATAAGTTGTTAATCCCATCTGGGTCATCCAGCTTTTGAATGTCATCCCAGCAAAATTCATTAACTCACGTTGAGTGAATCCTCCTCATCCCTCAAGCTCTCTCTCCGTCTCTCTCTCTCTCTCCACACGCGCACTCAGCCGGTCCCCATGATCCCTGAGCTTATTTGGTGTGTTTAGAAAAGAGGAGGAAGAAGAATAATTGTGTCCTTCCCCTTGACCGGCGCGAGCCGCGGTGATGCTGCTAGCGCGGATGTCGAGCCGGATGGGTTGCGGATGCAGTCGGCGGCGCTCCACCTGCGTTTCGGCGGCCGGCGGAGCGTTTGTTCGCCGCGCTTTTAAGTCATTTAGGGTTTCCTCCAAACCGTGTGGCTTTTCAGCTCAGCCTCTCCGCTGACATCCTCACTTAACCGTCTCCCCTCGCTTCCCGCTCTTCCTCGCGCTCTTCATTAACTCCTGCGCAGTGAATTCTCCCTGGCCCCTCAGGCTCTCATTTCACCCCCTCTCTGTCTTTCCCTCAACCTCGCCGCCGTTTTATTACGAGGTTGTTCAGACAGAGCGAGCAGGAAAGATTTATCTAAAGGCTGGTGCTGCCAAGTCAGTGGAAAAAAAGAAAAAAAAAAAAACGCTTCACTTGTCTGTTTGAGGCATTGTTAAAATGTGCCTGGAGCTTTATTACAAATTGGCCTTATGGATTACTGTCATTTATGGCAGAGTGTCAAATTAAAAAAAAAAAAAAAACTGAGCTTCTCACCTTTCTGTAAATTGAATAAAGAAAGATCCAAACTCTGCATCTCCGGGAGAAATCAGCTAAAAACAATTTTATCTCCATCATTGTCATCAAGACGTCTGTTTCCAAACTTCAGAGGGGAAAATTAGCCTCGGCATTAGGGACGGGCTTATCTCACTCCTTTCTTGTGAGAAAGACAATAAATTGTAAAGATGGAGAGATGGTATAGGGACATCAGTTCAGCATGAAGGCTTTCATTCAGATTATTTTTCACTCTAAAGGACATAATCAAGGAAACCATCTGTTTTACAGACTGGATCGTGTTATTTTTGACATGAGCCTTAACTGAAAATCTCTCATGTCGATAAGATACCAGCAGATGTAAAGGGCCTTTTTCTGTGTGAAAAACACACAAGTCCTCTTGCTTAATGTGAACCAACTTAAGCTAAACTAACTTAGATCATCACCCCCCCCCCCAAAGGTGGAAACCATGCATGTCTTTGTAAGGTGGGAGGAAAGACCCCAGTATGTTAATCCCAGCCAAGACTCTAATCTAGGACAATCTTGCAAGATTGTCTGAATCATTTTTATTTCTAGTTTTATTCTACATTTAAATATCGCATTGAAATAAAATGACTGTTTAGCCACTTGAATTTGAAAAGAATTCATACTCGGTGTATAAAGGTACTTTGCATATTGACTTTACAAACGATTTCCATTGTGTCATTGCTAATCGGAGCTAGCACTAGCTTGATTTAAGCACCAAGTTTAAGTTAATGCAGGCAAAAAATATATGTAATATTAAAATACAGTTGTAAGAAAGCATAAAGTGTGGATGTAAACATAGCTTCTTTACCTGTTTATATTGGTGTTGTGGTCAAATATTTGGTCAAGGTGTAAAAGTTAAATATAGCTAGTAGTCGCTTGTGATAAATACTTGGCAAGTAGAAATCTGTTAACTTCACTCCACAAAATAGTTATTTTTAGTGTGAATTGGAGTAATTAACACAACCAGCTGACATTAACATTAGTACACAGTACAATTTTATGATTTTATCATTAAATCTTATCATGGAGTCCAAATTGGCAGGTTATAAAAGATGTGAGGCTCCTTTTTATCTCTTTGACCAAAGGATTTGTTAGCACAATCCAGCAGAATTTACCCAATGCCTGGGTTCTATAAATAACCATTCATTTTTTTGTGTGTGTGTGAACACAAACTAAATATATGTGGTTTAAGAAATAAAAAATAATACTAATTAAGCAATAAACACCACTTTCACATTTACAAGTTTCTGTAATGTTTAATTTATTAGCCTTAGCCTTATCACATGTGATTTTTCTTCTGATCTAATCAAGTTGTATTTTCTAACCATAAATATTGGCCGTTTTTCCTCATTCCATTTCGGACCACGTTGAACCGCAATCAATATTTGCTGTTTGAGATGCTAGATGTGTTTGCTGCGGGCTCCAAGAACCCGATTGCAGAACGTAGTCTTTGCTCCTAAACTCTGTTTTCTTGATCTCTCCCTACAGACCAGGTGAGGAACAGCTACCAGCTGTGCAACAACGGCACCCTGAGAGTGATGTATGCCAATGGGATGGGCATCAGCTTCCACACCGAGCCCCACATCCTGGCAGGCTCCGTCAGCCCCACCATCGGGCGGAGGAACATCACCCTGCCCACTGACAACGGCCTCAACTCCATCGAGTGGCGTCTGCGCAAAGAGCAGACCAAGGGTCGGATCACCGTGTTTGGGAGGAAGCTGAGGGTAATTGCTAATTTTGTAAAGTGAATGATTGATTGATTTAAACACTCAGTGCCCAGGTATTCACAACTCTTAAACTTTTATTTATTAATTTTTTTTCGTTTACGATGTAATTTCAGGTGTTTTTTGTGAAATAGTGAAGCGGTGTAAAACCTTTGTACGAAACTTTGCTCGTTTTTGAACCTCAAAAACATCTGCTGGAGTGAATCGACTGCTTTTCTCTTAGGCTCACGGACGCAATCTTCTCTCCATCGACTTCGACCGCAATACCCGCACTGAGAAGATTTACGACGATCACCGCAAGTTCACGCTGCGCATCATGTACGACACTCAGGGCCGCCCGGCCATGTGGCTGCCGAGCAGCAGCTTGGCGGTCGTCAACGTTTCCTATTCGCCCACCGGGCAGCTCGTGGGTCTGCAGAGGGGCAGCATGAGCGAGAAGACCGAGTTTGACTCCCAGGGTCGCATCCTGTCCCGGTCGTTTGTGGACGGCAAGATCTGGAGCTACAGCTACCTTGATAAAGTAAGTACATCCATCTTTAAAAGAGCCATGCAGGAGTTAGGTTTTGCCAAGAAAGGCAATAGCGACGGTAATTTGAATTGGGGAATTGAATGAAATGATACATCACTTTTATGGTCGCGAAGGTGCAAATTTGTCAAGGGAGAGCAAATTACCCCCGGTGCTATTTCACAGGAGGCAAGTCATCCATTGATAATGCTATTATATTAATCTGTATTTCAACGCTTTGCTCTTTTCCTCCAGTCCATGGTGCTGCTGCTGCAGAGCCAAAGACAGTACGTCTTTGAGTTCGACGCCTCGGGGCGGGTCACAGCTGTCACCATGCCCAGCGTCGCCCGCCACACCATGTTCACGCACGTGTCTGTCGGCTACATCCGCAACACCTACAACCCCCCGGAGAGCAACGCCTCCATCATCCACGACTTCAGCGAGGACGGCCGGCCGCAGGCCACGCACTACATGGGCACCGGCCGCCGCGTCCTATACAAGTACGGCAAGCTGGCCAAGCTGTCGGAGATTGTGTACGACAGCACCGTTGTCACGTTCGGGTACGACGAGACGGCCGGCGTTCTCAAGATGGTCAACCTGCAGAGCGGCGGCTTCTCTTGCACCATCCGCTACCGCAAGATGGGCCCCCTGATCGACAAGCAGATCTACCGCTTCAGCGAGGAGGGCATGGTGAACGCGAGGTTCGACTACACCTACCATGACAACAGCTTCCGCATTGCCAGCATGAAGCCCGTCATCAGCGAGACGCCGCTGCCCGTTGACCTCTACCGATACGATGAGATCTCCGGAAAGGTGCGCCCGTATCGCCAGCTCGGCATCTTCGTCTCTCTTTAGGTGCCGGATGTGTTTTCTGTCCTTCTGCGGACTCTTCCCTGACTATTTCCCTGTTTCCCACAGGTGGAGCACTTTGGGAAATTCGGGGTCATCTATTATGACATTAATCAAATCATCACCACAGCCGTAATGACGCTGAGTAAGCATTTCGACACCCACGGTCGCATCAAGGAGGTCCAGTACGAGATCTTCCGTTCGCTCATGTACTGGATGACGGTGCAGTATGACAGCATGGGCCGGGTTGTGAAGAGAGAGCTCAAGATTGGGCCCTACGCCAACACCACTCAGTACCGCTATGACTATGATGGAGACGGACAGCTCAGTGGTGTCAAGGTGAATTTCTGTTTGCACAGATTGAGTTTCCCTCCTCCGGCCCCCCATTATGTTACCAGGGAAAGTTACGCCTGCAGTGTCGCTAAAAAGCTTTTGAATAATTCACCGTTTTGCACAGGTGAACGACTGGTCCACCTGGCGCTACAGCTACGACCTGAATGGCAACCTCCACCTGCTGAATCCGGGCAACAGCGCCCGGATCCTTCCCCTCCGCTACGACCTCAGGGACCGCATCACCCGCCTGGGAGACGTCCAGTACCGCCTGGACGAGGACGGTTTCCTCAGCCAGCGCGGCTCGGACGTCTTCGACTACAATTCCAAAGGTCAGCTCCTGAGGGCCTACAACAGAGGACCGGGCGGCTGGAGCGTGGTGTACCACTACGACGGGCTCGGCCGTAGGGTGTCCACGCGGAACAGCCTGGGACAGCACCTCCAGTTCTTCTACGCTGACCTGAACCATCCCACCAGGGTGACGCATATCTTCAACCACTCCAGCTCTGACATCTCATCGCTTTACTACGACCTGCAGGTATGTTTGAGTTATCAGTATGTGTCCTCGTATTTCAGTACAGCACCGTGTGCAACGATTAGCACTCGTCGTAAAGATGTGCAAAAGTCTTTAAGCTGAGTGTCTGTCGGTGCAGAAGCATCATCTTTACAGGTGACAAAAATCCCAAGAGCCAAAGTAATCTGCCTGCCGAATCAACCCTACAGAGAAGGGCGACAAAAACATTTTTTAATTTGTATTTTTTTAGTCTTATAGATTAATCAAAGGCGTTAGGAGGTGTTCATTTGTAATCCTCAGCTTGCTGTTTCCCTGGGTTATAAATGTGACATAGACGCTCATTTCTTCTTCACCAGTCTTTAAAATATGAAGGACTATAAAACATTGGCGTTCAAATGAATTTTTGAAAACACCGCACCATAGTGGAGGACCCATGATGCTGTGGGCGTTTTTCTCTTCCAAGTACTCTGGGATCTTGAGAGTGCCTGACATGATGACGTTTTTAAAATACAAGATTTTTTTGTTTTTTTACTAAACTCTAGTATTGTCATTGGGTCAAATTACCGAATTAACAGGAAAAATGGTTCACCAGGCTTATAGCTGTTGTGTGCTAGCTACATTTTATTCCCCAATTAAACGGATTTACTTAAATGTAGGGTTAAAATACACACAAGCATGAACTCATTTTAAGGCTTTCTGCACATCTTTACCAGAGGTTGCAGGATGCTGAGCATCAGGGAGCTCTGATCATTTCTCTCTGGGATTCACAGGGTGAACAATGCAGCCCAAACAGTTTCATTTTGTTTCATGTCGTTTTATCTTTGAAGGAGCATTGTGACCTAAAAATTGAATCATCTCTTCATTAGGGCCACTTGTTTGCAATGGAGGTGAGCAGCGGAGAGGAATATTACATCGCGTCCGACAACACAGGAACCCCACTGGCAGTTTTCAGCAGCAACGGGCAGATGATCAAACAGGTACAGCCCAACATTGTTTAATCTGTTATTTTTTTTATCCTTGTACTGCATTTCCGTCAGAGAGTAACGTTTCTCCTGTTGGCTTCACCCAGGTGCAGTACACGGCCTACGGTGAGGTGTACCTCGACTCTAACCCAGAGTTCCAGCTGGTGGTGGGTTTCCACGGCGGCCTGTACGACCCGCTGACCAAGCTGGTTCACTTCACCCAACGAGACTACGACGTGTTGGCCGGACGCTGGACCTCGCCCGACTACAGCATGTGGCCCAAGATAGGACGAGACCTCTCCCCGTTTAATCTGTACATGTTCAAGAACAACAACCCGCTCAGCGACATGCTGGACGTCAAAAACTACGTGACAGGTAGAGAACGTCGTCGGGTGTTGATTGTTCCTTCTCCGGGATAATGAGGCATAACGCAATGTTCAGACATGCCTCGGATCTGCCGGGTCCATCTTGGGACATTCAACTCTGGGAGGTTTTTAATTTCAGCTCACTAAACGTAAACTGAGCTTTACTTCAGCTTTGATAACGGCAGTAATCTGCAGGAATAAACAGCGATTTCTGTGTGATTCACAGAGGCGACACTCTTGGTTTTTTTGGGGGTTTTTTTTAAATGCTAAAACTGATGATTCCTTTCCTGTCATGTCTAACTGTGTCATTTAGCAGAGTGTGTTTTGTGTCTCGTCTGCTGCTGCAGATGTGAAGAGCTGGTTGGTGATGTTTGGCTTTCAGCTCAGCAACATAATCCCAGGATTCCCTCGACACTCGCTCTACTTTGTGGAGCCGCCGTATGAGCTTCAGGCCACCCAGCACTGTGAGAACGGACAGGTAAAGTCAACCATCCAAAAAGTAAATTGATGCATATTTTTACAGTAACTATAAAATACTTTTTTTTTTTTTACCAAATTTTGAGTAAAAAAAATTGTTTCTTAAAACACTACTCACATTTTATCTATTGCAACCACAGAAATGACTGCTTTATTCCAGATTTTATGTTGTAAATTAATGCAAAATAAATAAGTGGAAGCTAAAGGATATATGATTGTATTTTATTTTTTTAAATAAAAATCTTGAAAGTGTTCTGTGCATTTATACTCAGCACCTCTAAACCACGTTTTGCTCCAATTACAGCTGGATTTGTTTTTTTTTTTTTTTTTTACGCTTTGTTTTGTACCGACATCTAGAGTGAACTTTCTGTTGTCTTCTTTGAAAATAACTTTTTAAGATCAATCCGGTCAGATGAAGAGTAGTCAATATTAACTTTTACCAAAGATTTTCAATTGAATGTAGTTTTTGGCTGTGACTAACCCTAACACATGAATATGCTTTGCTTCTAACCGTTTTGTATTCGCTGCGTTTCCGTCACAAATACGTACAAATCTTTTTTATATATATATATATATATATATATATATATATATATATATATATATATATATATATATTCTGCTAATGTCAAAAAAAACATAATTTTGCAAATGCGGTGTCTCCGTTAAATAAAAACTGTGATTAAAATCAAAAATAAAAACAAAACATGGTGGAGACAGATGTAAAAACTTACAAGAGGTATATTGATATTTCAGTGCCCATAATCAGCCATCAGAGGAGACGTTGGCGTCGTATTCAGGCATTGCAGTGACAAGTTTTCTATCTCATGCAGCAATTTGAATTTTGACCAAGAAGTCGAGTAGTGACTGATTATGGTTTAACTTTCTGTAGAAGCCCAAATGCTCTGAAGGCTTTTGATTGGACTGGATTTGTTTCGGAACATCAAAGCAAATACCAAAAATACCTTCCCTACATTTGGTGTTTGTAGAAAACCATAAATTATATTGTTAAATTTCACAATTTTGCACTACTTTCAGTTGAATCTAATACATTTCATTTAGTGGTGTGGGCATCACAAAGTGACGTAATGTCCATTTGTCTGGAAGTTGCTCTGAGTCGTAATGTTGTGTTTCAGTGACAAGTTTTTGTTTCTTGGTCATGTTAGCTCATCACCGGCGTGCAGCAGGCGGCAGAGCGCCACAACCAGGCCTTCATGGCCCTCGAGGGCCGCCTTCTCAACAAAGAGCGCCGCAGACGTAAAGACAAGCCCGGCCACTGGTTCGGTACCAGCACCCCCATCGTCGGCCGAGGAGTGATGCTGGCGCTGAAGGAGGGCCGCGTTGTGGCTGGCGTGTCGCCGCTGGCCAGCGACGACAGCCGCAAGATAGCTCTGGTGCTCAACGGCGCCCAGTACCTGGAGGGCACTCACTACACTCAGGACGGGAGGGACTGCCACTACTTTGTGAAAGTGGGGTCTGCCGACAGCGACCTGCTGGCCCTGGGGCTCACGAACGGGCGGAAGTCTCTGGAGAGCGGCATCAACGTGACGGTGAGCGGCCGGTCGAGGAGAGGCGTGACCGTGGAGTTCGCCGTCCCGTCGCTAGTGCTGAGCATTCGCTACGGGCTCTCTGTGGACGTGGTGGACGAAGAGAAGGTAAGACTGCTGGAGCTGGCCCGACAGAGGGCCCTGGCGGGGGCCTGGGCCAAGGAGCAGCAGCGCGCAAGGGACGGGAAAGGCGGCAGTCGCCTTTGGACCGAAGGGGAGAGGCAGCAGCTTCTAACGGCGGGTCGGGTCCAAGGCTACGATGGCTACTACGTGCTGCCGGTGGAGCAGTACCCAGAACTGGCCGACAGCAGCAACAACGTCCAGTTTCTCAGACAGAACGAGATGGGCAGGAGGTAACAGCCCACCCGAACCCCGCTGACTCTTCCCTTCTCTCCTGACATCTCCGGATTTTGTCCCTTGTTTTTTTTTTTTTTTTTGTTGATTTTTTCCAACCCAGCCTCCTTAACCTTCTTACTCCTCTGAAAACCTACGGAGAACTAACCAACAAACGGGGTTACTCACGGAACGCTGCAGGGACTTTTAAAAAGTATGAAAAACATATTGTTGATTTTACTGCCACAGGCAAAAAAACAAAAACAAAAAAAAAAAACAAATACAAATGTTTAGTCAATTTTTTTTTGTTTTTTGGAAAAAAAAACAAACAAAAAACTTTGATCAACTGACAAAAAAAAAAAAAAAA
The DNA here is from genome assembly GCF_051168715.1 of Poecilia mexicana. Taxonomy (NCBI): domain Eukaryota; kingdom Metazoa; phylum Chordata; class Actinopteri; order Cyprinodontiformes; family Poeciliidae; genus Poecilia; species Poecilia mexicana. The sequence goes on from NW_028263379.1 coordinate 26,947,808, forward strand.
GAAGAAGCACTGAAGAACTCTGATAACTGTTGCTTACCCAATAAGAAGATTCCCCTTTTTAAAAAAGATAGTGATATTTTCGCCCATATTTATTGGGTCACATCGAGAGCAGCCACGACAACGCAGGGAGGAGGGAAGGGCGGGGGTCGCGCGCCGCGGCAGCCTCCGCGAATCGCGGCTTGTCTCGTCTCCGATAAAGAAAACTGAAGGCAGAGGGACCAAAGCGGAGACCGATCCTCCTCAGAGCGCAGCCAGCCATCACCCGACATGCATCACTAAACAGCGACGCCAACGCGAGCCGTCTCCCTGTCTCAGGCCTCCCATTGTCCGTCCACCACCGTCCGTCCAGTTCCGCCGCCGATCAGCCAAGCAACAGGACAACGGCATCCATGAACATCCGAGCTGATGAGGATGAGCTGAAGCATAAACTCAAAAAGAGAGAGAGAGAGAGAGAGAGGGAAAACAAACAAAAAGTCAAAAAAAAAAAAAAAAAAAACGACAGCTATATCTGTGGAAAGTGGCATAGCACCACGTTGTTTATTTTGCAACCGGGGGTGGGTGGGGAGCAGAATCACACACACCCTCCCCGCCCCCCATACATATGTGTCAGACTACACTTAAAAACTTCAGGATGTTGCGTATACCGTAGATGCCGTAGTTTTGTACGTTTCAGTCGCGGTAGAATTGTGAGATTTTCACCAAGGCACTTCTGTACAGCGCGATCAAACACTCAAACACACACACACACACACACACATCACTCACCAAGTCCGACAGACATGCTGAGTTAGTATTTATTTGGTTCGTTTCTTTTTTTATTTATTTATTCTTAGTACTAAATGACAATCATGAATGAGTCACCAGTTCTTATCGAGACGAACATCGATGGACGAGCTTCTTTTGTTTTGTAAGATATGTAATAAATGTTTTTTTTGTTTGTTTTGTTTTGGTTTTTGTATTTGTTTTCGGTTTGCTGACAGGGGAAACAATAGTCAACTGGCAAAAAGAGTAATTTATGTAATGAGGTGTTTTAAAAAGCAGTTTATACTTTAAATAAAGTCTTTAAAACTGTGAAATCTGTTTTTTCGAAGTATATTTCGATGTACAGTGTATAGACTTAACTTTATGCAGCACAGTAGAATATTGTTCAGAATATCAAGTTTTATATTTCTAAGAGGAAGTGGCTTGTAATGTGCGAAACCTTTAGCTGCTCTTACTACTCTAGAGTTTTGTGGCACTCTGATACTCCATTATCTACGATATCGGTCCAAAGTTTCTTTTTTCTTATTCTTTTTCATTTCTGTTTGTTTGTTGTTTGGAAGCAGATTCTTTCTGTCCTAGATCCCAACAGCAGTAGCAGTAATGGATCCCTCTCACTGTGAGGAGACTCGTGCTGGATGTCATAATGTACCAAATCAGTATTATCAGAGGATGATTCTTATACATTCACTGAAACGAGGCTCTTCTGAGAACCTTATCAATAAAACATAATTGTTTACTTCAACTGAGCTTTCATCTCATCTCTTGTGTCTGAGGACGGCGCGCCATCGTCGTTCAGGCACCAGCGGTCCGCTCTCATTAGTTGCTTCTCAGAAGCAATCTTTGGAACCCTGGTGATGCGCTGGAAAGCCAAGGTTTCCAGTCTTTGTTAATTACGCATCATAGTCAAGGAAACGGTAGATTTTTGAGTCAGTTCCTTAAATGGGGACAGGATTATGTGTTTTCCCTGCAGTGCCGTTTTATAGCGCAATCAAGTAACTGTGTTACCTTCAGTTATAAAATGCTTTATATCAAATATCACTTAAAAGACATTTGATGTTATAATGAAATTGGGCCTCTGTCTCTTTAAGAAGGACCTGCTCTTTCTTAAACTCCGCCTCCAGGAAGTCATCACAACGTTTTTTACTAGCGTTTCACTGAGAAATACAGTAGCTCCTATAACGAGCTGGCTAATTGCTGCAAGCTGCTAATGGCTGCTGGCCTCATAGAGGCGGGAGCTCGGAATGAGCTGAATGGTTGCCACGGGAGATTAAAAGATTTCTGAAACATTCATGAGAGAATCAAGGCAACACTCCAGGTATATTTTTGATGACGGAATAACATTATAATATGATGTAAAGCTCAAAAAACATACATAACACTGCCCCTTTAGAACAAGGAGAACGTGTGCTAGCAAACAGTAGCCCCCAGCTTCTGTTCTCAGGAACTATGTGGATGGAACAACACACATTTGGTGCGTAAGTGGGAAGAAAACATTGTACTGGTTTCAAAATTCTTAAATAAACGTGAACAATCCGGGGTCCATATGCCAATTATAGAGCCTCCTTTAACTGCAGCTACCTGTCTGTCGGGATTTGTCTCCAACAATTATTTACATGTTGTAACTTAAATTTGAACCCATTTCTACATTCTCGGAGCTCAAGCTCAGTCAGATCGGAGGGAGAATTTTGTTGAAAATCAGCTTTGAGTGTTGCTTCAGATTTACAATTGTGCTTATGTGTGGTCTTTGACTGGGCCATTCAGGTTGGGATTTGAACACAGGAACTTCTTGCTGCAATGCCACACTGCTACCAATAGAGGTGGGTAGAGAACAAAAGATTTATACTCAAGTAAGAGTAGCTCTACTCAAACGTATTTTTACTCAAATAAAGGTTACAGTTTGCTAAAATGTCCAAGAAGTATTAAATTAATGAGTAACGGATCATAACTGCTAATGTAATATTTTAAAATTATGGATTAGGTGCAAAGTCTGATATCTTGGAGACTAAAGAAAAATACAAATTGATAAAATTATAAAATAAATTTAGGAAGAAACACTTCTCCAAAACAAAACGTATTAAGTAAATGCTTCTAGTAGGTAGCGTATACTGTATGCTAAAACCAGGAGAAATGCTTCTAGTCACAACATTTACTGTTTGCTGTATCTTCACTTGTTCTCCAACAGGCTCAGCGGAAAGAAAATAACATTAATACAATGAAACTGGTGCACAAACAAGAAGTCTCAAACATAAACGTGTGTCTGTATCTGGCATTTTTAGATAAAACGATGATTCAGTAAAGTTTACTCTAACAAGAGTAGCAATGCTTCTTATTATTGCAATATTATTTACACTCACATAAATGTACATCCCCCCCGCCCCCAAAAAAAAAAAGTTATATCGTTACTACCCAGCCTGCTTTGTTCTAAACTTTTCCAATATAATTCTGAGGATGTTTGAAGTCGGCACACACCAGCCTTTTGCACTCTGTATTTTTTTGTCAGGATGGTCCCTTACTTTAGCTCCATCCATTTTCCCATTAGCTCTGTCCAGCTTTCCTGTCCTTGCTGAAGAATCTCCACCACATGATGAGTTTTACATTCTGTTGATCTATTGTGTCATTATTCAGTTACCTAGAGACGTGACAAAAACGCACACAGCTTTTATTACAGCAAAACTGTATCTGAATAAGCTGCAGGGACTTTTGGAAGAAAGGTACTTAGTGTTGTAACTTTTTAAAAAGATATGTTTTCAAGAAAAAAAAAATCTCAGTGCAAATTTCATCCTACAAAAAAAAACATCCAATTGAATCAAACGGTTGTAGCTTCATTATTGAATTGTGGTCAGGGGCCAAACACAAAGTGCTGCAAAAGGCCATCCAAACCTGAGCCCTCAAATTAAAGATTTGATTTTTCTAGATACCCATGCATCTACAATAATGTATTCTTAATGCTTTTGACATTTTTACCAGAGGTGTGAAGTGTAACCAGGAAGCGCATGCTGAACATAAGCTCAACATTTCCAGGTTTCTGCAGCTAGTATTGATCTACAGTCTCTGCACACTCCACTTACATCCATACATATTGCTGCAATCCACCCAATAATTGGAAACGACAAAGTCTTTAATTATAGCAATAAATTATTTTAATGAAAGACTCTCATCCAAAGCAAAAAAAAAGGCATTCACAGACTAAGAGGATTTCTTCCGTTGAGCAAGTACAGTTGTTTTTTTTTTTTTAATGATACTTCCAGATACATTTCCAAGGTTCAGCTTACAAATAATATTAGAATCATTTTTCATAATAATGAAAGCACATTACATTGCAGCCATTAAAAAGTTAACAGTCATCCAAAGAAAGATTACCTTTGTGTTTAAAAATGCATTTCATTTATTTTCACAAAAGACAAAAAACAGAAAAAGTGAAAGTGTGAAAATAAAACTGATACATTTCAAGCTTCTAAACGTCAACCCTCCCAAAGCTCATTAGCAGCCAGGGTCTGGGTGAAATTTGGGAACAGAGCCCCATAATGGGAGAGTAGTCCTTTGTTTGCTAATGTAGCTGAGGAATGGCGGACGAAGGGGAAGGACACAGGGGTCAGGGTTCAACAGGCAGGCAGGCAGGATTTGTTTCTTGCAGAGGTAATCATTGTAAAGTGCCAAAGAGCATCACACTAGATAAGCCTGAGATCCGTGTATACTGAAGGAACAAGCACGTACAATGTGCATCTTTTCTCAATGCGTGTGTGTGAAGGTTGTGTGTAGGTGTGCAATTTGTTTTATAAAAAAAAAAAAAAAGAGCCTCAGATTCATGTTGGTGTTAAGAAGCTCCGTTACAGACCGCTACAAGACAACTTGTGGACAAGTCTACCAGAGCCGAGGACTTCACATTGAGCGGAAAGACTTCCCTATGAGACTGGAGCTTTTGTTTATTGAGAAATAGGAGAGACGATGAGGTGAGGGGGGGGCAGAGGTGAGACGGAGCCAGGTTTTAAAGGCAGAAGAAGAAGAAAGGGGAAAGGTTGATGAGGTTTTCAGCTTACAGGAGACTAATAAGGCTGAACAAAATGAAGGAGGACGTTATGTCAGCATGTCCCAGAGACAGCAGCAGCACAGCGCCGTCCAGCAGGCCGTCAGGCAGGTGTCCGCCGTGTCGTCCCTTCTCCTGTCCTCCACCACATACACTGAGAGGGAAAGACACGCGGAAGGTTAGAAACGATAAGGCAGGGCAAAGGAAATTGGTGATTTATTTCTATTCCTCCCAAAACAAGTAGCCGAAAACCAGAGATATTTCCCAGAATTACTCTGTCAGCGAGTTCAAGGGTAACCAGGGGCCGATATGATTTCCTCTAATTACATTCCTCATAGGAGGCACATCTCCATGGCGATACCATGGCAGCCGAGATCCACAATCCAGCAGGAGCAGAGTACTCTTTGTACCGCTGGCCGCATTTAATGAGATTTCAGCGTAAAACAGTAAAACTTTCCTTTACTCCACATGGACAGCAGAGATTTTCCATCTCCTCCAGTCAACAGGTTTTAATTAGAAACATTAGAAGAGAGTGTTAGACATGTATGAAGTTTAGCAGATGTTCACAACAGGAAACTAGAAGAAAAAAAAAAATCCAACACAGGTGCTGAATAAATGGATCTCCCCTTCCTCGTTTGTGTGATTAATCATTTATGTAGAGCAAACCAGTCATCCAGCCTTTAACAGCCTGATCCGCCTCGGGTCAGACCGTAAACAGAAAGCAGCTCTGATAACGATGCAATGATCTGATTAGTGCCAAGCCCAATATTTAACAACTCTTGTCTTGATCTAAATGTCTCACAGCCAGAAGCCTGATCAACCAGAGAATGCTTATCTTGACTTAACTGCATCTGCAGATGCACCCCACCACCTTTTATAAAACGTCTCGATGTTAATTATGCTCTCTGTTCTCTCTGGGATGCTTTACATTGAACTTTATGTTTCGCATGTTGTTCTAACACGACCGATGAATTAACGCACCTCGATTCTAAACTCAAGCATGAGGATCCCCGACTACCTGAACTCTGATCAGTTTTAACATTTTGGTGGAGCTGAAACCGTTCTTAATAGACAATCCATAAATCTGTATAATTAAATGTACCTTTGAGATTTTTATTTTTCCGTTTTGCTTTTATAAAAAACTGAGGAGCACCGGAGCTCCAAACAGCTAAATGAAACAATTTGTTTCATTGTTTAACAATGCCTTACCCTTCTGCGACAGATTAAATTTAATGAAGTGAGACTACAGGAATAAATAGAGTTCAACATTAAGCAGAAGGTTAATAATAAGCTCCTGAAACGGCGTTCCCAAAGCTCTGACATCAAACCTATTAAAATTCAGCGGACTATGTCTAAACGCCAGGTGTAAGCAATTAAACACGCCAGCTGAGATAAACCTACAACTGTCTGCCATGAAAAGCGATCCATGTCCAGTCAGAGTGACGCCAGAAGCTTGCTGATGGCTACAAATCACACAATCAAGGTGAGTTTGACCTGAATGACAATAGTGGGGATTTCTGTACCGTGTTTTCCAGACTATAAGCTGCACGTTTTAAATTTCTCTGGCTGATCATTGGCTGGTCAATACGACAGGTGTGACTTATTTGTCTTTTGACTTGTGCAGCTTGTAGTCTTGAAAATACGGTATATATTTAGGCCTATTTGACGTGTGGATTAGAGAAAATCCACCAACAAACTGATTCGTAAGGAGTTTTTAAACTTCAGCAAAGATTCAATAAAAAAAAAAGATTTAAAATCTGAATTGTTGACCTGATTTTTATGCTTGGATACGGAAGTTAGTATATTTTATTGACTTTAATAGACTAACACGTACTTGTTTCAGATAGGGGTGCACTGATTGCAGTTTTACCAATTTTGACCCACCAATTTCAATGTTGGCCTACACCAATTTTTTAGACCTTACACTGTTAATTAAGGTCGCCAAGTTGACAAGAGTGGGGGGGATAATTGTTAACTTAGTAATTTATCAATTATTTTCAGACCTTTGTAGAGGGAGATCACATCGGTTCCACATGTAACCATCAGCCGATTAAGGAAATCAATCAGCAGGTCGATTATTGGTAACCCCTTGTTTCAAAGTTATGGGTTTAGAAACACAACAAACTACAAAAAGCTGTAATGGGTGACTCAAATAACTAAGAATGTAACTTAAGAAAGAAAGTAAAGCACAGTTAACTGCATTTTCTCCAGAAGATTGAGCAAACGCTCCAGGAAACGGTTTGAGTCATTTCCTGTAAAATGGTCCGAGTAGCTTTTTAAAATTTAATTTAGCATCTTAAATTAAGCTCCACCCCACACTGTACGATGGGCAATAAAAACACGTCATCTTTCTGCAGACGAGTTGAAACGTCCTACTTATAATTGCTCATGTTCTTGATCACAATGGCAATGTGTCAATCAAGGATTGTTTTGTGTCAAAACTTTTGATTTGAAAAATCAAAACCAATGACGAGGCTTAAATACATCCAACACTTAGGCCTTCTGTGACTCCGCATGTATAAAAACCAGAAAAGGTGAGCTGGAGGGCGTTGTTGTGGTTCTGCCATTAATACGTCTCTGCAGTAGTAGCAGTCGCAGGGCCATATTGGTGAGCATATGTAAAATGAGATATGGCACGTGCAGCACTCCATTCGAACTAATAATGCTGTTGAGACTCGGAGAGCTCCGCAGCAGCAGCGCTCATTAACGTGGTGCTGCACAGCCTGTTCTGTGGATAACTAAGGGGAAACAGCGGCAGCCTAATGAAAATGTCCCATTTGCCCAAGAAAGTGCAACAAATGTGTAAAAAGGGCCAAACATGCCCTTTAATCACACTAGAGACAAAAACCCAGTGTTCCTAGCTCAAACGTACTGCAGGAATGTAATTTAAGTAAAATCATGCAGGAAAAATTAAAGGTTGGTAATATTTAACAGCCTCCATTATTGATATGATTTATATATTTTTGTTTGTGTCTACTTTACTTTCTCTAGAACAGTCATCTAAGCGATTACAGAGCATTTAACATGCTAGTCCACTCAGCACTGTGCTTCCTATATCATCAATGGTATCAAATATCTTCTGTTGACTATTACAATACATCCCATATTCACACTATAGAGGGTTTTGCACACCACTCACCTGTGTTTTTTGGGGCTTCCCCATACATGGGTCCAGGAGGGGGTCCACCCTGCCAGGCATACTGTGGCTGGCCTGGATACCCCTGGAACGGGGGCTGACCTGGGCCAGGATAGGGACCTCCTGGACCCGCTGGACCAGCGGGGTAGTTAGGGTAGGCCGGGTTAGGCTGGTCCATGTTCACTGGGTATCCCTGTGGAGGATAACCTTGGGGTGGGTAGCCCTGAGGAGGTGGGCCCTGCCCTGGGTAGCCTGGAGCAGAAGGTCCACTGCCTGGGTACGGAGGCGGCTGCTCGAAATTCATCTCTGGGCTGAAGAGTCACTGTTTAAAAATAAGACAAAATAACTTTTTAGTCCACACTTAGTACAAATTACCACCACAAAATTCGGTGTCTCTTTGGGATTCTATGTGATAGGTCGACACATGGTCGACCGTAAATGTAAAGTGGGAGGAAAATGATACAAGACTCATGTTTTGTAAGTAAATGTTTGAACAGTGATGCTGTTACTGCTGCATGTCGAAAGAAGAAAACGACTAGAAGTCCAGCCCAGCGTTTAAGGGACTCAGAAAACAGCTAACACACCATCCCCATTAAGAAACACAGTAGTGGCAACATCATGCTGACTTGACGCTTTTCTCTGTCCAGTTAGAGTTAGAAGCTTCAGAAAACTAAAGACTAGGTCCAGTTCCAGAGGGATTTAGCTGGGGTTGCTGTGGCTGACTGTGGGGTCACACAGTAAACAGGCTTTTTATTTAATAAAATACATAAACATTTGTGGAACCTTTCAAGTAAAATAACCAGGTTGCTTAATAATACAAGCACAATGATGGAAACGGTGACATTTACATGTTTCACCAAAAAATGCTGAGTAATTACAGTCATATTAGAATAAACTTTAGTTCATGGATAGCAGGAGTCTATCCATGGGTCTTCATTACTAATCCAATGTTTCTGATCTCTGACGTCCATTTCTATCCGGTCAGTTAAACATCGCATGCAAAAAGTCAGAAACGCCTGAATGGACTGGACTTGTTTTTTAATGTGGCAGGTTTGAAACTGAAATGAACAAACTCAGCATACAAACAAGAATGCAATAATTTTTCCTTAATATAAAATTTGAACATATCCTACTACATCATTATAAAATAAATGTCCATTCCAAAATACTGCAAATAATTCCACTTTAAATTCAATCTGTTATCCAATTATGAATTTAGTTGGGACTTACAAGGAATACTTCTTAATCTGACCACAGATACAGAACACGACACCTTGCTGTATCAGTCTCTTGTGACATACTCTGCTATCTCTGTAACACACTGGCTGAACATTATTTCCTAGTTTTCTTAAAGGGCCAGCACACCCATTTAAACTAATGACAGAGCCAGAACAGAAACAGTATGCTGCTGCCTGTGCTAGATGCCATACAGGCAAAACATATTGTGGGGTGTGAATGAGAGAGTAATCCTGAAATGTCTGTAAAAACCCTGTCCTCGTTACCTCTCTGGTTTTTCCTCCAACAGACGTTTTCTTTTCTCGGCAGGTTCTAATTTCTCCTCACGCGAGAACACCCTGAGTCATTGTCCCTGCTGCTGGCCTCCGCTCTGATGTCGCCTCCCTTACTTTGCTCAATTGTAACAAAAAAAAAGTAACTTCTCTTTCCACATAGTTCTACACAGAAATGAAAAAATATTGTGTTTATTCCTGGCAATAAATTACCAGCAAGGGATGTAACATAGATAACAAAATCAGTAAGCTTGTTACGAATATTAGCATGACATAACGACGGGTTAACGGGTAATCATTTAGCTAACATTATTTGAATCCAACAGCATAACTTGATTCAATTAAAAAAAAAGAGTATTGATCTGCAGGACAAATTAAATGTTGCAACCCGTTAATTCAAAATTCTTCAGAGTGACTGTAGATGTTGAGAGATGGTGAGGAAAGATCTCCTGTAGCAGTCTGTATTACAGCCAATTTGAAGAAGCCTCTCACTAAAGAGTCTGTCTCTTGAAGAGGATGCTAAAGGTTGTCTATAATTTTCTTGATTTCATGTAAAATCCTTCTTTCACCTCCCTTCACAAGTGAATGCTCACGTTGCATTTAAAGACAGCTCAGACATAACACACAACAGATTAAACTGTTGTAGTGGATATGTCCTCAGTGTAGTCCATCTCGGCAGAACCTGGGTACCTGAGTGGGCGGGCCTGGCCCCCCAGTGGCATCCGCATTGGTGCAGAATCAGAATAAGACTGGGGTTCACACTCCAGCAGCACAATGATCCCAAACGCACAACAAAGAGCATTCTGGTGCTAAGTTAAAAGAGCCTAGTCAAAGTCAGGACCCAAATCCAATTACAAATCTGTGGCATTTTTGTTGTACCCACTCAGTAAATTAAATATCCAGCCAATCAGACTGTGAATTGAGCCATCTGGCAAAGAACAATGGGCCAACATTTCAGTCTCTACCTGCTCAGAACTGGTTTTCTTCCACTTCACAAGTAAACACAACTTGGTGTTGGTCTGTGTTTAGGAAAATTCTTTTGATAATTAGTGAAACACTGAGTCAATCAAAGAAATGAGCATTTGTTTTTAGGTGTTTAATTTTGAATAATCAGAGATCAGGCTAGAGGGAGAGATGGAGAAGAAAGAGGAAGAAGAGGGAAGAATAAGTGAAACTTATAATTCTGCTTTCGTATCTTTTCAGTCACGTACACGGTGCCTTGCACCCGTCTCTCCCTCGCAGGGAGTTTTTCTTTGTTTCTCCCACTCTGATTAATTGGTACTTCTACCCCCAAATCAAACTCAGTTCAAAAGAGTTTTGGTTTTGATAAAGAGAAGAAAAACATCTCCTCTGACACGCCTGTTAACAGTTCCACAGGAAGAACACTGGCTCGGAAACCTTCATTATCAGTTCAATCTTCCCAGTAAATACGCCAAAGTTTTATTTTCCCAGACATCCGTCGCATCAAATCCCAATAAAATACAACTTATAGTTGTAATGAACCAAATAGTCAGCAATAATATACATCACAAAACTACTAGATATTATTTTTTAAATCTGTTATAACGTCAAGCATTCTTATGCAAGACTGAGAGAGACATGATTCCACCTAGCCCTACATTCTGCTGTAAACAATGAGAGTAGAGCACACAGGAGTCTCAGCTGTCTCCGTTGCCCTTTCTTCCTGTAGGATGGTTAGGTAACCTCCAGAGACACATTAGGTAATGAATTCTCCTGAGCCCAGATAAGACATCCTACCATTCTCGGGAAGGGACAAAAATGATAAAACCGTTTCCCAGCACAGAAAAAGTACACATTATGATCACCGACCAGTTTGTTCCTGCACAGAACGAAAACTCAGCCACATGCAGCAGAGAAAATCCCCGCAGATTGTTTTCATGACTGCCGAAGGCGTCTCACAGCTCAGTGGTCAATCACAACTGCACCAGAGATAAGTACCATTAGCTTACGCTTCACAGAGACTCCAGCGTACAAAATGAGGCTGCTGAAATTAACCATAGGGAACAGAAGAGTTAAAAAAAAGAAAAAAAGAATGTGACCATAGACGGCCTTCGCTGGTTGCACTTTCGCACCTCATTTTCCCTTTTCGTTCACACACAAATGTGAGAAGCCCAACTAGATCACACATTTCGCATTACGAGGGCTGTGTGAAACGTTGTGCAAATGAGGGAGAAAACTCAAACACAATTCCAGGTAAAGCTTTTTAATGTTTAAGCTTTTCTGAGTGAGTTCAATAAATACCTGAAGGTTTTTCATTCCACTTGAATGAAACACCTTTGTTCAAGTGGAACGAAGGTTGAAGGCAAGTGGATTTTTACAGCTAACCGGTAATGGCTTGTGATGAAACAGATCCGAAGCTCATCACGAGCCACCGTGATGTCCGTCGCCGCATTTACGTAAAACATTAACAATGGAAGAAATGGGGGTAGACGGAAATCTGAATCTCTGCCTCTCCTCCTGGGATTTCTTCGTCACATTGTATGTACACTGTAAACACCTCCTGGTTATCTTAACCACCTGCTTTCTGTGTCAGGAGTTACATAAATAAAGATGCTGAAAGAAAACCTCTTATTCGTGTGTGTGTATTTGTTTTCTGCTCTGGAAAAATTAATACTACCAATATTTAGGTCAAAGTACAGTTTCCAAGGACTCCTTACATATTATCAGCAACTAGTTTTATTGTGGCTATTGGGGAAATATGCCAAGATGATTGGTACAACACATGCTTATCTCTTAAACACGGTACGTTTGTGAAACATGAACTGATGTAATGGAAAACAGGCTTTGCAGCGTGGTGCTTTATAATCAATGTTTGGAATAGGTATAGTGTTTATAAGATACAAAAACAAACATTTTCAACATGATTAAATTTCCTTTATTGCTGCAAAAAAATAGTAAATCATCACTGTTACACTAATGTTGTCTAGAACATTTATAAATTGTCGTTTTGACACTGATTGGAGATACACAACCATAAAATTGGAGTTGATTACCAATCTCTGATTGACGTCAAGTCAGATTTCTCTATAAAACTATGATATGAAAAGATATAATCATACAAAATATTCTCTCTAGCCGTTCTGCCTATGAGCATTCATTATATATACGCTAGGAGGCAAGGGAATTTTTAGATCATTGTATGCGAGTACAACAGGGCTTTACAATGTTGGCATTTTTTATTAAAAATAAAGACATCTTAGCACTCCTGGCATTACTAAAGCAGCAGTTTATGTGTGTATTCCCATGCTTGAAACTATTCTGAGATATATTTAGCCTTTATATCATTAGCTGAAAATCTCACTCCCTTTTGCAGCCTGAAAAAACTATGCAACATCTAAATGTGTCATAAAATACAGTTTTGTTTCTGAAAATGTCTTACTGCGCTGTCCCTAACACCGACGCAAAAAATAGTTACAATTTAGTCGTCTTTCAGGAGGAACAACTTCAACACCGAAAAATTGTTTTAAGTCCAAACAGTAAGTGAGCAGTGAGAGTAAATAAAGCCAACAACCCGTTCGTTCTTCTCGACAGATAATCTCTGTGTCCATCTTCTCCACTAAACCGCCTGAATTTTGCAGTAGTTTGTGAAGAATACACCTATTTGCAGTTATTTTTACATAATAATACACACAGAAAAAGACAATACCAATTGGGTTTTTAGTAGAGACTGTGCAATAAGCATTTCAGTTGGATTAGCTTAGTTACCTTAATACAAGGTTGGCACTAATTTGTACACAATGACTATGTTTTTCATAGTCTGAAATACTTCTGAATGGATAATTTGCAAAGCAAAGTTGTAGGAGCCTTCTTGCAACCAGCTGATGAGCACTTCTTCAGCGACGTCAAGCTTGCAGAACCATTTAGATTTCACTGGTTGCACAGTTTAAATGAATTGACGATTTACACTGCATTGTGTACAACAAATTGTGGGATAGCAGAAAAAGTTAACCTCTTAATTACCTTACATTGGCTAAAACATACCAGAATCCTCAATTTAAAAAAAATTGCTTGTAGTAATTACACGGCTTTATTAAATGCTGCCAATCGCTGCATTCTGTTATTTCTGTAAACAGAAGTATAACACATCATTGGTAGGGACAGCAGCGTCCCTAGCAACGGTGCCCCTCTTACTGATCAGAGGTCGCAAGATTTTTGCCTTACGGTTTATTTCTATTGTAATTATCCAGGTCCAGAGTAATACTGATGGTTAAATAAATAATTTTAACTTGTTACAGGGAGGGACAAAGTCCATCTTCTACCACCAGTATCCTAGATCGCGTCTCTAGTGCCACATTCGCTTGTTTGTGACACAGAAGACTAGATAAGTATACATATTGTAGCATCATATATGATAAGTAAGGTTTTCCATGGATACATAGATTGATTTCTTGTCGGCTTCATAATCAAAACACGCATGACCGAGAACGATTAGTGATGGACAGATTTATACACTAAATGACGCAAAATAATGAAATCAGTGAAAGTCCCATCTTGATCAACATTGTCTTAGAATAAGATTTTTTTTGTTGTTTTTTTTAAATACTGATATGAATATGAACGTTAGATTCACACACAAACTTTTGACAGTTATGTTACTCCATACAAGGGCACCTTGATCCTAATAACAACCACAAGTCTAGTTTCAACATTTCAGCACCAAAGTGACGCTGGAAAAACCTCAACCTTTTACCGGTACATTCCTGCTTTCACTATGCCAACAAGTCGAATGCAGAAAACAACAACAAAAGAAAAAAAAACTGATAATCTTCTGGTGTTAGATTACAGGGTAAACACTGAGGTGGAGTTTCATTCAAAAGAAAGCCCTAATGTCTTACACCAATGAGGATCTATGCCAACACTAAAGTTTGTCTTTTGGCCCACTGTTTTGTGTCTTTTCTTACATAAAAATAGTTCAAGTCAAGAATATGTTGCAAATGGACCAGAAATTAACTGAATTTATTTTATTGAGCCTATTTAAGTCCAGACTGAGAGCACTAGAGGACTTCTTTAAATTGTGACTATTTTTAATAATTATTTGTATGCTGTTTTAATTGTGTAACTATTTGGAATTGATTTATAACCTTTGCTGCCTCTTGGCCAACACTCTCTCAAGAAAGGTTATGGAGTTTTTAATCTCAGTGGGACTTTCCTGGTTACAAAAAAAGGTCAAATAAAATGAATAAATAAATTTGGTTTAAAAAAAAATGTTTGAATTCATTCAGTACTCAAAAGCACTGCTTTGCGTTTGCGTATCTAATCTACGTGACTGGTCTCTCCTTCATTTGCATGGGTGTCACCTGTTTTATGTCTTTCCACTCTGAACAGCAGATGTCTGTGGGTTAGCTCAAACCATGTTTTCACAACACGATCTTGGTGATATCACAAAAAGACACATACACACAGGGAGGAAAGTTCATCTGGGGGATCTTTGAAGCCATCTGGAATAGGCCCAGTCAGCTCCAGTTAAATATAGCCAATACTGTCATCACTGAAACTGATAAACCCAGGTTCACGGTACCCAGGTAAAAGCTAAGGCAGTTTCCTTTTACAACAAAGCCAGAGATTTCCATGAAATAGAGCAGCTACTGTAACTTAGCAGCCCATGTTTTCTTTTCCCAGTCTCCAGGGACATAAGGGCACAAGGTAAGCTGTATTTCAAGACACCCCTTTGGAGCTCATTAGGAGGAATCACCACAAATATTTTTCACACACGTTTGTGAGCACATTTCACCATTTGCTCACTCACTAGAGTTAAGCAACTAATAAAACATTTAAGACAAACGAAACCAAGATACATGATATTGTTCTGTTTAGCTGCTTAGCAACACTAATTTGACTGAAAATTGCTATAATGCGTTTATTTAATGTCTCCATACTAGCTTTGTTTGTATTTCTAGCTAATAATCATATTTATGACTCGTATCAAATATTAAGCTAGCCTGTCAATATTAGACATGCGTAACACGGTACATCCAGGCCATAACCCTGCCCAGAGGTTCAAATTGAAAAGGCTCCTAAATACATAAATACTGAAGTTAACGGAAACAATGAACCGCTTACCTTGAAACAAAACGGCTCCGATATTTCTATGAACGCAGTGATGTTAGCTTAGCAGCAAACTCACTCTCCGGTGTTGTTTTCTTTACAATTTTACCGCAATGAGCGACCCCCTTCTGAAGCCCAGTGCGTGCAGCCGTAGCTGAACGTGACGTCATTTAGAAGGGCGTGTCTAATAATAATAGAAAAAAAAAGCTCTGAAAGAAAAAGCAGATGATTGGCGGTTGACACGGCCATTGGTCACAGCGTCCAATCAAAAACGAGAAAGAAGAAACTGTGACTCCTGATCATTTGACTTGATGAAAGATTAAACAGACCCACTTCCACATCATCCAGTGGATGACGAAGCAACACGAGGGAAAGGAAAGAAGCTGAGATGAGTGACTAATTTGTGTTCATCAGTAGAGGCTCAGCTTCTTGCTTTTACATTTAAATATGAGGGTAACATAAATTTGGCATCAATTCCTTCATTAGTATTTTTGACACAAATTCCATACATAAATGTAAAAAAAAATCCCCTGGCAGATTATTTAACTTATAAGCCATATTTTCTATATCTTAAGTGGATAAATTAACATTGAGGAATTGACTTTAAAAAAAAAAAACAAGCTCATATATATTGGTCATATATATTGGTGAAAAGTTACTTGTAAGTCCACTTGAAATAAAACAAAACTAAGTACGACGGAGAAATATTGCCATACAAAATATATATTGAGAATTGATAGCATTACGAGAATAAAACGCAACTTATGTTGGACATTGGTAAATTTAAAACAACAATTAAGCATTATCTTTGGACATATTTTTATTAAAACCTACCTGAAATTTGTTCTGGCCTGGCAAGTCCTCATTGTTTAAAACCAAAAATCTTCTAATTGTATTTGAGAGGAACAGATGTTTGTGATGTTGTCCATAAGAGGGCGCCAGGGCTCTATGTCATTTGTGTAATTGTGTTAATTAGGACTGTTGTAAATGATTATTTTAGTCGAATAATTAATGGCTTGTTCTGACAATCGGTTAATCAAATAAAAAATATTAAACAAAAATATTGGTAAATACTGATGTAACTGAAGTATTCATATCAGATATCAATATTGGCCTAATTTTTCATAGCTCA
Organism: Poecilia mexicana; assembly: GCF_051168715.1. Classification (NCBI taxonomy): domain Eukaryota; kingdom Metazoa; phylum Chordata; class Actinopteri; order Cyprinodontiformes; family Poeciliidae; genus Poecilia; species Poecilia mexicana. The sequence goes on from NW_028263379.1 coordinate 26,964,436, forward strand.
ATTTTTTAAGTCAACCTGGACAAAAAATACACAAACATTTGAAATGATATTCAACAAAATAATAAAGCATAAATAATGAAGCAGCAAGTCACAAAGACATTAAAATACATGCATACTCCTATATGTTATGTATCGACCAGTAAATTTAACAGATGAACTCTCATTTTGCATTGTCTGTAACATTACATAGTCTAGAGCCGGGGCTGTCAACATTTTTCAGCCTGGGAAGCCTAAACCAATTTTTGCTCACTGGGTGAATGTGACTGAAATGTATGATTTTATGTCTTTTTTTACCAACATGAATATTTGTCGCATTCATGTTAACCTGTATTTAAAGACGTAACTTAGAAGTTTGTACAAAAAATGTGTAATTAATCTGAATTCTCACTATCTCCTTGCAGTGTCTCTGTCACTCCATTAGAGGTCGCAATCGCTCCATTGAGGACCTGATTTAGACCATTTACGCATAGAGGAACAGTTCTTAATTTAATTGTGCAAGGGGAACCGAACTGTTTGTGTGTTTTTTTTCTCAGACCTATAACCAGTACACTATTTAATATTCCAGTGTGTTTCAAAACTTCTCAATGTTCATTGTTTTTCTAACCGGCTCAAACTGGCACCTTCCTCACTTTGTGTTTTTCAGCTGCTGCTTCTCAGCAATTTGATCCAAATCTGACTGACAGGTTCCACAGCAAAACTGTCAAGAAGTGGCTTCGCTATCCACCACAGCGGGAGTAAGGCATCGCAATGAACCAAAGTGATGCCAACCAGAGTCAAACTGGTTATGCAGCTTGCACTGTTTCTCTGGTTCATACAGTACAAAGCTTAAGCTCATGGATGCTGTTCTTCCATGAACAATAGGAAGAACAGCGTCCATGACTCCTTTTTGGCTGTCATGTTTGACACAGCCAAAAAGGAGTCAAACATGTTTCCAGGTCTATGCCTGTTTTCTTAAATAAAATGTAATATTAATGCCATGTTGTCATTTTTTAAGCTTGTGTCACACACATCTTCAATCTTCATTAAGATAATTCTAAATGACAAAATACTCATCATCTGCCAACAACATTGTGTGTTTAACACCAGTGAAGAAACATTTATTGGTATGTTATAATATAGACCTACCAGACCAAAAAATGTATATGAATCAATATTGATTGCTTAACTTTCATACAATATAAAATTAATATAAATGTGCATGCAGATCCACATTCAGATGGTGGCTAAATCAACATTGATATGGTGTCAGTTATAATTGAAACCATAATGTTGATTCAACCTGAAAGTCACTGACCACGTTCAATAACGTTTCAATGTCAGACTTCATTGTGGGTTCAATGTTTCATACCATTGTTTCAATGTTGATTCAGTCATATTTTGCCATCTATAATTCGAATTATTTTCATAAATCACAAAATAACATTACATCCGTCAAAAGTTGTCATCCAACAGATTACCTTTGTTTAAAAATGTATTTAATTTATTTGAACAAAAAAGACAAAAACAAAAATGTGTGAAAATAAAATGGATACATTTCAAGCTTCTAAATCGTGGCTTAATACCAGCCAAGGTCTGGGTGAAATTTGGGAACAGAGCCCAATGAGGGGAAACGATTGTTTGGAAGCTGGGTTTTGGCCTCTGTGTGGGTTTTTCCTGTTCCTCTAGTCATCCACCTGAGGGAGCCTGGGAGTTGCTGAGCCACTGGAGGGTAGATTTGCTGTGTGTTCAAATGCACCTGCAATCAATCAGCCTCATCTGGCTGAGTATAAGAGGATCTGCTGCAAGTCCTCCAATGCCTTCGATGGTTTTCTCACCAGCTTTCTAGTGACAACTCCTTGTGTTGCCCTAGAGCCTCCCCATGCCTTCAAGATTCTCTGTGATAATTTATGCTTTAATTCCTAAGGCTGGCAATGCTCTGCTTTTCTTGCTCCCTGTTGGCTCTGTGTAACCTGTCCGTCGTCCAACGATTCCACCATCCAGTAGCTCTTATCTGATCGCTCCAAGAAACCTTTTTCGCTCCCAGCTCCAGGATTTCCCTACACAAAGACCCAAGTCCAAGATTCCACTCACCTCCCCCTGATAGACTATCTTCATCATCCTCAGTTAGATCAACGTTCATAATTGCACTTAACTTCCCTGCTCAGGTTATTCACCTTTTCCCCGCTCTGTTTCCAGTGTTCCTGTTTGCTCCTGTCTCCAGAACCCCAGACAATGACGCACATTTTATTATTGTTCAATAAATTTTATTTTATTTTTTTTATTTTTCTTGAGAGTGTTCTGCATGTGGACCAAAAGCATACCCAAAAACATGACAGATGAGATGTCTGGTTTACATTAGACTAGAGTTCATCCAACTAAGGCTGCAGCAAATTCAAGATACAGCAACAAAAGAGTATATTCAGAATGCGCAGACAGCAGCGTTCAGTGTCGTCCTGTTTATTGCCTGGCTGTATAATCACTGAAAAGGAAACATTTAAAAAGTTAGAGAAGATAAGACAAAGGGCAAAGGAAATCAACAATGCAAATAGTGATTTTTTTTTTTTTTGCTCCTCAAAAATGATGGAAAACCAGAAGTATTTCTGAGAATTAATTTGTCAGGACACCAGCAGAGCATTCAACGATAACCAAGGCTGATATGACTTCCTCTACATAGCACTCTGCTTCCCATGTTATTAATGGTATTTTATTTTATTTTTTTGTATGTACGATACTGGATGGTACCATCCAGTATCATATATGCTTATCCTTAGCATATAAGGATAAGCGTATATCCTTATATGCTAAGGATATATGCTTAGCATATGGGCTGCTGGTCCCCATCTCCAACAGTCAACAGGGGAGATGGACAGGTCACCAGTCCAACGCAGAGACAAATAGGACAAACAATAACGCCACTTAACTTGATAGTCATGTTTTGGACTGTGGGAGGAAGCTGGAGTACCTAGAGAGAACATGCAGAAAGATCCCAGGCCAGGATCTGAACCCAGGACCTTCTTGCTGCAAGACTACAGGGCTACTAACTGCACTACTGTGCTATACCATTGATAACATGATATACCATGACTGACTATGACTCTACATTCCATATTCAAGTAGTGTCCAAAGTAAGTTCTTAAAGACCTGAATCATGGTTTAGTTCTTTCCTTGGTTCACCAAATTATGGTTCATTAGAAGGCCTCTGCAGAACTTTGACATTCTGAGGAGGTGTGTCTGTAAATTTCTTTACAGAACCAACTTTGTAATCTGAACTTTACTTTAATCTGTAAAATTCAGATTACATAATTTACACATTAAAGCCACAGAATAAACCTTCATAGAGGGAAATAAGGTGGTGAACAAAGACATCTGGAATGACTTCACATTTGACATGTTTCACACATTCACACTGCCAGGGATGCCCTTTACTTCCTGTATTGTCACCCCATAAAGGATCATAGTGCTATAGCCAGAGTGATGACAGAATGGAAGAGGTGTCGGCTCAGCACAGTGTGTTGTTGCAGGTATGCAGAACCTGTTTGAGCTGGAGCAGTGTTTTTTTGGGAGGGTGGCAGGCTTAGAACTGAAAGTCTTTCTTTTTCATTTGAATCAGCTGTGTTGGACGACATGTCTAAAACTGGCAGTTCACTGGCACTGAACATCCATGCCATATTCACATTACAAAAGATTGTGCACACCACTCACCAACGTTCTGTTGCGCTGCAGGAGCTTGACTTTGGTCAACATGGTAGATCACTTGGTCACCGTTAACATAGGCTTGGTTTCCGTACATGTTTTCTGCGACAGAGAAGGGGACAGAGATAATCAGACGAGTAATTTTTTTCACCAAGTAAATATTTTTTCTTGGAGCAATCACTCTGTAGAATGACTGATAGCCAGAACTAAATAGCCAATAATACAAAGCAAATATATTTAACAGTTATTGAGGTACTTCAACATGTCTACAATGTGAAAACATATTCAACAGAACATTCGGTAACACTTTATTTGAAGGTGTGTGCATAAGACTGACATGACACTGTCATAAACATGACATAACATCTGTCATGAACATGAACGAGGCTTTATTAATCTTTATGACAGTTGTCATGAAGTGTCATTTGGTAAATAATGACACTTTTAATGTAAATAATGTAAATTATGATAATTTAATGCAAAGTTGGCATTTTTAATGGACTTTTAATGGAACTTTTAGAGCAACTTTGCATTAAAAGTGTCATTATTTACTGAATGACACTTCATGACAACTGTCATAAACATTAATAATGACTTCTTCATGTTCATGACAGATGTTATGTCATGTTTTTGACAGTGTCATGTCAGTCTTATGCACACCCCTTCAAATAAAGTGTTACCGAACATTCCTAAGGGGAAAAAAACTTGATAATGTTCTTTATACATCTTCAATGTGATGTATATGTAGGCCGTTGTTGATTTGTGACTTTGTTGTGAATGTTTTTGTTATATATTGTGAGGGTTTTTAATCACCGGGATTTATGTGATACCTCTATGAGGGATCATTTTCAGAAAATACTGCACCAACCTACGCATCTAGTGTAAAACTCACACCGCTTGCTTGACTCATGTGCATTCAATGCAGACTTTAAAGTGTAACTAGTCCCCAAATCAACTCATTTTGTTGACAAACTGTCTAAAAAGTTTATTCATGTATCTGTTCAAAAGTTGACATTGTCACATATATTTGTTTAGTTCTGCAAGATTTTACTTCTAGAGGCCTTCGACAGAGCTGTAGTCTTAGAGATGTACTCTGAGTGTCCTCCTCACAGAGCATCCCTCCCTTCCGCCTCCTCCACTAAGCTCCTTCAGACTAGCAGCAGCGGCAATTAACAAACACCTGGTGGAACTGTGTGTTTGCTAATAGGAACTTCTTCTCAGTGCAAAGTTCCTAAGGATGGTTGTAAATGGCTTAATGGAGAAATGATATATATGATTTTGATGACATGCTAAGGGTGGAGTGTCAAAAGAGCAGGTGCTTCTTAAAGAGACGGAGGTCCAGTTTCAAGGTGTTAAATAGTGAAATCAAATCTCATTAAGTCATGTTAGATATATGCAACATTTTTATGACAACAGAAGGTAACATAGTCTTGACTGTGCTATGAAATGGCTCTATGTGCCTGGAAATACATAATAGTACCCCTTTAACTGTTAATATATGCAATTATTAAATACCATAATCCTCTTGGAGGTGGGGAGGAGATTGTTAGTGGAGCTGGTAAGTAATACACTGTTCTGGTTATGTTATCCTCCTATTCTCTGCGTCAGGAGTTTTATAAGATACAGAAAGAAAATTACTGATTCCCAAATGTGCCAATTTATTGCTTTTGTTACATGTTAACATCTGGAACTAGTTTTATTGTAGATGATGGGAATACTCTGTGTTAAGAGTAAGTTAATTGGTACAATACATGCTTATCTCTTAAACACAATAAATCTTTGAAACATGAAAATGTGGGGAAAAAAGAGTTCTAGCTTCATAAAAGATGTTTTGGAGTAACCATCTGCTGGTATGAGATTCTCACAGTATGAAACCCATGATTAATAATCCCACATTATTTCAGTATTATTTCAATGGAAAGTCCCCACAAATATTGCCACGCAAACATGTATGTGTGTGCGTGTGTGTCTGCAGTCTGAATTTGAGCAGTTTTATTATTTAATAGGTGTGATTGAGGCTGCCAGTAATCACCTAAGTTTAAGCAGTGAAGCAAAGTTTATTCACGTCTTCCTCGACTGTTAATCAGGTGATCTGAATTGTTTTCATGGTTTATGTTCTGTTTGGCCCAGCAATTAATTGTTCTAAAACCAAAATGAAATATCTACATTTTAGATATTAATTAACATTAATCAGTTAGAGTGAGACTTGACAATAGAGAAGCGACTTTAGAAAGGTGAGATTTAGTACAGGCACAGCATATTTAATTTCATGCATAACTGAATGGTAAACTTCACATATTTTACATATTGTTCAAAAGTTGCATAGGTGTCAAAGTCACATGAAAGTAACATGGGAGTCTTATCAGCCAAACTTACAAAATTGTGGGTACTGGTAATATTTCAACATTTAAATCCAGAAATGATACATTAGAATTCAATTTATATATTGCATAAAGAACAAAGGATTTCAGAAGGGCACTGAGGAAAAGCAGGACCTCTTGCTGTTGATCTGTTCATGGCCATACAATAATTTGACTGAAAATTCCTGAAACACATTCTTTCATATTTACATGTTTGCTTTGATTTTATTTTCAACTATTATATCGGTAGTTCTTGGGATAAGGGACAAAATGGATTCAAATTCTCCCCCAAAAATGATGTAATTATTCCTCAAGCTTATGAATTCAAATATGACAAATAATGTTTTGGAAATGTAATGATGCTAAGGTGCAGGTGTGACCGGTGGAGTTCTGCGTTGTGTTTGGTGTGGTGATCAGACAAACCACAAGACATCAAGTCTGGGTTTGGAGGCGGTCTCCGTTTATTTATTCTGTCAATCGGGAGATATTAGCATTAGCACCTAGCATGTGCTCCAGTTCTCCAACCCGATCTCTCCCCAGTGGAACGAACAACAAAAGGGCCCACGCTAACGTACCTGTCAATCGGGAGATATTAGCATTAGCACCTAGCATGTGCTCCAGTTCTCCAACCCGATCTATACAAAATAATAGTTAGCATGCACAAATTATATAAAGGTGTAATAACAACTCAAATAAAAATATCCAAACACTTATCATTAATACAGAAGGAAAAATAAACATTTGAACTCTATAAATGAAAGGATTACAATAGATTATAAAACTTGCCTCTCCCCAGTGGAACGAACAACAAAAGGGAAGAGGAAATTAATAACTTAATATTTATAATAGTCCTGGAGGACCCTGAACAAAAGAAGAAGAAAATAAGGCGGAGTTGGAGGACCGAACCCCTTATAGTAGACACAGAAGAACACAACAACAGTCAAATAGAAGCAAACAAATACATGAAAGAACACATTTTGTGGAAATATACAACTATTAATATAGACCCAGTTACATTCACCCCCCTAGATTTACACAAAATTATAAAACCATAAGGAAAACAAACAAAAACCATACAACACAGGCCAAAAATTACCACAGCCAACTGACAAAGTCGGCAGAAGAGCCATCTAGTAAAAGATGAAGAGGTGACAGAAACCTATCAGACAGGATGTGGTGCCCTATACACCACACCGTTTTGGCCAATGACAATATTCAGAGAAATAAAATTGTGCACATGCCATCCACATACTCAACAAAACACTTGCCCAGAAGCATAACAATCAGGTGACCAAAGATGAAGTACTGGGAAAAACACACACACGTAAGAATAATAATAATTTAAAAAAAAATAATAAAAAAAAAAATTACACAGCTGTAATAGTAGGTTTAACTTTTTGACTCTCAAAAACAGACTCAATTTGGGCCATAGACTCAATCAACCTACGCACTGGCTTGATAATCCTGCCAAGACGCGTAGTCACTCTGTGACCTAATCCCTGAAGGTCATTGAGGTCCCCTGGAGGGTTATGTGACTCAACGGAAGGGATTGAAGGAGCACCATCACCAGCCCACCCAAGGGGGGCAGAAGACAACCCATCAGAAGAGGGTAAGTCTTCGCTCTCACATGACGACTGTGCCTGAACCCAGGATGCCGTACGGGCCTCAGTAGACTCACTGGCACAAGGAGGGATACCAGGCCCAAGGGTGTCAGTTCCTCTTTCCAAGGTAGAGGTATCGGGCTCCCCAGGGGCAGCAACAAAACTAACAGAGTGCTGCTCACCCAATGAAGGGTCCAAAGGCAAGAAGTTGACCTGGAGTAGGAGGTTGCGATGAACTGTCTTTTCACGTCCTGACGAATCCCTGATCTTATAAAGGTTGAGGCCGGGTTTAGAAGCGATCACCTCAAAAACTGTAGACTCCCATTTATCTGACAGCTTACGTTTCCCTCTCGCGCCTTTGTTTGCCAACAACACCCGGTCCCCCACCAACAGAGGTAAACCCCTGACCCTTTTGTTGTACTGCCTTGATTGATGTCTCTGCTCAGCAGCACTGTGTTCTTGAGCCAGGGCCATAGCAGAATGCAAGTCATCCATGAGTGACTTGACATAGGCATTGTAATCACAAACTGTGTCATCACGAAGAACACTCTTGAAAATGAGATCAACCGGTAACCGTGGAACCCGTCCAAACATCAGGTAAAACGGTGCAAACCCAGTCGTTTCATGTGCAGTACAATTGTACACAAATGTCATCGACTGAATCATTTGTGGCCACTTCTGTTTCACTCTAGGGGGCAGAGATCTCAACATGCTCCCCAAAGTTCGGTTAAACCTCTCCGTAACGCCATTGCCCATGGGGTGGTAGGGCGTAGTGTGTGATTTCATAATCCCACCCATGTCCAATAACTCTGCCACTAACTCACTCTCAAAGCTTGGAGACCCAGCGTTGCTCACAAGCATCCAACTTTGGCTTGGTCAGAATATATGTGAGAGGGTTATTATCGGTCCAAACAGTGAATTTATGACCCTTGAGCCAATGACTGAATTTATCACACACTGCCCATTTAAGAGCCAAAAACTCAAGTCTGTGAGCGGGGTACTTGACTTGGCTACGACTGAGAGACTTGCTAGCAAAAGCAACTGGTCTTGCCCTCTCCTCACCCACTGGAACCTGAGAAAGAACAGCACCCAGACCATCAGTGGAAGCATCTGTGGAAAGGATGAAAGGCCTGTCAAAATCCGGGTGTGCCAAAACCACAGAATTGAGGAGTGCATTTTTCAACTGCACAAAGGCTGTCTCACACTCAGGTGTCCAATCAAGTGGCGTCAGTTTCCTGAACGTCCCAGGTCTCACATGATGACTGATACCCTTGTGTCTCCTCTTCTGGCCTGCAGTCAAGGCAAAAAGCGGTTTGGCAATACGAGAACATGCAGGGATGAAATGTTGGTAAAATATTACCATTCCAAGAAATGATCTAACCTTCTGCTGAGAGGGAGTGTGACCATCAGCCTCCATTAGATCTGCTTTTGTGAAGCCAGTTATTACTCTCACCTTTTCCTCATCAACAGAGACACCAGATGCACTCACAACATGTCCAAGACATGCCACAGACTGTCTCAGGAAGTGACACTTTTTCTGAGAAAGTTTCAAGTTGCTGGACCGCAGCCGGGAGAATACAACTCTCAAACGGTTCAATGACTCCTCTTCAGAAGATGCGAACACCAACAGATCATCCAAATAGCAGAGGAGACTGGAGAAGTTTAAGTCACCAAAGATACTAAGCATCATGCGCATGAACGATGCAGGACTGTTACAGAGACCTTGAGGGAGACGGTTATACTCGTATAGGCCAAGTGGTGTAGTGAAGGCCGTGAAACGTCTGTCGGACTCATGCAGAGGCACGTTGTAAAACCCAGAGGTCAGATCCATGGTGCTGAAGAAGGCATTCCCACCCAGGGCAGCAAGACAATCAGCTTGGTGGGGCAGTGGATGTGCATCTTTAACCGTCCTAGCGTTAAGCCAACGGAAATCAGTACATACTCTCAAGTCGCCATTCTTCTTCCACACCAACACCAAGGGTGAAGCATATTCACTGATTGACTTACTGATTATGCCTTTCATCTCCATCTCTGATAGCACTTCTCTCAACACTTGATATTGCGCTGGGGGCACCCTGCGGAAAGGCAACCTGAAGGGGCGAGCGTCAGATAGATGGATCCGATGGACAAACCCTTTTGCTTCCCCACAGTCCAAATGGTCCTTGGAGAACACATCCTGAAAGCTCAACAACAGATCAGCCAGCTTCCCCCTCCACTCATCAGACACTTCACAACCCTTTAAGTCCACATCACCAAGTCCACAGTCCTTTAGCATCTGCACAGGATCTGATGATTCACATCCCAGGGAGAACGAGGAAGTAGCCTGGTTTGACTGCACCATGCATGGGCCCGGAGTGACAGGAAAGTCCTCAACAGCCACACATGGGAATACATCAGCCAACTTACTATTGCGGCGCAATATAAGAGGCTTATCAGTGGGATTAAGAACCTTCATGGGAACCCAACGATCGCCCCACATCGGTGTAATAACCCGACCAACCAAGATGTTTTTCGGTGTGGAGCGAGCTGAAGTTGGTTCCACAACGACAGTGCTCCCAGGTGACACAGGAGCAGAAGAAGGAAGCCTTCCCCAAACAATGTATTCTTTTCGGGGTAGCAGTGTAACAGCCTGCTGTAATGTCACAGTACCCACCTTATCTGGTACCTCTGGGCTCAGCCACCGAGAGGTGCAACTCAGCAACTGGAGGAACTGTTCACAATCAGGGTCAGTTGTATGAGAGGACACCATCTCCCAGTATTTCCCATCAGATTTCATCTTTTGGATCACTGGTCGAAGCACATTTGTGCCAATAATCAACTCATCCCTCTGCCCAGGGACAAGGAACATCGGCACTAGACACTTAAGACCGTAGAGCTCCATGTTCAGCTCATAAATGCATTTAGGCCTTGTAACAAGTCCACCACAACCAACAAGGACAACTTTATCAGGGACAGGTTGTGGAGACAGGACAACACCTGCCGCTCTCAACTTAGCCTCTCCCATTTCACTAAGTGTACATGACATGCTGCCTGAGTCCAGCATCCCTCTCAGTGATGTCTGGCCACCAATCAACACAGGAGCATAAAACAACTCACTAGCTTCCTGAACTCTTTGTGAATCAACCAAAATGATTGTTTTCTCTTCGGGGAAGCTGTTACAACATTCAACATACACAGAGTGTGGATTAACAGAATCAGTGAGGGTGTTGTTTACATTGCCCATGCTGCCCCTCTCATCACACAGGCTGGTCAGTTTAAATCAACATGTGAAGCAGCATTTGAGGATCTCTGTCCCACTGCCTGCCTGCAGTCACGTTTCACATGTCCTGGCTCAAAACAGTGAAGACATAACCTGAATAGTCTGCAGTGTGAATGTGTGGAGTGTTCGCTGGATCCACAAACTCGACATCCTTGGGGCTGTGTGCGCCGAGGAACCTGAGATTGGCTTGCTTTCTGGTGACCAGTAGCCAGTGACGCATTGCACAGAGAGAGGACCTTGTTAAACATGGTCACCATCTGTTGAGCAACAGGTTCAGTAGCGATAACACTGGACACCCCAGTGGGCTGCTGGGTGTCCAGGTTTTGCGATGTATTGGCACCTTCAATAGCCTGTGTATTTGCCACTAAGCCCTTGACCTTCCTCACACGATCATCCAGGCGCTGCTGAACCTCAGCTGCCGTCCACTGTTCTGGTGGTTTCATTTGAAATGACAAGGAAAGGGTGGGGTCAGGACAGTGGCTGATGAACATCATTACAACCTCTGTATTAGGGTCCTCCACACATTTACCGCGCCTGCGGAGGCATTCAACCACAGCATCGATGGACTTATTAAGACGGATCCAATAGTCCATAGCATCCTCACCAGCCTTTGGAACAGTACCATAAAAGTCTCTCATTGGCAAGCTGGAACAGGTGAGTTCACTGAAGTGGTGCTTTAAGACATCAAACACAGCATTAATTAACCCACCTCCACACAGTTCAGGGCGGCACCGCAAAGAGACTTTCACCATATCACGGGCTTTGCCTGTTAATCTCGACATCAGGAGCCCATATTGTTCTTCTGGTGTCTCACAGTTAGCCCTGGACAGGTAACACCTCATCAGATCCTCCCATTCTTGAATGGAAAATGTGTCACTATTGTCACCTCTGAAGAGTGGAGGGGCTTTGGCTTCAGACTGCACCACAACCTTCACATGGGGGGACTCCAGTAGAGTAGGAGACGCATTATTAGCAGGGTACTCCTGGGGGTGGCTGGCCTGTTGCATGGTGCACAAATTAGCTGTAATATTATCTCCAATTTGTTTTGCCAGGCCAGATATTAAATCACTGAGTGCCGTTTGTGAAACATGTGTAGGCTGTGAATCAACCAGAGGAACTGGCGTGGAGTTTGCAACAGGTACAAACTCTGGATTTATCGCAGACTGGTCAATTGTGCATTTGTTGTGACCAGGCGGTACAGGCCTACCCCTCCCAAAACACAGTGAAGCATTGTGTGGGTTTTTTGCTGGAACAAAACTGACACCACTTCCCACATATTCAAGTTCAGGCAGATTTGCATGAGACATTTCTGTGAATTGCAGCAAAGCATACAAATAAAATAAAAAAAATCAAAAAAAAATTCAGAATAACGATTTAAAAAAAATCACACAGAACAAATGCAGAAAGAAAGAAGGGGGAGAAAAACTGCTTTTAATGGAAAACTTATTGTTCTTTTTCTTATTATTCCGACCGGTGTTCTGTCAGATCAGCATACTTTGTCAGATAGTCATACGCTTAGCTCATACATGTATATGCTGTCATTACCATATGATTTTATTTCATCAACATAGAATCATGACGTAGATCATCATACACTTTATTAACAGCAGTATAGCATCCTGACTTAGCGGTTAAGTAGGTTAATGAGTTTTACACGGGCGTGTGTTGTAGTTGACTGCAGCTGCAGCCAGACCTGCTTTAAATACACTTTGAAACCACGACAACGCATGTATATTTATCTAGTTATCATATTATGTGATATTATAGACAATTTAATGACTTATTTTCGTCATAACTTGTTGCGTATGCTGAACTGACGACTGTGCTGACGGTCTGACTTCTTAATGCGCATGCGCGGGCATGCGTACTGACTGCATGTATGATATTCTGACAGCGTATGGCTATCTGACAGAACACCGGCTTGCGCCAAAAAAGGGTAGTATTAGACCTGACAGACCGCGCTCAGGGCAAAGCGGCTCTAGCGGCGCAGCTCGCAACCAGGAGACAGCCAGAAATCGTCACAGCCCCGCTGGACTCGGGAGCGCTGACTGCAGACTCGATCGGAGATGTCTCGGGTCGAACGGCACCAAGTGTGACCGGTGGAGTTCTGCGTTGTGTTTGGTGTGGTGATCAGACAAACCACAAGACATCAAGTCTGGGTTTGGAGGCGGTCTCCGTTTATTTATTCTGTCAATCGGGAGATATTAGCATTAGCACCTAGCATGTGCTCCAGTTCTCCAACCCGATCTCTCCCCAGTGGAACGAACAACAAAAGGGCCCACGCTAACGTACCTGTCAATCGGGAGATATTAGCATTAGCACCTAGCATGTGCTCCAGTTCTCCAACCCGATCTATACAAAATAATAGTTAGCATGCACAAATTATATAAAGGTGTAATAACAACTCAAATAAAAATATCCAAACACTTATCATTAATACAGAAGGAAAAATAAACATTTGAACTCTATAAATGAAAGGATTACAATAGATTATAAAACTTGCCTCTCCCCAGTGGAACGAACAACAAAAGGGAAGAGGAAATTAATAACTTAATATTTATAATAGTCCTGGAGGACTCTGAACAAAAGAAGAAGAAAATAAGGCGGAGTTGGAGGACCGAACCCCTTATAGTAGACACAGAAGAACACAACAACAGTCAAATAGAAGCAAACAAATACATGAAAGAACACATTTTGTGGAAATATACAACTATTAATATAGACCCAGTTACACAGGCTCCCAGTTGAATTTTTTGTTTTGAAAATTACACATTTATTGGACTGGACCCAGAACTTTATTTTTTAATGAACCCGTTACTGATATTTTTACTCTGTTTTACAGATAAAAACTTCTCAGGAAACAAGAGAAATATTATTTAAAGCAAAAAACAACATAAAGTCCATCTGATGGAGTTGACATACATCTGATGGTGAGTATCAAGAACACACTGCACTCAAAATGACAACTAAATTGAAATAAATGGTGGAATATTGTACAGCATACAATACGCCTCGTATCTTTTTCTCCCAGATCATTGATATTTTAAATTTTTTCCACTTTCATAAAACTATGCACGTTTCCGAAAATAAACAGAAACATATGTATAAAGAAATACTTGATGTGTGTGAAGCAATGCAATTTATGTAAAATACATTAAAATGAATTAACTGGACACTTATGTGTGTGATTTGTCAACACCATCACTGAGTCGCACTGTCGGTTCAAAACTCTGACGGAGTTGACAAAATGCCATACTAACTCCATATATGATGTTATTCTAAAGGAGGACATATTGTAGTTCATCAGTTCCTTGAACTCTTTAAAATGTACCAAAATTAAGCATTTATTTCACAAAATTTCATAAAAATGTTGTAAATTGCCAGTCACGGTGTTGACACCATGTAGTTGTGATGAACAACTTGGGAAGAAAATGGAAGAAAAACCTAAAGAATGACTTAAGCAAAGCAGAGCTGCCTAGCCCTCTTAATGGAAGAAAAAGGAAGTGGTCATAGAATCCTCATAATTTCTGATGCTCACCAATAATGGTTGATGTTTTATTTTATTTTTTTTACATTCTTTTTATGTCGGACGGTGTTGACAAAAACTTAGGACACAATTTCAATTGAGTTGGAAATTATGTAAAAATAATTATTGATTCAATTTATTGATACTTATATAGCTATTTATTTGAAAACTTATACTTAGTTATCCTGACATATTATTTTAGTACTCCTTTAATAGTTTTAAACTATTATTGAGTTCTGCTTCATGACAATTGCTTTTACAGACACCATCCACCAACTACATAGCATCAAATGAAAAAATATTCAGCAAACACCATGAAAACATACATTTTTCATGGTGCTGACATTGCCAAAGTTAGTTTAGTCAGTTATTTAAAGATATTATATTTTGTGTATATTTTATTCAAATTCTATCCTTTTATCCAGGTTTTGTCCCACTGATATATTCATGTTCATTTCATCTGAGCAAAGTCGACCTCCCACCTTCCTTAAATCAAATTAAGTTAATGTGAAATGTTTGTGCTACCTTTGTTCCACAAAAAGTTTTGTTTGTGCCGCTATAATTTTAAAGACGTTAATAAAAGTTTTCATCAAACTGTAGGCTCATGGCCTAACACTTAGAATTGTTAGTTTAAAATGCATGATGCAAATTGAAAGGTGGACTCAGCATGGTTGACTGAAGATGAGTCACAGAAAAAACACCAACTCAGTGGATTTGTTCAAATGTGATTTTGGCACAAACGTTTCCTTTGATTTGAAGGAGATTGAGTGTCCAACGTCACTCCAGTCAACATTAAGCCAGCCTGCTAATATGGAAAATATGCAACACTTGACAGATGTAGCTCCTCTGAGCCACTGCTTCAAACTGAAAAGGCTAATAAAACTATAAATATTAAAGTTAATAGAAACAATGAACTTCTTACCTTTGAATAAAGTGGTGTTCTGTGTTTTCCTTTACAATTTTAACCACAATGATCGACTGTCTTGTGAGTTTAGTGCATATAGATGTAGCTGCACACGACTTCATTTAAAAAGACCATCTCTGAATTACAAAAGGAGGAAGACGCGTGGGATTGGTGGTTGGCAAAGAACAATCGTTAAACATTAAACACAGCATCCAATTAAAGTGAGATCCATAATAAAAAAGGATCAGAAAGATATCCACATCATGGGGGAGATGATGAAACAAACAGGACAGGAGAAAAAAAACGCTGAAATTAGTGACTAATTTATATCTGTCAGTAAATGCTGACTTCGTTGTTTTTGTTCCTGTAAATTGAACTATAATAATAATTTGACCTCAGTGCTTTATCACAGGGTCTGTTAAATATCAACTCCACATTAAACCAACTGATATTTTCAACCCACTCTTTCCCTTGATTATGGTGATTTTACACTTACAGCATATGACAACACGTTATGTACAAACAAAATATTTCTGTGGACAAATACAATAAGATAAAAAGAAATACAGAAAAGTGGATTTGATGAAAAGTACGGTCAATATCTGGTTAAGATTGTTTTTAAAAGTTACTTTCTATTTGACAAATGAGCCTCATCAGACTGCATATCAAAATTTACTGAATATGTTTGTGTAATTATATCAGTATATATTAGTGGTGCAACGGTACAAGTTTAGCACAAAAAATATATCAGATATACATTGGTTACTGGAATTAAGAAAAACAAAACTCTCATAAATACCTGCTTTAATCACTGATAAGGACTTCATGATGACTTTACTGTACCTGTGGTTCCAGTGAAAATCCTATGAAGGTCTTTTTGTCAATCTTAATATACCTTTATTTTTTTTCTATAGAAATGTCTTTTACAGATATCCTTACAAATACGTTTGCAAACTTCCTTTTGCAAATTCCTAGTCTGATTCCCAGAGGAAAGTTCTAATTCACCCTTTATCTATATTAGATTTCTATATTATAATGGGATCATTTATGGCATCACCAGATAACAGTAGATTTCCTTTGAGTTCATTGATAGTAGTATTGCTGTTGTGGAGCTAACAAGCAGACCTCCTTTCTCTTCATGCCTAAGTGAGGTAAAAGGCTGGAGCCTTGTGTCCAGGCAGGTTCCAAAGACTGTGTTTGTTTCCATCCTCGGATGTCCAGTCAGTGATCAAAAGTCATTTCTGATTCTGTGTATTTTAACTTGAAAAAAAATGGTAGGGTATGTATTTTCTGAGTAAATGCAGCCAGGTGAAACACAATTAACAACTCTAAGTCTGAATACTAACTTATTCAAAGATAAATCATTCAATAATAACCATGAATGATTTAAGAAGAGTGTTTGAATCTGGAGCTCGAGGCCATTTGTCCAGTTGATTATTTATTTTTTTAACTTTCTTTATTTAACCAGGTGAACCCCGTTGAGATCCAGATCTCATTTTCAAGAGGGACATGGGTAAAAGTCTGCAATACACAGCAACCTGGTGACAAAATAAAATTAATACATAAGCACAAGTGTAAAACAGTAGAAAACAATTGAAAAACAGTGACACTGTTTAAAAGAATCTTGTTGCCTGTTTTTAAGAATCGCTCAAAATTAGTCCAGTGAAATCAATTCTGACATCTTGATTTCAGACTGGAGCTGATTCCAGGCTGAAGGAGCCATCACACTAAACGCTTGCTTCCCTTTTTCAGTTCGGAAACGTGGAACATGCAAAAGAAAAATGTTGTTAGAACGTAAAGAATGGGAATTAACAGATCTATGTCAAAGAGAGTTTAAGTATACTGGAACCAAGCCGAGTAGAGATTTATAAATCAGGTGTCATGATTTACAGTTTGGTGAGGTGAGGGAAGACGCAGGTAGACCCAGGATGAAGATAAATGGTGGTTTTAATGATAAATCCAAATGAAGTCCAACAGTGGCAGCACAGGGAACACAAGGTAGGAACTGGCAGACAACATATGACGAACACACGATGAGGATCCGACAACAGGTGGGGCTAAATACACTGGGAGGGTAATCAAAGAAACAAGAGGCAGCTGTGAACAATCAGGACGGCACAGAGACTGAGGAACACAAGACACAGAAAACCTCAAAAATAACTACACAGAAAACACAGATTGTCACATCAGGATCATCAGGTGATTGTTTCTCTGTACGCTTAAAGGAGGCCATTCATTTGTGTAATTAGGGGTGTTGCAAATGATTTTTTTAGTTGAGTAATCTATGGCTTGTTCTGAAAATCGGATAATGGAATAAAAATATTAATACAGTAAAATATTGGTAAATACTGTCATAACTGAAGTGTTCATGTCAGATATCAATATCGGCCTAAATTGTCATAGCTCAGTCAACCTGGACAGAAAAATAGACCAAACTTGAAATGATATTCAACAAAATAATAAAGCAACAGGTCACAAAGACATTAAAATACATGCATGCTCCTGTTTTTAGTTTATGTATTCATCTTCAGTCAGTTTAATAGATTAACTCTCATTCTGCATAGTGTAGAGCAGGGCCTGTCAACATTTCTCAGAACCCTAACCCCATTTTTGCTCAATGGGTGAATGTGTAGATTTCTGAAATGTATGATTTTATGCTTACTTTTACCAACTTTTTATTTGTTGCATTCATATTAATGTGTATTAAAAGACACAGGGGCGGATCTACTGGGGTGGCATGGGGTGGCAGTTGCCACCCCAAACGAGAGCCTTGCCACCCCTGTTGCCACATAGACATAATATAATATTATGTAATATTATATATTACTCTTATATTATTATTACTTATTATGTCTATGGGGCGTTCAGGCAGAATGTCAATGGCGGTGAATAGCGACAAATTATTTAGCTTTATAGCACTTTAAATGACACAACGTGATTTGGTACAACGTTTTTAGGCGAGAATGTAAGTGTGTAAATCTCAAATATCTGCTCGGTTCATCAATACATCACCTAATTGCAATATTGCTCTGACATTTTCGGACCTGTCTGCTACCGTTGCGTTAACAGCCAGCTCCCCTCCAGCTGTCAGCTGGCCGGGCTCTCCAGGTTCGGTATACCGAGAGAAAACGCCTAACTCCTGGCACACTGTTATAAAAACTCCCGCTAGCTTTCCCCAATGAGTGGGAGTTAAACACTGATATTATTCAGACAGGTCTGGTTGAAAATGTTTGGTTTATAAAGTATTTCAAAGCAGAGCACATCGGTTTGATTGATTAACTGTTAATAACAACGTGTATGATGATCTACGTCATGCTTCTATGTTGCTGATTAAATAAAATCATATTACGTTGTCATACGTATTACCATGACAAAGTATTGCCATACGTTGTCATGGTAACGTATATGACGTATACATACGTTGTATATGTATACAATGTATTAGCTAAGCGTATGACTATGTGACGGTAATGTATGCTGATCTGACAGAACACCGGCCCTCGAGGACCGACTTTGGGCACCCCTGCTTTAGCTCAACAGTATTCAGTTGCACCGCCTTTGCTAGGTTAGCCATCAATGTGCTAGCTTGACGGTTTTCCTCTCTGATATCTTCTAATTGCATCTCCATTCCCGTTATTTTTGTCTGCAGACTCAATATTGCCTCAAGAATAGTATTGTTGGATACTTGCGTCTCTTGTGTTGACTTCTGTTGGCTTGGTTTTCTTACCAGGCGGTTCTTTCCTCGGAGTTGAGGGAGCCGAATCAACATCACGGTCACGCCTCGGTAACGTTTATTTGAGATTGAGCGTAGTCATGTTCCATCGGTCTATGTGTCTGTTGCTGCTTCAAGAGTCCTGGTGTTCGGGATTTTACATTCTTTGTGAGCTTCTGGGAATCCATCATGAACTTTCGGGTGGAAATATACTAAAGTTGGTCTTATGTGGAGCTCTCAGAGACACAGCTTGTCAGTCCGCCATCTTGGTACCTCCCTATCCTAAGTAGCACTTCAAAAGAGCAGAAGAAGCCTTATGTTTTTTGAACGATAACAATATTTGTTATTCAGTTGCTAAGAGATGAACATGTTTTCTGGTAGCAAAGTGCCACAAAGTAAACATCTGACTTTTACGTTTGCAAAATTTACCAACTATATTTCACAAAGCTGAAGTTGGTTTCCAATTCCACCTTCCAATAGCTAAAGGGCAAATCCACGTAATTTTTCACTACTTTCCGCATCTTTAATCAACTCTAGTTTAAAAACTACTACACCTAGAGACTTGAAACCTGGACTAGATTATTCTGCTCTAATAGCAGAATATTTATCACCATGTTTGGGATTTGTGAAACCTTTTTCTGATTTGTGAAAACTCAATAAAGTTCGATAATCACTATTTCTGGCACCTCTTTCATTACTAAAACTGCTCTAATTAAAAAAAAACTACAACTCATAAACTCTTCAAACCTGCAATAGATTATTCTCCTCTTCAAACTGAATATTTAAAACCCAAATATGATTATAAATATTCTGCTATTATAGCAGAATAATCTAGTCCAGGTTTGAAGTGTCTAGGTGTTGTAGTTTTTTAATTAGAGCAGTTGTAGTAATGAAAGAGGTGCCAAAATGGTGAAAATCTAACTTTATTGAGTTTTCACAAATCAGAAGAAGGTTTCACAAATCCCAAACATGGTTTTAAATATTATGCTTGAAGGGGAGAATAATCTAGTCCAGGTTTGGACTCAAGATACTATATAAAAAGTATATGTGCTTGTAAGATTTGGCTGTTAAAGTAGAAACAGCCAAGAGACTGGAAAGTGAGCTGGCTCTGCTGTTGCCTAGCAACAGCATACATTACATTGTTCCACTGATGGAATCTGATGATGTCAAAGTGTTGTGATGTCATAAGAAACAGATGCCTTGAATGTCCTGCATCTGAATTAAATTTGCAAGAAGCTCAAGAAGCAGCACGGACGTTGGTTTTTCCATATCGGATTTAACATTGCATTTTTTTTGTAGCTTTTCTGATACATCGTTTGTAGAGTCAAAATGTCACAAATTGACCCGGATTCATTAACTAAGTCCCAAATTAGACAAATGACAAGAGATGAGTTGGCTCTTGTGGTTATGGATTTTTTGCAAAGGATTAAAGAAAAGTCTTCCTTGCTAATTAAGGAGAACGTACTGCAGGAGGATTTGGAAAAAGCTCATATACAAATTGAGCTTCTAAATGAGAAAATTGATTCACTCACAAAAGAACTACACTGGTCCCTCAAACAAAACAAATACCTGGAAAGTCAGCAAATCCCAAAATTACAACACGAGGTAGAGAACCGGAGTTACCACAGGGCTCAGCTGTTAACTGAGATAAAAGACTACAAAAATAAGGTTAAAGAGCTTCAAGCCTCTTTAAAAAACCAGGAGAGGGACTCAAAACTCCAAGTTGAGAAGATTGAGGGAGAAAAACGGCAAATGGTTTCTGAAATGACAGCATACCAAGCAAAGCTTGAAAAGCAACAAAATGAAATTAAGAAACTTGAGGTTGAGGTGTCCCGAAAGATCGACGAAATTGGCATAAAGAATAATGAGCTTTTGAAAGAAAAAGACAAGACCAAACTTCTTGAGGCCAGGATAAAAGCTCTGGAAAAGTATTTGAAAGAGGCAGAGAAGGAAAATAAAACTCTTGAGAAGAAACTTCCCTTAACCCCAATGGAGGAAGCCATCGAAAGAACTAAACAAGAGTTTAAAGCAAGGGTGGATTTATCGTCATGCGCACTAACTGTGGAAAAAAAGCGAAATAGGATATTAAAAGAACGTCTGACAAAAAAAGAACAGGAGGTGAGTAAACTCATGGAGGAGCAGGCTGAGACCTCAAAGCTCTTAGCTTTACAGCAAAAGAAAGAGGCTCTGGCTGTGAAGCAAAGTTTAGCCCATACCGAATATGATTGGAGAGACCTGAAGAAAGAAAATAAATGCTTAAATTATCAGATAAAGATACTCTCTGAATCCAGGCAGAGAGATCAACAACAGATTAAAGAAGTCACCAACCAAATACGTAAGGTGACAGAAATGTACATGACCGAGAAGAAGCAGCATGAGAATTTGAAGGCAACCATAAAGAGCAAAGGGGCTAAGGTAGAAGATAAAATTGATCAAACCAAAGCTGAAACAGAAATAGACGCTAAACAACTCAAACCGCTACCACCGATCCAGGAAAAAAAAACCCAGCTTCCCAAAACAAAATCGATATGCAATCGAAGAATTCTGGTTCTGCGGGAAGGGAAGATAGAGCCAACCTTCAATGATGAAAATGTGACAACAGAAGCAAAGTTGAAGCCAACACCCCCCAGCAAGAGGAAGCCTGAAATGCGGCCTTCTACATCGGCAGTCAGGAGGGTTTGTCCCACAGAAACCAAGGGGAGAAAAATGAGCAGACCGGAGTGCCACAGTAGATAACGGTATAGGGGTTAAACGCGAGACCTGATTCCCTCTTCACATAGGTTCACCACCTGTGGGAGGGATAAAGGGGTGGGTTACAGTATCAAAAGGATGGCAGCTGAAGGTGGGGGACCTCGGTGATCTGATCCTGAGCTACAGAAGCTCCGGTATCAGAGTCTGGTCCTCATTCCTGGCAGTAACTCGGGCTCGTTTCCAGTGAGAGTTGGACTCCGCCAAGGCTGCTATGTCACTAATTCTGTTCAATACTTTTATTGACAGAATTTTTAGGCACACCCAAGGTGTTGAGGGGATCTGATTTGGTAGCCTTAAGATCGCATCCTATGCTTTTTGCAGAAGGTGTGGTCCTACTGCCTTCATCAGGTCGTGATCTACAACTCTCATTGGAGGCGATTTGCAGCCGAGTGCGAAGCGCCTGGGATGAAGATCAGTGCCTCCAAATCCAAGGCCATGGTCTTGAGCCGGAAAATCTGGTTAGGATGCCTCCTGGACGCCTCCCTGGTGAGGGAGGTATTTCAGGCACGTCCCATCAGAAGACGGCCAAGGGGAAGACCCAGGACACGATGGAGGGACTATGTTTCTCTGCTGATCTGGGAACTCCTGGACCAAATGGCTGGGGAGAGGGAAATCTGGGCCTCCTTACTTAGGCTGCTACCCCTGCGATACTAAGCGGATGGAGAAGCAGAAGAAAATGGATGGATGGATGGATGGAAGGACGGACGAATAGTTCCAATCATTAGATAATAACGTCTGAAAAGACTTTTTCCAACCAATTGGTAAAAAAAGTGATTAGGCTAATTGGTGTCTTTTAAATTTACCTTTGTCTCTAGTCTACAGACTACTACTAGTCTTTGAAGTAGTAGTCTACTTCGAAGACTACTACTCTTCGAAGTAGACTCCTAGAGTGTGTCTTTAAATGGAGACACTCTAAACTAAATGCATAGGTTTTCTCTGGGTGCTCCGGTTTTTCCTATCATTCGGGGGAAGAAAATGATTAGGCTAATTGGTGTCTTTTAAATTTACCTTTGTCTCTAGTCTACTATTAGTCTCGTCTTAAAAGTAGCAGTCTACTTCAAAGACTACTACTCTTTGAAGTAGTCTCCTAGAGTGTGTCTCTAAATGGACACACTAAACTAAATGCAAAGCCGGACATTCCGTTTTTCAACTCCACCACCTCAGCTCCGTCCACTTCTTCTGCATCTGCTCCAGCTCCGTCCACGTCTTCAGCGTCTACCTCAGTTCCGTTCACGTCTTCTGCATCTGCTCCAGCTCCGTCCACGTCTTCAGCGTCTACCTCAGTTCCGTTCACGTCTTCTGCATCTGCTCCAGCTCTGTCTACGTCTTTAGCGTCTACCTCAGCTCTGGCCACTTCTTCAGCGTCTACCGCAGCCACACCTCTAGTCACCGTTGCTACAGCCTTTTCGTCGTCTTTGGGACCAGTACCACTTCCAGTCACTGCTGCTGCGGACGTTGCGCCCCTCACCGCCGCAGCAGACTCTGCGCCTCCCGCTACCACAACAGCCTCTCCGCTTCACGCTGCCAGCCCGCATTCAGTCGCTTTCAGTCCTCACCTCTTGGTGCTCCCTCTGAGTCTCCTAGTGCTCCCCCTGAGTCTCCTAGTGCTCCCCCTGAGTCTCCTAGTGCTTCCCTGAGTTTCCTAGCGCTCCCCTAGTTTCCTAGTGCCCCTCTGGGTTTCCTAATGCTCTCTCTGAGTTTCCTAGTACTCCCCTGAGTTTCCTAGTGCTCTCTTTGAGTCTCCTAGTTCTCTCTCTGAGTTTCCTAGTGCTCCCGAGTTTCCCAGTGGTCCCTCTGAGTTTCCTAGTACTCCCCTGAGTTTCCTAGTGCCCTCTTTTAGTTTCCTAGTGCCCCTCTGGGTTTCCTAATGCTTTCTCTGACTTTCCTAGTGCTCCCGAGTTTCCTAGTACTCCCCTGAGTTTCCCAGTCCTCTCTTTGAGTCTCCTAGTTCTCTCTCTGAGTTTCCTAGTGCTCCCGAGTCTTCTAGTGCTCCCCCTGAGTTTCCCAGTGGTCCCTCTGGTTTCCTAGTGCTCCCTCTGAGTCTCCTAGTGCTCCCTATGAGTCTCCTAGCACTCCCTCTGAGTCTCCTAGCACTCCCTCTGATTTTCCACCTCCCAGTGCTCTCTCAGAGAAAACCATCACTCATCTCCTACCTGGGTCTGCTGCGTTCTCTCTCACCACCATCACCCGGATTTCATGACAGACACTCTTTAAACTAAATGCATAGGTTTTTCTCCAGGTGCTCCGGTTTTTCCTTTAGGAAAAAAAGTGATTAGATTAATTAATCTCTTAATCTTACCTCTGTGTCTCACTGACTGTTCACAAAAGATATGAACTTATCTATTTCAGATTCTTAATGGGGGTTTTTTTAGCACACACTACTTAAATGGCCTCATACAATGTCTTCCAGCCCTAGTGTTTATTTATTTTCTGTCTTCTTACTCGTCTTAATTTTTAACTGGTCATAGAATATGACCAGTCTCTCTAAACTGGAGCGTCTTCCTGTTAAAATTGGTCTCTTAATTTTACCTCTCTCACACACTCGTAACTATTGGACATACAAAACTAATCTGAACTGAACAAAACTGTTTCTTTCTAGCACACGGTCATTAATGGCCTCATACAATGTCCTCCAGCCTTCCATTTCTATTTGAAATAGGCTTCTTCAGGACACCATTAACTAAACAAAAAAAAGTGTGATTATATCACTAAGCTGAACACACCAACTGCATTTAATCATATTTTCAATTTTACTGATATTTATTGGTGTTCTTGTGGAAAATACAGTGGTGAAAATAGAAAAAATAATGTCCAATCAATCAATAAATCAAATTTTATTTGTATAGCACATTTCAGCAGCAAGGCATTTCAAGGTGCTTTACTTAATTAAAGAAGAAATAAAAACAGTATGTGAGTCTTCCACTTATTCATAATGACTACATCTCCCCAGGATGTCTCTCCTCAGTCTGTTTTGGTTGTGTGACTGAGAATATCATCACTCACCAACCAATAGTCTAATCTGGATTTACATGTTCCATTTGGTTTATACTATGAGAAATCTTTAATGGCTGGATTAAATTCTCTCCAGATATCATGTAAATTATTACTAACTATAAAACCGTTAATGATTTTATTATACTGGGGACTCTCTATCCTAGCGGGCCATCTATCCAGCCACTCGTTTGGGGTCAGATTCCAATCTCCTCCCATCAATAAAAATTCTGTAGAGTATCGACTTTTTAAATCAGCAGTGACATTGGATAGGTGTAACAACATCAACAGGTTCTGGTTATTGTTATTGTACCCATACACGTTAATCAATATAACAAAAACATCTTCAATTTTTACCACAACTGTCAACCAGTGACCCTCTGTGTCAGTCTGGTCGGTCAAGACATCTCCAGGGAAGTTGTTAAAGCAGATCGCCACGCCTGCAGATCTTGGGGAGCTGTGGCTGAACAGGATCTTGTCGCCCCATTATTTCAACCAGAATGAAGAGTCTGTTTCTGTGGAATGAGTCTCTTGTAAAAATAAACAATTAGCTTTTTGCCCCTTGAAAAATAAAAATAAAGTTTTTCTTTTTTCCAAGCCTTTTAAGTCCCTAACATTTAATGAACCAAATGAAACTTTAACATTGAACATGAACTGTAATTAAACTCAAACTGCAAAAGCTGAAAACTGTGGACAAATAATCGATCAACAAAGCAAAGCCTTCCTTAAAGCTACCAGACCATTACTACAATTTCCACCTTTAGAGTCTTAAGTCTAGACCACTTGTTGCTCCTTGCTGATCTGACAGAACACCAGCATCCTGCATGTTTTAGTTCTCTCCCTAGCGATTGTAACAACCTCCTCAGCAAGTCAGTGTTCTGCTTAGGCATCTAATGAGCCATCATTTGATGCAGGTATGTAAAACCAGGGAGAGAACTAAAACATGCAGGATGCCGGTGTTCTATCAGATAGCCATACGCAGTCAGGATAGCATACGTGCAGTCAGTACGCATGCTCGCGCATGCGCATTAAGAAGTCCGACCGTTAGTGGAGTTGTCAGTTCAGCATACGCAATAAGTTATGACGAAAATAAGTAATTAAATTGTTTATAATATGACATAATATGATGACTAAATAGATATACATGCGTTGTCGTGGTTTCAAAGTGTATTTTAAAGCAGGTCTGGCTGCAGCTGCAGTCAACTACAATACACGCCCGTGTAAAACTCTAACTTACTTAACCGCTAAATCAGGATGTCATACAGCTTTTCATGACAAAGTGTATGATGATCTACGTCATGATTCTATGTTGCTGATTAAATATAATCATATTACGTTGTCATACGTATTACCATGACAACGTATTACCATACGTATGACCATGACATGGTCATACGTTGTCATGGTAATACGTATGTATACATACGTTGTCATATACAACGTTGTAAATAAGTAAAGTACAGCGATATATTTGTTTTCTCTTCTCTTCCGACGTCAACATGAAAGACTACATTTCTACACTTAAACAGTTTTCTAAAGTGGATTTTCAATTGAACCAG
Source organism: Poecilia mexicana (assembly GCF_051168715.1). Classification (NCBI taxonomy): domain Eukaryota; kingdom Metazoa; phylum Chordata; class Actinopteri; order Cyprinodontiformes; family Poeciliidae; genus Poecilia; species Poecilia mexicana. The sequence goes on from NW_028263379.1 coordinate 26,990,771, forward strand.
GAGATAATAACTAAAGGAAGACCAACACCGGAGCTGAAAGTTTTGCGTCGAGACAGTTTGATGATTCTTAAACGGAGTAGAAAAGACATTCCGAAGATAGACTTGGCTTGGCTACTTATTTCATTGATAAGTAGAGGTAAGACAGCAATAAGATGTTTTTGTTTAGTTTTTTAATGAAATGTGCATTTTGTGGGCTACAGTTTGTATGTCTAAGTAATTCAGTAAAGTAGAAGCGGTAGCTAATCTAGTTTTTTGGTGTTAAATCCTAAAACATGAAGCGGCATTGTTGTCAGTTGCTATGACAACGAGTCTGCTATAATCACAATATAGACATTAAGCCTGACAACATAATGTAACAGACCGGATGTTCTGTTTTGGTGTTTTTGCTACTTTTTTGTGTGGGAAAATAATTAACTATACTACATTAAAAAAAATGTATTTAAGCCTCGGTGCTACATGTAGCTCATTTTGAAACAATGCAAGTTAAAAACAATATTTCGTATTGTTTTTAATACGAAATATTAAAAACAATATTTTTAATATTGTTTATATATATATATATATATATATATATATATATATATATATATATATATATATATATATATATATATATATATATAGCCACCCCTGAAAAAGTCCCTGCCACCCTCTTGCCACCCCATAAATATTTTTCTAGATCCGCCCCTGAAAAGACATAACTTAGAACTTTGTACAAAAAATGTGTAATTAATCTGAATTCTCACTATTACCTTGCAGTATCTCAGTGACTCCTTTAGAGGTCGCAATCGCTTCATTGAAGACCTGATTTAGACCGTTTACACCAGAGGGATAGATCTTAGCTCGTAATTTGTTACTCACAACCTTCAAATTAAAAATTATATTTTCTACATATCCTCAGTGTGAGAATATGTAGAATATGCAGTGTGATTTTGTTTTTATAATTATTTCTGATATGTTCCTGAATATGTGTATTTAGTATCAGGCATTCTGAGTTTTTTTTGTATGCATGTTTATGTCATTTTTAAAACATATTTGTGAATTTGTTTTTGTTGTTAATTCATGTTTTAATTAATTTATTCAAACAAACATTAAAGATTCATTCGTTTTTAATGATTCTAACACATTTTTACCAGAGGTGTGAAGTTTGGCCAGGAACTGCTGAACGGAAGTTCAACAGATTGAGGTTTCTAAAGCTAGTACTGATCTATAGTCTCTGCCCAGCTTGCTTCTTGCACACTCCACTTACATTTATGCATAATGCTGCAATCCACCCAATAATTAGAAATTACAATGCAAATAATTGTAACAATATATACTTTAATAAAAATTCTCATCCAAAACACAAAAGGCATCCACTGACAAATGGTGTTTCTTCTGTTCAGCAAGTACAGTTTTTTAAATATATTTCCAGGATTTTAAATATCAATAATATTCTAATCCTTTCATAATGATGAAAAGCACAAAATAACATTATAACTATTAAAAGTTAACCGTCATTCAGCATAAATTACCATTGTGTTTAAAAACAAAATGCATTTGTTTATTTAATAAGAGACAAAAGCAGTGAAACAAACACAAAACCGTATGAAAAATAAAACTGATATATTTCAAGCTTCCAAACATCGACTTCAGCAGCCAGGGTCTGGGTGAAATTTGGGAACAGAGCCCGGTTTTAAGGCAGATAAGGGGTAAAGATAGATGAAGTTTTTGGTTTACGGGAGACTAAAGCTCCTCCATTGCAGAACACAGTAATTCCAAGAAGCAGGAGCAACAGAATTTCTTCAGCCAGCTATTTTCTGAGTCCTCTTTACTTTCTGCCACCACAACCACTGCAAGGGAAAGATTTAGAAAGGTTAGAGAAGACAGGACAAAGAGCAAAAGAAAACAACGCAAAAAGTGATTTTTTTTTTTCTTCTCCAAAAATTGCAGAAAACTAGAGAAATTTTGGAGAATTACTCTGTCAGGACTCCAACAGAGAGTTCAAGGGTAATCAAAGCTGATATGATTTCCTCGAATTACATTCCTCATAGGAGGAACATATCCACGGCCTTTTGTACTGCTGTATTGCTGGCTGGCTGCATATAATGGAATAAAAACAATAAAACTTTCTTCTACTTCACATACATAGCAGAGGCTCTACTACTCATCCAGTCAATCATTTTTAATTAGAAGCATTAGAGGAGTATGTTAGCCAGTTTAGCAGATGTTCACAAGTAGGAAAAAAATGAGACAGACACAGGGTGTGAATAAATGCATCTGCCTTTCATTATTTGTGTGATTAAACGTGTATTGATCAACCAGGCCAGCTCTGATAACGAAGCAAAGATCTGAGTGTCGGGCCAATAAAAACTCTTGTCTTGATCTAAATGTCTCACAGCGAGAAGCCTGATCAACCAGTGAATGCTTATCTTGACTTAATTGCATCTGCATTTACACCTCACTTCCTTTTATAAAGCTGTTCTCTTTGAGCTTTATGTTTCACATATTATTCTAACAATCAGGAACTTAACTTACCTTTCTCCTTAACTCAAACATTACACACACAGGATCCCCGACTACCTGAACTCCCTGTAATTAGGTTGAATGTTTTGGAGGAGCTGAAACAGTTATTAATGGAAAATACCTACAAAATACTTAGCAATTCATAGACTATATAATTAGGTGCAACTTTAATACATATAGTAGATGTATGTAGATTTGACTGTGTGGATTAGGTAAAAATTTGGCCTTGTATGTGCAGAGAAATGCATTCAAGGGATAAGCAAACATTGTGACTAAAAATGACAGAAGTTAGTCTCTTTTTTTTTTACAATAAAGTTGCAATAAATAACTATATATTTTTTACTTATTTGTTAAAGCTGTCACTTTGTCCTGACATTATAATATGAGACAGATAAAATATGTAAAAAAAAAATCAAGCTCCTCTGCCTCCTCCCAGTGGTCCTACTGCCATCTGTAGAAACACACCGCTCCCGGTCAGAAACAACCAATCAGAGCCAGGCGGAAGGTCTTAACACTGTCAATCACGCCAATGACTGCTGGGGAGACCCTGACCCTGCAAGGACAAGTGAGTATACAGAATGGATGCATGGGTGGATAGACGATGATAATATGACTAATACACTACTGTATTTTGGAGAAATAACGCTTCAGCTGGAAAGAAAGTCCTAACAACATATCTACTTTAACTTTTACTAGAACAGTCATCTAACTGTTACAGAGCATAATTCTGCTTCCCATGTTACCAATGGTATATCATACCTTCTGGTGACTATTGCAATACATTCCCTATTCAAGGGTGTCCAAAGTCAGTCCTCAAGGGCCTGAACCCTGCATGGTTTAGTTCTTCCCTTAGTTCATCACACCTGATGGTTCATTTGCAGCCCTCTGCAGCACTTTGACATGATAAGGAGGTAGTTGGATCATTTCATTCAGCTGTGTTGGAGCAGAGACACATCTACAACTGGTAGTATACTGGCCCCTGAGGACTGGAGCTTAACATCCATGCTATATTCACATTATAAAACATTGTGCGCACCACCCACCAATCTTTTGTGGCTCTTCCTTATGAATAATTCTAGGAGAGTGTTCATCTTTCCTGGTATTCTGTCCAGGTTCAGGATAGGGACTTCCAGGACTCATTCCTCCAGCATGATTGTTGGGATAGGGACTTCTAGGACCCATTCCTCCAGCATGATTGTTGGGATAGGGACTTCTAGGACCCATTCCTCCAGCATGATTGTTGGGATAGGGACTTCCAGGACCCATTTCTCCAGCATGATTGTTGGGATAGAGACTTCCAGGACCCAGTCCTCCAGCATGATTGTTGGGATAGGGACTTCCAGGACCCATTCCTCCAGCATGATTGTTAGGATAGGGACTTCCAGGACCCATTCCTCCAGCACGATTGTTGGGATAGAGACTTCCAGGACCCAGTCCTCCAGCAAGATTGTTGGGATAGGGACTTCCAGGAGCCAGTCCTCCAGCACGATTGTTGGGATAGGGACTTCCAGGACCCAGTCCTCCAGCATGATTGTTGGGATAGGGACTTCCAGGACCCATTTCTTCAGGGTAGTTAGAATAGGCTTGGTTCTGGTACATGTTTACTAGGTATGCACATGGGGAGAGAGGGGACAGAGATAAACAGACAGGTAATTTTTTCATCATTCTCTTTTAATAATTGTAATCACCCTGTAGAACCAATGATAGCCGTAATTAATGTAAGAGTCAATAACGCAGGGTGGTGTGATGAAAAGCCATACTGTTTTAAACAAACGGAGAATTCAGCTGCTTAGGCACCAAAAGAGAACAGCGCTGAAATGGTTTTAAACAAAATATTGTGGAACAAAAATGTCAAAATTTGCACTGAACCATAAAGATAGAACTCTCAATAACCCATTTAGACAACATATCAGAAAAAAAGTTGGTTTAGGGGTTAGTTACGCCTTACCAGTTAATAAAGAGGTATTTGAACACGTCTGGGATGTGTCAACTTCTCTAATAGCAGACATGCTGTCTGCTATTAGAGAGCTGCTCAGTCTGGAGGAGAATACTTATGAGTTTAATCCCGAGCCGCGCCAGGAGCACATGCACCGACTTTTGGATCGGAATGGCCGTGATCTGCAAGTCTCTTTGAAGAACAGACACGCACTGAAGAAGTGAGAAACTGTGAAGCTCATGTCAGGGTTACAGTTTCGTGCCAGTCCATATGAAACTTCAGAACTTCATAGCATTACTTTAGTGTGATGTCCATTTTACTTTTGTTTGGAATTCTCTTTTAAATGAAGTCCATTCATATATCTCAGTGTACATCTTTTGAAGTTGGTCTGGATACTCACTCTGTGTGTGTGTGTGTGTGTGTGTGTGTGTGTATGTGTGTGTGTGCGTGCGTGCGTGCGTGCGTGCGTGCGTGTGCGTGCGTGCGTGCGTGCGTGCGTGCGTGTGTGTGTGTGTGTGTGTGTGTGTGTGTGTGTGTGTGTGTGGGGGTGTGTGTGTGTGGGGGTGTGTGTGTGTCTCTGTGTGTGTGTGTGTGTGTGTGTGTGTGTGTATGTGTATGTGTGCGTGCATGTGTGCGTGCGTATGTGCAGTCTGAGTTTGATAAGTTTCATTCTTGTAAAGGCACGGTGATGGTGGCCATTTACATTTATGCAGTAGAACAACAGTTATCCACATCTTCCTCCACTTTTTTCATGACGTCCATCTGGACATCAAAATATACTCATATTCAAAAATTCAATTCAAATACAAAAATACTTTATTAATCCCAAAGGAAAATTAAATTTGTACAGCAAAAACCAGTCAGCTGATCTGAATTGTTTTCATGTTTGTTGTTTAAGTTTTATGTGCTACAGCAATGCATTACTATGAGACAAAGTGAAATAGGTTTTAGATATTAACTGATATTAACAAGTCAGAGTGAGACTTGATAATGGAGACTTTATGCATATTGGACTTGTAAACATCCCATATGTTACATGTTGTTTGCATGCTGTATTTGTGCCAAAGTCACATGAAACTTTTACATACAGCAATGCTAATTTGTATTATACTTGACATGTTACATAAAATAAAAAAATGGATTTCAGAAGGGTTCTTTTGGTCCAGAGAAAAGAACAGCCCCTCAGACCATCTGTCTATTCACATCCATACAATAATTTGACTAAAAATTACATTTATTACATATTTCCATGTTTGCTTTGATTTTATTTGCAGCTGTTGTGTATTCACCTGAGTGAAGTCTTTGATAAAATCAAAACACCTGAAAGCTATAAGATGTGTGTCCTTATTTGCAAACAGCACTAACACTTTACATTGATGACTGGTGTAAAGTTGTAGTAATATCTTCAAAATCATTAAGGCATAATAATGAGCACAAACCATCCCAAATGTAGTAAAATTTATTGACACCAATTTTGTTTGATTTGGGTAATGTGGGAAAAGGTAGACTTTCAAAATAAGAGTAGCACAAACTGTGACAATTTGGTGTCACAGTTGATTGACACCAAATTGGTTTGACTTTGTAAGTAGGTGGTGGTGGTATTCAGGGATGGTTGACTTTTATTACCTCTGGAAACTTTTATTAATTTTAAAATGAAAGCTTTTGCTGCACAAACGTAGCACAAACATTTGACACCAATTTTGTTTGATTTCAAGAAAACTGAGGGGCAAAATTCAATCAGGTCAATATTAAACTAGCTTAGATTAAAAATATGTAACACTTGACAGATGTAGCAACTCCAGGCTATAACTCAGAACAAGAGATTGAAACTGAAAAGGGTAAAAAATAAAATAAAATAAAATAATAATAATAATAATAATAATAATAATAATAATAATAATAATAATAATAATATTGAAGCTAAGAATGAAATTCTTACCTTAAAGCACAAGGGTGTCGATATTTTTGATAAATGCAGCAGTGTTAGCTCAACAGCAACTTGACTCTCCTCTGTGTTGTTTCTTTTTTATTTTCACCACAATGAGCGACCCTCTTGTGAGGTCCAGTAAGTAAAGTTTAAACTGCACGTGACTTCATTTGGAAAGGCGTGCCTGAAATAAAAAGGAAAACTCGGGAGGAAGAAGCATCGACTTGGCAGCAGTTCACATGGCCACTAGTCACAGCTTCCATTTAAAAACGAGAATGAAAATGAAAGGGATATCAAAAAGAAAAAAACTGTGACTGTCTATTTGACGTGCTAAGTTATGAAACAGGTCCAAGTCATCCAGCAAATAATGACGCAACCAGGAGAGGACGAAGAAAAGCTGAAATTATCGAGTAACTAATTTACTGTAGTAAATCACTAGAAGTTGATGTTCCTGTAAATTGAAATACGAGAGTAATTTCACCTCAGTGCTTTATTACAGGGTCTGTTAAATATCAACTCCACATCACTTGCATACCGACTGACATTTCCAGCCACTGTTTCTCTTAATTATGGTGATTTGACACTTACAGCTCATGGAAACATGATATTTTACAAACAGAATGTTTCTGTGGACAAATACAATAAGGAAAAAATACAGAAAAGTGGGCTTGATGAAAAGTGTGGTTAGTGTATTTACTTTCAATTTGAGCCTCATCAGATTACATATTAAAATTTACTGAATGCGATTATATAAGTAGGTAGTGTAACGGTGCAGGTTTTGCTAACCGGAATTAAGACAAAGAAAGCTCCCATAAATACCTGCCTTATGTGCCGATAAGAACTTCACGATGACTTTATTGAACCCCAGTAAATGTGGTTCCAACAACAATCCTACGAAGGTCTTTTTGTCAATCTTAATATGTCTCTTTTTTTTCTATAGAAATATCTTTTACAGATATCCTTACAACTGCGTTTGCAAATATCCTTTTGCAAAATCCTGCTCTGATTCCCAGAAGAAAATTCTATTGGACTTTTTAGCTATATTATATACATCTCTATTATAAAGGGATAATTTATGATGTCACCAGATAACAGTGGATCTCCTTTGAGTTCATTGATAGTAGTATTGCTGTTGTGGAGCTAACAAGCAGACCTCCTTTCTCTTCATATGCCTAAGTGAGGTAAAAGGCTGGAGCCTTGTGTCCAGGCGGGTTCCAAAGACTGTGTTTGTCTCCGTCCTCGGATGTCCAGTCAGTGATCAAAAGTAATTTCTGATTCTGTGTATTTTAGCTTAAAAAAATGGTAGGGTATGTATTTTCTGAGTAAATGCAGCCAGGTGAAACACAATTAACAACTCTAAGTCTGAATACTAACTCCTTCTAAAGTGTTTAAACGTGTGCTAGTGAAATTAACCCTTTTTTTTTTTCTTTTTTTCTTTTGAATAATCAAGTCAAATGAGATTCCAAATTTCAACTAGGTGGTTTGACAATGCTCAGGTCAGAAAGTATAGAAAGTTACGCTGAGTGAACCTAGCTTCCTGCCTGGGGTAACAATATTATCTCCTCTGTCCTGGAAACTCTTTAAGAGCTACAGCACTGAGTACTGATGTAAAGGAAGAAAAAATTGTGTTTTGTTTGTTTCTTGTTGTTTGGTTTTATTTCACGTTGCGTTTATGTTATGCTTTTTATTTTTACGTTATCAGGAAATAACGTCATGCAGGATGTTTGTGTCAAACATCTTGAGTGTTTGACGTAAGACGGTCAAACACAAGTTAAAGAAAATATCGGTTTAAGCATTTTCAGTTTAAGAATACGACATCTTGAAGTGTTCGTTGTGTCCATTTCTGCAACACGTTCAGGAGTATTTTGGACTCAATTGAGATTTGACAACACCAGCACTGAGTCACACTTGTCACCTGAAAACTCTGACGGAGTTGAGAAAATGCCAAACTACCTCCTTTTACGTGACCTTATTCTGAAGGAGGACATATTGTAGCTCATCAGTTCCTTGAACTCTTTAAAATGTACCAAAATTAAGCATTTATTTCACAAAATTTCATAAAAATGTTGTAAATTCCCAGTCACGGTGTTGACACCATGTAGTTGTGATGAACAACTTGGGAATAAAATGGAAGAAAAACCTAAAGAATGACTTAAGCGAAGCAGAGCTGCCTAGCCCTCTTAATGGAAGAAAAAGGAAGTGGTCATAGAATCCTCATAATTTCTGATGCTCACCAATAATGGTTGATGTTTTTTTTACATTCTTTTTATGTCAAACGGTGTTGACAAAAACTCAGGACTCAATTTCAATTGAGTTGGAAATTATGTAAAAATAATTTTTCATTCAATTTATTGATATTGATAGTTATTTATTTGAATACTTATAATCCACATTACCTTCGTCATGGCATATTTTTTAAGTATTCTTTTAGTTGTTTTAAATTATTACAATGTATTGAGTTCTGCTCCAGAGCAAGAGCTTTTACAGACACCATCCACCTATTACATGGTTTAACATAAAAAACATATTCAGCAAACACCGTGAAAACATACATTGTTGTGCTAACATTGTCCAGGTTAGTCAGTTATTTAAAGAAATCATATTTTGTGTATATTTTATTCAAATTCTATCCTTTTATCCAGGTTTTGTCCCACTGACATATTCATGTTCATGTCACCTGAGCAAAGTCGACCTCCCACCTTCCTTAAATCAAATTAAGTTAATGTGAAATGTTTGTGCTACCTTTGTTCCACAAAACGTTTTGTTTGTGCCGCTATAATTTTAAAGACGTTAATAAAAGTTTTCATCAAACTGTAGGCTCATGGCCTAACACTTAGAACTGCTGGTTTAAAATGCATGATGCTAATTGAAAGGTGGACTCAGCATGGTTGACTGAAGATGTGTCACAGAAAAAACACCAACTCAGTGGATTTGTTCAAATGTGATTTGGCACAAACGTTTCCTTTAATTTGAGTGTCCAACGTCACTCCAGTCAACATTAAGCCAGCCTGCCAATATTGAAAATATGTAACACTTGACTGATGTAGCTCCTTTGAGCCACTGTTTCAAACTGAAAAGGCTAATAAAACTATAAATATTAAAGTTAATAGAAACAATTAACTTCTTACCTTTGAATAAAGTGGTGTTCTGTGTTTTCCTTTACAATTTTAACCACAATGATCGACTGTCTTGTGAGGTTTAGTGCATAGATGTAGCTGCACACGACTTCATTTAAAAAGACCATCTCTGAATTACAAAAGGAGGAAGACGCGTGGGATTGGTGGTTGGCAAAAACCAATCATTAAACATTAAACACAGCATCCAATTAAAAGTGAGATCCATAATAAAAAAAAAGGATCAGAAAGATATCCACATCATACGGGAGATGATGGATCAAGGAGAACGAAAAGCACTGAAATGGTTGACTAATTTATGTGACTCTGACTTTGTTGCTTTTGTTCCTGTAAATTGAAATACGAGAGTAATTTCACCTCAGTGTTATATCACAGGGTCTGTTAAATATCAACTCCACATTAAACCGACTGATATCTTCAAGCCTTTGTTTCTCTTGATGATGATTTTGCACTTACAGCTTATGACAACATGGCATTTACAAACAATATTTCTGTGGCCAAATGCAATAAGATAAAAATATATATATATACAGAAAAGTGGACTTGGTTAATATCAGGTAAAGGCTATTTTTAAAAGTTACTTTGCCTCGTCAGACTGCATATCAAAATTTACTGAATATGATTGTATAATTATATCAGTATATATTAGTGGTGCAACGGTACAAGTTTTGCAAAAGAAAAAATATCTGATGCACGTTGGTTACCGGAATTAAGCAAATCAAAACTCTCATAAATACCTGCCTAAGGCACTGGTAAGGACTTCCAGATGACTTTACTGAATCCTACCTGTGGTTCCAACAAAAATCCAATGAAGGTATTTTTGTCAATCTTTATATACCTTCATTTTCTCTATATAAATATCTTTTACAGATATCCTTACAAATAAGGTTTGTAATGTTTTAGGAACGTTTTCGTCATTCATCAATATTTTTTTAAGTGCTACGAATAACTGCTAAGCGCCGCTTAAAACTCATCACTTAAAGGACGATTTACGATAATATGGTTTTGTAAACATGACGGTAGCGGTTTTTGGCAGGTAACACCGACATAAATATCTAGATGCACTATAAAATCTAATGAGCGCTGCTCTGACGGTCTGTGCCATGTCCTCATATTTATCCATGCGCTCTGCCACAGGGACAGATTGTTGGACAGCACAGATATTCAGAACACCGACGCGGCAATAACTCTCTTCAGATGCCTCTCACTTACACGAAAACCTTCTGTTAAGCACTGATCTGATATGTTTATACTTAAGCCCAAGCTTGAAATGAAAACCTATAAATCTCCCCCTGTGTGTTCTCCATCGCTGTGATTATTTCATTACGTCGCTGACCTTTTGGATCTCGAGAAAATAAATCAGGATTGTGTTTTTCTCCATTTCCCTTTAGGGGCTCCATAATATTCCAAGTATTCTGTCCATATTTTGTCCATACCAGTAAGTTCAAGCTAGCATTAGCATCTAAACTTAAGCTATGTTGCCACTATAGACATGCATACAAGCAGAACAACAAATGTTGACTACTGATGGGAGATCATTGCAGTATTGCAAATGTTATCAAGTTTTGCATATCCATATTGTTTTTCTCATATACAATTGTCCATTCTATGCAGATTGCAGTATGTAACAACAGCAGGTGTCGAAAACAGCCTAAGTTTGGCATCAAGCCCTCTGATATGATGTCATTGCAGGTTTTGCTCAATAGTTTATAATATGTTGATTTTTTTTTTTGTCTCTAATTACATGATTCTAAAAAGATAATCCAAAACAAACTGCAAAGAGTAAATGTGCATGTTTCTATCCTGATCAAAGACCTGATGGCTGTTGTATTATCCTAATCAGGGTTTTAAAATGTAAACTATTATTGGTTTTCAGGTGTTATTGCAGCCATGTTTATTTTTTTATTTATTTTGGGGGACTTTTTTATTCTTTTTGTCTTTAATACCAAAAAAAACAACAAAAAAACACATGCCCCTTTTCCACCGGCTCGACTCGGCTCCGCTCGCTTTCCGAGCGTTTCCACCGGCTGTTTTACGGGGGTGGCCCTGCTTTTTAGGGTCCTGCTTCAGAGCAGGGCCAGCCGGGCCAGCCATGGTTTGGTGGGTGACGCAAGCTTCGCTGCTGTTCACTGATTGGCCGAGGGCGTGGACAGACGGAGCGGCGAAGAGATAAGAAAAATGAAGGCGCAACGTTTGAAACTCGCTGCAACACGGAAGTGATGGAAGATACAAACAAGCCGTTAACTAAAAAAACATGCCGGCTTTTTTCTTTGGTTCGGATTTCAATATTTAGCGGCAGCTCGATGGAGCCTTGAGGAATGAGTCGTTTTTGTCAGTAGTGGAGCGAATATAAAGCCTCTTTAGCCGCTTCGGAGCCGACGGAGCCCCACGGTGAACACCGACGCAGACGCAGCTGACGCTGTTGCTGCTCCCAACCAGGTGAGCAGTTTGTAGATATATCTGTCTGGTTTTTACTACATTTAAGGTTGCATACATACAGTCATGGAAGACATTTAAAACACTAAAGTCTGCTGTATTTTTATTGCTCAAACACAACATGCGCATTTTCTCAAGACACTCAGTTGCACATTACAGTTAACTCAACATTGTACAGCATGTTACCTTCTTTTGTTTATCTTTGCGTGAATCTACGTGCTTCGATTGTTTCTCATTTTGCTGTTGCATCTGAGTTTCCCCCGTTGTGAGATAATAAAACATGTTATATGACATCCTATTATTGTAAAATGGCTAGATATCAGTTCTCTAATCAAATTGTTATGAATTATTAATTGTAGAATGAGCAATAAACCTGAAGAAAACGATAGTGGTATTTTATCCATGGCTGTATGCCTGCATAGGTCTAAAACTTACAAGTAATTACATTTTGTCTTTAATTTACATTACTATTCCAGTTATTTATAATTCTGTATGGCTGGATGGTAAAAAAAAAAAAAAAGTGTTTGTATGTATATATAAAGTAACATCTCTGTTTTAAATAATTCCTTATGTGTATGTAACTTCCACAGTAGTAGCTGTTATTTATCTACATTTATGTGCTATAAGCTATAACATCTAATTACTTTTCCCAGGGAGCAGAAGGAGAGCAACATGGCTGACATGATGGAGAACCGTCAGAACACCTGGATCTCCTTCAGGAGGAAGCAGCTACCAGCAGAGATGGCAGAGCTCCATGGAGAATTGAGACAAAAAAGAAAAATAAAAGTTGTCTCTCAGTGAACAAAGTCTCTTTATTTCTGCTCACTCCACACATTATTGTACTTACTGTACTTTATATCAAGGTCCTAATACAATCCTCCCAAAATGTGAGGAGCTTTAGCCAGAGTGAAAATAACATTATATTATATAAATATTTAATTGAACTTAACATTGTAGATTACCAATGAAGCCATCCAAAACTGAATACATTATTCAGCAAACCAAACATTTTGACATTATTATCAGGACTGCTATTAACAAGAACCCAAAATACAAATCATGTTTGTTAATTTCTAGTTTATACAACATCATTCTATCCACTCACTGTTTATCTGTCTTCCTGTAGAATCTTCAATGTAAGAAAGTGAGAAAATGTTTCCAAAACCTGTAACCTTAATTAGTGATAATTAAGACTGAGTTTAAACTTTTAATTCTTAGTCTCTAAAATGTGAAAACATGGAACAAGAACCAGTCAGATTAGAAGGAATAAACCTTTATTTGTTCTCAGTATAATTTGGACACAGGTGAATCATACTTAAACGTATTGAGAAGTTAAAAACAACAGATTGTTAATGCACTTCAACTCTGTAAGAACAGACATTTTTTTATCAGAAATATTTCATCAGCATATTGAGCTCATGTGATTCCTGCTCCAGAAAGGTGAAGGTCTCTGGACATCCTGAAGGTAAACACCGACTGGCAGTCAGGAAGACGGACACTGATGAGACGTCCTACAACCCAAAGGCTGCACGAAAAACCACGATGGTTTTTTATTTATTAATTTTTTTTATTTTTTGCATAAGTGTATATGGTTTGTGGGATAATGTAAAAAAAAAATTTAAGAAATTATATCCGAAACAATGTTTTCTCATCCTCTTCTCTGAAGTGACGTAATGATAATGCGTTTTAAAACTGTGCCAATTTTAGTATTACTCTTCTGCTGTAGAGCTAATATTGTACAATAAAATGTTGTACAGCCTTTTTCTAGCAGGAGATGAAGTAAATGGAGTAGTGAAACTAAACTTACAGTAAAATGTTGCCAGTATATTACTGTTTACTTAGTTTAGCTACTATATTTACTTTAACAGTAACCTAACATCAGAAAAAACTATGGTACAGTTGCTGTAAATTTACATGATTATTTCTTAGAGTGTAGATGTAGCTGCACACAACTTCATTTAAAAAGACATCTCTGAATTACAAAAGGAGGAAGACACGTGGGATTGGTGGTTGGCAAAGACTTTACACACAGCATTCAATTAAAAGTGAGATCCGTAATAAAAAAGGATCAGAATGATATCCACATCATACGGGAGAAGATGAATCAAGGAGAAAAATGCACTGAAATGGTTGACTAATTTATGTGAATCTGACTTTGTTGCTTTTGTTCCTGTAAATTGAAATACGAGAGTAATTTCACCTCAGTGCTTTATCACAGGGTCTGTTAAATATCAACTCCACATTAAACTAAATGATATCTTCAAGCCTTTGTATCTCTTACTGATGGCGATTTTACACTTACAGCTTATGACAACATGGCATTTACAAACAATATTTCTGTGGACAAATGCAATAAGATAAAAAACAATGTATATAAATATATATATATATATATACAGAAAAACGGGCTTGGTGAGAAGTATGGTTAAAATCTGGTAAAGGCTTTTTTAAAAGTTACTTTCTATTTGACAAATGAGCCTCGTCAGACTGCATATCAAAATTTATAATTTATTGAATACGATTGTATAGATATATCTGTATATATTAGTGGTCCAACGGTACAAGTTTTGCAAAAAAATAAAAAATATCTGATGCACGTTGGTTACTGGAATTAAGCAAAACGAAACTCTTGTAAATACCTGCCTAAAGCACTGGTAAGGACTTCACGATGACTTTACTGAATGCTTGTACCTGTGGTTCCAACAAAAATCCTATGAAGGTCTTTTTGTCAATCTTAACCTTTGTGCATGTGAGGACTGAGGCAAAAACGTGGAGGACTGTGGAAAATGATACAAGTTTTACGTGTGTGGGGTTGGTTGGACCCCATTTCTGGACACAAGGGTTATTATAACTTCATTTTCTCTATATAAATATATTTTAAAATTAAATCAAAATCAAACCAAATTTTATTTGTATAGCGTCTTCCAGCATCAAGGCATTTCAAAGTGCTTTACATCATAAAATTACAAAGTCATAGAACACACAGTCATCAACATTACATTTTGCACTTCAGATTATTGATTACTGTTTCATGATTAGGTTTCAAAAGCAACTCTTAGCAGCTGAGTTTTTAGTCTAGATTTGTAAGAACTCGGTGTTTCAGCTGTTTTGCAGGGTTTTTTGTTCCAGATTTGAGGTGCAGTAATCGATATGACTGAAGATAAATGCATGTATGAGTTTCTCTAGATCTTGCTGAGACATAAATTCTCTAATCCTGGAAATGGTCTTCAGGTGACAGAAGGCCGACTTTGTAACTGTCTTTATGTGGCTCTGAAGGTTCAGGTCAGAGTCCATCACTACTCCCATGTTTCGGGCCTGATCGCTGGTTTTAGTTGTAATAACTGAAGCTGTGTGTTGATTCTAGATCGTTCCTCGATAATAACTTTAGTTTTATTTCTGTTCAGCTGTAGAAAGTTTTGGCACATCCACACATTTATCTGTACTAAGCATCTGTTCAGTGATTGGATGAACAGATTGGATCCTTTACCTATCTTAGATTTTTATGTTTTAATAGGATCATTCATGACATCGCCAGTGGATTTCCTTTGAGTTCATTGATCCTATTGTTACTGCCGTGGAGCTAACAAGCAGTCCTTTCTCGTAATGCCTAAGTGAGGTAAAAGGCCGAGTTGCTTGAGTAACATGCACTACCGTTTCTTTGCCAGCAGAGGTCAGCCTTGTCCAGGTGAGCTTGCCATTGAATCGCGAACAAGAAGCAGCCGTTCCTCGTGTAAGGTTGTCGGATATGCTTTGTAGTTGCTGTTTAACTTTTGAGTTTCACACTTAACAGACGAGGGTTTTCTGTGCTTATACTGAGCATGTTCAGTACAGCTAAAACACTTGTTGAATATTGTTTTTCTAAAAATCACACAGAACTGAAAAATCATTTTCAAACATGGAAATAAAGTAAGATGTTATGACATCAACAAAGAGACCTACAACCCCTGGCAAAAAGTATGGAATCACCAGTGTTGGATGAGCAGTCATTCAGACATTTCATGCTGTAAAACAAACTCGGATCAAAAACATGATACAATATTAAGGTCATTCCAAAGTGCAACTTGTTGGCTTTCAGGAACACTCAAAGAAATGAAGAGAAAACATTGTGGAAGTCAGTGAATGATACTTTTATTGACCAAACACAGGGAAATAAATATGGAATCACTCAATTCTGAGGAAAAAAGTATGGAATCATGAAAAACACATAAACAAAAGACCATTCAAAATACATCACTAGTATTTAGTTGCACCATCTTTGGCTTTTATAACAGCTTTTAGTCTCTGAGGCATGGACTTGATGAGGGACAAACAGTATTTGGTGCCTACTCTCTTTGATAGCAGTTGCCAGATCAGCTTTGCAGGTTGGAGCCTTCTTGTGGAACATTTTTTTCAATCTCCACCACAGGTTTTCTATTGGGTTGAGATCTGGACTATTTGCAGGCCATGACATCGACTGAATGTGTCTTTCTTCAAGGAATGCCTTCACTGTTTTTGCCCTATGGCACGATGCATTGTCATCTTGGAAAATCATTTCATCATCTCCAAACATCTGTTCAATTGAAGGGATGAGAAAACTGTCCAAAATGTCAATGTAAACTTGTGCATTGATAGAAGAATTAACCACAGTCATCTCCCCAGTGCCTTTGCCTGACATGCAGCCCCATATCATCAAGGACTGTGGAAATTTGGTTGTTTTCTTCAGGCAGGCCTCTTCATAAATCTCACTGGAACGGCACCAAACAAAAGTTCCAGCATCATCACCTTGTCCATTGCAGATTCTTGACTCATCACTGAAGACAACTTTCATCCAGTCATCCACAGTCCATGATTGCCTCTCCTTAGCCCATCGGAATCTTGTTCTTTTATGGTTAGGTGTCAATGCTGGTTTTCATTTAGCTTTCCTGTATTGAAATCCCACCTCCTTTAGGCGATTTCTTACGGTTCGGTCACATACATTGACTCCAGCTTCCTCCCATTTATGCTTCATCTGTTTAGTTGTACTTTTTTGGTTTTCAAGACAAATGACCTTTAGTTGTTTGTCTTGACGCTTTAATGTCTTTCTTGGTCTACCAGTACACTTGGCTTTAACAACCATTCCATGCTGTTTGTGTTTGGACCATATCTTGGATACAGCTGACTGTGAACAGCCCACATCTTTAGCAACCATGCGTGAAGGGTTACCTTCTTCAAGAAGTTTCACAATCCTCTCTTTTGTTTCAAGGGACATTTCTCTTGTTGGAGTCATGGTTCTCGCCACTCCACTTCGTCCAGCAGCCCTCCAAGGTGTCATGACTGCAGGTGTTTTGAACTGCACACTAACGGGCACATCTAATCTGGGGCAGGTGTCCATTTAGGGAAAGGAAATAGACTGGGTGTGTCCTTTTTTCTACCTCCAATTTGAGTGATTCCATACTTTTTTCCTCAGAATTGAGTGATTCCATATTTATTTCCCTGTGTTTGGTCAATAAAAGTATCATTCATTGACTTCCACAATGTTTTCTCTTCATTTCTTTGAGTGTTCCTGAAAGCCAACAAGTTGCACTTTGGAATGACCTTAATATTGTGTCATGTTTTTGATCCGAGTTTGTTTTACAGCATGAAATGTCTGAATGACTGCTCATCCAAGACTGGTGATTCCATACTTTTTGCCAGGGGTTGTAGAATGTTTGGGCTCCTGATTCTCCAGTGTCTCTGCAACTGTTCCTATGTTTTGCTTGGAAAGAAGCAGCCTGTTTACATGCCATTCTTATTTTTTGCTATGACAGCAGAGTTATAGCCCATGGGCCTCAGTGCTGAGCTGAAATTTATTGTCAGTGTGTGTGTGTGTGTGTGTGTGTGTGTGTGTGTGTGCTCTTTTATTTGGAGCTGGCAGCTCACAGTTGGAGTGAAGGAGACCTGTGCGTATTTACAGAGACTAAAGTAAACACTCATGTGATTTCACATATACAGGATGTCAACCCGTTCTGGAAGAAATAATACTGGAGTGTTGACACTATGTTGACCTACATTAACTATAGTGAAGATGCACTGTCAGCACACTGTGAAGTCTAAGTGTCAAAGGTGCACATTCACAGCTTGCAGCAAAACATGTTTTTCCATTTTTATGTTCTATACATTAGGGGTTGGAGGTTACTCACACACATTATGACGAAAGAGTAAGATTAGATTATTGTTGTTGACATTAAAGTTTGTTTTTCTTTAAATTATGTACTTGTATCCCACAAAAATGTCACTGAAATAAATCAGAGTATATTGTACTGTATGTTTTCTTATTATTTGGTTGGAAGGAAAGAGGAACAAAGCAGGTTCTCTGGTATTTTTCTTTTTTTTAATATGTACATAGTGAAATACCTCCTAAAATAGAGTTATTTCTCCTAAAATGAATCTCAATGCTGATGTGGATGCAATACATACAGAAAATACATACCTGTTAAATTTACCTGTTGATTGTGATAAACGAGACTCTGGCATGGATGTATGACTAGTCTCTCGAGAAGGTGGTTTTTAGCTTGTCCAGTTGCACCTGCAAAATTCAGTGTGTTTTTATGGATTGTTTTTATGTAATAGACAAACAAGAAGTTGCGTATAATTGTGAAACTGAAAGACAAGAACAGATACTTCTCAAAGCAAAGGCTTGGTTATGTTCTGGGGCTGCTTTGCTGCTTCTGGCTGACACAGGGTGTCTTGAATCTGAGCAGGGCACTATGACATTTCAAGACTTTCGAGGCATTCAGGAGAAAAATGTGATGCGTCTGTGATGTCTGGAAATCACAGACGCAGATCGTGGATCTTTCCACAGGATAATGACCAAAAACACACAACATCTCAGAATAACTTGGACTATTCTGATCTGAGCTCAAATCTAAATCCTGTTGAACATCTGTGGAATGAACTGAAACATCTGGAGAAGACATCATTCAAACCTGACACTACTGGAGGAGCAGTTTCCCCTCCAGTGTTGGGCCAAAATACTTGTGGGCTGGAGAAGTTACAAAAGTCATCTGCAATTTCCTCGAAAGGTTGCGCGAGAAAATATCAAGTTACACCTACCGTCATTTTTATCCAGCCCTGTTTTGTTATTTTTTTTTTATTTTTTTTTAATGATTATGTTGAAAATTAACTGATTTTCATCAGTTACTTTTCTGTAAATCTGTATTTATTATCTCCATTTCATGTTATTTCAGAGATCGTTGTGGGCTTTTTGGTCAGAGGGGAAGCAATAATTTCGTCGACTTGTGTAACATGCTGCTAACAGGCAGAAGCTGCTGAAAGAGGAGCGTGCAGGCAGGGAAACGTCTGTTCTGCAATAACACCAGACGATGTTGCAATGCATGGTAAAGTTGCACAATAAACATGGGCAAAATGCATTTTATAGAACCTGTTTTGTACCTAAATTGTAAGTTATGACACTAGACTGTCCAATAGAAAATCTCATGAAAGGGGAAGATGATGGTCAAAGGCGCTCTTTGTACATTAAGCAATAACCTGGCTTTCAGAGACATGTCTCACTGTACCCTGTGCAGCAAAACAGAGATTGTGCAACGGCCATGGAGACTGTTTCACCGAGCGAGTAACTATGCCAAAATGATGCAATGCTAGCAAAGTATTTCCTTTAAAAGTTGTGTGTGTCATATTTTTTTCTTTAGATATTATTGATATCAACTTGTGTGTGAGGGGAGGAAATAAGAAAATAAAACGTGAAAGCATTTTGCTGTTCAAAAACAAATCTTCCATCCAAGTTTCTGTGGTGAGCTTTTCTCCTGGGTTTGATTTCCAAGTGCAGCGGTAATCGAGGAATAGCTTTATTCTCTGAAATGTTTTCGCAGCTAAAGTCAGAGTGCAGCCCCACTGGCTGAGTTCCCAGGAGTGTCCTTGATCACTGGACGTAAGGTGGGATGTGTTCGTCTATAGAATCCAGTATGTCCTCCGCTTCAAATCCCCATCCCCTCCCCCTGTGGAGGATCACGGAGCAGGCTGTGTATTTCCAGTGCCTGTTTGTAACGTTGCCCCAGCAATCCAGCCTGACCCCACTTCCTGAGCCTCAACACGGAGCGGCGGACGAAAATAGAGCCTCCTCGACTAACCCGTACTTTAACCAACCAAAGGAACCTGAGTTTAAGGGGTTGGTTTAGACTCATCATGGGGGGCGGGAGATGGAGAGAAACACACGGTCAATTCCAGTGTTGTTTACAGTAGTAAGAAGCAGAGATTTTTCCAACACATGTTGTGAAAGTGCAGGATTGAAATGTCACGCTGCGTGACCAAGACCAAAATAATCCCAGAGTAGAGCTGGTTTTTATATTCTTCATGATGTAAATCGTCATCTTAAACTACATGAAGTCGGAACTTGAGTGTTTCTTTGCTGCTCTACTTTGTATGAATACTGATAAGCTCATGTGTCGCCGTCATAGGGTCAGTGAAACGTATACTGCCTGAGGCCCTCCTGCTTTCAGCAGCCCCTTACAGCTGCTCCAGAAAAAATGTGGGCATATCATGCATGACTTTACAACGAAAGAAAAAAACAATACAAAACAATGTTAACTTAGATAAGAAAATGCTATGAAAGATTTTGACGAGTTAGTTTTTGTGTAAATTTAGTCGTACTTTGAACATCCACAAAGCAAAGTACAACTTGTTTCTGTCTGGAAGTTTAAATTTGGCCACGTGTCTCTGATAGATGGTGACCTTTGTAGCATATGTGGAGCTGGTTTTCAAGGACCGTTCTCTGAACATCAAAGCAGAGCATGCTAATCTATGATTCTACTTTAGGAATGTTCGAAAGGCTCACAAAAGGGGCAGACCAATTATATTTCTGCTAAAAATGTTTATCAGTCTCTTTAACAAAATCTATAACTTTCCTACCAAGCCCGTATCTATCAATAATCAACTTGTAGGGTAACTTATTTTATTTAATTAAAAGTCTATAAGTACTTATGTTATAACAAATTAGATGAATATGCATACTCAGAGAAAATTGGCACATCAGTTTTAACTGAATGAATATACTGGAACAAGGTATATTTATCTACGTTAATTATGATTTAGATTTCGATCTTCTCTCTTTCATCCCAACGAATTCAAAACCAAATTGTACAAAATAAAAAAAGTAATCTTCAGGTGTCTGCATGTGGGCAGAAATAGCACAAACATTGAGCATGCTATAAGGGAACATATGCATGGGAATTTGAACCAGGCATGTGAATCTAGATGATAAATCCTATTTACAAGCTTCCATCTGTCTCTTTGTCTGTCAGCATATCTACATTTCTATATGTCTATATGTAGACTCCAACTTCAGTGCATTTTACATTACAGGAGATCAGGAGATAAGGTTTGTTCTGCCAAAAAAAAAAAAAATTCTCTTCAATCTGTGCCAATAATTATTGATATCAATAAGACTACCGCAGAAGTAGCGGGGCTTTTCTTGCATTTGCAGTTTCATACATTTGTGCATGAAGTGCACAAATCAGCATCTCATGGTGCTTATCGAAGTCAGCTGGCATTGGATGTTTTTTTCACATGCCAAACAAACTCAAACTTTGGCTAATGAAAGTGGATTTTGACCCTTTCCTTTGCTTCATTTCTGCATTCTCACTGAACAAAACAGCAGCACAGTACACATAAAACTACTTCTCAACTCTCCAAATAATTCCCATGATGGTATAATTCTGAGTGGAGTTTTTTTTTTTTTTTTTAATCTTGTTACGAAGCATGAAAATATTGAATCTCGAGTCACTTGTTAGCTTTAATTTTGCTTAGTGGTGAGACAGGAACAGCTGTGCGGCCTGACATATATCGCCAAGTCACATGACGCCGGAGAGCGCCTATCTGCTTCCACTAGTCTAGAGATGGACCTCGACAAAATCCACACAGCTGCCTCGACGGAGCTGAATTAAACATTAATGCTAGAATAGACGGTGTGTAATTACAAATCTGAGACAGCTGATAGGTGAAACAGCCTAAAGATTGCATTGTGGACATGTCTGGCTCGCAGGCAGCAGCTGCTCACATTCCTGAAGGCCGGACCTTCCCCTTTCTGTCAGTGCATATGATCTACAGATCTGGGACGAGCGAGGAGACCCGGCCTTGATCGTGTCGACGATTCAAGGGTAGCAGCAGAATCCGCGGCGCAGGCGGGCCTGGGTGGGTCTGAGGTGTCTAAAAACGCTCTTTCAACTCAGTCCATCTGCCACACAGACGCCACGCTGTGTCTCATCTCTTAGATATGTCTGATAATGGAGAGTTTGAAGCTGAGAGAGAGCATGCGCGTGCTCATTTGCATCAACATTCCTACCTTCTGAACGTTTTCATTGGCTTACCACAACTGCAAACTTTGCTGTGCTTGACTTGGACTTTATGTGATAAACCGACACAAAGTAGTGTATAGTTGTGATAAAAACAGAGATTTGTTTAAATAGAAATCTGAAAAAGTGTGGCGTGCGTTTTGTATTTTGCCACCATATACTTAATGAAAGGCTAAAAAGGGATTTTAAACATTAGGTTAGATGAACCACAGTGTGAATGCTTTTAACAGCCAAGGAGATGCAGTTTAATTATGATGGAAAGGCAGTTAAATACAAGGAAGTCATTAGATTTCTTCCACTTTTACTTGCTGTTGGTCTACCACATTGAATCCCAATAGAACACACTGGAGCGAGTGGTGAAACATGCCCAAGCGTAAAAAGAAATGTCTGTGGAATGAGCGACAGTAGATAATGTACCTGTTGACCCAGATTTGTGTAAATCAATACTCTGGCAAATAGCTGTTCACTTGGACCAATCAATGCATATGGGATATGTGGAAGCAAAGAATGAAAGTTCAATGTCACCGTAGCTCATATTTCATGACACTTTGTGAGGATGGTCACGTAAGCTACTAAAAGTAGTACGTGAAAGGAAATGTGCGTTGTGCAATACCACGGGATGTTGCAAGAAATCTGGAAAAAGCAAAAAAAAAAATCCTATGTATTCCACTTAAAATTATGCACAACTGTGTGCGCATATCTGATGTGAAAGTTCACATAAAATCGAAGCGGAAAAGAAAAATACATTCAAGTTTGCTGTTGTAACTTGACTAGATGTCAATGAGTTCAAAGCGTGCAAATACTTTCCCAAAGAACTGCATCAGATTTGGCACCAATATTTATACTTGGCCTTAAGCATCTACTTCATAGTAAAACCAACATTGTTACACTGACTCAGCCCGTCTGGGTTTCACACAAAACAACCCCCAAAATATTGCATTAGTCACCATGTTCCGAATCAGGCCGTGACGAATCAGTGAGATATTGTGTTATAGAAAGGCCTTAGAAACAGGTTTGAGTGAAGTTCAGGACACAGTTATGTACACTGGTGTTCAGCTTCACCATGACAGTAAAAAGTCATTAAATTCCCTCAGTTTTTAATGTAACTGGGAAAAATCAGTCTTGCCAACAGAAAACACACACAAGATGACAGCTTACTTATTTATTTTTCACAACTCGTGTCCATACAAAAACAAAGAGCTGATTTTTTTTTCAGTAGAAAGCCAATCCCCTTCCCCAAATGTAAGGGAGACGTATGCATGTACCGATAGCCCACCCTTCTTTTTTGGAGGGAATTCAACAAAAGCAAACTGATTCATGTATCGAACACCTTTTTTATACATGCTTTTATGAAATAACCATAATCTTCAAACTTAAAACATAGTACAAGTTTCTTATTTACAAAAGATAATAATAAAAAAAAAGTTTAAATCAAAACCGATTTCATACTTGATTCCATAGTTTCTTTGAAACAAGCGACCAACCAATCCATCCGAAGTTAAACAATTTGCACCCAATTTTATAAGGTGAAAAACACCTTACATTTGGTTACTTTTTCCATTGTAGGTTCCTCAGTTGTTAATAAAAAAAAAGTGAAAAAAAAGAGCTTTGTATGCAATGCTTTAGTCTTTTACGACTTATAAGGCATTTAAACTCAACACTCCACAGGAGGTAGTACTGCTGACTCAGATGTCCATTTCAAACTGGCTGTCATCTGCAAAGAAACGGACAAAAAAATAATATAATTAGCATTAAAAAAAAAAAAAAAAAAAGGTTGCATCAGATAAATCACCCCATGTGGTCACGCCCTAACGGACAACAGAGAGACGAGACACTGCAGAACTTATCAGTATGCTGCGTTTACCGACAGACAGGGGAATAAAAGTGAATTTTGATCTTTGAGTTTAGTTGGACAGGGACATTTTAACCATTTGAAAAACTTCAAAGCACTGAACTATGTCCAACCTGAAAGTGTCTCAACGTCTCTTTAGATAAACCATCACTGCATTTACCTTCAAAGTCAACAGCTCAGACCAGTAAACCTGTTTTTATGAGCTGCTTCCCCTCAGGAGCCAAAAAAAAAAAAAAAAAAAAAAACGGCCACATTTACACACACGCATTCATAAAACAGTAGCTAAACGGGCAAATATTTACCTCCGATATCCTTCTCTTCCTCCTCGGCCTCCTCTTTGAGGTCCTGCAGTTTCCCCGTGTGGTGCGCGTGTGTGGCCGGTACCGTCACTCCCGGGATCTGTGGCAGGCAGCACGGTGGCGTCCTGGCGAGAGGGGAGTTCCGACAGTCCAGGAGGAACTTCCTGTCGTAGATGATGCGAGTGCCTGCGTTCGGTGGCGATGAGAGAGAGGACATTTGGCGTAAATAAAGACCTTATGGTGAAAGTTCGCCTCTTTGAGGCAAAAAAGAAAAGTTCGGTGTAGAAAACATGCTTCTGCTCGCTTCCCTTACCTTTTTTAATCCCCTAAGCAGTCAAATCTGACATTTTTTTTCCCCAAAACCCTCCAGCTTAATGATGAAGCAAAAAACAAACATGTTGACAACCTATGACTGAGAGCTGTACATTCAGGTTCAAACGCACCCATGGATTATGTCATAAAAGACCTGTTTTGAAAATTTGTACCATGAGGCATTGGGAGCGGTCTGCAGCTCATGTTATTCTGAACTGGAGTTTGAACTGTTCTGCGAAGTATCAGCCTGGCTGAGAGAAAACATGTTATGTAATGGGGTTTGGACAGTTCATCCTGGACAAAGGGAAGCAGAGAAGGAGACGGTTCAGCATGTAGTTCATAAGGCTGTGTAGAAGAAGAAGAAGAAATACGAGATGGAATGCAAGTCAAAACACAGTGGTGGAATCTCTTGCACAACTTGTGCCATCCATGCAAAAACGGCTCCCCTGCGCATTAAACATTTACTCCCCTTCTTTTCAGTTCGTACAGCATGTTCTTTATGCACTTCTAACTCAAAACATTGGACGGCCTCCAGCTGCACCACAGACAAAGGCCAATCAAATGGCTCTGATCTGAGCCGCAAATGTACACCCTCTGCAAGTCACGAGTTTGAAACTTCCTTTTGTTTTCATGCGGGGAGGATTGTTTTTGAGCCGTTTTAAAAGGACCTGTGCAGGAGGAAACGAGTCGCACTAAGCATCTGATTGCTTAAATACGGGAAAGCAAACGCGTTTGAGAAGAATACCTTAAGATTTAACATTTTGAAGTAGGAAGACAGACTATATTAAAATGTCTGGTTGACGTTAGCAAAAAGATATGAGATAGACAACTGTCAAGGTGCAGAGAAAAGATTTTAGGACAGTGTTGCTCATGACATGCGTGCACATTTGTCAGAATTGTGTTTTGCTTTCAATCCACCTGTGTTTTGCATTAATTGTGTCACTGCGAGAGCACATAGGAAAAACAGAGTAAAACCCGAATTAGCGAGATTAATACTTAAATTATTCAAGTTAAGTGATATTTTTCTAAAGAGGGCTGCATTTGCCACTTTGTAATAGGTACAAATAAAAGCAACATGAGAACACGCAGCAGTTTTACCTCCGGGCGTGGTAGAGAAGAGGGTTCCCCCGGGTGTCTGGCTGTAACAGTCGGGCAGCTGGGACCAGTCCTTCAGGGTGAGGACCTTGGTCGGGATGGGGCAGCTCTTCACTTGTTTCGTGCCAGTCGACATGTTCGGTTTAAACGTAGCAGCTAAGTTTGAGTCGCAGCTTTACCTCCTCTCTGCTTTCCGCACGGTAAAACAAAAAGAAAAGAAAAACAAAACCCGTCAATATTGTAGCCGAAGTTAATTTAAAAGTCGTAAAGCAAACGATGAAACAAGCTCAGAGTTAAGTGCCTATATGTTTCCGTCGCCAGAAGAAGCTGGTAGACGACACCATGTGCTGCGTTTGGAGCCCACACAGCTGCAGCAGCCAGACTTGATGTTTTTGTGCAGCGACTCTGTGACACGTGGGGGCGACAGTTAGGAGGTGCGAACGTTTTATTGTACAGGACAGCCTGCGAGGGCGGTGTAACAATGCTGGAGGGGACTTGGACATACACCAGATTAATGGGCTCACCACTTTGTTCGAAAATTAACATACATGCAGGTTTACTACCGATGGTAATCTCTCATAGAAATAAGTTTGTCTGAATCTACCTGAATGTATTCACTCGTTTTTATTTAATGAGTTAATGTGAATAATGTGAGGATGAACAAAACTGATTTTGTGATGTTATCAAATATTGATGATGCCTTGGTGGATTGTGGGTGGCTAGTTTGACTGGAAGTGAGTACCCAAAACAAGTTCAGTTTTTTTTTTTTTTTGCTTGTTTGTTTGTTTTGTGGCCTGCGACTACTTTTGACTTTTGCCCAACATGACAAAAATGTTTGGACACCCCATCTGTAGATATTCCAAAATGTAATCCTTGTGTGAATTATTTTAAATTCCTTATAATAAAATCTATTATACAAAGGATAATACTTTCTGTCTGAGGGTGGGGTGAGGAAGTCGTCTGGTGGCTTGGTCATGGTCCGCTGCTCTCCGGGCTTTGCTGTTATAAAAAGAAGCCCATCATGTTCTCAATCACAAGTGGTAACACTGCCCCCTACCTGTGATGTTGCTGCACGTTTTTCACGAAGCGCTCGTCGCAGTTGTTTCTAAACTCAGCATCATATACGAGTCATATCTCTGTGACGTGTTTCTCTAGGACTCGATGGCACTGCAGAACTGACCTAAACGGGACACTTTGTTTTGTATAGACACTAAAGACGTGTCATAAGAATCTAAGTCATTTTTAAATTCATTTTAAATATTTAATTGCTACGTTACTGGGGGAAAAATACCAACACTTTTATTTAGACTCAACTGCAGTTTTCTGTTTGACTTTATCTGTTTTGTAAATCCGTGGTAGGGACAGTTGAATGCTTTCAAAGCTGTGTAAACACGCCAAATATTGTTATTGTAAACATTGACTACACAGAAAATGCAGGTGAAACGTTGTTTGGTGTGGAAATATTAGACACTGAATTTGATTTCAATGTCTACTTTTGCTCTGAGATTTGAATATGAGATTAGGAAATGCTCTTCGGTGTTGCTTTCAGACATTTCCTTCCTGGCTTCGAGGAAAGAAGAACTCGTACTTGCCAACCACTCGGGGGCGACGTTGTCCTGTCCAAATTTGTGGCCTATCTTCTATAATTATTAATATAAAATTTTCTGCTGCGTGTTTTTCCCCTGATACGATGAGATGCATAAATGTTAAATTGGAGTCAGATTCTTTCACAAAAGCATATATTAATCCAAGCATTTAAATATTTTTTTTTATTCACAGTGAAAAATTTAAGTATATTGTATGACTATAAGGTTGTGAGAAAGGAAATGAGTAATATCCTCGTGACTACCAGTAGTTCATTTTTGTCCTCTGTAGAGGACATTTATAAACTTGAATATCTCCCATCCCCTGCATTCTACTGAATTAATTCCTTTTGGTATCTACAGAGGACATTTAGGGCTTTTCAATGACACCACATGTGAAGGAGTGGGACTTTTGTACGTACCTTTTTCTAATTCAGAAAAATGGTGTTCATCAGTACAAGCACATTTTATGGAGGGAGACAAAGTAAGTGCATAAAACTTTTTATTGTGCAAATTTTGGTTTAAAATGTTGTTGGCATATTCTAAATAAATCTCTTAGCATCATATTAAAACATTCTAGGAATTATTTTGACTGTACTTTATCGTAGTATTTAAAAGTTGAAAAATTGTCCTCTGTAGTGGACATTTGTAATTACTTTTCTGTTTTTTCTGTATCCATCCACCCATCCATTCATCCTCCCACCAACCCATCCATCCATCCATCCATCCATCCATCCATCCATCCATCCATCCATCCATCCATCCATCCATCCATCCATCCATCCATCCATCCACCCACTCATTAATTTATCCTCCCACCAACCCATCCATCTACCCACCCACCAACCCATCCATCCATCCATCCATCCATCCATCCATCCATCCATCCATCCATCCACCCACCCACTAACCCATCCATCCATCCATCCATCCATCCATCCATCCATCCATCCATCCATCCATCCATCCATCCATCCATCCATCCATCCATCCATCCATCCATCCACCCACTCATTAATTTATCCTCCCACCAACCCATCCATCTACCCACCCACCAACCCATCCATCCATTCATCCACTCATTCATTCATTTATCCATCCATCCATCCATCCATCCATCCATCCATCCATCCATCCATCCATCCATCCATCCATCCATCCATCCACCCACTCATTCATTTATCCTCCCACCAACCCATCCATCCATCCATTCACTCATTCATTTATCCACCCATCCATCCATCCATCCATCCCACCAATCCATCCATCCATCCACTCATTCATTTATCCATCCATCCATCCATCCATCCATCCATCCATCCATCCATCCATCCATCCATCCATCGACTCATTCATTTATCCTCCCACCAACCCATCCATCCATCCATCCATCCATCCATCCATCCATCCATCCATCCATCCATCCATCCATCCATCCATCCATCCATCCACTCATTCATTTATCCTCCCACCAACCCATCCATCCATCCATCCATCCATCCATCCATCCATCCATCCATCCATCCATCCATCCATCCATCCATCCATCCATCCATCCACCCACTCATTCATTTATCCTCCCACCAACCCATTCACCCACCCACCCACCCATCCATTTATCCAACCAACCAACCAACCAACCAACCAACCAACCAACCAACCAACCAACCAACCAACCAACCAACCAACCAACCAACCAACCAACCCGGAGAGAACCCATCAAACACAGGGAGAACATGCAAACTCTATGCAGAAAGACCCTGGGCCAGGTTCTGGGTTCTTGGCCTTCTTGCTAGGCAACAGTGCTCAGTTTTGTCAATGTGAAATTCATTCTTATCTTGATGTTTGGATATTTTCTTTCGGACAAACTGGTTGCCATCAAGGTTCAATTTCAAATGTATGGGGTTCCGATGTCCACTGTAGTGGACACATGATATTTCAAAAATAAAAACTTTTTTTCCAAAAAAATTTTTTTCAGTATGCTAATTATCTTACAAAGATTGTGGAATTTTAAAAAAATGGTGATTGGACAATATTTTTTTTCCTGGTAGTCAGGAGGATATAATAAGTCATAGCGAGTAATAAACGTATTTGTAAATTTATTTAGACTGCATGTAGAATATTGGGTTATTTGGGGAGCTTAACTTTTTTCTAATATTGTTGTGACTTGGATTTACAGACGTAAAATATGTTAAACCTGGCTATCTTCGTTTCGCTGGTACATTAATATAAATAATAATGACTTCATAAGAACAACCATGAAATAACATCTTCAATATCAACATTTGACTAAGGCATGACTGACTTCCTGTTGTATGTTTCTTCTTGCAGACGTAAGAGACATGAGAGCAAATTCCGCCGCTGCCTCTGATTGGTTCAGAAATATGGAATCAGATGACGTAGGCGTCAAAGGAAAAAGGTAACTTTCGGTCATTTCTGGTTCAGACACGACTGGACGCCTTGTGTGCCGCTGCCGCCGGGGAGGTAAGAACGTGCCGAACATACCGGGATAAGCGGGATATCAGTCTCTTAAACTGAAACCGTAAGCTTATTATTGCCTTTATCCGTTTGTTGAATCGTGTTTGGGGTGATTTATAAGGGCCACACTGAACAGCTTTAAACCACTTCCTCGGCGGGATATAAACTTGCAGTTGGGTTGCTCAATGGTGTCAGTAACATGAGGCGGCTTTTTTTTTTGTCAACGTTTTGTCTGCTGCTTCCCTTTTGTTAGTCAGTCCCTTGAGAATATCCCTGTTAAAATGTTACCAATTCCCACAGTTTTTCTTTTAATAGACCTTATTGTATTAGCAAGTTTATGGGGATGTTAAACTAGATTGGGTTTAGGCGGAAATAACGCAGCAACTCGTAACTACCATTAAGATAAATAATGTATAAAAATATCTTGGCTGTATTCGTCTAAAAGGGATACCAGATATTACCATGGTGATTGCTTATTCACGCGCTCCTGCTGTGTTGCATTTATGTACAGTTTCAGACCAGTCTTCAGGTGTTATGTCAGCGAAGAGACGGATGTAACAGAACATTATATTATTGGGGGTTATATATGAGCTCATTTGAATATTACGGTATCAGCCGCCAGGAAACCAGACTGACGCTAACCAACGTGCTGTTTCCTCAGGTGCGTCATTCTCCAAAAATGAACACGTCCCACCATTGCGTATGTTCCCGGCCCCTCTCCCACCTGCCCCTCTTCCCTGTTGTTTTTAAGCATTAAAATAAGTAAGCTGTATATATTTAAGTGTAAGCAGGTTTCAAGGTGCTATATAATATGGGTCAGAGAATGAGACAAATACGATTCTGGAATTTGAATGTTGCAGTTTTTCCACATCTATCTCTCAGCCATTATTTAAGGAATTCATACAGTTGTTTGACGTACATTAGAGGCGCGATTCACTGAAATGTGAGTCACATTTTGTGCAGCCTGATGCTGCAAGAACAGGTCAGTTCCATATAATTTATTATGAAATGATGATCCACATTGGAGAGGATTAAAAGGGTGGCAAGACCTAACATTTTTTTTGTTATTCACTGTCAGAACAAAATGTATCGGATCATTTTTATCATGTTAACATTAAAGCTAAATCAGTTGGGGATTAAGCTAATTTACAAACTACGATTATGTCTGTGGATTTTTCAGACTTTTCTTTTATAAGCGAAAGTGCTTGCTGTTTGATATGTGTGCCAGTGTGAAACCAGTGGTGGCATGAATACATTATATATAGAGAGGCTACATTCTGCAAAGCAGCTGCCCCGGCTTCACTTCCCAGGCCACTGAAAAACGGAGGCTTCTAGTTCTGTAAAAATCTTTGAAATAGTCTCAGTTTTTGATGCATTTATTGAATACACTTTATAAAAAAAATCTGTTTAAGGGGAAGCTGGCTGACTCAAATCTCTAATAAACCTCTTCAACATGTGGTTGCTGTCTCAAAGTGTGTGTCGCCGACATTTCTTTTTAAAATACAGGAAAAAAACTCAAGTTATGATGACGACGCAGGTTGTAGCTAAGCCACATTTTCCACATTGATGTCCGCAGCGTGCTGTGTGAGCTCCGTCTCAGACTCAATAGTGAGCATCAAGAACAGTGAGCGTCTGTGCAGAACTGGTTTAAGATAAAATTCCAAAGCAGGTTATGATTTCATGGAACCTAACATATAATATTTTGTCAAATATTGCATCGAAGCAGTAACTGTTTGGAAATTTGCAAATTTCAAGATGACGTTTCCAAACAGTTGGAAGCACACGCCACTCCACCCTTCACAACTACACAAATACAACACGTTACAATTAACTCTTTGTTTAAGCAGACTCCAGCACACATTTTCATGTTTGTCCATCCTGGTTGTGTGTTCAGCCTTTTTTTTTTTTTTTTTTTTTAAATCACACTTTCACTGGGTTTTATCTCCTCTACATCCGCTTTGGTGAGGTCATTGTCAAGCTGAGCTTGACCTATAGTGGCCCTTCCACTGACCACCGAGTGGGGTGAGACTCGAGAGCATCGTCATTGGTTGTCTGTCGCTCTATCCCCTCCAGCATAGCTCGCAGGGCTGTTGTCATTGGACGGCAGCCAGCAAGGCCAGTGGGGGCGACTTGTCCACACTGCTTCATCCCTCTGTGACCTCTCAGATGACCCCCGCCTCTTTAGTTCATGAAAGACAACAGGTGTTTGAGTGAAAGGGAGGGAACAATTGTGACTCAAGAAGGCTGCACTTAAAGCTAGAGGTTGACTGTCTGATTTTTACAGAGTGAGGGAAAAATCTGGTAAGTGATGACACTGATTATTGTTGTTGTGAAAAATGTCTTTTCTGCTTATAGTTCTGTTGGTTAGGTTTGTTAGTAACTTGTGAGTTTCTCGCTTCCTGGATTTAAAAAAGTTCTTTTTTGGAGTTCTGTTTTTTTTTTGTTTTTTTTTTCAGATCTCAAGTCTGGCATCATTAAAAACTTCCCTTTTTTACTGGTTGATGCGGTGGAGGCTTTACACATCATCAGTTTAACATTAAATAATTATTGCACTTTACTAAGTCTAGATATAGGTCAGTGCGAGAATCTCTCAATATAATAACCTTGTGTAAAAATAACACAGCATTACCGCATTTACTCAAAATGTTAAAATGAACTGACTATCCCAAGCGCTGACAAAGGAACACACCAATTTTAATACAAATAAGTTACCCATGCCTGTTTTTTTTTGTTTTTTTTTCCCCCAATTTTGTTACCTCAGTAAAGACGAATAAGATAAGACTAGATGCCAGATGCAAACTAGATCAGGATTTTTAGCATTTAGATTACATTTTACTTTCATATTGAAGTATTTTCTTGTTCTTGTTTCCTTTTGTTTCCACTTTTAGCTGAATCTGTGGGGACTTTGGACCAGAAACCTTCATTCTGCGCCCGTGAGACCTTGTGGAAAAATCTGTCTGCGGTCCTTTCCTGTGCCAGGATAAAGGTCCAGTCGCGGTTGACAAACCAAGGTCTGCTTTTCAGTTCCCTTCTAAACGCACCCAGAGGGCATCATGGGCGCCCAGTCAGACTCAACCCTCAAGTCAATCCTCCTCTTTCCAGTCCACCTTCTGATCTGGCTGTACTCCCTCATATCCTTTTTGCCCTGGTACTTCATCACCGGAGCCGGCCAAAAAAGGACGCAGTCTACGAGAATGAAGGCCCGCTCCACCACAGGGTCCCCAGAGGGGCCGTACCGCTCTGTGGACCACTTTGAGTCCCTGGCCACAGAGGACTTCCAAGGGAAGGACACGCTGGACAAGTTGTTCAAGCACGCAGTGGAGCGCTTCGGACCAGCCGATTGTCTCGGCACCAGAGAGGTGCTGAGCGACGAGAACGAGATCCAGCCCAACGGCAAAGTGTTTAAAAAGGTAAGACTGTCTAGTTTTTCCACTGTTACCTGTTCGAGGACATGTCTAAAGCTTCATTTAATTGTTTCTCCGTTTAGCTGATACTGGGAGAGTACAAGTGGCTGTCGTACAACGAGCTGGACTCTACAGTGAGTGATTTTGGCAACGGACTGGCAGCTCTGGGACAGCAGCCCAAAAACACCATCGCCATTTTCTGCGAAACCAGAGCGGAGTGGATGATAACTGCTCAGGCATGCTTCAGGCACAACTTCCCATGTAAGGAAAGCCCAGTGCAAGCTGATGTCATGAAAAATGCATACAAATAATAGGAAAAAAAAATAAACGAGCTGCATTTAACACGCCATGTTTACAGTGGTGACGTTCTACGCTACGCTGGGAGAAGATGCGATTGCGTACGGACTGAACAAAACTGGAGTCACTCACTTGGTCACCAGCATGGAGCTGCTCGAAAGCAAACTCAAAGTGAGTTGATCCGTTTAAAACCGTGCTTGTAAATATGTGTGTCTAATTATGTGGTTTTAAAAGCTATCAGGAGATCTTCATGAGACCTAGAAGAAAACAGGGGTATAATGTGGTTTATTGTGCATAAATTAATTGAAGACACTTTAGTATGTGCAGAAATGAGATTAGGCGTGACTTTAAAACAGTTTTTGATTGTAAAGTTTTTCTCCAAGCATGATATCACAATGTTCACATCACTCTATAAGAGATTTAGCAACTCTATAGCCATATTCCAAAACAAGTGGCTCTTCAGTCTAGGAAGAGTTTGGGTTGATTTTATTTAGGGAGACATTGGTGGCATTTCTAAATAATTTGGAATATGTCAGCTGTTTTATTCACCTTTTACTCAAACGGGTTTAGCAGATTCAGAAAGTCTTGCATTTATTTCGCTCAGTTTTGGCCCATAGAAAGTCTTAAATACACAAAACATTTCAGAAATTTTGTTGCTTTTTGGGGGTGGGGAATTTCACAGGTGAAGTTCATTTTGTTGCATTATTTGTAGCATTTAACAGAAAGTGGTGTGTTGCCACACTATCTATTAAAACATAATGTAGGAAACTAATAATCACTGTTGGCATTCTCAAAAAAATCAACCCTCATCTCCGACCTGCAGAAGAATTGTGTTTCTGAAACTGGCTTATTGTGGGTTTATGTTATTAAAATCTAAAGATTATTGTCATATCAGATTTTACCAGACTTGGCTTTAAAACAGGGAAATCAGTAACTGGATAAAACCTGTTATTGATTACTTTTATGAAGTTTTCTCCATACTACAGAATAGACTGCTTGGATTTCAGTTTTCTTAAATCATCAATTGAATGAAATAGAAGTTATTAAAGTAAGTAATTTGCCATAACTAATTCATTTTCTAAATGAATTAGTTATTAGACTAAAAGTCTTAAATTTTAAATTAGTGGAAAGCCTGGATCAGACATGCAGGATGTTGATTTGTACACAACGGCTGAATGATGCAACACAGAACTTTCCAAACGGCGCTGGACTCCAACGCCTGTGACACGCTGTACTTTCCCCAGGTAGAAATGCCGACTCATGGTTGTTTGTTTTTGTGGTCTGGAAATGTGCCGAGTGAGGATGGCGATGGATCATAGAAGAGCTGGTTGCGACTGACCAAACGGGTCCAATTGTATAGTAAACCAAATGACTCGGGTTGCAAAGAGGGTTGTGCTTCAAAGTGGGACTAACATCTGATTGAGGCATTAACGCTGACTCGGGAGTTTCAGTGCAGAGAGTCAATCAGGGGTTGATCAGAGATCACCGGGTGACATGAATCAGCCGATGATTATTAGGGTTGCGCCAGTGAAAATAGACTTAACGTTTATGTAAAATGACTCGCATTGACTGTTATATTTTTATTTCTACAGAAAGTACTACCACAGATCTCCAAACTGAAGCACATCATCTACGTGGACGAGAAGAAGGTGAACACAGAAGGCTACCCAGAAGGACTTTCCATTCACAGCATGCAGGCGGTGCGGGACCTGGGCGTCCTGCCAGAGAACGGTGTGCATTTCTTCAACTTGCTCAAATCGTTGCATTTTTTTTTTTTTTTCTTTTTTATATTTTTCCTTTTAAATTTCTGCTGTAAAAGACGGTGATTGCTTTATTTCTCCTGCAGCGGAGAGAGAAATTGTGACGCCGCAGCCCTCCGATCTGGCCGTGGTGATGTACACCAGCGGTTCCACAGGCAGACCCAAAGGGGTCATGATAGTCCACAGCAACCTGATCGTGGGGATGACAGGCCAGTGTGAACGCATCCCTGGACTTGGGTAAGTTTCACCAGTTCTCATCATCACTCATTTTCAGGCCTCTGAATACGTTGATGTTTCAGAGTGGTAAATCTGGAGGGCTGCCCTAGAGTGACCCCTGTGTGCCACTCAGCTGATTTCAAACGTTGCATTATTGTGACAGCGTGCATTTCAAACAGCCAGCTAGGGAACTGGTAGTCAAAGTTCCTCATTGTTAAGATAAATAAGTGGAAGAGAAGATGATCAGTTAACGACTGGATTTGACCTGTGTGTGTGTGTGTGTGTGTGTGTGTGTGTGTGTGTGTGTGTGTGTGTGTGTGTGTGTGTGTGTGTGTGTGTGTGTGTGTGTGTGTGTGTGTGTGTGTGTGTGTGTGTGTGTGTGTGTGTTGACAGACCTGATGATACTTACATCGCATATCTGCCCCTGGCTCATGTTCTGGAAATGACGGCGGAAATCTCTTGTGTAACATACGGCTGCCGGATTGGTTACTCATCCCCCCAGACTTTGTCAGATCAGGTAAAAATGGCTCACAGTGTGACGCAGCCGTGTGCTTTATTTTGTAATCATGTGAAAGGTCATTCGTAGGAGTGGTCTCGCTCGTCATTGCTGTTTTGAGTCAGAAAAGTATTGCTGATCTTTGTCAGTTCATTGGCCTCTGTCACCTTTAGTCCACCAGAATAAAGAAAGGAAGTAAAGGAGACTGCTCTGTCCTCAAACCCACTCTGATGGCAGCGGTGCCGGTAAGAATATACAACTTTTTCCAGCTTTTTTTTTTTTTTTTTTTTTTTACTTCTTCTTTTTCCAACAAAATAAATCTGTTCATTTTTTCCGTTGAAACAGGAAATCATGGATCGCATCAACAAGAATGTAATGAGCAAAGTGCAGGAAATGAGCTACCTTCAGAAGACACTGTTTACTCTGGGCTACAAATACAAACTGGAGCAGGTCAAGAGGGGCCATGATGCACCTCTCTGCAACAAGTAAGAAACATAAATGCCGCTTCTTTCCCCCTCCACCCTCATCATAGCGCTTTTTTTTTCCTGGCACATGACGTTGTGGTTGTTTAGCCTCGAATCCAAACAATCTGTAACGTGTCTCTGCAGGTTGCTGTTCCAGAAAGTGAAGAAACTGCTGGGTGGGCGAGTCAGGATGATGTTGTCCGGCGGAGCTCCCCTGTCCTCGGCCACTCAGAGGTTCATGAACGTGTGCTTCTGTTGTCCAGTGGGACAGGGCTATGGCCTCACCGAAACCTGTGGAGCCGGCACCATCACTGAAGGTATGTTGTTGTTCTTTTGTTGGTTTTGTTTTTTTTATGACGGAGGCTGGTGTTTGGCCAGAAGTCATTTAAAAAAACAAAAAAAATACATGGGCACCATCTGGGATGGAATAGAACATAACACAGCATTAAGTAGTGGTCAAGCTTTGGAGCCTTCATCCAAATGCACTGTGGAAAAGTTAGGAATATGTTCAGCAACAAAATTCACTACAAGCAAAAACAAATTAGCAGAGATGTAAAGTAACGTACAAAAGTGTTTTTCATGTATTCAGCAACAAACCACAGTGGCATTTAGTTGGACTTTATCAGTCAAGTTCATTTGTATTGCATATTTCAGCAACAAGGCTCTTCAAAGTGCTTTACATCATAAAAACACAAAACCAAAATGTGACAAACACAAAAGTCAGTCACCAATTTGAGAACAAACATGAAGTTTTATCGCGTATCATCATCAAAAACAGTGATAAAACTGATTGGCTGTTTTCGCAGTTTTCTGGAAGTTTCTTCCAGATTTGTGGCGCATGGAAGCTGAATGCTGCTGATGTTAGCCCCCTTCTACTCTGACTGCTCTAAATAAAACCAACTGCAACTACTCACTTTCAGAAGTTGTGGCGTTGGTAGGGGTGCGATGATGGCCGTTTTCTGGTTGATTCCAATTTTAGCCAATTGCATTTTTTTCTCTTTTTTTCTTCGGGAAAAAAAAGGCAAAATGTGGCAACAAAGTTGCTAACAGTGGGATATCTATTGTTAATCAGACGCATGCAGACCTTCTGAACTGGTCGGTCAATCAGTGACTGATTTATCAGACTTTTGCACAGTTAGAAAAGATCATTGGATACGATCTGTTTCACATGCATCGTCCGATTTCCCAAAATTAAGAAAATTGGCTAATTTCTCAGTGAACCTCTAAAAAATGAAGCCCATTTTTTAGTAGATTACATTTACTATTCAGAATGTAATCTGAATAGTGTTCGGCGACTAAATAGGATCATGAGATCTAGGGAAGACAGCAGGGTTATAATTGTGGAAAAGTTGGCAGACAGGCATGATTTACTAGTAACTCTTCAGAAATCTCATTATTTGAAACTCATTTGCCATCTGCATTGAGATTCATATTTTTACAGTAACTGACAGATAAAATAGTTTCCTATGTACGACTGACTTGAAAAGAAGATAAATGAGTAACCCAGTAACTATCTTGTTTTGCAGTCGCAGACATCAGCACCGGCCGTGTTGGAGCTCCTCTGATTTGCTGCGAGATCAAGCTCAGAGACTGGGCTGAAGGTAGAACTCGGCCTACAGCATGTTACTGCATGCTGTAATCGGCACAACAGAAACTATTTTTTAATGCAGGATAATTACGCGTTACAATCTGCCTGCTCCGTTTTACCTCTCAGGGGGCTACACCAGCAAAGACGAGCCTCATCCAAGAGGGGAAATCCTGATTGGTGGTCCCAATGTTACCATGGGTTACTTTGGACAAGACGGCAACAATCAGGACTTCTTTACAGACGAGAACGGTCAGAGGTGGTTCTGCACCGGAGACATTGGAGAGGTTTACCCAGATGGCTGTCTGATGATTGTAGGTGTGTATGTTGCCCAGTCAGCTTCACTCAACGGTTCTGTTTGCAAAACACACACACACACACACACACACACACACACACTGTTTATAGACTGGTAAAAAGAGAAGCTGGACTTTTGCACCTTATAACTTCTATTGATTTTTGTTTCTGAAGATCGCAAAAAAGATTTGGTGAAACTGCAGGCTGGGGAGTACGTGTCTCTCGGTAAAGTGGAATCTGCCCTGAAAACCTGCGCTCTCATCGACAATATCTGCGCTTACGCCAACAGGTGATCTACAGATCTGATGTGTACTGATATAAAACATTATGTACCAGATGGCTGCTAACAAGACAGTTTTTTTTTTTTTGGCATGTTCCCATAGTGTCTTATACCTTTAGGGCTTTTTGTGTTCATAACAAACGGGTTTAGCTGAACTGGGATGTCCTGTGTAACCTGTTGTGAAAAAGCTTCAGGCTCTTTGTATGTTCACATGAAACGAGCCGCTTAACAGAGCAGAACATGGAAACGACTCAACTAGGTCATGGGTGAAGATTCAACCAGCATTACTGAAATACTGGGACTTTAAGTGGAACTTAAAAATAGTTTGTTGGTTAATGTGGCTGGACGACGTGGCTGTGAAATGCATCACGATATAAGCATTTCACAAGTCGATATCGATAATTATTGATTAGTTTTAAATATCTGAAATGCTGCCAAACTGTCGCCATGACCTTTCCCCTTCAAGCAGAAACCTTAAACCATTGCTGCAAGTTATTCAAATTGTTGCTAGGTAACCAAAGAGCGAGTGAGTTAGTTGATGCCACCGACTTTGCTTAGCTGACCGTGAGAGGTCGAGCAGCTAAAGTCTTTCCTCTGCCTACATCCCCCAGAATGCTATGCGGTTCTGGATCGGAGTTCAGTGAAATTATTAAATATTCTATCAAACGTATATATCAATGGTGATCTGTCGTGATATATAGTTATTGACTTATTATCCAGCTCTATTGGTCAAATAGGCAATTTAAAGGCCTGTTGTTTTAGGTTGACGTTAACTTTATACTGTAGGGCTTCGGTTTATTCGTACTGACACACAACCTGCCGGAGCAGATTCTGTGTCTGGCTGATCTGTCCTGGCTCAAACAGAGCCTCATTCATGACAACATGGCTGAATGAGCCATTAACCTCACTGAGATGTGAAGTCCTCTTTGAACAGTCGTCCCTTTGCTGCCAGAACGGCACACAGAAATCCCGCTTCACTCATAGTATATTTGCATATACAAATACAGATGCAGAGATAACCGGTAGCAAAAGCAAATGAAAACATGGCCTATATCTTTAAACACTGTGTACGGTGAAAATATTGGGTAAAGCACTTTTTTATAGTGGAGTTGTGTTTGAAAAATAAATGGGAGTTTGTTTGTATGTGCCGTTGGACGGCTGTTGTATGAAAATGAAACGGAGACCTTCACGTTAACCCTGTTCCTGCTGTGCGTTCCTGCAGTGAACAGAACTACGTGATCAGCTTTGTGGTTCCTAACCAGAAAAAGTTGACAGAGCTGGCCAAGCAGAAAGGCATCGGGGGGAAATGGGAGGAAATCTGCAACCATCCTGAAATGGAAAAAGAAGTTCTGAAGGAGATCACGGAGGTCGCAGCTAAAAGTAAGAGTTAGCTGACAGGATGTCTGAATTTTTTTTTTTTTTTTTCTGGTTTTAGATACAAATCCAACTCATAAGAATAGAAAGTTGCTGAATCTAAAATGTTTGTGATTCGACGTTTATAACTACAGAGTTGAATGTTTAGCAGTTTCATGAAATGCTAGGCTAACATTAGCATGTTTTTTTTGCTGTTTTGATGACTCCTTGATCATTTCTATGCCATTATGTGCAGACAGGGAGGAGAAAAAAATATGTTCTCTTCCTTACTAACCTTAGTGACTTGATTGTCATAAAATGTAATGAGTAGTGTTTCAGCTGCTCTCTGTGCAGCCGAGTTCAAAATGTGCAATCTGAGTATACTGTAGCTTTTAAGACTGAGCTTTTTAAAATGTGGTTTTATGGCTAGGAGTGTGGC
The DNA here is from genome assembly GCF_051168715.1 of Poecilia mexicana. Taxonomy (NCBI): domain Eukaryota; kingdom Metazoa; phylum Chordata; class Actinopteri; order Cyprinodontiformes; family Poeciliidae; genus Poecilia; species Poecilia mexicana. Next base: position 27,031,223 of record NW_028263379.1, read on the forward strand.
TAAAACATGATTTTTTTTTTTTTTTTTTTTAGTTAAACTCCAGCGATTTGAAGTTCCTGTAAAGGTGCATTTGAGTCCTGAGCCATGGACCCCAGAGACTGGCCTGGTCACAGACGCCTTCAAGCTGAAGAGGAAAGAGCTGAAGAACCACTATCTCAACGATATAGAAAGAATGTACGGGAGGAAATAGACGGGTTTTAAATATCACAGTAGTCAATATTTGTTCCTGTAAATAGTTAGCCTAGCTTTGCCAAACCAATGCACAAAGGGAAACGAGTCTGGAAGAGTTCACTTTTCAGGAAATATCCCCAGACCCAAACATCTGACAGAAACGTGCACCACTGCAGGCTACAAAACGATTTCCGTCCATCTCTTTCTGACGTGTTAGGAGATTCAAGGTTGTTGTTTTTTTCTTTTGTTTTTTTTCCACGTCGGAAGCAGCCATGTTGGTTGTTTGCCAAAGTGCCTGAAAGGCTCTGTTCTGTACACTTTGGTTCGGTTTTCAACCCTGGTACCCAGTTTCAAGCTGCTGGCGTACCACAGAACTTAAGAGGAAAGTAACAATCTGAAGCTGTACATAGTCGTTGCTGTCGATCCATATGTGCTGCTTTTTATTTATGAGTGTAGGATCTACGACAGTCTTAAGAGATGCACTGAAGTAGCGGGTCTAATTTCATCAAAAGGGTCAGAGACTTTCACAGCACTCTACTGCCATCTGCTTAAATCTACCGCCATCTGGAGTCTAGGTGATTTAAAAAAAAAATACCACTGTTGTCCATATATTTCTAATTAATCGCTGTGACTTCCAATACAAATATTAACTTAGGTCATCCTCGAAGAGGCTTGGTGTGCGCTTTTGTACAACTGGAGTATTGCCGTTACTGTGCCTTCAGTCTGCAGTACTTGTGTGGTAGAACTGTAGAAGGAGCCAAATATGAAAAAACAAACCAATGTTTCAAAAACAACTTTACTGCCGTGTTAAGTTTACATATTTATTGAATATTAAGCCCAGTTAGAGATAAACAGACAATGATCATTGTTTTTTTGTTTGTTTGTTTTTTTACGCAAATGATCATGCCTGCTTGTCTTTTTTGTTTTCTTCCCTTTTTTTTGGTCAACTACTGTTTCTTTTTTTTTTTTTTTGTAAAGACCAAAATATGTAAACGAGGTCACTCAGGAAGACGAGTAAATATATTAAAGCGTGAAATTAATTGTCAACCGAGCGGGTTTTGCTTCAATGGGAACATTAAAATGACAAAATTCTCATGGGCACCTTATTTATTTAAGAGCTAATGCGCGCAACATAAAAACGCTTTTTAGCAATAGTCCCAACTGGCCTACTGTATTAGTCTGTGTATCTTAACAGTTCAATATACACTCTTGGTATGAAGAGGATCAGAACTCTTGTTTCACATCATCAGAGTGTTTTTCTACTTATTTTTCCAGTTATTGTTGTATTGACGGGTTTTCATCGTTGGGGCTTTGAGGCGATGGCAACCACTTTCCAGATGTTCGGTGAACCAACTCGGATTTGTTACTCCAACCATGACCACATTGTGTGTGTTCAGCATTTCAGAAATAAACACTTTTTTTTTTCATATTTGTGTTTTGGTGTTTGGTATTTTCCCACTCTTTCACACAGGATTATTAATTTTTTTTCCCCTAGCAGTCATAAAATGTTGAAATATTCCATGAGTTAACTTTACATCAAGGAAGAAAGCAACTGGTACCTATGCATTAAGTAGTTTCAATACTGACAAAGCAATTTATCCAAGGAAGTTCTGCATCTTAGACCCTCTATACTCATTCCAGGTCTGTATGGTGGTTTGCTATAACATTCATATTATTAAAACCTTTTTAATAAATTCTTTGTTAGATAAGCTTGAGCTATTTGGCAAAGAGAAACAAAACATGTCGGTGAACAGATGAGCAAAGCCGTAGGAGACGTACTGAAAAGAAAAACTGCAACATTCTACAAGGTGTTGTGGAAAAATTACTTTAACAAGAGAAGAAAATAAGAAATGTACTAAAACCTTGCAAGGTGAGAACAAAAATACAGTCAAAGGAGTCATTTTATAGGTTCTGGTCAGAGAAGAGAGACTTGATTGGACTAGAGGTGTGAATCACGTACATTGTGATGTACCAGGGATTCTGTGGAGCCCAACACAGACGGTCTTGCCATTTGTCTATTGTTGAGGATAGGGTGTTGTTCTTTCTTGCTAAAAAGGGCAGATAAGTTCTACATTGGGGAAGTAACACTAGATAGTCTCCAGGATCAAGGAGCTCTCTTCTGCTGTCATATGATAATGCACAAATCTTTGAGAGCAGCTTGACCAATCTCATGATAAGACTATGTAGAAATACCAGAAGAGGGTTGAGGCACAAATTATACATTTTTCCATTACAAAAGCAATGACGCAGGCAGACTGAAAATACTTGCTGCCGAATAAAATTAATTAGCCACAACGTATTTTGCTTCCACCTCACGACCACGTGTCACTTTGTGTCGACCTGACATATTTAATGCGCCGTTCTTGTTGGTTGCAAAAGGGCAAAATGTTGATGAATTCGAAGAGTGTGCGTACTTTCAACTGAATGTTGAGAAACCGCTGGCACACTTTTCCAAGCATGAGCTCAACTTGCTCTATCTTTTGGTCTAAATAAACTGTGTGGACCAGATAAGGAGGAGCTTTGAGCAGGAACAAACAGGCTGAGCTGTGCAGTCATTATCAGGTGTTTTGGAAGTGATGCCGTTTGATTTTGGTAGATTTCTTTTGTACATGTCTCCAGAGTAGTTGGAATAGTTTATGTTTCTTTTTTTGTGGAAATTCTTGTGGCACCAGTCTTTTCCTAATGCTTGTGGGTTCCAGTAATTCATTGGCTTCCGTTTCAATTTTTGAGAACTGACCCCGACTTCCAAGAGAAGTTATTATTACTCAGGAAATTTCCTAAGATGGTCACCGAATTTTAATGCTCTGATCTTGGAGCGTGCTTTGTTAGATCTTTTGCCTCATGATGGAAAGTACTCAGACGCTACATAAAGCCTGGATTGTTGCATTTGGGAGATGTTCCATTATTCATGGAAATGTTTACAAGCCCACTCCCTCGGATCAGAGGCTACCGTAAACATCGATGCAACAGGATGCGTTGGTATTGACTCACATGACTTAGAATGGAGTTTCTGCGGTGAAATCAGAGGGATAATTCTGTCATACGGAAGAAACTTTTTAAAATTTTTTTTTGCTTTTAGCAGAAGCAGCTTCTTTGTTACAAATTATCTGTAAACAATCTGAAATATTACAACAAAAAGTGAGGCTATAAAACGAGGAAAAGTTGGTGCTCAAACCTGAGATCACAACAGTACAACAGTCAGGACTACTGTGGATTACTCAAACTTGATGTGTCTCTTCAAATTGATTAGTCTAAGATACGTAAGCTACAATCTAAAAATACTTACTTAAAATGAATTCTTAAATAATTTTTAACATCACTCAATCTTTCCCTGTGAATAACAGCTCCAGATATTGTCAGTAACTTTTAAGTGTATAACACAAAATTTACATTTTGTTTGTTATACTTTTTACTTGAGTTACAATTTTTACACCCAAAAAGAGCATATTATATTTTGTATATATATATATAACCATCTGTTTTTTTTACTAAAAGTTTCTGGCATTTCCTGGCAAAGGACAAGCACTGCTAAGGTGGGTTTTCTCACAAGTCTGGGTTTGTTTCCTCAGCAATTTTCAGTGCAATCAATTACAGAGGAAACTGGCGTTTAGTTTCTCAGAATACTGAAAAAATAAAAAACTAAATAAATGTCGGGACACAATCCTACAAATCCAAAGCATAAGCAGCTGAGGTGAGCTGGAGTTATAATGCCCTGTAAAGTAGAAAACATTGAACTCAACAACGTTGCAGAACTAAGGACAGTAAAAATAATAATATAAAACTTGCACTTTATTTTGTGCACATTTTTTCTCCAAACACAATATTAATAGTCAAACTGTAAATCAAAGTACAGATAGTTTTTGATGAAAGCTACATTTACACAGACTCTGACAGAACCCGGACCACAGTGGGAAAACAAATCTGCATTATCATCACGCTCAAATAAATCCTCCCGATTCAGGCTGCTATGCATCTTGAATTTTTGCAGTAATTTGTGGCTTCAAATGTTTGAAATTAAAACATTTCAAGGTTCTTTGTTGTCGTGTTTGACTTTTCGAAATAAAGTTATTGGCACTCAATTTGTACACTTTTACTTTACGGAAAGTACAAAAGCCTCACGAGAACGTAGCTGCTGCCGAGCGTCGGAGTTTATAAACGCAGGAGACGAGGCTCAGCTGTTCCAGTCTTGAAATCGGAAACAGTCACTGGCGATCTTCCAGACGGGCTGATCGCTGTTTGGTGAGGCCTGAGCTGTGAGGAGGAAATTCTGGTTGAAGAATCGCTGTTTGTTCCCTTCAAACTTCACGATCCCACCAGTCACTACCAGCAACGTGGTCTGGCCTTGGGTTGCTTGTTCTGTGAAAAGACAATGTTATGAGGATGTTACGTTATCTTGTAGCGATTACATTTTTTTTTTTTGCCTAAAATTATTTAAACTTCGCTGACCATGAACCGGCTGACAGTCCAGAGTTTGAACCTGGAACTCGCTGGATGGCAGCGACTCGAAGAACTCTCCCAGAGCGTCCTGTCCTGAGACCGCATTGCCGTTCCACACCAACGTGGCTTTGTCCAGGTAGAGCCGGGTCAGGTTCTGAAACGCACAGGTCAGTCAATAACAGCAGCCACGAGCAACCCGCACCATCTTAAAACAGAAATCCGTCTCCTCTGCCGGACTGGGTCTGAAAGTGTTGGTAATCTCAAGCTAATAATGCTAAAAATGTATTTTAATCCAGCATTATTAGACAGGACTGAACCAGTGTTTGTCCGTGTTGCTATTGAATTTTATTACATTTTTTATGTGACTATAACAGCCATTTATATTCCACAACCAATAAATTAGCACACTTATTCAGTGTAAAAAGATTTTTTGAACAAATTGAGCAATAGCACAGTTGTAATTGACACATTTTAAATTTTATGATTTTTATGAACATCTAACTAGCAATTTATAACTTCCCGTTTTCTCATGAGCATAAATCTGATGGCGCACAAAGAGTCTTTTGTGCAAATAGGCCTGAAGAAAAGGTCTGCCCTACCATAATAAATGTCAATGTGAGTTTTTTGCCCATTCAAATGGGTCAATAGAAAGGGTGCAAATCACATTAATAGAGGGTGTACCATCAACAAGTCTTTGAAATTTGAGGAGATTTCAAATAAAAATCTGTTGGACTATGTTAATGAACTGAAAATGATTCAAAACATGGCAAATATAAACACAGAAATAGTTAATCATAGACAAAAAATAAAAACTTCTACCACTGCCATTTCACTCCCCAGACCTAAAATAATTTTACGAGACCGTGCTAAGAGGAAAAGTCAATCTATCCTGTAAGCTTGTAGTGCTTATCCTAAAGGATAAAAAGGAGTTAAATAAAGTATCGAGAGCTTATATAGATGGAATTTTCATCATTTTTGTGTGTGAAACAATAACACAGCAACAAAAGATGAACTTATTTATTTCAATGTTTTTTTTTTCTTTTTACACAAAGATTTTGTCCATTTATCTGTTAACAGATCTGGAACAAAGATGTGTCGTGGATGCCACTGCTCCCTACTGACGGAACTAAGTAACAGCAGATTTTACGAATTACAAACACGTCTCTAAACTGCAGTTTTTCCACCTGAAACATGCCCATACGTCAACATGCAGGGTGCAATATACAGGTGCTGGTCATAAAATTAGAATATTGTGATAAAGTTCATTATTTTCCATAATGTCATGATAAAAATTAAATTGTCATATATTTTAGATTCATTGCACACCAACTGAAATATTTCAGGTCTTTTATTGTTTTAATTTTGATGATTTTGGCAAACAGCTCATGAAAACCCAAAATCCCTGTCTCAAAAAATTAGAATATTATGAAAAGGTTCTCTGAACGAGCAATAAAAATAATCATCTGAATCAACAAAGTAACTCTAAACACCTGAAAAAGATTCCTGAGGCCTTTAAAAACTCCCAGCCTGGTTCATTACTCAAAACCGCAATCATGGGTCAGACTGCTGACCTGACTGCTGTCCAGAAGGCCATCACTGACATCCTCAAGCAAGAGGGTGAGAAACAGAAAGAAATTTCTGAACGAATCGGCTGTTTGCAGAGTGTTATATCAAGGCACCTCAGTGGGAAGTCAGTAGGAAGGAAAAAGTGTGGCAGAAAACGCTGCACAACGAGAAGAGGTGACCGGACCCTGAGGAAGATTGTGGAGAAGGGCCGATTCCAGACCTTGGGGGAAGCAGTGGACTGAGTCTAGAGTAGAAACATCCAGAGCCACTGTGCACAGGCGTGTGCAGGAAATGGGCTACAGGTGCCGCATTCCCCAGGTCAAAGGTCAAGCCACTTTTGAACCAGAAACAGCGGCAGAAGCGCCTGACCTGGGCTACAGAGAAGCAGCACTTTGGACCACTGTTGTTCAGTGGTCCAAAGTACTTTTTTCGGATGAAAGCAAACTTTGCATGTCATTCGGAAATCAAAGTGCCAGACTCTGGAGGAAGACTGGGGAGAAGGAAATGCCAAAATGCCAGAAGTCCAGTGTCAAGTACCCACAGTCAGTGATGGTCTGGGTGCCATGTCAGCTGCTGGTGTTGGTCCACTGGGTTTTATCAAGGGCAGGATCAATGCAGCAGCTATCAGAAGATTTTGGAGCACTTCATGCTTCCATCTGCTGAAAAGTTTTATGGAGATGAAAATTTAATTTGGTCTGGAATCGGCCCTTCTCCACAATCTTCCTCAGGGTCCGGTCACCTCTTCTCGTTGTGTAGCGTTTTCTGCCACACTTTTTCCTTCCTACTGACTTCCCACTGAGGTGCCTTGATATAACACTCTGCAAACAGCCGATTCGTTCAGAAATTTCTTTCTGTTTCTCACCCTCTTGCTTGAGGATGTCAGTGATGGCCTTCTGGACAGCAGTCAGGTCAGCAGTCTGACCCATGATTGCGGTTTTGAGTAATGAACCAGGCTGGGAGTTTTTAAAGGCCTCAGGAATCTTTTTCAGGTGTTTAGAGTTACTTTGTTGATTCAGATGATTATTTTTATTGCTCATTCAGAGAACCTTTTCATAATATTCTAATTTTTTGAGACAGGGATTTTGGGTTTTCATGAGCTGTTTGCCAAAATCATCAAAATTAAAACAATAAAAGACCTGAAATATTTCAGTTGGTGTGCAATGAATCTAAAATATATGACAATTTAATTTTTATCATGACATTATGGAAAATAATGAACTTTATCACAATATTCTAATTTTATGACCAGCACCTGTAACTCGAGGGAACATGGTTGAATTCTGGGAACAAGATGCTCACCCTCCTTTTCTTGTCCACACAGTCGTAGTAAATGTTAACAAACTCCTCGGCATATCTGCAAGACTGGTCAGCATGGGTCCGGAAATCCTACAGAAACGAGGTGAAGTACGTACCGTCAGAAGTAAATAAATAAGCACAATGAATTTAATACTTAAACAAAATTTTGACTTGTCAAAAAAAAAAAAAAAAAAAAAAAGCACGCGTACAGGAAAACAGCTAGCTAGTTAGCGGTTTGGCTAAAAAGAAATGAAAATAAACTTGTAGACATGTTGATAAACCTACCAGCGTGCTCGCCATGTCTGCTCATATATGGAACGAAACAAATAACAAGGGGAAACGGTAAGAGTTTATATGTATTAATTGTATATTCTTCTTCCCCCCCCTCTGATTTATTCAGCCAACAGTGCGTCCATCTTACATGTTTTACTTCCGCCTAGCAAATCTCGTGACTACCAAAATAAGATGTGCGTTCTGTCGTTTTAGCCAAATTCAGTAGCGCCACCTAGAGGGGATTGTTTGAGGGTGCCGGTAAATTGTCTTTTAAACATATTGACAATTGTTTTTAAAAAATGTAGAAAAAAAATCTTTGAGGAATGATATTTTATTTCTCTTCATTTATTCATTTATTTTTGATCAACTGTGTTTAGTTTCGCAAAGATTTTTTTTATTTTCTTTATAAGAATATACTTAAGTATATACTTTTATTATAGTGTTAGTTTTGATGTCAGTCCAATTATCAGTGGCTGCCATCTAGCCACTCCTTAAAACACCCCCTGGAGGCCTCCCTGACCCAATTATTTATGTTTCTATGAATAAATAGGTTTTACGAGGAATAATTAATATTAATGACTAAGAAATTATACATTTAAAATGTAGAACTGAAAAATTCTACGTTTATTAAATCAAATTTATCTACACGTCTAGTAAAACGACAAGCGTATAGAAAATCGACGTCGTATCAGGCTTGAGCAGTTGCGGGCTTTTATTTTGAAGAGACCAAAGTGCACTCACAACGGATGTGAAGCTCATAATTTCCTGAGTCATCCTCCAGCTTTTAAACGCAGCATCTTCGGTCACCTGCATAGGATTCAACAACTTTACCGTCACATTCCAACACACTGAGTGATGGAGAGCTCCGTGTCTAACGTGGAGGTCTGCAATTTAGCCTTCAGCGGCCAGTTCGACAAATTAAAACAGTCCATGCTGTCCGACAAAACACTTGTCAACAAAACGGACCAGGTCAGCGTCCCCGCCTTTATGTGCTCTGTCGGGCTGCATCATTTGTGACTCGAGAGGGAATGGAGCTAATGACGGCTGTCTGTGGTTTCAGGACGGCAGGACCGCTCTCCACTGGGCTTGTTCCGCTGGACACACCAACATCGTGGAGTTTCTACTCAGCCTGGGAGTTGAGGTCAACCTGCAGGATGATGTGAGCTAAGCTTTAAATTGTGACGCATTCTCTCCACGTCCTCCCTTGTGATGTGTTACCGTTAAGTTGACGTAAATGGATGTTATTTCAGCGTGATGTGTTATCCACTCCCCAGGCCCTATGGAGTCCTCTGCACATTGCTGCATCTGCAGGAAGAGAGGACATAGTGAGGTCTCTGATAGGCAGTGGAGCCCAGCTGAATTCAGTTAATCAAAATGGATGCACCCCTCTGCACTATGCCGCCTCTAAAGACAGATACGAGGTACAGTGTCGTTTGTGTTAAAACGGTTGCAAAAAATGCAACTCCATACTTGTGTATGGGAGTGTAATTTTATGCCTTTGCATTCTTCATCTTGTCACATTTGGTCATCTGCAGTCTTGCTGCAGCTGCAGCTTTGGTCAGCTTTTGTTGGGGTTGGGTGTGACGGATCAACATAAAGTAGAGTAATAACTGAAGTGGTTCTCAACAAAAATCCAAAAAGTGTGGCATGCATTTTGAGCCAAATGTTGTATTTGCAGCCTCTTGCCACTTGAGGTCCATCACTACCAGCATGCATTTATTTGTGTATTTATTTTTTAAGTTTGGCCACATATTCTTAATTAGATTTAAATCTGGACTCAAGACATGGAAAAAGCTTTACTCTAAATCGTTGTATTGTAACTCTGGCTGTCCATTTATGGTTGTTCAGCTTGAAGTTGAACCAGTCTTTTGCACGCTCCCAACAGGTTTTCCTCCAACATTCTTCCATCTCCTTATCAACTTTTACAGCCTTCCCTGGCCCTGCTGATGAAACGTCTCCCCATAACAGGATGCTGCCACTGCCATGTTCTAGTTTTAGATTTAACAAAACAGGCTTGTTGGGCAAAAAGTAAAATATTGGTTCTAATCTGGCCATAGGTCCTGGTGTCCTGTTTATTTAGAATTTCTTTCAATATAGACTTTCTTTTTGCTACACCTCCACAAACACAAGATTGGTTGAGTGCGTGGGTGTTAATGATCCCGTTAACAGATTTGCAATTGTATTTGCTACTTTTCCAGTTTTTGTTTTTAAATTTTATTTGTCTTCCACTTCACAAATAACAAGATACTTTGTTGATCTGTCATATACAACGCTAATAAAATATATTAAGTTGGTGGAAAAGTTCATGGGATAGAAATACATTCTTGAAGTATAAAGAGAAATTGATTATTAGAGTAAAAGGTGTGATTTATTCTCTGTAAAATTCCTAATTCATAGCTACTTTGTTGTGGTAAAAAAAAAACCCAGCTATAATGTAATTATAACAGCCTTATTCTGTTTTTTTTTTGTCTTGTTTTCAGTAAAAATATTTTATTTAGGAGTAATTTAAAAGGCATTCTAGTTGTGTATTAAAATGTAACCCAGCCCAGTTACTTCTTGGCTGGGTTAAGTCCCTGATGATTCAGGATCCTCACCCATCAGGAGTCAAAAATAATCATATTAATCACTTTACTGCTGAAGTGAATTTACAGCTATGTCTGGTATAGATCTCCCTGCACCAGTTCTTATGATTAACCACAACCATTAATCAGGATCTGAGGGAAATCCAACGTAATCCAAATACTTTATTCATACCAAAGGGGGAATTAAATGTTGTAAATTGTATTATCCAAATATTGTTGAAGTGTCACTGTGGATAGTGAAGTTCTCAAAATTCAACACTTAAAGAAAGAGGGGGAAAAAAACAACATATTTAGCTTCTTGTTGCATATTATAAACACGAGTTCTGAACATTTTTGTTTTGTTCTACCTACTTAGTTTTTTTTTTGTTTTTTTTAAAATAAGCTCCAACCTGTCAGAGCTATTGTATCCAGGAACAAAACGAGACTGTAAGCATTCATCATGTTGTAATCATTCTGCTACACCAGGAAGCACTTGAAAGATGAGATACAGACAGATAAAATGTTTTAGATATGAGTATGACATTTTTGAATTCACTCTGAAAAGTATGAAACTGTATCCACAGCAGCCTTTATGTTTGTGTTAAGAATGCAGGTAGTCCAACCACACCTTTGTAATGTGAACTGTGTGGGAATTTATAATGCAGGGCTGAAGACAACAGGTAACCTTTACTCTTAGGTGCAATTTAAAGAATCACAAGAGAAAAACACACAATTTAAAACTCTCACAGTTTTAAATGGAAGGCGTTCTCTCTGGGATCGAAAACTTCAATGTAGAACAGATTACAGTTCCACCAGGTCACTGTGGAACTGTCTGAAAGTCTTGAATGTGATGGGAATGACTGTAAAAATCAGCTCCAAATTGAACAATAAGGACGCAAAGACATTTGAAATGTATTCACTTTTGTTTTGAATCAGCTGAAATATTTTAGCTCTCCTGCCCTTCCTCACTAATGGAACTGATGAGTGTAGAGAAAACAATCGGTAAACAAAAAAAAAAATTAGAAAATCAAGTTAAAATAGCATTATGTTGGTTCAAATAAATGCCACAAATGCACACAATAAAGAGATGATGTTGATCCTCCGTCCGGAAATAAAATTGAAAACCTATCGATGCATTTCCACAATCTCAAAATGACAAGCCAGGAGAGGAACAGACAACTTGTGGTAACTGGAAGAGTTGCTGAGATCGACAGCCGTGTTAGTTGTTCATTTAAAGAGAATCTGGCCTTTACGGAAGTGTGCCAAACCAAACGAAATCCTGCTGGGATTTAGAGGAACCAGCAGTTACTGTGGAAGGAAGTGCTCCGATCAGATGAGACCAAAATAAACCAACACTCCACATCATCCTGAGGACACAGTGCCGCAGTGAGTCAGTGGTGGCAGCATCATGATGTGGTAGGCAGAGCTGAATATAGTATGGTTTTAGAGAAGGGCTGGAAAATATTCTCCTGCTGCAGCAGGAATAGGAGAATTACTCTAAACATTAATATAAATACACTAAAATAGTTTAGAGTTTGACCCAGTCAAAGTCCAGACCTAAATCCAGTGAGAAACTTGCAGAACTTGAAAATCGATGTTCACCCGAAAAGACCTGGAATTATTTTTGTAGCAAAACATTGTAAAGTTTTCCTTCCAGTTCCAAACGACATTCCGACGGCTTAAACAAACAAACATTAGGAAGTAAGGTGAATAAATTAGTGACGTTACAAAAGGTACTTTTTTTTTTTCCGTTACTGCCAGTGGAAAACTTCTCGTATAGTTCCCCATTGGTCTCGGCCACGCCACCTTCTAGTTCTGCTCTCACATCCTACCCTGCTGGTTAAAATGTCCTCTAGGAAGTGGTGACCGAAAGAAGCCCTTGAAGGCGCCGAAACATTGGATGAGGAAATGGGCTTTTCACGTTTAGTGGGAAGCAAAGTTTAAAACGGGGTTACAAGAGACAATTCTGTCCCCTGTTTGCAGATCGCCTTGATGCTGCTGGAAAATGGAGCGGACCCCAATGCCATGGACAAGTTGGCCTCCACTCCCCTGCACAGAGCGTCGGCCAAGGGCAACTACCGTCTCATCCAGCTGCTTCTCAAGCAGAGTGCCTCAACGAACATCCAGGACTCGCAGGGCAACACGGCGCTGTACGGGTGCAAACGAATTTGTCCAAAATTGTCACAGCCGGCGTGAATTTAAATGTGTAGAACGAAAGCATGAAACATGTTGCCAGACCAATAGGTCATCAGTTGAAGTTTTTACCTGACTTTTATGAAAACATAAAGGCACCAATTTATTTTTTCCTCTTACAGCCATCTTGCGTGTGATGAAGAGCGTTTGGAAGCAGCCAAGTTGCTGGTAGAACACGGAGCCAGCATTTATATCGAGAACAAGGAGGAGAAGACCCCCCTCCAGTTGGCCAAGGGCGGCTTGGGGAACGTACTCCGCCGGATCGTGGAGGGGTGATGCTTTCACTGACCCGCTGGTTGTGGTTTGGTTCAAACCGCTACCGTCGCATCCCGATGAAAACCATCATCTCACTCAGTCCTTCTTGAGCAGGCCCGTTGTTATTTGGTGTGGTCGGTGACATGTGAAAGAGGCATTGGTGTTGAAAAGGGGTTGGACTGTTTTTGAGGCTGATCAGTACCTCCTGTTGGGGCTTTGAGACTGACGTGTCTATGCACAGTTTTTGCAGCAGCGCAGTGTTTTCTGTGAAAGTTAAAGTGTAGAAATGGCAAAAACTAAATGTCAAGTGGTGATGAAATCTGGTTGGAATAAATTTGTTGTACCTAAATAAAATAAAAAAAGGTGACTTTGTGATTGTTTTTTTTCCCTCAGTGTTTATTACTTTATTTCGTAGTGGAGTCGCACATGGCTCTGTGCTCGGTGCCATTTTTTTAAAACATCTTCAAGGGTTTTTTCTAAAGGATATTGTTTTAAGTTTGTTGTTCAGCAAAGTACTACATTTAACTCCAGGTGACTTGCAGCACAGCTTCTAAAGTCAAGGATGACCTTAAACACATCAGTAAGTTAGAATGTACAACAAACATCTATTCAATTTGATCCATTTTGCTCCAGATTCATACTCAATCCAATCTCTGACCACCCAGCAGTGGGTGGAAACTATCAAAATGTATTGTCTTTAGATCTCTTATCAAACACAGCTGGAGCTTAAAAATAAAACTTACTTTACAATTTGAAAAGTAAATGCAGGTTTCATTCATCACCATTATTCAGGTATCTTGTGGTTTTGCTAAGTTTCGGTTTCAGGACCGCATATTTTCTGTCTGTCCCCTGTGGTTCCCTTTCGTTGAGAGAGAGAAATGCCAGCATGAATGGTACTTTTCTTAGATGAACAAAGCAAAGAGTAATGGCCAGCAATGCTGTCCCTCTCCCTCTTATTGCTGTGCACTGTTGACCAGCTGGCTAAAAGATGACTGACACGTTTTCTGTTTTTTATTTCTTTATTTTTGCTTAGAAAAACATACAAAATTCAGCAGAAACTTCAACTGGCAAGCTATGACTAACTTACCAGCCTATGTCAGCTTGTTGGACTCGTGTTACTCTGCGAGGGACAGAATGTCAAAAAGTGTCATATTTTTTGCCATGGCCCCTATGCTCCCACCAGTGTGCAGGTGTGGGAGCGTAATGGGTATTTTTTTTCTACATTTTTGCATAAATCTGCATTAGAATCAAAATAACAAAGATGTTCCAAGTAAAATTATACAGTAATGACTGTATTAACCAATGCATCGTTTTAACATTCGAATAAAAAAAACTTCCATTTCTTTATTTTGTACTTTTAATACAACCTGATACCTAAATATTTTTAATCAAGGCTGTACCTAAAAAGCAGTTTTGGTAGACAATGGACGTATTGTGATTTGAACAGCAGGAGTCTCGATACCTGTCTCACTAGTAATAACTATGAATGTTTTTCAAACATAATCAGTTATCGCAATAAGTGGAAGAGCCTTATAACCACATAGTGCATAGTTGAGTCAGGCCACGCCAAACAGGCATTAGTGGGAAACGGCCAGGAATGACTTTTAGACGGTGACAAAATTGGTGTTACCTCATCGATTTCAACCTCATGGCCACCCACAAATCTATTTCTACAGTCATTTGCATGAAAGCGTGGTGATGAATGAAATATTTTAAGTATCCTGTGAATGTTCCCTGTTACTGAAACTATTTGCTCTGAGATGGCTCATGAAGTCATCTCAGTGAAATTTATACAGCAGGTGTTGGTTTCACACAGATGTCGAGAATCGTCCCCCCACACGCACGGACAAATCTACAACTACTGTTTGAATTTGAAAGGAGAGGAAAGAGTACAGCTTTTTTTTATAAAGTATATAACTGGACTAAATCTGTGTTGCATTTATGGTCAAATTTAAATAAACTCAGATTCTGTTAGAGGGCTGAAGTATAAAATGGTACCTTTCCTTTGTTGTCATGCTTAAATATTTCACATCATGAACCAAGTTTTATTTTCAGACCTAAACGATGCAAAAAGCCGTTTTCAAATAATTTTATTCAGAAACAGAAAAAAAAACAGTTAATGTTTTGTCTTATTTAACATTTCACAGACTCACTTTACAACACTCTGCAACAATGCAACCCTGCATTGTATTTTTTTTTACCATATCAGTATTGGTCCAATGAATAATCACTATTTTAAATATGTCACTTTATAGTGAATCTACATAATGCGTTTTACTGTTTGAATTTCTTAAATATTTTTTATATGTTTTTTATTATTATTATTTTAAATTATATGTAAACTACGTCAAACATTTTTCCCATCTTTTCAGTGGGGTCACATCTTGTAAATGCGGTCGCTTAAAATAATGAAAGCATAAAAATTCCATTCAAATATTTCTCGTGACGTCATCACGCTGCTGCGCTCTGGAAAGGGAGGAACTACTTATCTTGTTCCTCACGACACGAACAGAGGGCTTATAAAATAAACGGCCTCCAGCCGTCATTGTACTTCGCTGTGGGTGGTGATATCATTAAGACCGATTGAAGTAAGAAACTACGGACCCGTCCCAAAGACGTGAAAAAGGTAGATATTGAGATTTTCTTACCGATGCGGAACTGCGTATTTGCATAAAGTAGCATCGTGCTAATCTAACTAGCAAACATAGCTGCTGGTTGCCAATCCGGTTTAAAGGACACTGTTAGAAACAGGAGCCAAGGTTACAGTCCAAACTGAGAACTTCAACTGAACGCATTGTTGTGAATACTTTTAAGAGGATACTCTGTTTTGTTTCACATGATTCAGAGTTTGTGTAATATGTCCCGTGGAACTGGATTAAGGTGACGGTAATCAAGTTTGCTTTCGTCTCCGACTTTAAAATTAAAACAGTAAAACAGTTTTAAAGCTAATGTATGTCCATTCAAAAATGTGGGCGTGCGTGTTCTGGCACATGGTGGTAAAGTACCTTTTAAAAGTTTCCACTTTCAGTTTTAATAAAGCGTAGGAGGGGGGGGGGGGGAACTGTGAGAATTTAATTGTGTTGCCGACCGAGCTTCCTGATCTGATCACAGCTTTCTTGGGAGGAATTTCGACACGTATGCAGTGCAAAGATCACAATCAATAAAGTAAACACCGCCTTTTACAGCCGCTTCACACCATCCTCAAACTGATCGATGTTTGTGTATAATTAATAGGCTTGACCTTCACATCATGATTTACAGACATGTCCACAACGGTATGACAAAAAGGTAGTTGTAATTAAAACCACCCTGATTACGCAATTACATTGTTGCCATGAATTCCTAACGTGTTTTCCAACTTCCTGAGTGTCAAGAACACAGTGTACCATTCTGCCCATAAAATATGTTGTGTGCTCATCATGGTAACTAATTCCATCTATGTTCTTGGAAAGGAAAAGTGTTTTAGATTTCCCTCGGTGCTCAGTGTTGCCCTTTGAGAAAAGTTATTATTACTGTCTTGTAATGGAGTACTGAGTTACTCCCTTTGGAATGCCCATCCCACACATGGTCTATTCAGCGTCTGCATGTGATAAACGCTCGGCTGCCTCTCTTAAAGGGCCCATTTCAAAGCGTACATATTACCTAACACTTTCTGTCTTTCCTCCTCAGATATCCTGCCCCTCTGAAACTTTTACCCGCCCAGCAATTTCCTCCCCCAATTATGTCTGAGCAAGGCGAATACAGCAATTTGGAGTCAGATGGCTGTCCTGACTTCTCAAAGTTCGACAATCGCTTCCAGTCCTTCCGGGGATCCACCCTGGCTCGACAAGTCCCGCCTGAACGGCTGGCGAGGGCGGGCTTTTACTTCACCGGCGACGCAGACCGCGTCCAGTGTTTCAGCTGCAATCAGACTGTGGAGAACTGGCATAGTGGAGACACACCTGTGCAAAGGCACAAGGAGGTAAATGTATTTATTGATTACAGTAAGAACAACTTGTTTTTTTTTTTTTTTTTTTTTTTTTTTGTCTCATTTTTCATGTTGTAATCGTATGTTTCTTGCCTGTGCAGGTTTCTCCATCATGTCGGTTCCTCGTGTGCTCCCACCCAAACAGCATGAAGCCGAATTACATTACCCCCCTCATCTACGACGAAGTTGCAGAAGACATGCAGTACCGAGTGTCCACTGGTGAAGTGGTCGACGAGACCCTCTACCCCAGGATACCTCACATGAAGAGTGAACAGGTCCGCCTGGACACCTTTTCATCTTGGCCCTCCACTGCGCCCGTAAGACCCAGAGACCTGGCTCAAGCCGGCTTCTACTACTTGGGACAGGCCGACCGGGTGGAGTGCTTCTGCTGCGGCAACAAGCTGAACAACTGGGAAAACGGAGACCGGCCTTGGGAAGAACACGCCACACACTTTCCCAACTGCTTTTTCATCCTCGGCCACGACGTAGGGAACGTCCCGCTGCTGGACAACTCAGATGAGCCGATGTGGGAAGATCAAAACGTGAACCAGGGGAGAAATATGGAGACTTTCGAGGGGAGGCTCAGTAGCTTCGCTCATGTTCGGCACCCCGTCGACCACGAGAGGCTCGCGAGAGCCGGTTTCTACAGCACAGGTAGAGCACAGATATGAAATAGGAGCAGAGAAAGTGTTTTAATGCTATTATGGCTTTAACATAGAACTGTCGGCATTGTCTTTTTTTTTTTTTTTTTAGGGCAGGAAGACCAGGTGTTATGCTTCTGCTGTGGTGGAGGTTTAAAAGGCTGGCAGCCTGATGAAGACCCCTGGGAAGAACATGCTAAAGAATACCCAGGGTAAATGCTAATGCTAAATGGTTTTTTTTTTCTGGTTGTATACCTACAGTCCATCCACATTGATATTATTGTTGCTGTCTTCCTATTGATGCTTAAATGTTTTTCTCTCTCTCTCTCTTGATTAGATGCAGCTTCCTGTTGGAAGAAAAGGGAGCTGCTTTTGTCAACAGCATTCAGCTCAAAGGAATTGAACAAAGAAGTGCTGTGAGTATTTATTTTTTTTCATTTTATGTTTGATTATCTGATACAACATAAACGCTGGCTTGATATTTTATTATTTTCCATGTTTGGATAAATTTATGAGGAAAAAGACACTCTTTGATGACAAATGTCTGAGCTTCCAGACCTTACGTTCTGTGATGGTGTCAAAAAAACTGTTTGAATTTCTAAGGAATAAAGCTTTTCCTGTTAAAACATCTATAAATTATGTTCAGTTTCGATTTGTCGCATCACAACTTAGGTTTTTAAGTTACTGTCAGAATTCATAAATTAGTCATTAACTAAATTTTATTGTCTAGGTTTTCTTAGTTCAGGATTTTAAATTGGACCTTTGGTTCTTAATACAAAGCAGATTTCTAATTTTTTTTTATTTTTGCAAAAAAAAAAAAAAAAAAATTAAAAACAAAGGTATCACAATTGTGCTTTAGAGATTAGGATAACTCAAGCCTAGATTTTTCATTAAAGATGCTCAAATTTGATCCAAACATCATGAAATTTCGTAAAATAATCCTACCACATTGTCCAATGGATGCTAACAAGCATTGCGCTAGTTTAGGATTTGTGAAGTATGTAGATAATAAAAGTCAAGTAGGTAAATGTTTTGTTCCTAGATGTCCCAAATGTTATAAGACCTTGAAATTTGAGTTGGGCAAACAATGAAATTTTGGATTGGAAAATATTTACAATACTGTAATATTAGTTTTAAATGTAACTGTTGTTGCTGGAGTTGGGTTTTAGTAAATCTTGTACATTTTCCTATGCATATCTAATGCCATTGGTTAGCAGTATGAGTTACTTGGAGCGCGTTGTCATTCATAACTTTCAGCTATTGTATAACATTCCTGAACACTATGCTGCGTGTTAAACTAGCATAACATTGATGCCTTTTAGCGTGTTCTTTTTGAAACAAAATTAATTACTGATCCTTGCATCTCTTTGTGTATGTGAATGTTTATTATTATTATTATTGTTGTTTCTTTGCATCAATTCAGTCATGTGCTGAAAATGACTCCCTGTTTTGTCTCCTAGGCTTCAAGTCATCAGAATGGATTTTCAGCCAGTGAAAAAGGTAATTATTTGGATAGTGTAATTTAATTAGAAAGCCCGAAAATGAATTGAAAACATAAAAACTAGATTGGTGCTATCCATTGAAATGAATTAGGTTCTTCAATAATGACTGTCGGTAGAAAATATTCTAAAATTACCATACTTTTTTTTATTTATTTTTGGAACCCTGTTATTACAGTTCTGTGCATTTCTCTTTTTGTACAACAGAGAACGTAACGATTTGTAGTGGAATTACATGCAAGTAGTTGGGCATCGTATCATTTCTTTAACCCGTTTCTTTTAGACGAGGACCCAATGGAGAAACTAATGAAGCTGCAGAGGGAAAAGCAGTGCAAAATCTGCATGGACAGAGATATTTGCATCGTCTTCATCCCGTGCGGTCATCTGGTCAGTTGCAAGCAGTGCTCGGAGTCACTCGTCAAGTGTCCGATCTGCTGCGGAGCCATCGCACAAAAAATCAAAGCCTACATCGGTTAAGGGAAAATACAAGCTGCTGTCTATCATGGATGCTGCTTTATGTTCTAAATGTTATAATTTAAAGCAGGTGTGGTTGGTATGTTGTTCTAGGAGGGAATTTGTAGATTTCACTAAGAGTAGCAACATATACACAAAAAATGTGGTCATTACCTTTTTTTTTTTTTTTTTTTAAACTGACAGTTTGACTACCTGTAGATGGCTTTGTGTTTTCCTCTTTTCCCACTCATAAAGAAACTATTCTTCAGCACCTCGTTGGCCTAAAAAACGTGTGTGTGTGTGTGTGTGTGTGTGTGTGTGTGCGTGTGTGCGTGCGTGCGCATATGAGGGGTTGTGAAACAAAATGTACTAGTTTCATAATACATGTATATTAGATGCCCTGTAATATACTTACTGTTGTAAATGCCTTGTAATTATACATATATATTTTAAGAAACCAATACTTTCACAATCGCTTGTATAGTAAATAGCTGTGTATTGTATGTATAGCATGTTGTTGTGTCTTTGTTTTAATCTGTGTAACACACATGTAAATTCACATTTTGGGCAAACATGGTTTCCTTCCCTTTCTCTAGTTTTGTGTGATGACTCTAATTTTGCTTTATCCTAAATTAAGCGGCTGAGGGGTTTCATTCACTTTCATTCCTCTCGCATTGCATAAGCTATTGCAGACTCTGAGATGTTGGAAGATGTCAATTTTTCATCATGCAATATTTTGTGTAAATTAACTAAATAAATCTTTAATAATTTGACTTGAGGTGCATTTGTTTTGTTTTTTTTGGGGTTTTTTATAGCTTCAATTTCAACTTCTTTACTGGGATTGCGGTTTCAAACAACTCCAAGCCAACTTTCACTTATTAGGCAGGATATTTGATTACTATTCCAAATAGGATATATTAATAGGTTGATTTGAACACACATGAGATTAGAAATTAGATGCTTCGATATAATATGGGCATGGGCAGCAAATTCATTAAAGATGCTTATTGGCATAAACTGACCTTTTACTCTGACTGGAGTGCAGACATAAGGTCAGCAAAATTAATTGATAGTAAATTGATTGCAATCAGTGTTGTAAGCTGATATACATTGAATGAAGAGCTGACGAGTTGTGATATTTTTGTATATTCCCAATATCGTGGTGTACCTTTTAAAATTCTAGTTTGTTACTCCTCGTCTTAAAGGGGGTGATACAGCTATTTTAAATCAGTCTTACTGATTTAAAATAGCTGTAATCAGTTTTAAAAGCCTGTCTATATGTCCATTCTGTCAATTGTGCACTTTAAATTTCCTTATCTGTGCATAAGGACAAGCCCCGCGTTAAAATACGGATGCAGTACCTATGGGAGGCCACTAGATGTCAGGCCATCGGCTTTGTTGCTAAAGAGGTCGATGTGGCCGCTAGGTGGTAGCTCTGCACCAGGATTTCCTCCTCCTAGGTCGTCGAAACAACAAACCGAACTACGGAGCGAGCGGGGTGAGAGAACGTCCGAAACTGCCTCTGACCGCGACTTTTAAACTCTTTTTTTAACAGATTTGTAGCGGGATTGGGCGAGAGACTGGTTAAGAATAATAAAAGTTACGATTGTGCCCCGACTACATTTTACAACAAGGTAAGTTAGCTGTAAAATGGCGGAGAGCTATGTGGAACTTAGTTGATTTGTATTTTGCTAGCCAGGCTAGCTGTGGAGGAGCCCAGAGCGCGGATGTCTGCCTGAACCGAGTCGCTGCGCTAGCTCGCGGTACAGAGCTAATTTGGTCGCTAGCTGGCTAGCGGAGTTAATTTTTGGCACAACTGCTGAAATTACACAATTTGTAACATAAAAAATCGCTCTATTGTTTTTATGTGCACATTTACCCGCAATTTATTTGTAAACAAAGTGTTTGGTGCTTATGCAATACGGTACTGGAACTCCCGAGGCAAGATGGAGGACGCAAGGACGTGATGTTTTTTTTAGGTAAGGCTAGCGCTAGCTGTTAACATGGCTAACTAGCGGTACTTGTTATCCGCTTGTTAAATGCAGTTTAACTATTAATATGTGCTTACTTTGGGACACATTTTGTCTGTAAGTGCTAAGTGGAAAAAACGGATTTTATTCTCACGTACACATGGTTGATTAGCGTCATTGTGTATTGGCTAATTTTTTTTTAGCTTAGGCTAGTACAGTAGAGCTTACGTTGTTTTGTTGTTATGATGTGGTCTTACAGACGTAGCGAACGAGGTTTTAGGTGGAAAATCTGTCTGAAATACTTCGTAAATGTTCGCCGCCTTGCTTGTTCGACAACAAGCAGCTAGTTTTTGCCGAGTCGTGCATGCTTAGTTCATCAGATCTCAACTAGCTGACGTCGAGGAAAAGACGCCGAGATCCTCGGTTCCTTAGCTGGTGGCGCTAGCACCAGCGGCGCACCGGTGTCAATTTTGACAGGAGCCGACGAAGAGCGCAGCTGCGTCGGCGTGGTTGGAGGGAATTGAGAGGGGGATTTTTTGAAATCGCTGTTAGCCTCCATTCACATGGACCTGGTTCAAGGCTTCGCCTCTCTCGACATGATACTCTGTTGCTTCTCTGTTACAACTTTATAAGCGGCGCAGCCCGATTTGGCGCCACTTTTTCAGTCTACACCCATAAAACCGTGTCGACTTGTCAGGTATGATCCCATCACGAGCGGGGAAACGCACATAATAGTAACACCTGAAGAAATACTGTTTTAAGATAAGTTGCTACCAAACGCATGTTTTCAATAGTTTGCCCTGAGCTTTTCTTTCCTTTTTTTTCCTTTGCATGTTTACTCGTATTTTCTAAGGAACATATCTTGTCATAAGCGCCGCTTTGCGCATGCAGAACATCGAGATCTTCTAATTGATTTAATTCCAATCGTTTCATTAAATTGTTCAGATTCTGTTTACGTAATTTCTATACCTAATGTAAGTTACACTGGACCTTCTCCCAGAGCGGCAAATTGCACGGGTGGAGTTTGTTTGCGTTTCCCAGGACAGAACATTTTGTCTCCCGTGGCGTTTTAATTCCAGCCCCTCGTTGCAAAGGAAGCGTTTACATTTCTTTGCATTGTTGGGAAAAAAAATCAAAACACCCAAAAAGTTCTGCCTACTTTTCAAGGTGATATGTATGGGTGTCTACTTCACAACCGTGCAGCGCTTTCTCTGTGGCCTGTTGATGTTGAGCCTGCCCTTTGATTGGTTTTCATATGTATGGGGCGGAATGGACAGCACCATATTTGGTCTTTGAGGATGAAACTCTCTGCTTGCCTGCGTGACGTTGTCCGTAAACCAAAGGAACCGAGGAAAGAGCAGCCAATAGGAGGACAGCAAGCATGACAGTAGAGTTTGTGTCCGCCCCCTGTTACCATGTGAAACTTTTTTTCTCTCTCTCCTCTAACAATTGGATTCTCTCTACAGAGACCGATTAATGTTATCGCATTATAGTTTTCTATTTATTTGACGCCATTTATTGAAGTGTTTCTTAATATTGCTTATCTAGCTTTTTTCTTTTTACTATTTTCTAGGTCACATGCAACCTCCCCCGTCTCATTTTTTGAGAAAAATCTTAAGTCAGTTGTAAAGTTGACGTTAACCAGAAGATGTTACAGAAATGATAGCAGCACCAGAGATACCACCAGAGTTCGCCTACCCTCAGTAAGTAACTGCTTTTTGTTTGTCATATACACACACACAATTTGACTTGCGCTGATGTATGATGTTCACTAAATAAACATACACTACAGTTCCACTGTATAATAGCAACCATGCAGCCAAATGCAGTTTTAAAGCTACATTCGGTTATTGTCAGTGATGAATCACAACTGATTTGGTTTTTAGAGCTAATGCACAGTATGCAACTTTAGAAACAATTTGATTGGGAGTTTTTAGTGGGTTTTGAAACTAACTTTTTAAAACCTTGGTATGTCTTTGTAGTGGTGACTAGCCCAAACCTACAGGCCATGTTGAAGTTGATATAAATGTTTAATCTGTTACTTTTTCTGCCTCTGCCAGGGACACAGATACCAGATTCTCCTCAGACACAGACTTCTCTGAGGATCCTGATGGAAGAAGTGGAACTACAGCTAAAGGAAAGGTACGGAAAGCTCAAATGAAGACATTTTTCAGTAGATATGAGCAAAAGTGTAGAGTTGTATTCGTAAACTTACCTCATTTTGGTGCTCTGTGCTTTCTGCAGGGTGGGAAGAAAGGGAAGAAGGCGGCAGGGGAGAAAGGCAAAGGTGGAAAGGGAGCGGGCCGCATAAATGGCCACCATCAGGAGAATGGCATGGAAAACATGATGCTGTTCGAGGTGGTGAAAGTGGGCAGGAGTGCAATGCAGGTAAAAACAAAAATCTTATTTGATAGTAGAACAAAGATAGTTACTATTTTCTGGCTTTATTTTAATGTTTTTAAATATATCTATTCCTCTTCATCCCCAGTCTGTTGTGGATGAGTGGATTGAGTCCTACAAACATGACAGAGATGTTGCACTGCTAGATCTCATCAATTTCTTCATCCAGTGCTCAGGATGTAAAGGTATGTTGGTTCAAAGTCACTAAATGCCAAATGAACGTTTCCTGAATTATTCCTCCCTTTGGCAGCGAAGTCAAATGTGCTCTAACTAGTCTTTATCTGCCAGGCGTGGTGACTGGAGAAATGTTTCGCAATATGCAGAACTCTGAGATCATTCGACGAATGACAGAGGAATTTGATGAGGTAAAGCATCTCAGATATCATTACTATAGTTCCCCCCCTCCCCCCAAGACTAGCAGAAAACAGATTTTCCGTTGTAGTTTTTAAGTATGTTTGTTTTCCTGATCTCCCTTGTAGGACAGCGGCGACTATCCTCTCACCATAGCCGGGCCCCAGTGGAAGAAGTTCAAAACAAGCTTTTGTGAATTCATTTCCGTGCT
Source organism: Poecilia mexicana (assembly GCF_051168715.1). Classification (NCBI taxonomy): domain Eukaryota; kingdom Metazoa; phylum Chordata; class Actinopteri; order Cyprinodontiformes; family Poeciliidae; genus Poecilia; species Poecilia mexicana. The sequence continues at coordinate 27,055,467 of NW_028263379.1, forward strand.
AGTGCGTCAGTGTCAATACAGTATCATCTATGATGAGTACATGATGGACACGGTCATCTCCCTCCTCACTGGACTATCAGATTCCCAAGTCCGAGCCTTCAGACACACCTCAACGCTGGCAGGTAAGTTTAAAAAAATGCTTTCATTTCTGTTTTTTATTGCAAGTATGCTTGATTTTTGCTACAGTGAAATTAGTTTCACTGTTTGATGAAACAGAAGCAGAGATGCACCAGTCAGGCTTTTTCTGGTTGATGTTTAAAATAGTCTGGTCTCATGATTTTTGTTTCCTTTGTTTTAAAGACTGTTAATGCATGGGAAAAACAATGAGCTGCAGGTTCTTTGATGTGAAACACAGTTTGAAGTCCAGGTTCTGACTAAAAATAAAGCAAAATTTAGATCATCTCCATTAACGCATTAATTCGTATGTCCCCAAGCTGATTTCTTTTTTGTTATACCTTAAAAGTGCATCACAGTACTTGCTATTGGTTGATGTTTATTTAACATGTTTGTATTTTTTTTTTATTACTCGAAATGCCAACAAAGAGAAAATAAACAGATTGACATTTCTGGTCATACTGAGAGAAATCTATCTGTGCACATAAAATTAAAACATAGATTAAATGTATTGCTCGGTTTATGTTGACCTGATTATTGAAATGATTGAAACTGCAATACTTATACAGCCATTGGAAAAAGGAAAAGAAAACCAAAGCAACAAGTTCCCTACATTAAGCTTTTTTTTTTCTTTTGTAGGAACTGATTTATTTACATTTTGCACCAAAGTATAATAATCTTTACAATTTTGATTTCTTTTATTGAGTATAATATGAAAAACATAAAATTAACATTCAGAATATTTTCTTCTGCCACTATTGGTCAACTCTTATTTGCATAAAGAATAGGGAAGACGTCTCACCTGGTGTGTGAAAGCAGATGTTGTAAACCAGGGATTTACTAATATTTAAAGCCGGGGCGTCTTAACATCCGTCACACAGACCGACGTGACCCTGCTGCAGCTGATTAAAATAACTTCATTAACTCTTCTCATCATACCGTCAAGTTCAGTTGGAGCCTGCTAATGACCCATTCATTCGATTCAGACTTGCAGAACCAAAGAAACGTTTAAAACATGCAGAACATTTTGGTGACCAACTGTTGGCACTACTGGTTTAACACAAAATAATGATGGACTTCACATTCTGAACTTGCTTTAGCATCTTCTTTTCTTTTAGCTGTTCGCACAGTTTAGCAACAAAAGCAGTGGTTTCTATATTTAAATGTATAGATTTCCCAAAAGTCTACATACGACTGAACCTCACAAACGACATGGAAACACTGTTATAATACACTCAGCCTTAATGCCATCTGCTGATGTCCTCGCTCTCGTAGTCTGAGTAAACTACAGAATTGACTCGACTTGTACAAATTACTACTTCCTTTTTTTCCCTTACATCTCTGTTATGTCTAACTTAATTTTTAAACGCCTAACTGACATTGAAAATGGCAAACTTTTTAATCACTTCTTTAAACTTCCACACTGAAAAGTGTTGTCGGCACAACCTGGTGGAGCTTAGTGCACTGATTGGAAATAAAAGACGCCATTCTTGAATGTCTGACCGACCCGAGCCAATCAAACTGAAAATTGGCCTGAGTCCAGTCACCAGTTTTTTTCTATGTCCATCTGTACGTTGTAAGTCCTTTCATATACACGAGGTGTTTCATGGTTCACAGTTGGCGTTGTACAGAAAGAGTTTTGGTGTTTCTGCATCGGTTCACACGCATCGCTTTGCATCAACTTTTGTCTCGTCATCTTTGTCGTTCCTGACAGCCATGAAGCTGATGACAGCCCTGGTGAATGTAGCTCTAAACCTGAGCATTAACATGGACAACACCCAGCGCCAGTATGAAGCAGAGAGGAATAAAATGGTTGCTAAAAGAGCAAACGACAGGCTGGAGCTTCTCCTTCAAAAGCGTAAAGAGGTGAGCACTGCGCAAATATAAGACCATATAATTAATAATAGTTGTAGTTGTTGGTGAAGAGGAACCAGCAGAATAGTAAAATGTTACTTTGTTTCGTTTTGCATGTATTTTGTGCTTGGGTTTCCTCCATTTTAAGCATGGGAGACTTAACTTGCCCTTGTTTATCGATTTCTTTGTAATACACCACTAACAGTGATGGTAAAGATTGGTTAAGCTAGGTTTATAGCTGACACACTGACCTAGGTGTGGATTGCAGCTGGCCACCTTTCACTCAAAAGGTCGATTTGGAAGATGTTCGTCCAGAGCAGGTGTGCTAGTATGAAGGTTGTCTTTTCAGGAAATACTGCATCAACGTAAATGTAAACCATAAAAGCCTCTTCCCTTTCTCTGCTCCTGTACACTCAGCCTGAACCTCAAAGTGTGGCCTCACAGCCAGGTTTATAATTGAGATATTGAACTGGGCGCTCGGGCGCCAACGTACGTATCAAGTATAAAAACCTCACCTCTGGATTTGCTCGCGCACGCTCAACGAGAACTTTCAAAAGCGCATTCATAAACCGGCTGAGTTATAGTCACGCTTTAGAGTTTTGCTTTGAGAATGTGAGACTGAAGTGAGCGCATATCTTTGTGACCAAAGAATAATGAGTCATGTTCTGGCTCTGTGCCCTCTTTTGCTATTTGGTAAAGTTACAGGTCTTTTTTCATCTATAGTATTTCTCTCAAATACTGCATTCACTTGCATAAATAAGCAATCATCACTAGAAAAGCAAAACATTACTCAACAGATCATTAGGATTTGGGAAAACACAAGACTTAATACAATAAATATTTATTGTATTGTCGATGCTACTTCATTACCTCGTCAAATTTCCTGTTAGCTTTTAATAATTTTACCACACAAACTTGGCGGATCGCTGGTGGACTTCCTTAGCTCCCCTACCACCAGGTTCAGCAAGTTTTCTGGGTGATTCCCTGTGTGATTGATTGAGTCACCCACCAGTGGGTCAGGGCATGAAATGCTAAAGGATGCCGGATGCTAGCTGAGCTAATGCTACAAGCTAACGCTACAACACTGATGTTTAACAACAACTTTAGAAGGTCTGTAATGCTGCGGTATCTGCCATAGTGAAGCAGTAAATCACTTGGAGGATACAAGCTAATGCTGTATGTGGACAAATTAGCTTCACCTCATGAAATGGTGCAAATTAACGTGACGACTAAATACTGAAGCAACATAACAAGCCAGCCAGCCAATTACAGACAGGTCTTTTTCATCCAGAGTATTTCTTTCAAATACTGCATTCACTTGGATAAATAACAAATCATAGCTAGAAAAGCAAAACATTACCGCTCCATGTAGTTGTAATGGCATGCTAATGTGGCTCCTACCCTGCTGGTCACGAAAGAAAATATTCAGCAACATTTCCAGAAAGACAAAAATGTGACATGTGATATATCAGCACCAACTTCCATATCGACCGATACTAGTGATTTTTTTAAATGTATCATCTGATTAGAGAAAAAAAAAATACTTTTTTTTGGGGGGGGGAGGCGGTCGGCGGTCATGTAGTAGTTGTTTGATCATGTGACGGTGAAATGTAGTGCAGTGCTGCTATTGAAGGAGTGAATTTCCCTCGCTGTTAAGATGATGCCATCCCTCGAAACTATATATACTCTTATAAGATGAATTCACTGTTATGTTTCGCAGTTGACATCATTCATGTTGAGTAGTTGTTGCAGCCCTAATGTGGAGCTGTAATTTGAGAGTAAGTGTGTGGGTGAATAATAAAGTGCGGTCGTGTACTACTCTTCTCCTAGCAATGTGTTAATACTAATGCAACATTTACTGGTTTCCCACTTACTGTGGAAACTATAGATCAGCTCGTGAATCATGAGTTGAGTTTCACCAGTTAAAGTTTTATCACATTTCTTCTGACATTTGGTGATGGACGTTTGCTGAAGACGTCTAAAAAGCAAAAATCCTTAGTGAGGTTCTCCCACCATCAACTCAGTCCCACTGCTAAAACCAAGATGTGTGGTTTTCCACAGCCAGGCTGGAGGATCGTTTATGTTATTAATTTCCAGTTTGGAAACGTTTTTGGCCATGAACTAGGCAGATTAGGAACAAAACTAATTCAGGAGTTCAACGTTTTGATTGGTCGTCCATCTCCATCAGCAGCTCTTTAGTTGGTGCTGAAGTGCCTGTTTACCTCTGCAATCGGTTTAGAGGCATGAGCAAAAAAAATGTTACTGTTCTGATCAACCAGGAAGTGGAGAGTGATCCTATTTATAAAAGCCTGTTGCTGACTGGATGAAGGTTTTTTTTGTTCCAGATCAAAACTGTAACTCAGTCGGTGGTAGATCTGCTCTGCAGGGTTATTTAGCGTGCGATTCCGGTTTATGCAACAGCATCCATACAACCAGGCATCCATCTGTTAGCTCAGTTTGTAGCAGTGCGACATTGCGAACCGTCACACTTGGTTTGTTTCAATCCCTCTAGTTACTGTCGTTTAGGATTCCCATTTGACTTGCTGTTATTTACATAAAAAAAATAAAACAAATTCTGTTTTATTTCAGCTCCAAGAAAATCAGGACGAAATCGAGAACATGATGAATGCAATTTTCAAAGGCGTGTTCGTTCATCGATATCGGTACGTCTCTGAACAAAACTTTTTGTCACAGAGAAGAGAAACTCAAAATCTAGACTGCCTCTTTTCTGAACGGACTCTCGTGCCTACAGAGACTCGATAGCAGAAATCAGGGCCATCTGCATAGAGGAGATCGGTGTGTGGATGAAACTGTACAGCGATGCCTTCCTCAACGACAGCTATCTGAAGTACGTGGGATGGACGATGCATGATAAGGTACGGTGCTCTTCAGACTCATCTTTGCTGCTGTTATTGGTAAACTTGTAGACTGAAGGCTTAAATACGTATTTCACGTGTGTATTTAAAAAAAAAAAAGAAGTGTTTGAATATCCCGCGCTGTTTCTGACTTGGTTCCAGCAAGGGGAGGTACGTCTGAAGTGTCTGACAGCTCTGCAGGGCCTCTACCACAACAGAGAGCTCAATGCAAGACTGGAGCTCTTCACCAGCCGCTTTAAGGTCAGCACCACCTGCTGGACGACTTTAAAACTGCAGCTATGATTTTAGTTTAGTCACACATTGAGCTTATTACTTTGTTTTTATTGTGATGAATGACTTGTTAAACCAGATTCTTCTCTTTATTATTTTTTTGTTGTTTTTTTTAGGATCGGATCGTCTCCATGACCCTTGATAAGGAATATGATGTTGCAGTACAAGCGATTAAACTGCTCACACTAGTCTTAAAGTAAGTCTGTTTTAACACGTAGTGATGAGCAGGTGTGAAATGAATCATATTTTCTGTTATTTAAAACAGAAAATTCCTGCAGCTGTTTAAATGTTACCATTATTATTGCACTTTGATTTATTTTTTTATTTTGGTGTAAAGATTGAAGCAAGAAAAGAGAGTAAATACCGACAAAGATTTTTGGTCTTTTCCATATTATTATTGCTGAGAATATTTTTGTTTTCTTGCTCGTTATTAATAGTCACAGCAATCAGGCTTTGTTTTGATGCTTTTAATGAAGAGGGGGAAAAATCCGATTTTTCAGTGTTTAACCTGTCTGAGTAAAACGAGGAGAGTTTTGACTGATTCTGACATCTGACCAATTAATTGGTGCAGCTCTGGGCGATCCACTCAGATAGAAAGCTACTTTATAGCCTTAAAATGTCTTAAATTCAATCAAACAAATTCACACAGGTCCTAAATTTTGTCATAACAGGACTATACCACATTCTGCTTGTTTTTATTCATTTTGAAATTATGGATTGTTTGAGATGTTATTGCGTTCAGTGGCTCGAGTCGGCTTCCCTTGCTAGCCAGCCAGCTTGTTAACATTTTTGCGTCTATCGTGGGCAAGTGCAAATTTATTTGTCAGTTGGCTGGACAAAGTTTGCACGTTTCCGTGGAAACGTTCTGCGTCTGTGGCGCAAAATTTCATTCTTAACAGTCTTTAAAAGTCTTGTGTTTAATTAGAAACCATTGCACACATGGAAAAAAAAACTCCTGTCGTGTTGGCATGTTAGTAAAAGGACTTAAAGTTGTGGGAAAAGGTTGTGGAAAACCTGCCGCTTCGGAGAGCTTTGAGCCGTTTGGTAAAGCTGCTCGTGTTCGTCTCTGCAGTAGTACGGATGAGGTCTTGACGCCCGAGGACTGCGAGAGCGTCTACCACCTGGTCTACTCGGCGCACAGGCCGGTTGCAGTCGCAGCTGGAGAATTCCTCTACAAGAAGTACGTCAGGTCTTATTGAGCCATTGCTTGTTTTTCTGTGTTTATCCAAAAACAGAGCAATGTTTCTCGCCGTTGCTAACGAAGCATTTTCCTCACAGATTGTTCAGTCAGCGAGAACCAGAGGAGGAGGGCGCCCCGAAAAGAAGAGGCCGGCAAAGCCCCAACGCCAACCTCATTAAGACCACTGTCTTTTTCTTCCTGGAGAGCGAGGTAGGCGTCTCACTTCCTGCTCTCCGGCCGCAGCATGTTTGTCCGCTTCGTGCAGGCCTGACTCTCTCCGTCCTTTCAGCTCCATGAGCACGCGGCTTACCTGGTGGACTCCCTCTGGGAATGTGGTGCAGAGCTACTGAAAGACTGGGAGTGTATGATCAGCTTACTGCTGGACGACCCCATGCCAGGAGAGGAAGGTACGCCTCCTTTTCCTTCACAACTTCCCGTACTAAAAGCATTTATAAAGCAAAAATGTCGTCTAAATGAGGCTGACTGTGTGTGTGTGTGTGTGTGCGCAGCTCTTACAGATAGACAAGAAACGGCTTTGATTGAAATCATGCTGTGCACTGTGCGTCAGGCTGCTGAATGCCATCCACCTGTTGGAAGAGGAACAGGCAAGAGGGTAGGAGGGATGCTTTCTGTCATATCCTGAGAAGAACAGATTATGATTCCTGTATTTCCTAGACATGAATACACATGTGGGAAAAAATAGCGTGTGGAGTATTTTTTTTTTCTGGACTTTCTTTTCTTTTTTTCGTAAGCTCTAAAACTTCCTTCATTTTTTTGGACTATTCTTCCTTTTTCTCCCTTGATCTTTCTTTTTACTTCCTCCTTTCCCTTTTTACTCTTTCTTTCCTTCCTTCTCTTTTTACTTCACTTTTTGTTTCCATTATTCCTTTGGCTTCCTACCTTCCTCTTTCCTTTTTTTTTTAACTTCCTTCTCTTTTCATTTTTACCTTTTATTTGTTTTAACTTCCTTTTTGCCTTCCTTCTACTTTCCCTTGCTTTCCTTCCTTCCTTCCCCTTTTCTTCATTTTTGCCCTCTTTCCTTCCCTTTTTGCTTTCCTTCAGTTTTTTTTCCCTTGCTTTCCTTCCTTCCCCTTTCCTTCATTTTGCCCTTTCCTTCTCTATTTTCTGTCTTTTCTTTTTCGCTCATATTTTTGTAAAGGTCCAGGAATGCTGCTAATCTGAGTCTAGGAAAGTGGCATATGGACATAAAGAGTGGATCTTTGTACACTTGAAACACTTCACGCTTGCCGCCATCTTTAGTTGCTTTGACTCTCCATCCAGGAGTGTTTACGGCTGTATAAAAGCAAACCAGTGTCGTGAACAGTCTTCTAACTGGTTTCCAATTCCTGATCAGGTAATGACGGCGAAAGAGAAGAAAACCCAGCTGGACGATCGGACACGAATAACGGAGCTGTTCGCCGTGGCTTTGCCGCCTCTACTGGCCAAGGTAACGCCGCATCCAACTTTTGTTTCTGTCAAGAACGATTCCGACAAACATTGTTGCAAAAAAAAATATCCTGGAATGTATCTCTCCCCCCCTCGCAGTACGCTGTTGACGCAGAGAAGGTGACTAACTTGTTACAGCTGCCTCAGTACTTTGACCTGGAGATTTACACCACAGGACGTCTGGAGAAGGTAAGACGGGTTACAGAGCAGAATTATTTAGACTTTCTGGCTCATGTGACTTTAACAAAATGATGTCACAACATCGGCGTCATCAGTTGTACAAGTTTAATGTGTTCATTTATGCACAAACGATGAGATGATTATTCAGTGAGAACCAGGATGTTAATTTTTTTTAATGTTATGTATAAAAAATATGTGGAAAACACTAAATGATTTAAAAAAATGTCAACAATATCCAACTCTCTATTTTATTTTATTTAAGTGTGTTTGTAACTGTGTATTGTTTAATGTGGCAGCCAGTGTTTACAAAAACAACCCCATTTTATTCATCCCCGTTGTGGTTTTATTAGTAATCTTTATCATGAGCTTCAAAACAAAAACTCGAGACACAATATTTTATTGATGTTTTACATCGCTCCACTTTACTGCATATTAAAATTCAACCGCAGCAAGTGTGTGGGAATCTCTCTCAGCTCTTCCTGCTGAATCGTTTCTCATCAGATTTTCCCCGTAAAGGTCAAATTTAACCGCATTAGCCTGGAAGGGGTGAAAACGGACCAACCTGTTTATCGAAGCGTTTGTATCTTTTTATTACTCCAAGACAAACGCCCTGGCGGCTCCGCTTTACATGTATCGATCCCTTCCTTTTTAATAAAAACCCGGCCTCCTTCGGGGCGGGTTTGTTTTCCAGGATAAACGATCAGGCCGATGGGTTTGGGACACTGAAAACACGCAGGCCTTGTGTTATCTCGGCGATCCAATAATCCTGCTTTGTACCACCGGGCCCGAGGCGAATTGTTCCAGCTTCCCTCTTGTTATTGTTACTAATAGATTCTTCCTCCAGAAAATGTGGTTAGCGTCGGCTATTGATCTGTTTACCGCTCTCCGCAGCACCTGGAGGCCCTGCTGCGTCAGATCAAGGAAATAGTGGAGAAGCACACAGACACTGAAGTTTTGGAGTCGTGCTCCAAGACGTACCACGCCCTCTGCAACGAGGAGTTCACAATCTTCAACAGGGTAGACATCGCTCGCTCGCAGCTCCTGGACGAGCTGGTGGACAAGTTCAGCCGGCTACTGGAGGACTTTCTACAAGAGGTGGGAGCCGCGTCCACCCGGAGGCGGTTTGGATCAGAATCCAGAGCTTTGGAGTCAAACTTTCATTTTCACTTTGCACCACATCCAGATCAGGAATGTTCTCAAACACATGGATTAAAAACCCTTTAACAAACTGCTTTTCACATTTACTAGTTCCTCTAGAATTTTGAAATATAAATATTTACAGGAAATTTTGTGCTTATACATGTTGGTAAATGTGACTCTTTGTTACTCGCTGTATCAATGGCGGATGATAAGTTGACATCAAGTAAAACAGAGCGGCAATGTAGAAGTAATACTGCCACCTGCAGGTTGGAGTTGGTAGTCACTTTAACCCAATGCTTTTGATCAATTTTGCAGAAAAGTTGCAATAATCTCACAATGATGCTTTTGTGCGAGGAAGTGCAGAAATGTGTTCACTCTGTGCAAATTTCTGCAATTATGGATTGACGTAATTCAGCAGAATATAGTTAAAAATGGCTTTGATTTGATTAAGAAACTAATATTTTAGCAAACAATTATCTGATTTTGCATCCCTCTTGAGGTAGAAGCTGTGGTAGCCCAGATTTGGTCCCCAGGCCTCGAGTTTGACACACGGTTTATAGGTTTCTTTTAATATTATTTATTTTCTCTCTCTCTCCATAGTTGAATTCTAACAATAAATCTCTCTCCAGGGTGAAGATGCGGATGAAGATGATGCTTATCAGGTTTTGTCGACTCTAAAGAGGATCACCGCGTTTCACAAGTACGAACCCATCACGGCATCGCCGTACCGATGCGCCTTTCCTCCCTCTTAGAGCATCGTTAACATGCGGTGGTGTTTTTATTTGTCGCAGTGCACACGACCTGTCAGGGTGGGACCTCTTCACAAGCAACTTCAAGCTGCTCAACACGGGTATAGAGAATGGAGACATGCCTGAGCAGGTAATGAAACGTCCACAGTCAAAAGTATTCACACTCCACTACGTTTTTCTGTTTTATCGAGCTGTAATGCGTTTTATGTGATGGTCCAACACAAAGCAGCGCATAATTGTGAAATGGGTTTTCAGAAGTAAAGCTACTAAGTTACAGCTAACCCGGGCAAGAAGGCAGATACAACCAAAACACTTAAGGGGTGAAATATGACTCAAATCTCACGACAAAACATTTATCAATATATTGACAAATTTTAACTTTGTAAAAACTCTCAACACCGGAAGACATTTAAAATGACTGAAAATGATAAATAAAAAAGAAACAAAGACACACAAACGAAACCATAAATGAAAATGGATTGTAAACAAAGTCTCCCTGTAAAATTATTAATCATCAGAATGGAAATGATCAACTCGTTTTAATTCGTCAAGCGATTAATTGCGACAGACTTGGTGGTGGAGGTTCGGTTTTTAGGAGGACAAGGATCCTAATCACAGAGTCAGACCTAAAGCTAACTCATGTTTTCAAGTGGCACAGTCAAAGTCCGGGTATAAATCCAACTGAGCATGTGTGGTATAGGCCTTGAAAACTAAGGCACCAGGACGCTCTTTATCTGATCTGACTTCACTTGAACTCTTTGAAAAAAGATGAGTCTGTAGATCCTCAAAGACGATCATTCTGCTGACGTTTGTGCTCATGTAGCAAAATGTGAAAAGATTTAAGAGGTTTTAATACTTTTACAAGGTGCTATGGAGTCTAAATACAATATTATTGATCATCTTTGTCTTTTATTGCCTTTGTTTTTGTCTGAGCAGATAGTCATCCATTCGCTGCAGTGTACCCACTACGTCATTCTGTGGCAGCTGGCTAAGTTGTCCGAGGGCAGTTCAAGAAAGGTGAGGACTTTCAGTCTTTGTTTTGAAGTTAAATTGAGGAGAAAAACGTGCGTGGAAGTTGAACATCTTAAATAAAATGGGGTTTATTTTGCTGTCAGGACGACATGGTCAACCTGAGGAAGCAGATGAGGGCTTTCTGCATGATGTGCCAGCGCTACCTCACCAACGTCAACACGGCCGTCAAAGAACAGGTGGGAGGAAAACCTGCGACATAAACTCCGCTCGATTTGTAGATGTTCTTGCGCGTAACATTTTCTCATCCTGCTCCCAACAGGCGTTCACCATCCTGTGTGACCTTCTGCTCATCTTCAGCCATCAGATGGTCTCGGGAGGCCGGGAACACCTGGAGCCTTTGGTTTATTCGCCAGAGGACTCCTTACAGTCGGAGCTGCTGTCTTTCATCCTGAACCACGTCTTCATCGACCAGGACGACGACACCAACAGCACAGGTACGAATTAAGATCCGAGTTCCTAAGATCGCCTGCAGCTGCTGCGGTGGACGCCTCATTTTTGATCTTCTGGTGTTTTTTTGTTTCTTTTTTAGATGGCCAGCAGGACGACGAGGCGGTAAAGATCGAAGCTCTGCACAAGAGGAGGAACCTCCTGGCTGCCTATTGTAAGCTCATCATCTACTGCGTGGTAGAAATGAGGACTGGAGCGGACATCTTCAAGCAGTACATGAGAGTGAGTTTTACTTTGTCCTTCATCGTAATAGTAACGATAATAATGGGAATCTGCAGGAACAAAAGCTGAATCAGTGGCGTTCTGTTTTCTGTTTCTCAGTATTACAACGATTATGGTGACATCATCAAGGAGACCATGAGTAAGACTCGACAAATCGACAAGATCCAGTGTGCCAAGACGTTGATTCTGAGTCTGCAGCAGGTCGGTGAACCCGCTCGGTTCGACTCGGCGATTTGCATTTAGCCGATTCGAAACGTTGAGTCCGCTTCTCTAATTTTCAGTGTTTGATCTAATGCTCGGACATTTTCAACGTTTGTTCTGGTTGCAGCTGTTTAACGAAATGCTGTCTGAACTGGGTCACGGGTTCGACCGCTCCTCCTCCGCGTTCTGCGGAATCAAAGAGTTGGCGCGCCGGTTCTCCCTGACCTTCGGCCTCGACCAAGTGAAAACCCGAGACGCCATCGCCATGCTCCACAAGTAAGGCTTCGTTCTGTCCTTGCTGCTTCGCTCTATTGTTGTAGCCTTCTTGATTCTGTATTTAAAAGTTCAACAATTGGCGTCTTCTGCTGCGTTATCTTTTGCCAATGCAAGTTTTCTTTTTGTGAGTTTTAATACTTTAGTTCAGTGTTTCCCAACATGCTCTGCATGGTTTAGATGTTGCTCTGCTTCAAGCACACATGATTTCAGTTGATTGCTGACTAACAGGCTGTTGCTGAACTGCAATCATCTGAATCAGGCGTCTTAAATCAGGGAAACGTCTAAAACATGCAGGGCAGCGCGCCTTGAGGACCAGGGTTGGGAAACACCACACTAGTTTACGATTAGTTAACAATTAATCTATAACAACTTAGTTAATTTTTTGAGTAATTAATTGCAATTGCTGCATTAGTTGACAATTATTTCAATAATTCCTCATTATAACGGCAAGAAACATTACGTTTAATGGAGATGTCTGTGACGGATGAATAAATAAAAAACGTCCAGATCATCATGGAAGTGTCCACGCATTTTCACTATTATAGGTTTTTTATGGGACAAATATTCTTGGTGTTTAAGTCAACTCTAAAGCATCTTTTTTTTTTCTTTCTTTTTTCTTTTTTTTTTTTACTATAAAACAATTTTAGTTTTGCGCATAGTGTTTTGCAAAACCAATGTTTTGTTGAACCACATTAGACTATTATAGATGTGACACAGAAAAACGGTAAATGATGAACTCTAGCTATTGATTTGTTTTTTTGTTTTTGTTTTCAGTCACACCATAAATACGTACCTTTTATGTAAAAAAAAAAAAGGTTTAAATTGAATTCAGAAAAATACAACGGAATTTGGAAAACAATGAAAGAAATTTCATTGCATCCATCCGTTTGTCTCACCTTCCATCCGTCTCTCTGGTTTTTAGATATTCAACATTTGAATCTGTAGAAATATCTATTATGGATTCATAGTTAACTTGGAAAGGGGGAAAAAAAGAAAACCTGAGCCTCAAACAGTTTGACATTTTGACTTGAAACGCATATTAATCTCGTATCGTGCGATGGTGTGTGGTTTGGTTAGCGGTGTGCTCGGAATCAGAAAAGGGTTTCCTGCACCTTGTCTTTTGCTGTGGCTTATTAAGCTCCTCAGTGTAACATTCAGACCAACACTCAAAGGGAATCCCAGCGAGTAGTAGAATGCAGTGCAGTACATAACAAAATTCATTTTACAATGTAATAGGACAGCTGAGCCCTATAAAGTGGAATCACGGTAATCCAAACCAAAGTGATAAATGCCCAGACCTCTTCAATAAATATAAAATTACAGGGAGTTGGAGTTTATAAACTAAGAGTATAAAAAGGAGATTATTCTTTTGCAGGAATGCTCGGCTTAAAATGCTTTGGTTTTAAGCGGCTTGTAAACGTGTCTAAAATATGAGCGGTTCTGAGCACCGCTAGCTGGGAATCCATGTCTGGTTTATTAAGCTCCCTATAAAGTGCTGGAGACGTTTGTGTCGTGTAAACCGAGGCCGACTTTTCAACAACAGTCTGGTCTTTATAGCGAAGGATGAACTGTGTGTTTTATTTATTCCAACAGAATTTATCGTAGCAGGTTCGCATTAAAAGAACCAGACCTTTTTATTTTGTAATAAATTGTTCTATGGATTATTCTTACAATTCGTTCATGAATCAGAACAATTGTTTTGGCTCATTCTGCAGCTTTATTTTATTTGAGACTTCTTTTTTTTAAACAAAATTTTAGAATGCATTAAAATAAGCAAATAATTCAAATACTTTTTTGAATAAAAAAAAAATATATTGTCAACAATGCAATAGCATTTCTTTCTTATATACGCAAAGGATGCATCTGCAGCTAAAGAAATTTAGTCAACTGTTTATTTGATTAAAAATTAAACAGCAAAAGGTTCCTAAAGGGGTTTTTATTTTTTTTAAAACTAAAACTATGCCATTTAAGGAAGTCTGGGTAGATCATATTTACAGAAAGTTATTTAAAATTTTTTTTTTTGCACAGTTTCAGCGTAATCACTGTTATGGGTGATGTTCCTTCAGCAAATTGCCATTTTTAGAGTCTGTGTATTCCAGTTAATGATTAATCAATTACTAAATTAGTTGGCAATTATTTCAACAATCGATTAATCACGATTAATTGTTTCAGCCCAACTTAATTACTTCTCTGAGGGTGTTTGTTCTTTCGGCAAATTGGCCATTTTTCGTCTGTTTACTCCAGTTAATGATCAATTGACTGCTGAATTAGTTGACCAGCATTTCAGTAGTCAAGTAATCACTTTTAATTTGAGTTATTTTTATGCAATTTCTAGATGTTTATAAAATGTTAGCCGTGAGTATCTTCACTTAAGTGAAAAGCAGTGTCCTTAGTGATACTGCTTTTGGTTTTTTTTATGACATATTTCTTCCTCACAGCGTCGTATTTTTCTCTCTGCCTGCGTTTGTTTTTCCAGGGACGGTATAGAGTTTGCGTTCAAGGAGCCCAGTCCTCAGGGAGAGGGAGGCCCTCCCCTCAACTTGGCCTTCTTGGACATCCTCAGCGAGTTCTCCTCCAAGCTGATGAGACAAGACAAGAGGACTGTGTAAGAGCTCTCTGCTTGTTTTCCCGCTGAACGTCGGTGTGCTGCTGCTGCGTTCCAGATCTGGAGCTCCAGATACGGAGCGCAGCAGGTGTCTTTGACAAACGGAGCAACTGGCGTTCTGCTGCCCCAGTTGGTGGAATCTGCACCTGGTCTTGTGTGTCAAGTTGGTCGCTCTCGACGCGTCTGACATGCCCTTCCTGTTTTTTTTTGTGTTTTTTTTTTTCTCCCTGGTCAGCCACATGTACCTGGAGCGCTTCATGACGTTCCAGATGGCTCTGCAGCGAGAGGACTGCTGGCTTCCGCTGATCTCCTACAGGAACTCGCTGCAGGCGGGCGGCGACGACGACACCATGTCGGTGATGAGCGGCTACTCCAGCCGGGGTTCCTCGGTCCGCTCCAAGAAGGTGAAGCCCCCGGCGGCGACGGCCGGAACGTCGGCGGCAAAGAGGAAGCTGCCGGAAGGTTTGAGAACGCCACCTTTTATCGATTGGCGTTCGCCGACCTCTAAATGTTGATCGGGGAATTGAGCATGTGGCGGTTTTCTCGTTCCAGAGGAGAGCAGCAGCGGCGACGTCTGGCAGCAGAGCATTCAGACCCCCGTCATGTTGCCTTCCCCTCATCTCACCTCCACTGCCATGCGGGACCCCAAGAGGGGGCGGGACGACAGCTACATGGGGGTCTACGCGCTCCCCCACGAGCAGCAGCCGCCGCCCCACCCTCTCCCGCACCAACAGCACCATCCGCAGACGCCTCAGCACCACCAGACTCCCATGGATTACAAGTACACATGCCTCACTTCCTCCACCTCCTGCTGTTGGTTTGCTTTCAGTTTCACGCGTCGCCCTGCGATCGCTGACCACATGGGAGGAGTCACTCTGAGTTTGGAAAATATAAACCGTTACGCAAAGCATCTATGAGGGTGGAAAAGTGTGGATGTGATGCGTTTCCTGGTCTGGATAGGGATGGGGGAAAAGGAAAATTCTTCTTTGTCTCCTTTCTCTCCCTGTCTCCTTTTTTCTTGTCTCCTTTCCTTCTTTCTGCTCTTTCTTCTTTCCTTCCTTCCTTGTAGCTTTCTTTCTTCCTTGTCTTTTCCTTCCTAGTCTCCTTCCTCCTTTCTTTCTTTCTCTTTTGTCTTAGTCCTTTCTTGTTCCTTTACTCGGTCCACTTTTCCTCCTCTCTTCCTTGTATCCTCCTTTCCATCCTTGCTTTATGTTTTTTGCCTTCCTTCCTTCCTGCCATCCTTGTTTTATTCCTTCCATTCATTCTTTTCTTTCTTTCTTTCCGTCTTTCCTTCTTTCTTTGTTTTTTGTTTGTTTCTTTCTTTCTTTTACCTCCTGGCCATTTTCAGGCTCCATGTTTAAAACCTGCTCACTGTGGAAAAGTCTCACATGAATTTGAAAATTGCTAATCTGAATCTAGGAAAGATCCAAAAAAGTCAAATAAAAACAGACCCCCGACTATAGTGGGACAGAACTCGACGTAGGATCAGACGTTCTCAGACACTTTTAACAAATCTATAATCCTGAGTCACTTGGGTGCTTTTCATCGAATCAGAGGAAACTAAAAATCCTCCTGGGTGTGGGAAAATGAATAAAGCTGTCATAGATAATGCAATCTTTCTAAATAAAGTGAAGAAAATTAGTCCACATAAATCTATTATTAGATCCCTGATCCACGCCTTCTTTCAGCCGACTTTGGGTATTTAGTTATTTTACCCGTGTAGTTCTGTTCCTTCTAAAATCACAGTTAAAGGTTATTCCTGCAGGCACACTGTCAGAAGTTTCCATAGCGTGACGCTGTCTAAACAGGGTTGATAACAGATAACAGTCTGTAGTGTAAAAGGCTCACACAGAGGTCGGGGTGGGTGGGGGAGGTACGGGGGTGAGTAGTCTGATCTGTGCTGTTGCTTCCAGTTCAAATAAAAGACTCGGTCCCAAACGTTCATCCTCAAACATCACCTTTCAGCAGCGGTTTGTTTGTGCTCACCAAAAAAAAAATTAAAATTCACCATATCCACAGTGCAGAAACCCAACCCTTCAGTACCGCGAGTTTTCCTTATTAATTCACCCCAGGCTCGCGTCCAGGGCAGCGATTCAGTTCGGTGGTTCGCTCGCTGGCCGAGCGGACGGAGCCAGGATGCATTAGGACGCCGCTCAGAGTCGTTCCCCGTCCGCGCGCCTTTTAATTCGGAGGCCAAACCCGGTCGCAAAAAAAAAAAAATGTTTGCACTCCGCCGCCTGCCAAGCGGCCGGTCCCCGCTCTGCTTATTTATTCGTCTCAAACGTCTCGCGGGCGTCCGGCCAGCGGGAAATTGAAGCCGCGTCTGACACATATACTGCCATCTCCAGTTAAAACGCCGGAGGTAGGAGGAACTCATCCGCCCTTGTGCCTCCAGTTCCCAGGTGACGTGGATGCTGGCCCAGAGGCAGCAGGAAGAGGCGCGCCAGCAGCAAGAGAGAGCCATGAACTACGCAAAGCTCAGGACCAATCTGCAGCACGCCATGTAAGACCCCCGAAGGCCAACTGCCAGGCGGAAAGGCACAGATCGCCGCTGTGGTTTGCTAACCATATGACTTTTTCTGTCCAGCAGTCGGCGCGGCACCGGGCTCATGGAGGAGGACGAAGAGCCCATCGTAGAGGACGTGATGATGTCATCGGAGGGGCGGATGGACGACCTCAACGAAGGCATGGACTTTGACACCATGGACATCGATCTGGTAAGACACAAGGAAAGATTAGAAATAAACTGAACTTGAGAAATTTATTTACACAACTTTTTTTTTCCACGTTGCTGCTTGCTAAGTAGCATTTTTTTTTTCATTCCCTTCAGCAAGTGACCCAAATCTGTATTGGACTGTTATTCAAAGAAATTCCATGAGAAAATATCTGACTTTTAGCCTGATTGGTGATCCATGAATGCACCACACTAACTAGAAGAGCTTCCTGAAGGAAGAAGACTGAAAGACTGAAGACCGTTTTCAGTATTGGTGAGATACAGGAAGAGGAGACAAACTTTAAAAAGTTTAAATGGGGTTTCTGTTCAGAATTGCCACCAGTTTCCCCCGTTGTGCAAGAGAACGAGACTTTCAGCAGATAACAGGAAGGTTAAAGGCGAGTACAGCAAAGCTGTGCTGTCTTTGGACCATGACTGGAGGATATGGCTTAAAAGTCAGATTTTTAATTTTTATTCATACTAGATGTGATTTAGATGTTTTCTTTTTTTTGTTTCTTTTGTAAAAAAAAAAAAATTACAAATGAGAGAACATAGCTTCAAAAAGGATTCTTTATTTCAACTGTCCCTCCTGTGAGTTATAGAAGAGTATTAAAGCCAGACCACAATATTTTTTTTCTAATTGTGAGAAAAAGTTGTTTTCAAGAGAAAAAGAAAGTTAATTTGATTAAACTTTTTGGCACTTAATTCTTCTAACATTGCAACTTTATTCTCATGTTACTATGGCTGTAACATTATGACTTTATTTTTGTAATAAAAAAAAAGAAAAAGAAGAAAAATCTTAGCCCAATTTGTATCTTGTCACAGACGTGATCTGCTTTCAAAGTCCATATAATTAAAAGCTCTAAAAAATCGTTTGTCAAACAAGATGGCCGCCCTGGGTGTTCTGACATAACTCTGAACTGTGGAAACCCAAGGAGTTTGTGTTGCTGGGGGGACCCCCACCCCCCAGATTTTCCTAAAATTAAATCTCCATAAACCAGAAATTAATCACTAAAATCGATTTATCGCTCAGCTCTAATTTGAGGTGTCTAGTCTGCAAAAATGTTTGGCAGGAAGGCTTTAGAAAACATTTTTATATCCTCCTGCACTATATTTCTTAAGGACAAATGAGGTGAAAGCAGCACAGAGCTCAAAAGTGAGCTATAAAAGTCTGACTACTGCAGCTCCAAACATAAGCGTTGAGGAAAACGCCTCAACGTTGCTTCGTCGGAGCCGGTACCTGAGTGGACCGACGCCAAACTCACCTGAGCACAGATGTAGTTCGTCTATGAAAAGAAGCGCAAATTCTTAAAAGCAAGAGCTCTTAATCATCCACTTTTTCTTGGTTGGTCTATTGTGAAACTTTAAAAGTAAAAAAAAAAAAGCATCAAATATTTCGGAATATTTCTGGAGATTAAGCCATTTAGCACCAAGCTGCTGTCAGATTTTTCAATTTATTATTTCTTTTCTCTTTGCTGATATTGAACTTCAAACCTCAGCCACAAATGGCTTCTTGTACTTTTGTTGTTGTTACTGCCACCTACTGGCACGTCAGAGATCCTCGGAAACGGTGGGGGGGGAAAAAATTGCATGAAAATATTCCTAGCGTGTTAAAAACTGACACCATGTGTCCTTCCTTCATTTCCATCAGCTCCTCTGGTGGGAATGTTTTTGTTCGGTGTGCCCACTGCAACGTTTTCCAACAGAAACCCCTTCAAGAAGCGGCTGACTTGTAGAGAAGCACTGATTTATGTTGTGTGCTGGCAGTAGCAGCTGTTGGTGCAACATTAAGATTGATAGCAGAACCACAGAGAGCATGTAGATTTACTTTAAAACCCACATCTAAGTTTCACCCTGCGTAAATATTTCTTTTTGCTGGGAAGAGTTGCATCAAGCGTTAAGTGCATTCCAGCTGCAAATATTGTCTAAATTGATTCTGAAACATTTTTTCCTCATGAGTAAGGAGGTTTGACGCAGAGCTCGCCTTGATTCCCCACCACCTTTCTCTAAAACTCGACGTTTCTCCTTTTTCAGCCGCCGTCTAAGAACCGCCGCGAGAGGTCTGAGCTCAAGCCGGACTACTTTGACCCCGCTTCCATCATGGATGAATCGGTAAACTTTTAAGAGTTTTTTTTTTTTTTTTTTGTTCCCCCCCCCCATCCTCTCCAGACTGTTTTATTTATCGCTTGGCAAACAAATCCCAGTATTTTCATTATGCGAAGCTGAAATTAGTGGCTTGTAAACGAGAAGTTTGATTGGACAACGTTCAGTGGAGTAGTCGTTTTTTTTGGCCACACTCCCGGCGCTGAGCGATGTCTTGTGAAACCTTCGGAAAGGTTCATTTGACCAGCTGGTGGCCAAGTGCAACATTATTGGGCCCTCTCTGTGCTGCGATTAATGCTAGTGTATACAACCTACAGACTTCAAGACCGGCCCCTGAAATTCTCCTTTCAGCTGGCAGAAAGGGAACATGGGGACTTGATGTAGAGTTTTTTGTTTGTTTGTGTCATCTAAAACTGGGGCTTTAAAATCAAATCAGCAAACGGGTTCACTTTGCTTCAGTTTTTCCGTCTGTTGTGGCTGCCAAAAGAAAAGGAGGAGGTTATATTTTATTTTTTTAAGCACAAATTGAATGTAATCAGTTTAGAGGGGCACAAAGGAGAAAGAAACAAACGGTAACTACGACAAACTTTTTGCCGGTTGCAATCATGAAAACATTGTGGTGTCGTTCCTCTAAAGTCATTACTTCTTTTTCTTGTGTAGTTTTGGGTTTTCAAAAACAAACAGTGGGAGCCGGCTTTAACCCTAGAAGAACTCCGACAACTTCTACCAGTCTGATCAGAGTCAGAAAATCACATTTAACCGTGTATCTGCAACTTGTTTTTTGCTTATTTGTGGCAGAGCTGCTGAGTACGTAGTGCCTCGCAAAAGTTTGTTTCATGCTACAAACTTCATTTTGTTTTCTCATGCTTTTATGTGACTTGCAAACATAAAGTAGAGCATCGTATAGAAACACAAGGATGCCTGGTTTTCAAAATTTATTTACCAACATTTGATGCTTTGATATTTAGGCCCCTTTTACTTTGATGGCTCAAAATAAAAATCGAACATCGAATTTTGTGACAGAGGGGCTCTTTGGAATTGATGGGAAGAAGATAAATCCAGGGCCTGGATGGAGGCAGAGGTTGCACAGTTTAATTTTTAAATAGTTTTTATTTCTCTCTTACTCGTGCTATAATTTTCGTCATGCCTCTTAAGTTTGTCAGGTTTTGTGCATCTTTAAAAAACCTGACTGTTTGTGTCCTACATTTTTTTTTTTAAAGTTTGATAAAATGGCCTAGTTAAAGTTCAGGCTGCAATCAAATTGAGAATCCACGGCATGGTTTTTAAATTAAAAAAAACTTTCAGCTGAATGTTCTCCAATGAAGAACAACCCTGAGAATCATCTTCAGACCACAGTTTTCAGTCAGAGGCTTCTTCAGAGTCGCTGTAAGACAGACTGCTACAGGAAAGAGTTCCTGCCTACAGTTTTCAGCATCTACAACAATTTGAAGAAAAGTTGCAACATTTGATATCTGTGTTTTTTTTTGTTTTTTTTTTTGTTTTTTTGTTAAATGAATTTGATCTATTTTGGAAAGAAAAATGGAACATTAGTTTCCTCTTCCTTCTAATTATCTACTTTGAGTTGGTATGTCACATAAAACACAATCACATTTGTGGTTGCAATAATATAGTTACCAAAAAAAAACAAAAAAACTTGCATCTGGAAAGAAGTAACCCGTGTGTGTGTGTGTGTGTTTTCTCCTAGGTCCTCGGGGTGTCCATGTTTTAAGCTAAACTCCAGAGGATTCTGACGCTGGGATTGCAGAAGAGACGCTTTGTATTTAAAGAGAATTATTAGATGCGAAAACAGAAGTGTTTTCTGTAAGAAAAAAAATAAAATAAAAATAACGGAAAAAAAAAAGAAACAAAACAAAACACACACAGGAAAAAAAACAAAAAAACTACAAACACATTCTGGCTTGTACTCCACGTGGACCAATGACAACCCACACTCAGTGTTGCTTGCTCAGAGAGGACTTTGTTTCAGAAACTTTTACTTTTATAATCTTGGGTGAGCTCTTCCTGTTCGAAGCTAGTGTTAAGCAGGCCACTTCCAAAACTTATTAGAAAGCAAGATGTGTCTGAAGAGAAAAAAAAAATCAATAGCTTTTCTTCTTCCTCCTTTTTTTTTTTTTTTTTTTAAACATGGGGACGAATTGGTGTGTTTTTAACTTAAGAAACCTTTTATTTTATTTTTTTTATGTCTAACCCTTTTTACAATTGTAGTAAGTTACCAGGTGTGAAGTAGTAATTTATAAACAGACTGTAGTAGCTTGCTTGTACTGTGTTAGCCAAGTGGATGGAGGTATTTCTGTTTGTGCTTTTCTTCCTCTCCCCCCTCCTCTTTTTGTTTATAAGTTTATTTTCCTCTATCTCTTCAGTTTTTTTTTCTCTCTCCCCGTTGTTGAGTCTGAGTTGAGGTCCTGATAACCACTGGTGGTTAAAGATGTCGAGATGTCGCATAGAATCAGTTTAGATCCCTTTCATGCTGTGAAGATTCCCGTACTCCGAGTTCCAGGCTCCCTGTTAAACAATCAGAGGTTTCGCTCGCTCCTTAGGAAAATGGAAAAATCCGCCCTTCCCCTCTTGAAGAAAGAGTAGTGTCGCTATGGAAGATAGCTCAAAGAAAACACCACCCCCAACACCAAAACTCTTTGTTGTTTGTTTTTTTCTTAACTAAATTCCCACAGCATAATGTTTAAAATGGGTATCCGCATTTTAAATAAAAGTTATATATGAATCGGTGCTGATTTTATATATGTGCTTTTGTTTGTTTTGTTTTGTTTTTCTTTTTTTCCAATCTTAAGCCCGAAAGTTTGACAAATGTATAAGTAAAACTTAAAAAAAAAGAAAAAAAAAAAGCATGTTCAGCCATGCGTCAAGGAAGATTTTTAAATTTGTATTTTTAAGTTCCTATATTTTTTTTTCTTTCTTCTTTGTCTTGATACCGTCTTTGAATTTCTACCTTTTTTCCTACGTGTAAATTAGTTTGGATATAACTAATGAAAAAGAACTTGTGAAATTGAGCTTTTAAGGTTTTTTCTCAGCATTGAAAAGAGTCCTGTCACAAATGATGATGATGATGATGATGATGATAATAATAATAATGGTAATGGAGAAAAAAAAAAAAAAAGATGCTTCTAGATTTCAAATGTCTCAACCTGTAAGGCAGTCACTCAGACAGTACTGAACTCCGACGTTATTCAGCAGCGCTGTGGCAGCTAGACAAAAAGCTTAGATTTTGACATACGTTTGTCAACACGAGTTTCAATGAAATGTTTTGTCTACTGAGGTCGTTTATTTTGTAGTCATTCCATGCTTAAGCCTTAAAAAACATGCTCGTGGAGGTCACCTTCTCTCACAGTAATCTTCCATGTCCGAGGTGGATAAATTGGCTCTTAGAACATGAACTATGAGGTGGTCGGATGTAATGTGATAAAGTAGATAAACAGCCTATACGTGTTTTTGCCTAATTATTTTATGTAAGTAAAAAAACAAAACTCTTTTAAGGAAACAAAAAAAAAAAGTACTGTTTATTGTTTGTTACTTACCACTACATCGGTATAAATCCTTATTAGATCATGTGTACATATACAAAATTTAATTTCTCTCCTTGCTTTTTGGACATTTCTGTTTTATTCTCCTGCACTCTTGCCTACAGTCTTGAGTTATTTGTCTATTATCCCATCCTCGTTTCAGTCACTCTTGTTTTTTTTTTCTTTTTTTTTCTGATTTGTACTTGTCTGGAGACAGTAACTTTTGAATAAAAATCAACACATTTCTTCTGTGGTACATCTTACTTTTTAAACGGTTCTCGTTCCGTTTTCGTGAGTGCTATCGGGTAGGAACCGGGCCTGTTGGCCAACAAATTCACTGACATGCAAGTGCATTCCAGTCAATTAGAATACCGTTAAAAATAATGACCACAATCCAACATCAACCTTATCATTCACTATTTTAAGTAACAAATATTTCTGTATTTGGTATTTAATTTGCTTGTAGGAGTGGCAGAGTTAAAGTACACCATCAGACTCAGTCGTGACTTATCCTACTGATTTAATCAATTTAACAGAAAGCAGTGTGTTGACAATGACTCCAGTTGGTTAAAAACTTGTGGCTCTTATTTAAAAAGGCAGTTTTATTTCATCAGTGTGATATGGTTTGTTCCAAATATCATACATAAAAACATCAAACTTTAATTAAAAAAAAAAAAAGTTGGAGGAAGGAAAAAATGTCAGATGGTGCCGCCAAACTGAAGTATGGTGACGCAGGCGTCGTGGTATGGTGAGGTTTCCTCATAACGAGGTGTCGGGCCCATTTAAAACATGCTTATCAGCTTGAATACATCAAGATACTCGGTCTTTGTCACCTTATGCTCAAGAGGAAGTTCCTTTGAAACGGCTGTTTCAACGAGACGGTCTTTCTGAAGACACCAGTAAGCAAACATCTTAAAAAAAATAAACAAGACGAACTGAACTGTCATCCTATCATACTCCTGAGCTGAAATATCTGTTTACAGGTAACAGAAAGTGAAAAAGAAAGAAGGAAAGTTCCCAAAAACGGCTTTGCGCATTTTCAGATTTATGCTTTCATTAATTGTTCACATCAACTTATCTGTGCTGAGTTGTGGGGCCTGGCGTCTATTACCAGTGCTCGCTGTATCCTTGAAAAGTCTTAAAAAGCATGAAATTCATGTCTCTGAAATTAAAGCCTTAAAATGTCTTGCATTTAAAAAAATAGTTGACCTTAGATGTGTTAATCACGGGTCCTAAATTTTATTGTGGCAGGACTATTTAATCAAGTAGTTTTGTATACCTCCAGTTTGACTTTCCTGTCGGGCAACGGCTTGAGTCGCACGCGGACATCTTGACTTCGTTCTGTGACTAACGGCGGTTGAGACTACTGCTAACTAGCTGCTAACTGGTTAGCTTTTGCGTCCATCATGGATAAGTGCAAATTTATCGCCGGTTGCCAGCAGCTCGCTTCTGTTGCCAAACAATAGAATGCTACACGAAAAAAAAAGAAAAAAAAGCTTGGCACTATGGAGCCATAATGCCTCTTTAGTCGTTTATAGAATGTAACATTTGGAAATGTGTGTGGAAATCAATATTCTAGCTAATATTTAGCTAGAATTTTTTGACCCAAATGAGATATTTCAACTGCTTATTTCTGGTAACTGAAACTACACGCCGTAACTGAAAATGAAAACTCAAAAAAAAAAATGAAAATGTTGCATAACACTAATAAAATATTGTTTTTAACGTTGAAATGGCTTAGATAATCACGGGGAAGATTGCTAACCAGACAGGTGTCCAGTGCTGCCCTACCAACCAGGATACCCAATTGATATGCTCAGTAGCCAAATGGCACTACAAGTTTAAAACAATGGATCTCTCCCTTTATTTTGCACTTTTTATTTGCTAAATTAGTCATGTGAAAGATTTAATTGGATGCAAATCATGTTTTGGTGCACCTATCAGCAAGGGCGGATCTAGAAAAATATTTATGGGGTGGAAAGAGGGTGGCAGGGACTTTTTCAGGGGTGGCAGTGTATATATATATATATATATATATATATATATATATATATATATATATATATATATATATATATATATATATATATATATAAAATATTGTTTTTAATATTTTGTATTAAAAACAATAGAAATATTGTTTTTAACTTGCATTGTTTCAAAATGAGCTTCATATAGCACCGAGGCTTAAATACAATTTCTTAATGTAGTATAGTTAATTATTTTCACACACAAAAAAGTAGCAAAAACACCAAAACAGAACATCCAGTCTGTTACATTATGTTGTCAGGCTTAATGTCTATATTGTGATTATTAATAAGTTTTCGCATGAGCACAGCGGTGGTTGATTAACTGATTTAAACAGCTGCTCTACTGATGACTTGGTGGGTTGTTTAGTGCTAACGGAACCAAAGCACACCGAACTGCGCAGCACATGCTAAGGTTATCAAAGTCAATACCAGGCTAACAGTTAGGCTAGTATAACTGACCCACTGCTCACTTGTTCAATGTTTTCTTTAAATTAAAACGTTTTCCTCACCTGTGAAATCTGAAGCCCTTATTACCATTATCTATGGTTGAATGGTTGAATTAACTGCTAAACATTACGTCCGTTGTTCTGATTCTTTGAGTGATTGTGACTGTTCATAACAAAGTGTATGATGATCTACGTCATGATTCTATGTTGCTGATTAAATAAAATCGTATGGTAATGACTGCTTATACATGTCAGAGGTAAGCGTAGGACTATCTGACAATGTAGGCTGATCTGATAGAACACCGGCATCCTGCATGTTTTAGTTCTCTCCCTGGTTTTACATACCTGCATCAAATGATGGCTCATTAGATGCCTAAGCAGAACACTGACTTGCTGAGGAGGTTGTTACAATCGCTAGGGAGAGAACTAAAACATGCAGGATGCTGGTGTTCTGTCAGATCAGCAAGGAGCAACAAGTGGTCTAGACTTAAGACTCTAAAGGTGGAAATTGTAGTAATGGTCTGGTAGCTCTAAGGAAGGCTTTGCTTTGTTGATCGATTATTTGTCATCAGTTTTCAGCTTTTGCAGTTTGAGTTTAATTACAGTTCATGTTCAATGTTAGTTTCATTTGGTTCATTAAATGTTAGGGACTTAAAAGGCTTGGAAAAAAGAAAAACTTTATTTTTATTTTTCAAGGGGCAAAAAGCTAATTGTTTATTTTTACAAGAGACTCATTCCACAGAAACAGACTCTTCATTCTGGTTGAAATAATGGGGCGACAAGTTCCTGTTCAGCCACGGCTCCCCAAGATCTGCAGGCGTGGCGATCTGCTTTAACAACTTCCCTGGAGATGTCTTGACCCACCAGACTGACACAGAGGGTCACTGGTTGACAGTTGTGGTAAAAATTGAAGATGTTTTTGTTATATTGATTAACGTGTATGGGTACAATAACAATAACCAGAACCTGTTGATGTTGTTACACCTATCCAATGTCACTGCTGATTTAAAAAGTCGATACTCTACAGAATTTTTATTGATGGGAGGAGATTGGAATCTGACCCCAAACGAGTGGCTGGATAGATGGCCCGCTAGGATAGAGAGTACCCAGTATAATAAAATCATTAACGGTTTTATAGTTAGTAATAATTTACATGCTATCTGGAGAGAATTGAATCCAGCCATTAAAGATTTCTCATAGTATAAACCAAATGGAACATGTAAATCCAGATTAGACTATTGGTTGGTGAGTGATGATATTCTCAGTCACACAACCAAAACAGACTGAGGAGAGACATCCTGGGGAGATGTAGTCATTATGAATAAGTGGAAGACTCACATACTGTTTTTATTTCTTCTTTAATTAAGTAAAGCACCTTGAAATGCCTTGCTGCTGAAATGTGCTATACAAATAAAATTTGATTTATTGATTTATTGGACATAATTTTTTCTATTTTCACCACTGTATTTTCCACAAGAACACCAATAAATATCAGTAAAATTGAAAATATGATTAAATGCAGTTGGTGTGTTCAGCTTGGTGATATAATCACACTTTTTTTTGTTTAGTTAATGGCGTCCTGAAGAAGCCTATTTCAAATAGAAATGGAAGGCTGGAGGACATTGTATGAGGCCATTAATGACCGTGTGCTAGAAAGAAACAGTTTTGTTCAGTTCAGATTTGTTTTGTATGTCCAATAGTTATGAGTGTGTGAGAGAGGTAAAATTAAGAGACCAATTAGCCTAAACACTTAAACAACTTCCTTTTAACAGGAAGACACTCCAGTTTAGAGAGACTGGTCATATTCTATGACCAGTTAAAAATTAAGACAAGTAAGAAGACAGAAAATAAATAAACACTAGGGCTGGAAGACATTGTATGAGGCCATTTAAGGAGTGTGTTCCAAAAAAAAACCCCATTAAGAATCTGAAATAAGTTCATATCCTTTGTGAACAGTCAGTGAGTGAGACACAGAGTTAAGATTAAGAGATTAATTAATCTAATCACTTTTTTTTCCTAAAGGAAAAACCGGAGCACCTGGAGAAAAACCTATGCATTTAGTTTAAAGAGTGTCTGTCATGAAATCCGGGTGATGGTGGTGAGAGAGAACGCAGCAGACCCAGGTAGGAGATGAGTGATGGTTTTCTCTGAGAGCACTGGGAGGTGGAAAATCAGAGGGAGTGCTAGGAGACTCAGAGAGAGAACTAGGAGACTCAAAGAGAGCACTAGGAAACTCAGGGGAGTACTAGGAAACTCGGGAGCACTAGGAAACTCAGAGAAAGCATCAGGAAACCCAGAGAGGCACTAGGAAACTCAAGGGAGTACTAGGAAACTCAGAGGGACCACTGGGAAACCTGGGAGCACTAGGAAACTCAGAGAGAACTAGGAGACTCAAAGAGAGCACTAGGAAACTAAAAGAGGGCACTAGGAAACTCAGGGTAGTACTAGGAAACTCAGAGGGACCACTGGGAAACTCAGGGGGAGCACTAGGAAACTAAAAGGGAGAACTAGGAGACTCAAAGAGAGCACTAGGAAACTCAGGGGAGTACTAGGAAACTCAGA
The DNA here is from genome assembly GCF_051168715.1 of Poecilia mexicana. Taxonomy (NCBI): domain Eukaryota; kingdom Metazoa; phylum Chordata; class Actinopteri; order Cyprinodontiformes; family Poeciliidae; genus Poecilia; species Poecilia mexicana. Next base: position 27,083,449 of record NW_028263379.1, read on the forward strand.
GGGAGCACCAAGAGGTGAGGACTGAATGCGGGCTGGCAGCATGAAGCGGAGAGGCTGTTGTGGTAGCGGGAGGCGTAGAGTCTGCTGCGGCGGAGAGGGGCGCAACGTCCGCAGCAGCAGTGACTGGAAGTAGTACTGGTCCCGAAGACGACGGAAAGGCTGTAGCAACGGTGACTAGAGGCGTGGCTGAGGTAGACGCTGAAGACGTGGCCGGAGCTGAGGTAGACGCTGAAGACGTGGCCGGAGCTGAGGTAGACGCTGAAGACGTGGACAGAGCTGGAGCAGATGCAGAAGACGTGAACGGAACTGAGGTAGACGCTGAAGACGTGGACGGAGCTGGAGCAGATGCAGAAGACGTGAACGGAACTGAGGTAGACGCTGAAGAAGTGGTCGGAGCTGGAGCAGATGCAGAAGTGGACGGAGCTGAGGTGGATGCTGGAGACGCCGGAACTGAGTTGGTGGAGTTGAAAAACAGAATGTCCGGATTTGCATTTAGTTTAGTGTGTCCATTTAAAGACACACACTACTTCAAAGAGTAGTAGTCTTCGAAGTAGACTGCATCTTTAAGACAAGACTAGTAGTAGACTAGAGACAAAGGTAAATTTAAAAGACACTAATTAGCCTAATCATTTTTTTCCCCGAATGATAGGGAAAACCGGAGCACCCAGAGAAAACCTATGCATTTAGTTTAGAGTGTCTCCATTTAAAGACACACTCTAGGAGACTACTTCGAAGAGTAGTAGTCTTCGAAGTAGACTACTACTTCAAAGACTAGTAGTAGTCTGTAGAATAGAGACAAAGGTAAATTTAAAAGACACCAATTAGCCTAATCACTTTTTTTACCAAATGGTTGGAAAAAGTCTTTTCAAACGTTATTATCTAATGATTGGAACTATTTGTCCGTCCTTCCATCCGTCCATCCATCCATTTTCTTCTGCTTCTCCATCCGCTTCGTATCGCAAGGGTAGCAGCCTAAGTAAGGAGGCCCAGATTTCCCTCTCTCCAGCCATTTGGTCCAGGAGTTCCCAGATCAGCAGAGAAACATAGTCCCTCCATCGTGTCGTGGGTCTTCCCCTTGGCCGTCTTCTGATGGGACGTGCCTGAAATACCTCCCTCACCAGGGAGGCGTCCAGGAGGCATCCTAACCAGATTTTCCGGCTCAAGACCATGGCCTTGGATTTGGAGGCACTGATCCTCATCCCAGGCGCTTCGCACTCGGCTGCAAATCGCCTCCAATGAGAGTTGTAGATCACGACCTGATGAAGGCAGTAGGACCACACCTTCTGCAAAAAGCAGAGGATGCGATCTTAAGGCTACCAAATCAGATCCCCTCAACACCTTGGGTGTGCCTAAAAATTCTGTCAATAAAAGTATTGAACAGAATTAGTGACATAGCAGCCTTGGCGGAGTCCAACTCTCACTGGAAACGAGCCCGAGTTACTGCCAGGAATGAGGACCAGACTCTGATACCGGAGCTTCTGTAGCTCAGGATCAGATCACCGAGGTCCCCCACCTTCAGCTGCCATCCTTTTGATACTGTAACCCACCCCTTTATCCCTCCCACAGGTGGTGAACCTGTGTGAAGAGGGAATCAGGTCTCGCGTTTAACCCCTATACCGTTATCTACTGTGGCACTCCGGTCTGCTCATTTTTCTCCCCTTGGTTTCTGTGGGACAAACCCTCCTGACTGCCGATGTAGAAGGCCGCATTTCAGGCTTCCTCTTGCTGGGGGGTGTTGGCTTCAACTTTGCTTCTGTTGTCACATTTTCATCATTGAAGGTTGGCTCTATCTTCCCTTCCCGCAGAACCAGAATTCTTCGATTGCGTATCGATTTTGTTTTGGGAAGCTGGTTTTTTTTTTCCTGGATCGGTGGTAGCGGTTTGAGTTGTTTAGCGTCTATTTCTGTTTCAGCTTTGGTTTGATCAATTTTATCTTCTACCTTAGCCCCTTTGCTCTTTATGGTTGCCTTCAAATTCTCATGCTGCTTCTTCTCGGTCATGTACATTTCTGTCACCTTACGTATTTGGTTGGTGACTTCTTTAATCTGTTGTTGATCTCTCTGCCTGGATTCAGAGAGTATCTTTATCTGATAATTTAAGCATTTATTTTCTTTCTTCAGGTCTCTCCAATCATATTCGGTATGGGCTAAACTTTGCTTCACAGCCAGAGCCTCTTTCTTTTGCTGTAAAGCTAAGAGCTTTGAGGTCTCAGCCTGCTCCTCCATGAGTTTACTCACCTCCTGTTCTTTTTTTGTCAGACGTTCTTTTAATATCCTATTTCGCTTTTTTTCCACAGTTAGTGCGCATGACGATAAATCCACCCTTGCTTTAAACTCTTGTTTAGTTCTTTCGATGGCTTCCTCCATTGGGGTTAAGGGAAGTTTCTTCTCAAGAGTTTTATTTTCCTTCTCTGCCTCTCTCAAATACTTTTCCAGAGCTTTTATCCTGGCCTCAAGAAGTTTGGTCTTGTCTTTTTCTTTCAAAAGCTCATTATGCTTTATGCCAATTTCGTCGATCTTTCGGGACACCTCAACCTCAAGTTTCTTAATTTCATTTTGTTGCTTTTCAAACTTTGCTTGGTATGCTGTCATTTCAGAAACCATTTGCCGTTTTTCTCCCTCAATCTTCTCAACTTGGAGTTTTGAGTCCCTCTCCTGGTTTTTTAAAGAGGCTTGAAGCTCTTTAACCTTATTTTTGTAGTCTTTTATCTCAGTTAACAGCTGAGCCCTGTGGTAACTCCGGTTCTCTACCTCGTGTTGTAATTTTGGGATTTGCTGACTTTCCAGGTATTTGTTTTGTTTGAGGGACCAGTGTAGTTCTTTTGTGAGGGAATCAATTTTCTCATTTAGAAGCTGAATTTGTATATGAGCTTTTTCCAAATCCTCCTGCAGTACGTTCTCCTTAATTAGCAAGGAAGACTTTTCTTTAATCCTTTGCAAAAAATCCATGACCACAAGAGCCAACTCATCTCTTGTCATTTCTCTAATTTGGGACTTAGTTAATGAATCCGGGTCAATTTGTGACATTTTGACTCTACAAACGATGTATCAGAAAAGCTACAAAAAAAATGCAATGTTAAATCCGATATGGAAAAACCAACGTCCGTGCTGCTTCTTGAGCTTCTTGCAAATTTGATTCAGATGCAGGACATTCAAGGCATCTGTTTCTTATGACATCACAACACTTTGACATCATCAGATTCCATCAGTGGAACAATGTAATGTATGCTATGTTGCTAGGCAACAGCAGAGCCAGCTCACTTTCCAGTCTCCTGGCTGTTTCTACTTTAACAGCCAAATCTTACAAGCACATATACTTTTTATATAGTATCTTGAGTCCCATTCAAGCATAATATTTAAAACCATGTTTGGGATTTGTGAAACTTCTTCTGATTTGTGAAAACTCAATAAAGTTAGATTTTCACCATTTTTGGCACCTCTTTCATTACTAGAACTGCTCTAATTAAAAAACTACTACACCTAGACACTTGAAACTTGGACTGGATTATTCTCCTCTTCAAGCTGAATATTTAAAACCTGGTTTGTGATTTGTGAAACCTTTTCCTGATTTGTGAAAACTCAATAAAGTTCGATAATCACTACTTTTTGGCATCTGGATCACACTAAAACTGCTCTAATTAAAAAACTACAACTCATAGACTCTTCAAACCTGGACTAGATTATTCTGCTATAATAGCAGAATATTTATAACCATATTTGGGTTTTAAATATTCAGCTTGAAGAGGAGAATAATCTATTCCAGATTTGAAGAGTCTATGAGTTGTAGTTTTTTAATTAGAGCAGTTCTAGTAATGAAAGAGGTGCCAGAAATAGTGATTATCGAACTTTATTGAGTTTTCACAAATCAGAAAAAGGTTTCACAAATCCCAAACATTCTGCTATTAGAGCAGAATAATCTAGTCCATGTTTCAAGTCTCTAGATGTAGTAGTTTTTAAACTAGAGTTGATTAAAGATGTGGAAAGTAGTGAAAAATTAAGTGGATTCGCCCTTTAGCTATTGGAAGCTGGAATTGGAAACCAACTTCAGCTTCGTGAAATATAGTTGGTAAATTTTGCAAACGTAAAAGTCAGATGTTTACTTTGTGGCACTTTGCTACCAGAAAACGTGTTCATCTCTTAGCAACTGAATAACAAATATTGTTATCGTTCAAAAAACATAAGGCTTCTTCTGCTCTTTTGAAGTGCTACTTAGGATAGGGAGGTACCAAGGTGGCGGACTGACAAGCTGTGTCTCTGAAATCTCCACATAAGACCAACTTTAGTATATTTCCACCCGAAAGTTCATGATGGATTCCCAGAAGCTCACAAAGAATGCAAAATCCCGAACACCAGGACTCTTGAAGCAGCAACAGACACATAGACCGATGGAACATGACTACGCTGAATCTCAAATAAACGTTACCGAGGCGTGACCGTGATGTTGATTCGGCTCCCTCAACTCCGAGGAAAGAACCGCCTGGTAAGAAAACCAAGCCAATAGAAGTCAACACAGAGACGAAAGTACCCAACAATACTATTCTTGAGGCAATATTGAGTCTGCAGACAAAAATAACGGGAATGGAGACGCAATTAGAAGATATCGGAGAGGAAAACCGTCAAGCTAGCACATTGATGGCTAACCTAGCAAAGGCGGTGCAACTGAATACTGTTGAGCTAAAGCAGGGGTGCCCAAAGTCGGTCCTCGAGGGCCGGTGTTCTGTCAGATCAGCATACATTACCGTCACATAGTCATACGCTTAGCTCATACGTTTTACAACGTATGTATACGTCATATACGTTACCATGACAACGTATGGCAATACTTTGTCATGGTAATACGTATGACAACGTAATATGATTTTATTTAATCAGCAACATAGAATAATGACGTAGATCATCATACACGTTGTTATTAACAGTTAATCAATCAAACCGATGTGCTCTGCTTTGAAATACTTTATAAACCAAACATTTTCAACCAGACCTGTCTGAATAATATCGGTGTTTAACTCCCACTCATTGGAGAAAGCTAGCGGGAGTTTTTATAACAGTGTGCCAGGAGTTAGGCGTTTTCTCTCGGTATACCGAACCTGGAGCGCCCGGCCAGCTGACAGCTGGCGGCAGCTGACAGCTGGGGGGGAGCTGGCTGTTAACGCAGCGGTAGCAGACAGGTCCGAAAATGTCAGAGCAATATTGCAATTAGGTGATGTATTGATGAACCGAGCAGATATTTGAGATTTGCACACTTACATTCTCGCCTAAAAACGTTGTACCAGATTACGTTGTCATTTAAAGTGTTATAAAGCTAAATAATTTGTCGCTATTCATCGCCATTGACATTCTGCCTGAACGCCCCATAGACATAATATAAGAGTAATAATAATATAAGAGTAATATATAATATTACATAATATTATGTCTATGCACCCTATGGCTAGCTCCATGGCTAGCTCACTGTGTCTTACTCTGCAGTTGTGCAGTCACAATGTCTGGGATCATGAGCGCCCCCTGACATGAGGCAAGAGAACTGCTTGCCTCACCTCAAGTCTGTTCTCTGCCGTTTCTTATCGCTCCTCCGCACACAAAACAAGATACACACAGCAGCTGACAAAAAAAAAAAAACAAACAAAAAAAAACACTGTACATTATAGACATAAGCTAAATTATGGAAAATCAGTCCATATATTAAATGTTTTTTAGCCATTTTATTGCCGGCGTACAGACAGGACGAACTTGCTCCCATAGAATGGCAGCCAGTTAGCGAGAGGTTGCGCAATACCAGGTGAGGCTCAGCTCGCTGCTGCCTCACCGGCTTCGCTTCTGAGCATTTGAATGGGAAAATGCGAAAATCCAGCGATTTTGAAGAAAAAAATCATCAGAATTGGTTAAGCTAAGTAAAAAATAGGTACTTTATAGTACAAACCACATGATGAAAATAGCAATATAAATGATTTTATTATTTTTCCATGATGAGAGCCTCACCTGCCTCCCCTGACCGCACGTCACTGATATATATCCATCAATGCTGGTGCCTCGCGCTCTGTCCTTCTCTCTCACTTCCCGCTATTTAACAGTGGGTTTCAGGTTACATTGTGTTGCATTCAATGTTTCGGAAAAAAGAGTTTCAATAAAGAGTTATGGCCCGATTTGCCATAACTATTTATTGAATTCATGGTCGCTAGCTGGGGTAGCAACAGGGATGGCAAGGCTCTCGTTTGGGGTGGCAACTGCCACCCCATGCCACCCCAGTAGATCCGCCCCTGCCTATCAGTAAGTTTTATATGCACCGCAGCGATATTAGATTTTAGCTTTTATCTCACGAATTCCAGGTACTTTTCTATTCATTTTTACCAAATATTAATTAAAGAGTTCTCTCTTGAGTAAAACCAGAGCACGCAAATAGTAAACATATTTTATCCTAGTATGCTTTACTCATGGATAAACAGAGATTTTTCTTCCCCGTTTCAAACCCAGATGTAGTACCTGTACCACGCCGCTCTGATGTAATTTACATTCTCGACACATGGAGGCAGTGCACTCCAAGCCAGACTGCCCCTGCTGACATTCAACGCTCCCACAGATGATGTTACTCTCTATTACATGGATCTTTTCCAGTTGGTGAAAATGTGCTTTCAGACACCCAGTCTTCATCTCAAAGGGGCCTTTTAGCAGGAGCGATGCTTTGTTGTGCTCAGACACACAGCGCTGTTAGTTATATGATAAAAGTGGGCTCACGAGGTGGCAGAAGAAAGGATGAAAGCTGCAGAGACTTCTTTTTTTTTTTAAGTGCATGATTAATACAGGGGGCCTCAGATCAATGCAGGAGCACCAGAATAGGGCCTGGCAGAGAGCTCCCCTTCATGTTTCATGTTGCAGCTCATAACACATGAAGAGGCTCGTCCATCACCGCGTCAGGCTGCCTGTCACATGTTGGCTGTCGGGGCGTACAAGAGGTGCAGAAAGGCACTTCCCTCTGCTGCTCCGTTTGATTTGTCCTTTGAGCTGTCGGTCCTAGCATGCGCTCCTGAACCAGTTTCACTCGTAGTTAATTCCACGTGTCTTCTTTCTGTGACAAAATAATGATTTTTCTCTCTCTCTCTCTCTCTCTCTTTTCCCCTCCTGCTTTTGTTTCCACTGCAGTGCTTTTGTTTAGATGACTTGTGTTAAATTGTGTTGCTGAGGTCAGGGGCTGCCGGGTTTTAATCACAACCACAGACCCAGCTGGGGCTTCCAGCTTCCATTTACCTCTGATAACCTCCGCGTTCCCATTTTCATCAGTCTGGCTTGTGTTGAAACCTTCCAGGAGGGACTGGGCCTCCAAAATTTTCGCATGCATGTAAATGCGCGATGGATAATTATCACAAGGGTGCGCAAGTGGAAGCATGTGACATGACTACTGAACTTACTTTAAATTGTTGCGGCCAAAAGCTTTGATGTGTTTTATTTAGGTCTTATGGGAGACACCAACACAAAGTAGCTCATGACTGTGAAGTGGAAGGTAAACTATATATAGTTTTCGAACCTTTCGAGAAAAAAATTTGAAAAGTGCGGTATGTGTTTGTGTTCAGCTTCCCTGAGTCAATACTTTTTATTATAGACCTCCTTTTGTTGCGATGAGAGCTGCAGGTTTTCTTTACCGGTTTTGCAAAAGAAAACTGAAATCTTTGCCCATACTTTTGTTGTGAAATAGCTGAAGATAAGTCAGCTTTGATGGAGAGGATCTGTTAAAAAAAAAAAAAAAAAAACCCCAAGCAAATTCAAATTCACTCATTTGCAAATTTTGCAGGGACTTGTGAGTTTCACCAGCTGTCGTAACTTTTTTGAAAATCTGGCCAATCACCTTAATGTTTTCTGCGTTTCCTTTTTTTCTGACCAATCAGTACAACTCGCATGAATTTTTTTTATTTGTATCAAGGGTGATATTTCAAGAAGGCACTTGAAAATGCTATTTTCTCTTTAAATATTAACTGTGTTAAAATCCTGTTGTTTTTGTGAAGGTTATGTGCGGCACTTTCAACTTTTGTTGAAATGCTACGGCAAAAATAGAGCTTACAAAAGTGCAACTTTGATTACAACTTTTGGAGAAAAAAGTGTTGCAAAATCAGTCATTTCAGGGCACAACAAACACAATTGCTTTAAAGGACTGATTTATGGAGCACACAACTTATGCTTGTAATAACCAACAACTACTCTCCCACCTGAGTTGTTGCTCTGTGTAGCTCCTCCAGAGTTATCACATTCCCTCTTTAGCCGTCTTGACAGCTAAACAGTCAAGACGGACGTTCGTCTGTTTGCTAATTATCTAATTTATGAAGGCACAAAAGCTTTTGTTTAGGAATATCAGGTTAAAAGGAGTCTGTATCCAATTCCATGCCACTAGTTTCAGATGTTTATTTGTTAAAAAGCTTTAAAAAGAAACCATATAATTTTTCTTCTGACTCACATTTAAGCACTGCATTGTGTTTGCCTGCCACATAAAATCCGAGCAAAATATGCTGAAGCTTAAGAAATATGAGCACAAGGCTCTGTAGCTGGAGTTTTTTTTTATACGCATTTTAAAAGAACCTCTTTACAGAGAGAATCAAACCTGAATAGTCTCCTGAGATGAGATAAAGCAACAATGTTTATGCCATGAATAAATCATTAATGAAAGGATTGGTTATAGTCTGCTCGGCTTGTAAAAGCAGAAAAAAAGGCAGCTGACCCTGTTAAATCATTTACCCGACCCTTCATTAGATTAAGCACAGGGAGTTAAGCACACAGACATACAAACCTCCAGGCCAATAACTGTCAGATGTCCAAAATTCATCCTCATCCTGCACTAAATATAAACTCTTGGTTTTTTTTTTTCTCATGTCATTCCAGCACTGTACTCCGCTTCCAGTGCAGTATCTGGTAACTGAATAAAAAGCGAAAGATAAGCACTCCTGGATTAAGACGAGACGCCGTGTGGGCTGTAACAGAGATGTCAAGGTGAATGTGAAATGAGAAGAAGCATCAATGCCTTTCATTATAAGGAGCAGGTTTCACCAAAACAGGCCCGAACAGGTTGCAGATTCCTGCGGAACGCTATGAATAGAGCGCCGTGGGAACCTACTGTCTGCCTCCTGTCGGTTTTCTTCGTATTGACACACGGGCAGAGCGGCTAAAGGTATGCTGAATGAGCGAACGAGTGACAGGCCTATTGTGGTTGGAGGATAGGAGCAGGAGGATTAGTCTCCTTTTGGCACTGATGGTCCTCGGTGTGGAGGGAATCTGTCATCAGCGGAGCTGCAGGTGGTCCACGGCTCTGAGCAGGGGGGCTCGAGCAAGAAAACAAGTGGGGTTTTCAGCTGGGAGCAGGGCGATGTTTACCCTGAGTTGCCCTGGAATCCGATTCTCTACACCTTAGCTCTTCACCTCTACTCTGATCGCGGTTGTGCCGCCACTCCTCCCCAACCGACCCACACTCGTCCCCCGCAAAGGGGCCAGAGCTTTGGAGCGAGTGTAATAATGCCTTTCCCTGCAGGTAGAAAGAAAACAAGATTACGTTTTTTCAATTAGAGGGACTCACACTGAAAACATGCAGCGCTGCTCCGAACAAGGCCAGCATCTCTGCTCTCCCCACTTCCACTGGTGCAGCAGAGAGCTGAATATTTCAGCAAAATTTGTCATGGCGGACATTTTTCAAGATGGTGGTCAAAGAAAAGGCTTTTTTTTTTACTGAAACTAGTAATATTTATCATGAATAAATACTTTTAGTGCCAAACCATACATAATTGAATTCACAGAAATCATGTTCACTGATTTACATTGACAACCAGGGTGACCATGATAAAATGGTCACCCTGGTTGTCTTGGTGGCCATCTTGAAAAATGGCCGCCATCTCCAAATTCTAGTGGCTAATGGGAAATATGAAAACATATGATCTGAAGGGTAAACATGTACATTTTTATGTTTGCAGACACACTTGAAAATTTGTTGAAGTCATATGCTGCACTACACTCCTCCCCCCCCCTCCCTGAGCCCATTCAGAGGTGACCTGTGGATGGCTGGATGGATTTCTGGGCCGAGCCAGCACCAGTTGAATCATGAGTCTCTGTAAAAGTTTGGATGAGTGTCTCATAAGGGCGTGATGAGACAGGTCTCATAAAGATGACTGAGAGCCCCCTGCATGTCACCGGCCCCTGCCAGGAAAGTCCCGTGATGTACGAGGCCCAGGACACCTCTGCTAATAAGACTCATCTCTTTAATTGGCTTTATGGTGCGGCTGCCCAAATGACACCGGCGTGCGGCCGTGTGCGCGGCGAATGCGTGTGTGCGCATTGACCCTGTCTGAACCGGGTCCGTTTTGTGCATGCATGTGCTTCTTTAATGTGCCCGTGTGGGTGGAAGCTCATGAATGTTCCCGTTATTAGATTTCTCACTTCCCTTCCTCCTCCAGAGCGGAGGATGAGCTGCCTCATTAGTAGGAGAGCACTTCCACTGCTGGCCATGATTTAACACCTTACCCAATCATAATTTATTCAATCTATTCTTAAGTATTGCATGCACTGCTAGATAGGGGTTAGGTTATGTAAGGGTGCAACAGTACCTTGTCTGAATGTGGTATGATGATGATTATTAATCTAAGGAAGCTGCAGATGGTGAGCTACTTTAAAAGTTCATCAGGTGCAGAGGCTGAACCTCAAAATTGTATGTACTGTATTTTATTTGAGATGCTGTCTGATGGACCATAACAGAGCATTGCGCAGAACCATGGTTCTGAAAAGTATCGACATTTCTAATCACTCAATGCTTGGCTGGGCCTCCTATTTGCATGAATTACTGCATCAATGCGCCGTGGCATATGATCCAGGTGATCGGCGTGTGGCACTGTGTAGGTGTAATGGAAGCTCAGATTTCTTTGATAGCGGCCTTCAGATCATCTGCCTTGTTGGATGTAGTGTCTCTCATCTTCCTCTTCACAACAGCCTGTAGATTTCCTAAGGGGTTCGGATCAGGGGAATTTGGCTGGCCAATCAAGAACAGGAACATCATGGTCATTGAATCAGCTTTTGGTACCTTTGGAAGTGTGGGCAGGTGTCAAGTCCTGCTGGAAAATCAATTCAGCATCTTCATACAACTTGTCAGTAGAAGGAGGCGTGAGGCGCTGTCAAATGTCTTGGTAGACGGCTGCATTGACCGTGGACTTCAGAAAGCCCAGTGGATCAACACCAACAGATGACATGGCACCCCAAACCACCACTGACTGAAAATGTCACACTGGACTTTGAGCAAAGTGGATTCTGTGCCTCCTCACTCTTCCTCTAAAACCCTGAGACCTTCATATCCAAATAAAATACAGAATTTACATTAATCTGAAAACAGGACTTTTGACCGTTGCACGAAAGTCCAGTTTGTTTTCTCCTTAGCCCAGGTAAGACTCTGGTTCAGAAGTGACCTGATGGGGCGAATGCCACATTTGTAGTCCCTATCTAGTATTCATCTGTGTCTGCAATAGATTTTGCTTGACAATCTTCTCAAGAATGTGGTTTTCCCTGTTGCTGGTGCACCTTATCCTACCACTCTTGTTCCTGTCCACCTTCTTCAGCAATTACCTTTTTTTTTACCTTCCTTGTTAAGGGTGGCGCTGACTGTCTTCTGACTGCAACAATTAAAAAACGTAATCAAAAAACACCAGGTACAAACACTTTTGCCAGGTTTAGATTGAGCAAATTTAAGGAGTATGAGACGCTTTGCAGGGCACTGTTGCATTTCTTTGCTGTCTCCAATCAGAAAAGTGGGGGAGAAGGAGGAAGAGGGAGAGGAATCAGAGGTGGTCAAAGACGAGAAGAGAGAGTGCAGACACGGAGAAGGGGAGCTGGTACTCGTTAGCGCGCTGTTCATCAGTCTTGTGGGGGTCAGGGTTCAGGGAGCCCCAAGGCTCGGTGTGTGACCGGTCACCTTTCACCCCTGACCCCCGCAGCCAGCACCTGGAGCTGAGGTATTTCCTCATAACGTTAACTCCTTCATTATTGATTCGCAGCTAGAAGGGCCGAGGCCTCGAAGCACGTGTGGATCTGAGATGTCTTTAGATGTTTCAGCATTTGAATTCAGAGAAAGCGCCACAACCGACTGTTCCAGCTCAAACGAGGGCAAGGTGGGAGAGAGAAAAAAAGGGGAATCAAAAGAGGACAAGGAGGTACAGGAGATGGAACAGTCGGAGGAGAAAGAGGAAGAGGAGGAGGGAAGTCAGGGTCACAGCTGCGATAAAGAGGTCGGAATGAAAGATGTTGCTTCGGTCGGACAGGGAGGAAAATAAACATCCTCCCTAAAAATAGTTTGCTGTCCACTTCATGCAGCCCAGCTCTCACTCCAGCCAGGTGTTGGAGCAGCTTTGCTCCCCATAACAGAATCAGGACCGCCTAACTTTTCCAAGCAAACTGGCTTCATAATGTAAAAAATGTGTCTCCGGGCTTTGATGTGAGGGTTCCCTCAAAGCTCATAAGACAAACAGTCGGGGGATATCTTAACCCCTCAAATAAATATGACATGCCTGTCTTAACTTCATATCTGCTCCTGCCTGTTGTGGCTCAACTTTGACCTTTTTCCGTGACCCATGCTGTTGACTTTCCTTCTCTCCGTATGTCTTCATTTCCCTTGAAGAATCTCTCCTGAGCCGAGGTGAACTGCTTGGAAATCCGTCTGAATGAAGCTTTTTCTTTTCTCTCTCTTCTGGCTGATGGACAGATTCCAGTTTGATTGAACCCAAATGCTCAAGGCAAATAAGACAAACAAGAACACACACACACACACACACCTGTGTCTCCCTCGGCCTATCTTTCATCACCCTGCTTTTTGTTATGTGTCCGTCTTCCGGGGGGCCCCCTCCTTTCGCTATTTATGCCTGCAGAGCTACTTTGTTGTGCTTTTAGTGGCTCGGTTTGCGGATGGAGCAGATGCTGGAGCTGATATTCCCTGATCCTGCATTGAGCTGAGATAAGAGCAGATTGATGCCCGAGTTAGGGAGCACGGGAGTAATTGCTGAGGCTTTGATGATCCCGGCCGAGAGCTCTGCTTGCTAACAAGGACGTCCTCATATTTGGGATTTTTTTCTCCTCATCCCTACAGGTTTGAAATAGTCTGAAAATGTGTACACGCACTCATCATGTCCATGAATGTCACATACATTTGGTGAGTTTTGTGATGAATTTGAACTGTTCTTGGACATGAAAAAATTGCCAAAGCTAAAGCTGGACAGACAAAGTCTGAATTTAATCATGAATTTATTCATGCAGACCCAGATTTTTGTATACACTCTCATTAATATTTGCATAGATGTACCTTGACCATCATCTACGGGCCTCTGGTAGATGAACGTTTGTCCCTTCTCGGTAGAATTGGTAAAGCTTTTTCAGATTTGAAACATTAATCCTCATGTTTGTCTATTTTATGTTTGAGATCATTGTTGTCCCAGTTGTCCAAGTTTCAACCATCGAGATGTCCAGTTGAGGAAAATCAGTCTTCCCTTTGTTTAAACTAGTTTGTGCAAAACGTCACCCAGCACAATGATTGTCTGACCATAAGGGTGTTCATTTTGGAGCAGGTTCTTATTTCTTGGACCCTCTCAGTCCAAGGCAATGTAAAGCTTGCTTAGACCCGACCGGGGACACCAGTACTCCACCGGTTTCCAGTGTGTGAACGGTGGTGGTTTTGTACTTTTGCTGCCTCCATCCATCGTCTATACCCACCTATCCCTTCAGAATTACAGGGGCAGCTCATACCTACCTACATGAAAACTCCGTGCAGAAAGAACCCGGCCCGGGATTCAAATCCAGGACCTACCTGCTCTACCAACTGCACCACCGTGCAGGCCTTTTCTGAACTTGTTTCTTCTGAATTTGGGGTCAGATGACTGAACTTTACACACAACTAGGTACTCTGGAACCTTCTGGAATAATCCGGACCTCAAACCTAATAAAAAAAATGCATAGAGTTCCACTAAAACCTGCTACATTAAATAAACTTTAACTTGCTAGTTTTGCCATGAAGTGCAGTGAACGATCAAGCCAGATTTGTGTCTAACGATCGCTGATGGCAACAAGGAGGCCTAAACTTAATGTGTAATTCCTGCCCATGATTAGTGTGAGGTAACCTCTGACCTACACTGTGGACATGTTTGTGCAGCAATGCATGCTCAGATCTGATGCCTCTTTTTTTTTTTCTTTTCATTTTTGCTCTGAGTGTGAAATCATGCATGCGTACATTAGGCGTTATAATGCTCATCTCTTTGTTTCTAAGGCCATGCCACTGTGACAGCGTGTGTATGTGCCGGAGGGGGCCTCCTCCAGTTTTTTTTAGTTTTTTTTTTACAGCCTCTTTATTTATAGCCTGCACAGAATCACGCTCAGCTGAAAAAGCTATGACATAATCAGGCTGACAGATAACATTCTGTCTGCAGATAGAGTTATCTACAGCTCTGGATATAAGCTTATTTTCATAGAATAAAGGCTCTCGTCCGCTTCGCATGAAATGAAAGCGCAATCAGATGACGTTTCATTTGCAGGGGCGCGAGGCTTGCCTGCTGGGGTTACACTTGGAATATAAATATGTGATCAAAGTTGCAGCAGCCTGTACAATTTCCCAAAGCACCCGCCGGCAGGAGGTGGGGGGATAAAAGTCCCCTGATGAGCTTGTTCGGTGGGGCGGTGCTCTGATTAGAGGTGGATGCTGGTGGCTCTTCAGCCGAGATCTGAGCAATCTGGTCTGTGTTCTGCTGTGATGACGCCACTGAGGACATGTCAGGGACACCAGGCGGCAACAATGACATGTTGATCCCACAGGCTTTGGACGGTTGACCTGACGCTTGACTGGTACAAGAGGGTTCAGACAGGACGGATATCCAAACAAACAAGCAAATCTTATCTCAGCCCTGCCCCAGCCCTCAACCTCAGCTCTTCCTGCTTATTCCCAGGGAGTTGCTTCTTCTCTGAGGGAGGATAAATTCCTGGATTTGCGTAGGCCCTTGTCTCTTAGGGTCTTTTCACACTTGATAATCCAGTGTATTGGGGACCAAAATAATGACATCTGTTACATTTTCAGCTGGTTTGCTGCGGTTTGCTTTCACGCTGCATTGGGTCAAACGAAGCAAACTTTTTGAAAAACCTGTTCAACCCTTACCTGTGGTGCAACTCCAGGAAAATCATTGAAGAAGATGACTAAAACTACCTTCTTCACAATATGTAGTAAAAAATGGGGTGGCGTCAGATTTTAGCGGTTGTAGGATTTCTCTTTTGTCTTTGGTAAAAGATTACTAGTCATTTTCCCTGATAGAGCTAAACTCTCATGTTTGTTTATTTGTATTTACCCAGAATGCCTTTGCTTCCTGCTTTTGGAGCTGTCTCTCGTCTGCTTGCATCCACATGTGCATTTGCATCGCACTAAATCGCACTTCGACCAAATCAAGGCCTGGATTTTTGGGCAGACCAGAGTTTGCTTTTTTGGTCCACATCAGAGTTTGATTGCGCATTCACACTTCCCCAAGCGAACTGAACTTTCCAGCCAATCAAACTAGAGTTCGATGAAAGCGGACCAAACAGGGCCGGTGCGAATGCACCACTAAACACTTCAAGGGGGATCTACTGCAGCGAGAGAGGTGATAAGTGGGAGATCATTACAAGCCCTGAGCCGGAGCCAAATGAGATGACGCACACCGCGGGATCATCATGCCGGGCGAAATCGGTAAGGACACTGAGATGAAATTAGACGTTAAAACCCCTCTGTATCATTTAGCAACAATAATTTCTTCAGCGTGTCAGCGCTGTGGGCTACTTGTTCCGGTTCCAGCGCTTCCTTAAGAGAGCCAGCACTCGGTTCAAAAAGGGGAGAGCAATGAGTCAGATCCTCAGCTCCAATTATATCTGCATCCCTGCAGTTTGCTCTTTGCAGCCGGCGCACACATCCCCACATAAGACACGCTTTGAAATCTAAGTTAGCTGCCAGGGATCGCCTGTAGCTGTCAAGAAAAATAACAGGCCGGCAAACAGAATCACACAGGCGGCGTCTGCTCCAACGGGAGCTTGTTGACCATCGCCGAGCCAAGGGACTGCGAAGGAGAGGGAGGAGGGGAGAGAGTTGGAGGGTGAGCTCACAGAGGTCGCTTTGAAGTTTCTATTCAGGTCTTTGTCCCATTCAGGCTGCTGGCAGTAGACATCTCTACTTGGGGCCGGGCCCCTCCCATCATCGCACCGTCTCCCTGCTCACTCACACACACGCTGCAAAAGAAAAAGCAGGCACGTCCGCAGGTCCTGTCCATCACAGAGGCCTTAATTAGAGCCGATTCAAATGCACCCTTTTGTACCCTTCTCACTCTCCTCTCTTTCTTTAACCCCCCACCCTCACTCATTTCGCTCTCTTTCACCAACTCCCACCCTCTCTTTTTCACCCTTTCCTCTCGCTTTCTAGACCCTTTTCCCACTTTTGTTGCCCTCCTTTTCTTGGCAGGGAGCGGGGCACCTCTCCAGACGTTTTCTTCTACATGCCATGAGCTCCCTCCCCTCCCCCGCCATCTTCCTTTCTACCCAACCGTCCCTCTGAGTCTGGAAGCCGAGTGTGACCTAATGTTTGACAGACAAGCATCCCCGGAGAAAGAACTCATCTATCAGTGGCTTGTAATTCTATTAGGATGGACAGAACAAACCCCCTCTCTCACCTCCAGGCCAACATTTGGCATATTATCTCTATCCGTTTAGCTCTTCTTCTAAGCCTCCAGGCAGTAGGTCTACAAAATACCAACAAATAACCAAAGTGAGTTGACAACATATGCAGCGGCCAGCAGAAGTACAAGTCTGTGTTTTAGACTTTTACAATCACAAACTTCTATGTATTTTTATTGGGATTTTGGGTGAGACAATGTGGTGGAATTTGGAAGGTTCTCAAGATTCTGGGGAGGAAAATGGCATAAATTCGACCCGAATGAAACGTTTTCCCATTCTTCTTTGCAAAAGGCCGTAATCTCGGTCAGACTGAATGAGGAGGTTCTACGAACAGCAATGCCAACCTCTCACCACAGATTCTCAACTAGCTTTGGTCCCAATTTTTGACTGGGCCATTTTTAGAAATCAATCTAGTTTAACTTAAATCATTCCACGTTAGCTCTGACTGTGTCTTTTGCAGCCTCTTTCTTCGAAGATTCAACTGGATTTAGTTTCATCTGTCTTCCCATTGGGTCTGTGAAGAGCAGTGGACCCAACTCTGTGTACGCATTGCTTCCATCTTTGTACGATATTGATTCTGTCTATTCTTTTAAAAAGCAGCTGTTTTGTAAAGACAGCCATTTTTTTTATTAGCAGTTTTTTAAAATTTGATTTATTCTTTGATGTTTTAAAACTAGTCAGTTCAAGTCAACTGCATGAATGTAAGTGCTGATACTTGTAAACAATGTGTAGATCTCGGCAAGGTTTTTAACTGGCTAAATAGTTGTTTAATATCATTAGACCATTTTTTATATGCTGTTTTATTTCTTCTTTTAAGCTTTTATGCTTTAGCTTCAGTGTTTTTATTTTTTAAAGTCTAATTTTACAATGAAACATTTTTTTTACCTTTGAAAGATGCCATATGAAAAAAAAAAGTTTGCTTACTTACTAACATTACGCATCGCTGTCAGTTCAGTTCTTATTCAACTTAAACATATGTTGAAAATTAAATAGTGTAACTGATGTCTTACAGCATCTTTACAGTCCTTGTGGATGGTGATGCTGTGGGCAGGAAGAAGAAGCCTCTGACCGAAGACGGTTGCTGGCAGTAACTTGACATCCCAATGGCTCAATAGTTCAGTATCCATTCAGCAGAAACCACATTCTGCAGTAACATGCCCTGAATGACTCCATCAGTTGTTGGTGAGTACTGCTGTTCCACCTCATTTGCGTTTGCTGCTTCTCTTTTGTGCTATCACACCTGATAGTCCAGTAAACTCGGTTCAGTTGGGCACCAAAATTACATTTGTTACACTTTCATCTGGTGCGGCATATTGCACTGTCAAAAAAACCTAATCCTTTAAAAAATTTGTTCGCCTCCTTGCCTGTGGTGGCGCTGCAACCACTGAGATAAATGACACAAAAAGCTCTGAACAACAACAACTTCCTTCTTCACAAATTGAAAACAAAAATGGAGTAGCATCAGATTTTAGTGGTTGCAGGATTTCTCTTTTGTCTTTGGTAAAACACTACCAGCCATTTCTACCTACCGTGAGCCGCTAGAGTCGTTTGTTTGTTTAGGTTGTATTTACCCAGAATGCCCTGCGCTATAGTCTCTTCCTGCTTTTAGGGAGGCCACCTGTCCGCTTGCATGGAGCTGAGCTAGAGTTCATTTCAACCGAATCGACACCTAAAAATGTTTTAGGCGAACCAGCGTTGGCGTTTTTGGTCTGCAACTAGAGTTCGATTGCAGATTCACGCCTCCGCATACGAGACGGTCTTCCTAGGTAAAGGAACTAGAGTTCGGTTGAAGCAGACTAAACGGGGCTGGTGTGAATGCACCATAGTTTAAAAAGCCGGGCAGAGAGATGTCAAAGTTATGAACACGATGTTTCCCCATAATGATCAGTGGAAGAGATGGTTTGAACTTCTTCTTTCTCTGCTCTTTGATCCTGCCCTGCATCCATAAAGCCTTCTTCTGTCAAATCCACTGGGATTTGGGGCCACACTCCAGGTACTGTTTGAGCTTTTGAGATGCTAATCAGCTGCTTCCACTTGTAAAAATACCTTGTTGCCACGATTATGCATCATAACAACCGTCAGAAAATATAAAAGCAGGAGCAAAAATTCTTCCAGCTGCACGGCATCCTCAACCAGATGGAACAATTATCTAAACATGCAACGCCTCAACCAAAAAAAAAAAAAAAAAAAAAAAAAAAAAGAAAAGACGATGAACAAGAGTCTACACAATGCAAACAGTATGTTCAGATTTATTTGTAATGTTCTGTTCTTGTCTGACTAGAGCACCTTGTTTCACGTGTCTTCTTTACGTGACTTGGAGCAAATTGGACATCTTGTAACTTGGAATAAAGATAATAATAATAAAAAATAATCTTGATTTAATATTTTCCAGTCTTAAATTGTGTTTTAAGAGTGCACAGTTAATAGTTGGATGGGGAGAATGTCCCACCTGAGCAGTAAATCTGTCCAGATGGACAGCCATGTCTTGGCAGGTTCCATTTTCAGATGATGGATTGAACATTTCTCTGTGAGATGTTCAAATTATGGCCGAATCCTGACCCAGGGCTTAAGTCGTACATCTATAATAAGGATAAATTGCACTGAACTTTACTTATTAGTTGAGTTCTGAAGGCAGTTTGTTAATTTTCATTTAGGGAGAGAGCAGAGTAAAAGCACCTGAGTGCAAATGCATGCCGCACTTTTCCGATTTTATTTTGAAAGACATTTTGAAAATCGTTTTCCAATGTTTACAGAAAATCCTCAGTAGATGTTAAAGTTTTGACAAAATGCTGAAAACTACGTGGCACACTATGTACACTATCCGTGTTCTGACTTTCTTGACCACAGAGAGTTGCCTTGTTCTTCAGTGACTAACACAATTTCTCCCTAAAATCAAATCTAATCTGATAAGCTGGGATGGTATAATGTGGCAGCTTAAGATAGGAGGAGACCATTCCTCCACTAATCAGCATTCTTATCAACATTCCCCTGTGTTTATGTGTCAACAAGGACTGCCACATGAAACATCTCTTCTCGTTAAAGGGAGAGCGGAGAGGAGGGAAGAAGAAGAAGAGAAGGCTGGGTTGTTAAATCAGGCAGGACTTGTTTAGCACAGACCGTTATTTGTCTGTAATCAGAGCTTTCCTGTCAGTCATAATGACTGAGACGAATAAAAGAGATGAGGGAGAGAGGAGGAAGACGTCTGGGCAGCAATCAAGCCAACCGCAAACAGGAAATGTAATGTCTGCGGATGCCCTGGCTGTTGTGTTTGGCCTCGCTGATGTTGCTGTTAAATCAAAAGCAGCATGAACGGCTCGTACAGCAGCCTTCAAGTGTCAGCCTTTCCCAAAATAGCCTGTTTACATTAGCCGCCTTTTCCCACTGCCTCAGCTGGCCCTGGTGTTTGGAATGGATCTGACTTGTTTGTCTTTATGCTCCTTGCGTTTCCCTTCAGCCGAGATTTCGCCGGTTGTGAAGCCGGACGGGAGTCATCTGTTTGTGCGGTTCTGCGGGGTTTGTGTCGTCTCTGTGGTTAATGGCTGCCGGGTATCAATCGCATCCGGATCCTCCCATCGCTCTTCAGATAACGATGGCTGACCACTTGACCCCGTGCATGCCCCGCTCACTCCTGAATCCACGGCCCGTCGATAGGCCCCCGTAACGCCGCCGAGGCTGCAGCACTTTCGGCTCCTACCTCACCTGGCCCGAGGATCACAGAAGGAAACGGGCCAGAGATCATTAGGAGCAGATTAAGAACAAGAGCGGAACACTTCGGCTGTGATTTATTTTCACTGTGTGGTTGCTGGACTAACAACACGCCAAACAGAGGCTTCATCCAGGAATAATGATGTCATGGCTTCAGAGTAAATATCAAAATGAGAAGCATCCGTGTCCTCAGCAGGGTTCAATTTGGACTT
The DNA here is from genome assembly GCF_051168715.1 of Poecilia mexicana. Taxonomy (NCBI): domain Eukaryota; kingdom Metazoa; phylum Chordata; class Actinopteri; order Cyprinodontiformes; family Poeciliidae; genus Poecilia; species Poecilia mexicana. Next base: position 27,104,042 of record NW_028263379.1, read on the forward strand.
GAAGTTGAGAACACAGCAGACTAGCGTTGCTTTAGGAGTTACGGCGAAAGACTATTGAGCGAACTAAACATTTGTTGCGGAATATTTTTGGTAGCTAGCTGCAGATCTTCCAAAAAATGTGAAATATCTGTGTTATCAAACCCATATGGCAAGGATTTCCCGTTTCAGTGCTGTATATTATTATTAAGTGCTTTTCTGGGAGGCTAACATCTGGCAAGTTTAGTTTTAGTGTCCCTCTGTCTGTGAAACTGTCGGATATATATGGCTGAGAAGGTTTCTATTACAAACATAATATGGCTGAAACGACTCATTTCCTTAGATTTTGCTCCCAATGAGTTAGGCATGCTGGGAATCTTTGAAAGTTGTTTTGATCAATACTTTCTCAGGCTTTCTAAAGTTCTTTCAAAGCCTTTTTTTTTTTTCTTTTTCGTTTTAGACTTTGGCTTTTTATTCATTTTCTGTTGAAGCCTTGTGATGTTATAATCCTGAGGTGGTTGAGTCTGTTTTCCCGTTTTCACAGCAGCGGGGTTGACTCCTTGTGAGATGTCACACCTGCAGGTTATTCACCGCTCAGCAGCATGGTGTCTGTAGGATCAGTGTTCCTCTCTTGCAGTTGCCTGATTGTTTCGTCTCGGTTGTGACAATCAGCCCATCTTGTTGTGAAACCACATTCTCCTCGTATTCAGAAGTCGGATATTCTGAACTCATTATTAGAAATGCCATAAAAATAACCCCCCCCCCCCACTAAAGCAGGAATAGTGATCAGTATTGTTGGCAATGTATGACAGTAGCTATGTTTCCACTACAAATGTGCATGAAACCTTGTTGAAATATCTTTTTCCATTAAAAAAAGAAATGCAATTAAAATCACATGTGAATACGCTCGTTTATGTGATTGAGTCACCAAAAAACATGCCGCTTCATCATCCTCACATCACTTCCTGTCATCTTCTTAGCCATTTCCATCAGTAGTAACATCCTGTTGTTGGTTGAATCATTCGAGACGAAAGAAGTGTTTCCATTTCAGTTTTGTCAAACACACTAATTTTGATATGAACGTAAAACAACCTCGAAGTTGCTGCTTTTCCATTAAGCAGATTTATCTTCGAAATGTCAAATTGCGCAATTTTAAGGTCAATGGGAACGCAGATACTCTGAGTCTTGATAAAGAAGTGGCACATTATCAATCCACACTGGGCTGTTGTTAGGAAGTATTGTTACCAGTTACAACAAGTAGCAAATCCACACCAGAACATGCTCCATCCTTTTTTTTTTTTTTTAAGCACCGATACTTGAATTGACTCGCTGTAATTTAAGAAACCATCCCATCTGTGAAAGCTGATGTCCAACAAAGCAAGAGGAACTTTATGCACTACTTATCTTCCATGCATGGCTGTCAGCCCTTGTCCTGTCACATCATAATCAACCTTCATCAGTATCAGAATGACTTTATTATTGGTTCCGTTGGGAAATTTCCCTTGCAGTCGGGGAAAAATCATGAACGCAATCACTCTACAACATTGGCAAGAGCACAAAATAAAGCACTGGGAAAATTTCTGCACAAATATCTCTTTTCAAACAGTGATCTGACTAAAATGACAATGCAGTCTCACTCAGTCACATTTTAGATGTAATCTGAATAATGGCCTGAGTAAGAGAAGAGTTTTTCCATCTGTTTGGTCCTTGATTTAGGCTGTCTGAATCTCTTTCCAGATGGCAGGAGTTCAAATGTGCCATGAAATGGGTGATTGAGTGAAATGGTTATTCGCCTTCTGTGTGACTCCGTTTATTAAAGATGTTTCTGTTAAATCAGGTACTTTGGTTCAGAAAATTTTGCCTTTTCACTATTTGTTTCATCCTGCTTTTGCCTCCTGCTCTTATGTTGCCAAACCAGGTGATGAAAGTAAATGCAAGGACAGATTCCGTCACAGAATTGTAGACCATAATCATGAACTTTTTACACATACCAACTTGAATGAATTTGTGGAAGAAATGCAATCTCTGATGTACTTTTTTGCATTTTTATTGAACGTCAGCTTCTGGTGAGTGACTCATATCTCTGAACATGCTAAAGCAAACTAAAGTCAATGGCCTGGACATCTTTCTGAATGTTCCCTTTGGTTTATACTTTGTTCTTTGTGTATTTGATCTACATCAATTTTTAAAACATGACAAGTAACATGACAAGTGACCTATTGTCTTAGACATACTATCTAAGAAAGTCGACGAATGACGCACAAAAGACCGTGTTAGGCCAAAAAAAGCATATGAATAGCATCAAGTATTGCATTTAGCTGTTGTATATTTTTAAAAGATTTAACTAAAGAAACGAGGGAATAAAGTAGTTCACTGCGGAGTTATTTCAGATGTCATTTGACAGATAATCAATGGAGACGGGACAGGTGACCCGACAGACTGGCACTCCTTTCTGCCTCTGCCAACGTAACGTAACGAACACAGAAATAGCTTGACTGAGAAAATCAGCAGTGAACTCGAGAACACGGCGTCTTGTGTAGCTTCACACAAAAGGCTGTGCTGATTTCCACTAACGCGCCATTATATCTCGCCGATTGAAGCATTTTCAGCTTCGCTTATTTTGAGCTGCTAAAACCAACAGGTGGAGGTGATGAAAGGGACTCTGTCTAATAAGCTGTTAGGATTTTACACCTGGATGGTTCCTAAGCTTTTCTACAAACGCACTAAAATACAGAATTAAAGCGAGTTATGCAAACGCAGGAGCCCCGCATAGGAGTGCACTGGTGGCTCTGCAAAAGTTCAAGTTGGCTAATTATGTGGTTGGAAACTTTGAAAAATCTTATTTATTATTGATCAAAACTACTTGACTCGAGACAGGCTAGATCTTTGAAGGCAAACTATGTAGAAATCGGCCATTTCTAAAGAACTTTATTTATTTAGCATCTTGTCATATTTTAGCTTATAATTTACACCCAAGACAGAGTGATGGCACCCAAAGGGAGGCAAAATTTACACTTTTTGTGGTGTAAAAAATAAGATAATGACTTTCTTCACCTTCAATGTGTCTCATCAGGATTTTATATGTCTGCTAGAGATGTGACAATTAAAGTGAATTTTATTTTGCAGCGTCACACAGTGAGAGTGAGCTTGACTCAAAATCCATAATGCAACCTGAAGACAACCAGACTGTGGAAAGCTTCAGGCAAGAACGTAACTACATCCGACAGAAAATCTGTGAGTTTACCTGAAGAGGGTTACATGGGATGTCCTCGCAGTGTGAGGGATTTGGGTAAGTAGGTTGAGCAAATATCTCAACCTGAGATGTGGGATGCTGATAGACTTCTATCAAAGAAGACATTTTAACAAAACAAACCAATTTCTTATGAAAAAAAGGCACAAAAACCTGGTTTGGCAAGTGTTGAAACTCTTAAACTAAAGTGTTACTTCATCATAATAATGATGTGAAAGCTCCTCAAAATTATGGGATTGTTAGTTCCTCCCACTTGAATGTCTCTTTAAAATCTTTCTGGATTTGATCCCCGCAAACAAAGTTATAGGGAGGGGAAGTTTGTGACCATAAATGTACAAAAATCATCAACTGCTTCTAAAACCTCCATCCATACAGTGTCTGTACCCTCTTCCTTGTAGGGTCATCACTGTGAAAACGTACAAAACGCATCACGCATTTCCTCTCCACTTGTATTACGTTGCTTTTTGTGAACATGAAAAACATTTAGAGTTGCAAAGCCTTCGCCGAAAATAACTCCCTAACCCCAGAGCGTGAATTGCAAACCCTTGTCTAAGCTCTTGGCTTTTCTACTTTAACTCATCTTTATCATCCTGAAACTCTTCAGTGTAATCCTCACACAGTGACCATTTATGCACAAACAAAGACTTAGCAGCTGCCTGCTCTGAGCAATTTTTAACCCTGCAGGGCGACCAGCTTGGGTAAAGTGGACATTTCAGGCTGGGGCCGTTTTGGAAGAGGCAGTGGCCTCATTAGAACAATATAGAGGAATGAGAAAACTAGTGTTTTGGATAAATTAATCTGGTCTAAAATGGAGTTGTGAGCGTGATTAGGACTCTTCAAATTTTGAGCGAGGGGCATTAAAGAGAATTAAAAAAGGATCCAGAAAGTTAAACATCAGCGACTAAGATAACATTTACTAGAGAAGATTTCCCATTTCCCATCACAGTATCATCATCAGTGTGTTCATCATTAACGCATCTTAATCTTTAACTTGTTTAAACAAGTGTATCCTAACCCCCTTGTCACCTCTCCCCCTGGCCTCTCTTGTTCTCTACGGAGGAAAAAGAACACTGTTTTTTTTCTTTTTGGCTTACAGCGAAACGACTTGACAAGTCTTGGACGAAGCGCCCCAAAAATCTGCAGCAGACACAGTCGTTGGCGAGTTCAGCCAAGACTGTTAGATTTTTGACGTTCGTGACTCTCAGCGGCCATTTATCTATTTGCCTTGAGCCAAGACAAAAGAAAAAATGATAATAATAATAATAATAATAATAATAATAATAGCCTCTGCATATTTATGTCCCTCTCAGTGGAAATGATCGCTTCCACCAGTGCTAACGTTCATCCAATATACGGAGCAAACCCCGTGCACTTTGGATTAAAAATAATGCCCAAAATGGTGACGCTCTAATCACCCTCAGCTGCACTCTGTAACTCTAAATCAAAGGTCAAAAAGTCAGTAAACACCAGGTCTGCCTAGCATCTGGCCGCTGACAGTCGGCATGTTTTAGCTGTTGGATTTCTCGTCCGAAGCCGTGTTTTCTCATCGTTTAGTCAGAAACACATGAAACTTTCCATCGTGAACCTTCTCCCCTTCACCCCCCACCGATGGACCCAAACAGCTGCGCTCTTCAGGCAGCAGCGATATTAAAGTGCAAACTGGCTATTTATAGGGGCATAAAGATAAATTAACATGATGATCTCACTCTTTGAAAATGCACCGGCTTCTATAGAGAGTCTGAAGGGTGGAAAGAAGCTTCCTAATGGGACTGAGTGTGGACAATAGCCCCGCTTGTCCTCACATCTTCTGTGTTGTTTCCCCTGTTCAATAAAGCCTGTAGTATACAGCTCTGAAAAATACATGAACAGTCCATCTGTCACTTGCTATAATCCTCTTGTAAGTGACTGTGCTGGTATTTTGTTCTTCGATGTGCGCGGTGCTACTTCCACACTGCTGCTGCAGATTACTCTCACTTGTTCCCGAGGCAAATCTCTGTAAAATTGCACACTGCCGCTGAGCTGTTTCTGGACTTCGAAGCTGCTGTTTGGTACCACTCCTGACAAACGGAAACTCACGTACAACACCGTCCCTGTTGAAGTCGTGTCCCAATCGGTTGGGGAGCTTCGGCCGCAGCTGTGGCATCACATCAGAGTCACAAAACCAGAGGTATCTCATTGGGCCGCGTCAGATCAGGTGTCCAACTGTGACTAACTGATTGGCCGATGAGTTATCGGGTATCCCAGAAGTTCTGTGGACGTCTCGCTCTGTGGCAACCAGACTGTGTTTTGTCACTGCTGTGGATGCAGCCATGACACAGCAGTCGCCAACCGTGGATGTTTCCACTGCAAGTAAAACCTAAAAATATAAATACGCCTGGGCAATTCCATCCACTAACTTCCATTGTAGTTGTTTGGGGTATAATGTGAAAGACCAAAAGAAGATTGCTAGGAGCAAGGATAAGGGCACAAGATTTTCAATTTATTTTTTTTATAAATTTAATCTGAAAATCTGCGGCGTACATTTGTAATCCCCTCTCAGTCCAGGTCAATACTTTCTAAAGCCAGCTTTTGTTGTGGTTGCAGCTACAAATCTTTAGGGCTTTAGACATCTAGTGTCCTTTTTTTTTCTTGCAAACTCAATCAGATTAAGATGGAGAGCATCAATGAACCGAACAGTAAATTTTCAAATCTGCCCTCAGATGTTCAACTTGATTCATTTCACTACTTTGACTGGGCCATGTCATCGAAGCAATTCTTTTGCAGTTCTGGTCACAGGAGTCTCTAGTCTGTCGCGGCCTTGAACAGGTTTTCTTCCATTATTGGCATTTACTAACACTGCGCTCCAGTTGGGAAATTCCGACTTCCCAGTCAAAGAAGAATCAACCGAATCTCCCTCCGAAGTCGGGTTTCCCACTGGGAAACTGGGAGCAACTCCGACTAGAGTCGACTTCGCATTTCAGCTTTTGCCGTTCCTTCCATCAACAACGGCGAGATGATGTGGTGGAAACGTGTTTATTTTACAAGACACACATGTAAGAGTGCGTCTATAATCAGAGTTGCATGTAGCGCCTGCAACAATAAACGGAGCAAATTAAAGGGATGTTTGTGTATGAAAAGTAAAGCCCAAAATGATGTTTGTAAGAGATACAGCAAACAATGTTTATGGGCGTCACCATGTTGGAATCCTGACATCTTAATTAGAAAGCTGTTACCTCGGGTCTGACGTCAAACCCACTTCGGCTTCCAGCTTCCAAGGCAACTGGAATGCAGCATTAGCTCCATCCATTTTCTTCCCCACGCTTGCTGTGTTCCTGAATACACTTTTATGTGTTTTTACTTGGTAAAAGAGTCCTTCAGACCTTTTCCTTTCACTTTGTAATGGTCTGCTGCTGTCTGTCAGGTGACACCCCAATGAAATTCACTGAAGTTTGGGGTCCAACTGCTTTGGCAAGGCGCCGTACCGCGTATCCCTGTGGTCAGAGAACGTCACGCTGGCTAGCAACCTGTTCGATTGTGCTGTGGATCCAACAACTACCCCGCTACTTCGGGGTAGTTGTTGGATCTACAACAGAATCCAACAGGTCTCCCACACCGGAAAAACACACAAATATAAATACCCTCAGATAATTATAGTGTATGGAGCGTGAAGCATGTGTTGAGCTTATTGTCTCACAAAGATTTATGGGCTGTCTGCAGACAACAGGATGTTGGAAGAAGAAAAAAAAGCATAATTTTAGGAAGCATAGAGCAGCTCTTAAAAATGTCTGTTTTCCTCCCAATTACACAAAATCCCACCCCTCCCTTCGCCTCTCTTCTCTTCTCTCTCCCCTCTCTCTGTGGGAGCCCCGACGCGTTTTTGTTGCCACCGTTAGGGGGCGGCATTGTTTGCATAAATGCAAGGCAACAGAAAGAATCGCACACACAAAGGGGGCACAGACATGGACATGATCAATTATGTGTCAAGCATTTCTTCCTCAGTGAATGAATGGCTCGGTGACTACAGGGCTACCGGCCGCCTATTGTCTATTGACGCTGGGAGACGAAGTTCTCATGCAGTTCATTATCCCCCAAAGAGGACAAACAGCGAGAGATCCAAAGAGGCCATTAATCATCATTCCCTTCAGAGAGGAGAAAAGAGGCAATCAAACTAACAGGTACTGTAACCCCTGCACCGCAAACTGTAAAGTTGCGTTTTATGGGCCAAAAAATAAAAAAATAAAAAATCATAAACACATTTGCCTGTTTTTATGATGATGATGATGATCAAGGTCAGCACAATCATCGCCATTAAACAATATAATTGAGACGTTTATGACATAAGTAGCTGGTTTATGATCAATTCCCCTCTCTCATTTAAATGGGGCCAAAGTTTTTTTTTTTTTTTTTTTTACTCCAGTTGCCTATCCCAACTCGCTTCTGCTTTCAGTTTGACGAATAACTCCAAAGTCCGTTTCGGTTCGGGTCGATGGTTCCGGCCGAAGCGGCTGGTTGGGGGGTGAAAAGCGGGGGGTCAACCTAATAGCACCCTCCCACACCACCGCCACCATTCCGTAACCCATTTTCCTCCTCCTCCAGTCCACCCCTCCACGTCCCCATAAATGCCTTCGCTTCCTGCTTCCAACTTCGGACAGAGCGCCGTGATTGGCCACAACGCACGCTGTGGGCAGTCCCCGCCCGCCTTTGCCTGCCTGCGCCTCTCCGCTCGGCTCGAGTTACCAAGCCGATCTCGGGCTGTTGCATATACACACACACACACACACTCCACACACACATACATACATACAAGCGTTCACCGGAGTGTTTTCAAGGAGATGATTTTTTTTTCTGGGGGGGGGGTAAAACAGAAAAGGAAAGAAAAAAAATGAACGCGGAAAGATGGGAATGTCGCCGAGCTGATTGAGATCTACTCCTCGACCCCCAACAGACGCAGGTCGGATCCATCCTCCTCTACACTTTCGGTCCAAAGAGCGGCGTGCATTTTTACGCACTGGGCATATCGCTCCGGGAAGGCGGATTGAGACTGCTCGCAGCGCAATCCTCTCACGCTGAGAGCCGGGAGGGATATTTACAATAGAAACTCCCGATTCCTTTGCGGAGAAGAATAGCAAAAAAAAAAAAAAAAAAAAAAAAAGAAGAAGAAGAAAGAGGAGGAGTGAAAGATAACGCTGGAATGAGGAGGACCTCCAAGATTCCTGGCGTGCTGCGGAGTTGTGACTGATGGATGAATGTGGTCATCTGTAGGCTAAAAACGGGCGACAGGTACGGACACCAGCGGGGGAGCTTCTAACCGATTGGCTCGACCGGATCGAATCGTTGGAGTTTTTCTTTTTCTTTTTTTTTTCGTTTTGTTTTGGGGTTTTTTTTTTTTTTTTTTGGTTTTGGTTTTTCCTCTCCTCCCCAACAGGGTTAAAGAGAAAAACAGCCACAGGTCATACAGGACACTCATTTCCTCCAGATCATCCTGCGCACACATCGGTTCAGATCAGTCAAGGACGAAACAAGCAGAAGTAGGTGGCGGAGGGGGGAGAGCGAGAGTGAGAGAAAGATAGAGAATTGATAGATATATTGATAGCTAGATAAGGGGAAGACCTGAAGACGATCTGAAGAAGAAGTCGGACAGGGGGACATGTATCTGACAGCGACCTCGCATGCTCCCGACTGATCCCGAGCTCACCTTCCCACGGGCCGAAGCGCGCACTCAGGCTCGTCAGGCGCGACGCAGCGCCCCCGTCGCTCCGGCTTCTCGGCTCACTCTCCTCGGCGTGAATTCCCTCAGCATGGCGGGGCTCGGATGTTGGAAGTATTACCTCTGGATGTATATTCTAATGTTCAGGTCGGCGCTACCCTCGGCTAAGTCGCTGGAGACTATAATTTGGAGCTCGCAGAATCCCAAGTAAGTCCCAAGTCCTTCGTACAAGCACGGCTGGGAGCTGCAATTGCTGGGGGTGGGGGGGCAAAAAAAAGTTGGAAATTGCATCGAGGTGCTGCTAAATGTTGTAAATTATAAATATATTTATATATATATATTTTTATAGAATTTTCTTTTTTTTAAATACATAATTTGCTTGGATATAATTACCAGTCCTGCACACTGGGAGGTGTGTGTTTATATATATTTACTCCACAGTGGGGGGAATTTCCCAAACACCAACAACCACAGCTCAAACAATATCCAGCACGCAGGCCTTCACTTTAATCACAATAATGGATAGTTGATTATAGTAATTTATGACAATATTACATGCAGCTTTTATTTTCAGACTCCAGTCTCCAAAAGTTGGGGAGTTTATCCTTAATTTCCTCGCACAGCCTTGTAATTGGTGTTATTTGCTAGAAAGAGGGGTTTGAGAGGGTGTGTGGGGAGAGAGAGTCATGTAAACTGTTCTAAGTGTGTCAAGGTGAAGTAGTCATCTCTCTCTCGCTCTGTTTTTATTTTTCGCTTTCTTTTTTGAACCACTCCATAAGCCTTCAAACAAGAGGGCCACCTCGTATTTAGGATCTCAGAGTTCTCCACTTCCCACAAAAAAAAAAAAAAAAATCCAAGATGAGATTCACTTATCAGAGGCAAATGGTTAAAAAAAAAAAGAAAAAAAAAGAAATCAAATTTTCTTAATTGCTCTGGCTGGGTACCAGGCTTAATTTCTGAAAGCAAAAGGCGAGTTTACCTCCTCCTCCTCCTCCTCTTTAAAATTCCCATTATTCCCAGCAAAAAGAAGCAGAGCGGAGCGCCCAGACTTCTGATAGCACATTATGCTCTGGCAACAATTATCACCCACTTAGACGTGACTCCTGCATTTTGCATGATGTTGGAAAGCGTTCATAAAGAGAACAGGAGACGGGAGGGGAGGGTAAACTGCAAAAAAAAAAAAAAAATGTATGTGACCTTCATCTGAGCTCAAAGCAGGCCAGGGGACTGTTGAGACGGAGAGTAGCTTTGGCCAGCTTCTAACTGGAACTTAGTCATTCAAGTGAATCCATGATTTATCCCCCAAATGTCAGATGTCATAGGGGCTCGTTGTGCAGCCAGCGAGTAGGAATATTGCTGCCATGTTCACTGGGCTGTGTATGTATATGTGTGTGTGTGTGTGTGTGTGTGTGTGTGTGTGTGTGTGTGTGTGTGGCCACCGCTCTAATGGCAAGACTACGGCCCATCAGCTTTTATTTGACTTTGGCTGCGGCGCGTATACACACACTCAAGTATATATTTGTATACATATTTATAGGTGTATATATATATATATATATATATATATATATATATATACACTGTATATACACACTAGATGTACTGAGGTGTATTGAGATTTTAAGACGTCACCGATTCCAACTTGAGCTTTCTCATAAGCTGAAGTTCTCCCTCGTATCCAGAAGAGCTGCGTTGTTGCACCAGGCCCTCAGGGCTCTTCCCGTTTCTTGATAAAACGTCAGAATTCAGATGGTTACCTAGACGATTTATTTGCCGATTGGTATTTCGTGATCCATACTACAATTAGGGATTGAACTGGACCGTTTGTGAACTGATCTCAATCTAACGGCATGCTCTGGATCGCATTGGAGTGAACTGGATTTGGATCTGAATTCTGTGTAGCTGGATGTGACTTGAAAAGCGAACAAAGGTAACGTTTTTGTGGAATTTGGCGCTGTACAGATAAGTTGAGCTTTAATCTGCATTTGTAGAATTTGCGTACCTTTCAAAAGCCGTCCAGCGTGAATTCAAGGGATTTCCAAGTGGTTTAAAGTAGCAGTTTGCCAAATTTTTAGCGCCAACTTGGAACAAGTTTGTATCGGACGGATGCTTGTGGAAATGCTTGGAGGTTTGCTTCAGGAGTTCAACTAAATATCCAAAATATTTATCCTGCTTGTTTTCAGTAGGAAGAGTTATTATCTTGCAGTTAGAAAGTTGTGGGTTCAATCCTGACTTTCTCATGTTGATGCTTCTGTTGGAAAGGTTCTTCACTCTTAACCAATCTGCAGATGAAAATTTAAAAAAAAGAAAAATCCTGGAAAAAAAAATCAATATATTGTCTGTCTGTGCTGCGATTTTAGCAGCGATTTAGGAATATACTCAGCTAAGTTGGGGTCACGAGTCTTCACTCTGTTACATTGTGAGCTTGAGGCTAAACCAGTTTGCATGCATGCAGTTTAAAAATCCTTTTTAATGAGAGGTCAGCGAGAGAGAGAAAGAGTCTGGCCCTGAGGAGCACGGAGCCCACCTGTTGCTACCTACTGCCGGTCAGCTGGCCAATAGGAAGGTACGAGACTCCCATGGAGACAGACAGACAGATAGACCCGACTCGCTGGAAGTACTCCTAGTCACGAAAGGTCCTGAAAATCATACTAGGGAAAATAATGGCATGACGAGTAAAATGTGATTTGTGGAAAAATGAAACTAGAATTAAAAAGGAGAAGAAGAAAAAAAAGATTTCATTGAGGCCAAGGTTTACTCAGTCGGCTTTGAGGGAGTCATTTTTTCACTCTTGCTGTAACAGTGTCTTGTGGCTTATTTCTTTTCTTTTCTCATTATTAATTCGTCAGCAAAAAAAAAAAAAAAAAGGCACTTTATTTGTTGAAGCATGAAAAGTTGTTTAACTTAATTTAAGTTCAGTAAATTTCATTTAAAATTGGAATTTTCTATCAGGAAATGGAGCAGCCTGGGGTCACCAAGTGTTGTTTAAAAAATAGTGCAGTTTTGGGTTGTTTTGTAAGTTTTCAGTCAAATGTAAAGCAAAGGACGTGTTCAACACGAGCCGATCCAATCAGGTCCGGAAACTTCAGACATGAAGAACCGCTGCTCTGTGAAAATCGCTCAAAGGGGGAAAAATTCTGCACATTAAGCTTTTATTTGAAAACTGCTCATAATTTAGTGGGTGTTTCTTTCTGTTTTTCATAAATCTATGCATCTAAATGAAAGTAATCATTAAACAGTACGACTTTAATGATATGCTTAATTTGCATCAGCATGAATAATTGTTGTCTTGTATGTTTCAAATCAAAGCGTTTTGATCTTTTTTTTTTTTTTTTGAATTGTTGCATATTTGGAATAAAACTAATTATAGGATAGAAAATGTCAGGGTAGCCCATGCACACACACACACACACACACACACACACACACACACACACACACACACACACACACACACGCGCACGCGCTGCCACAAACTTTTAATCAAAAAAAAAAGAAAGAAAGAAAGAGAGGAGACATTTATTGATTGATGATGTCACCTGGAGAGAATGTCTCCGAAGGTTACCACGCTGCTTTGAGGAGGATATTGAAGATCATTTCTCCATCTGTTCTCTCTCTCTCTCTCTGCTCCTTGTAAAAATCCCCCAACGCCGGCTGAATATTTCATAAAGTTCACAGTGGAACAATAATGCACTCTGCAAAGTGTTCTCTCAAGCTAATTATCCTGCTGCTCTCCGCTCAGAAAACAATAGACAATTATCCTGCTCTCTCTCTCTCTCTCTCTATGTGTGTGTGTGTGTGTGTGTTTGCTTGGAGTACGTTACAATAACAACGACACAAAAAAAGACAAACCTGTTTTCCTTGTGAAACGTATCCGTCAGCTAGACGCCGCAAGAAGGCAATAAAGGAGCGGGATACATGCGCCGCAATCAGCATCAGTCTTCCCTGCTTTGCTGCTGCAAACTCCCCCGTCTCCTCTGCTTGTGTTGCACTGTGGTGATGGTAGGAGGAGAACACCTATAGAAGCGTACAGCGCGCCGCGCTATCTGGCGACTTACCCAGATTTACGACGCCTCACTTCCTGTTCCTGCTTTGGGGAGCTCTGCTACCTCAGCTAATAAATTAACTTAGCCCCTCTGCATGTGCGCTGTGCCACATGCGCGCACAGTCTAACAATGCCAGCGCTTCCCTGCAGGCCTTGAGTTATGAGGCAAAGTATTGGGAAGCAGTAGGAGCAGGTTCGGGCCACTGGGGTGTGTGCATACATATATATATTTGTGTGTGTGTGTGATTCTTTTTCACATGTGCATCTCCTTTATGGATTTTCATGTGAGGATGCAATCACTCCGGCTTCAGCAGCAGCATCAGCAGCAGCATTATCAATGACTGGGGCTTGCTTAATTGATTTTCCTCCCAGCATGCTTGAACAGGCAACATATATCTTTGCCGTGGCGCTGCTGACTTGAAAGAAAAACATAAGAAGAAGTAACGTTGTGGACTTTTTTTTTTTTTTGGCTGCAAGATGCATGAGACCTTTTTCATATTTAATTTGACTTTGGATGAGTGACTAGAGGAGTGGGGAAGGGAGGGGGCCAAGCAGGCGTGGAGAAGAAGACTGGATGTGTCAACTTTCCCAAGCCGGTAAAAGAAGCGCCCCCAACATTTGATCGGAACAAATCGGATTAGCTCTCATTTAGCTGAGTGGGATTACCCCAGAAAATGTCACTTTGTTATGACTAATCACGTCCCATCCGTTTGGGTCTGAGCCCTCTGCGAGCGACGACGTAAACACACACGCACACACACTGACTCTCTCTCTCCCTCTATCTCGGCGTCCTCAGGAATGTCACAGTGATGCCAATTTAACAATAATCTGACAAGGTCACAGAGAGGGTCTTCTGCGCAGTCCTCTAACCCTCCTCGGCTAATATTTACCTCATGACCCCTCGGCTGCCTCGGCCTGTCGGCGGCAGAACAGCAGACAGTGAACAAGGAGGCGACACACCTCTCCAGTTTTTTCTTTTAACAAAAAGAAGCCTCCTCCTCTACCTTTCACCTCCTCACACGTCTGTAAAACCCGGGAACGGTTTGCAGGCACTTTTCGGTTTCAAGCCCTCACAGAGGAACGAAAAGTAGGGAGTAGACGGACGCGTTTTGGCGTTGGGTTTCTTCCCCCTTCTCCACTGTGTGTGTGTTTGCTGTTGACCTCATCTGGTGCTTTTGCATCAGTTGGTTTTTTTTTTTTTTGCTTTTGCTCCAGTGGCTTGGAGATTAAGCTGAACTTGATTGGTGCTCTGATATTTATCAAGCCCTGTTTACTTTTTTTTTTACTCCTCCAAACCAGAAAAAATAACATTGTGTAATTTCTTGGGTAATGTGGCTGCAAGTTTAGTGTTGGTTCTGCTCTGGAGTAGTTCAGCTGTAATTAGTCTCTGTTAGTTTTGTTTCGTTATTAGTTTTTTCCTCCCCGTAAATAGAATAATTGCTGTCATTATGGCATTATTCTTGCTTTGGATGTATAAAAACAGAATGAGTTTCTGCCTTATCTTTGTTGTCAACAGCAAATATTTAAAGGTTTCTTTGGTGACACCATTTTATTGTAGCACTGATTTCAGCAGCAGGTCTTAAAACAACAGTAGGAAAGCGAGAAACCGACTCAACCTGTTGAGCGAGAGAGCCGGGACGAAACTTTGGGGACTGGATGGAAAAACAGGATTTTTTTTTTTTTTTTTCCGGGGTGACACTGCACTACATTTTTCCCTCCCTGATTCCTACTTGCCGAAACTCACCTTCCCCGTCTCTGCCTTCCAGAGTGGCCTCCCCCTCCCTCTCACCCCTACACCCAACCCTCCTTCAGACTCCTATCATGTTTCCCCTCTGATAGAGATCTCATTACACACAGAGAGGACTTAGAGCCCGAGCCCCAGTCAGAGAGGAGCAGGGACGCTCCGACCAATAAGAAATACCTCAGCAAAGCAACTGGCCCTTGGCCCTGTAAATGCGCCCTGTGTCTCGGTGGAAGGGAGGACAGCTGCGCTTGCCCTCCTTTGTGTGTGTTGCGCTCCTGCGCCGCCGACGTGACTGTTGTTTCAGCGGTGTGTAACGACAGATTCTTCATTTGGTTTATCTACACGAGGCACCTGGCCCCTCAGAAAAGCACTGGGTGCCGGGTGTGTGTGTGTGTGTGTGTGTGTGTGTGTTATGGTTATTTTAGTGGAGAGGGGGGGAATGCAGCATTTTCATTCAGCATGTTTTTTTTTCCATTTTTTTTTTTCTTTCTCAGTTCCAACCAGATGGACTCACTTTATCCACTGGTGGTTTTGGCTGCCTGGTCGCTGAAAGCTGATCATTCTGTTTTTTGTGTGTCGCTGATGCATTCATTTCTTTATATTCAAGCAGTGGTGCACATGAAACCAAGCTGCATTCCCCAGAAATGGGGCGAGTGGGATTGGCAGCTGATTTTTTTTTTTTCTGTGGGGGGGAGGGTGGGTAGAGGTGGGGGTTATCTTTCATGCTTGTATGATTTTTTTTTTCTCTCTCTAATGGTTCTCATGACTCACCACAGTTGCAGTTGTTATTCTTTCGGGACGTATTACAGCGAGAACACCTAAATGCAATGAATCATGTGGAAAAATGTGGCGTGCTCTGTCAGGATTGTTCTTTCAGTTGGACGAAAGGACTCAAGTTCATTTCGGTCTATTAATATCCGCAGCACTGATGAAAAGTTCCTGTTTTCACGTCACGGTTCTTCTCACATACTTTGAGGTACTTTTTAATTCGACCTGGAACGTCTCGTCGGGGTTTGACACGAGCTCGTTACCGGTGTTGCAAGAAGTTAGACGATTTCAAAACTTCTGAAACTTTCTGTCGTCCCTGCAGCTCATTGTTGTTGTTAACGAGATAATTCTTAATGAGTAATTTGAGTGTTCTGCATTCGACATAAAGTAGCTACCCCTTTTGTTGCTGCACACTGTCAGTCAGCTGGCTACTACACTTATCCCAAATCTACTAGAATGACAAATTTGGCTTTTTCAATATATTTCTAATCATTAAGAACTCAGAGATTCATGTCTGTATGTACTTATGTATTAAAATTAAAACAATAAATACAAAGTATAGCAGAGAAAGCATCATCATAACCACAAGAAGCAACACAGTGTTTTACCGGAGGTAGGAGCAATTGTTGCTTTCCTGTTTTAAATACAAACCGCTAGAACGTGTCATATTTTTCATTTTAACTCTTTGTTTAAATGAGATCATGCAGTGTAACTTTCATACAATGACAGTGTAATACCAGCACCTACTCGAGATATGTCTCTTTTGCCAATAAAAATTATGTATCTGGAAATAGACTGGGAAAATACAAGACTAGACACGTAAAGACTAAATAAAGAAATACACAAGACTAAAACAGAACAAAATTGTGAAATGTACATTTTTGACACTATTCTATTAAAACTGTTACTAAATATTTTTACATTATCCAGTGAGATTAATAAATCCAAATTAAGTATGTTCTGAAGATTATTCCATTTTTAAGGTGCATGTGTTTGAAAAAATAGTTCTTAATTTCTTAAAGTTATTTTTAAATCAGTTGAAGTGCCAATCTTACCTAAAGAACTTGCTTTTTAACATATTTGTGTCATCTGCAGAGAAGTGAGCAACATCTGGATCTATAATTGCAAAAAAAAAAGGTAACACTTTATTTGAAGGGGGTGAATAAGACTGACATGACACTGTCATAAACATGAATAAGCCTTCATGAATATTTATGACTGTTGTCATAAAGCGTCATTCGGTAAATTATGACACTTTTAATACAAAGTTGACATTATTCAAAATGTCTTTATGACAACTTGACATTAACCAAGAAATCATTACTGATATAAATTTGTTATAAAAGTATTACTGATTGCACTTTAAAAATTAGCTAACTTTATGTTATTAAAGGTAAAGTTTAAACAGTAATGATTTCTTGGTTAATGTCAAGTTGTCATAACAAAGACATTTTGAATAATGTCAACTTTGTATTAAAAGTGTCATAATTTACCGAATGACGCTTTATGACAGCAGTCATAAATATTCATGAAGGCTTATTCATGTTCATGACAGGAGTTATGTCATGTTTATGACAGTGTCATGACAGTCTTATTCAACCCCCTTCAAATAAAGTGTTACCAAAAAAATTTTTTAACTTGGCCTAAGAAGTAAAAAAAAAAAAAAAGTGTAAAGCTCATCCCTGTGTCATCTGCATGGAAGTAAACCAAAGCTGAATCTAGATTTATCCAGGTCATTCCTGTGGCTTTGAGTCAGTACTTTATCTTGATTGAAAAACTTGGACGTTGAGTAAAGAGGATGCATGTCTATAAATAACTGTGTTGTCTGCAAAGATGTGAACTCTGGCTTATCTGGAGAGTCATTTGACATTGGGCGTTAATTTGACCTGAATCTAGACATACACAATGAGTCTTTTTTTCATTATGTAGCAATTTTAGCTCGTCTTAAAGAGACTAACAAATTTCCCAGTGTACAAACACGTCTATCATCTACACAGAAGTGAACTGTAGGTAGTTCTGGACATATGCGAAGAGTATTTTTATGCTAGAAAAAAAACAGGAAATTGCTTCTGAAATCGACCCTTGAGAAAAGAAACAACTTTACCTCTAAAACTTCATACTTGAGTTCTCTTTAAGCACATGCCGGATCCTTCCAGTTAAGTTGTTTAACAACCAATTTATTACAAAGTCAGCGAAGCCTAAGTAATCCCAGTAGAGCTATTGTTGCAATACCCAAGCTGTCAGTGGGTGGAATGATGTAAAGATCACACACACACAAGAAAAATCACTGTTTATAAAAATAATATTTCCGCATAGTTCATCCTTACATTGCCCAGCCCTAATCATGTCACTTTGTCGCTGATAAATGATTATATATTGTGGCTCTTGAACAAACACTCTGGCTGTCCAAACTCTGAGTGTCTTTAGAATTACCTCACTGTACTCTCTCATTAAGGCGTGACAGTTCATGAGATTAGCCTGTGTCTGTGTGTGTGTGTGTGTGTGTGTGTGTGTGTGTGTGTGTGTGTGTGTGTGTGTGTGTGGTGAGTCACCCAAAGCTATGACAAACAGTGCGATGCCAAGCTTATTACACAGCCGCAATTCTTTAAGAGTGAAATCCGCATTAATTTACGACGGAGGAGTGCCAAAACAGTTGCACATTATTGGATTTGCGGTCTCAGTCTTGTGCAGTTTGCTGCAAGTTTAATTGGATGTTAAATAAATTGCACATAAACATGAAAATTGTTGAGCTTTCGCCTTAGTTTTGCTCTTCACACGGCAATTGTTGGCTCGTGTGAAAGGGCAAGTTTGAGCTTATAGAAGTGAGTGAGTGCTTTAAGTGCGTGCGGTTGTCCCATTGTTCTTTGTCCAGCCACAGCGGAGCATTAAGGAAGTGCTAGGAGCGTGCCAGTGTGCCCCTGTGAAAGTGTTGAGGGCCTGAGTGGTGGATGAGTGTGGAGCTGCTGAACGGTGGCCGACTTGCAGGCAGTTAGCGACCCGGCTTTATTAGACGGAGGGCCCCGGCTGGCAGCGGCCGGGAAGTTCCCATCGACTCCAGCTCTGCCAAGCAGAGAGACACAGCCACTAGGGCTGGAAACCTTCCCTTGGGATTTCTGCTGCCTGCCTAGCCGCTTCGGCTGCACGTTTCGCTGAATCAAGAAAAAAAAAGAAAAGGAAAAAAAAAAAATCAAGGGATGCAGAGTTACAGGAAGTGGAGGAAAAAAAAAGTTGAATGGGCAAAGTCTGCCTTTTGTTTGCCGTCTTAGGTCTTTTACATAAGAGCAGTTCATAATAAGGGGATTAAAACGAAGAGGAAAGGAAGCTAATGTAGAGCGTTGAAACTCAGCCTTGGGCTCAACCACACATCCTTTCAGTCCAGCATGGAGCTCCTAGATTACTTCCATGTGTCAGTGCGAGGGAGACAGAGAGGGAGAAAAGAAGAAAGGAGGACAGGCAGGGAGAAGTTGAGCGACTGAAAAGCGAGCAGACCGGGATTGGTGGAGATCAGCGGCGGCGTTGGACAGTGGAACGGATCTGTGTGACAGCCATCTCTAAAACCATTACCCCGACAGCTCAGACTCGGGGAACTCGTAACCTCCTCCTCCAGTCTGACCTCGGAGACTTAACTCTTTCTCACAGAACCCCTCTGTGTGCGGAGGAGGCAGGCCTCCTCAGATGCCAGTCCCAAACAGCGGGCAGGCCACTTTAAAGGCCAGCTGCACTGCAGCAACTTTCAAGACGTCAGGAGTTGTCACTGGTATACAAGCAACCTGGGATCTGTTTCCCTCCAGTTTGTGGCACTCCAAAGACTTTCATGGAAAGGTTTGAATTAAGTGTGCCAGGACTTTGTGGGAAGGACTGACGGATTCCAACAACTAATGGCAAAAAGATGTGTGGGACGGGGCAGGAAGTGCATGTTTATTAACAAATAAAATTGGAGAAAGCATTGAGGTGGGAATATAAATCACGACGCAGACGTGAAAACTTACAGCTCTGTTACTTTAATATAGCTGCTTTAAAAAAAACAGAAAGATAAGATGAAAACGGAATAATTCAAATTTTCTGTTTTGTGCCGATATTTGCAGAAATTAAAACTAAACTTAAGTATAGGGCTTGACATTTTATTTTCACAATTATTAGAAAT
Source organism: Poecilia mexicana (assembly GCF_051168715.1). NCBI lineage: Eukaryota > Metazoa > Chordata > Actinopteri > Cyprinodontiformes > Poeciliidae > Poecilia > Poecilia mexicana. Next base: position 27,123,655 of record NW_028263379.1, read on the forward strand.
GTAGGAAGCTATTTTATCACTTTAAGACATTTACCAGCTGATTTTAACTGTAGATATGAAAGTAATTTGTAAAAAAAAAAAAATCTAACTAGCTAACTAATTAGCTAGTTAACTAATTAGCTAGCTAGCTAATTAATTTGCTCTTAGCTAGCTAGCTAATTAGTTAGCTAGCTAACTTATTAACTAACTAACTTGCTATACAAAACTTAGGTAACATAAGAATGAATTAAAAGCTTATGTTATCATCATAATTTATTATGTTATATTATTAAGTAACATTTTGCATATTCCTGTTTTTTGTTTTTTACCTGTGGCTTTCTAATTGAAACCAAAGCGTGCCTTACTTACACAATGGATGATATTTTTTTCTTTCTTTCCGAGAAGAGCCTGGATGAAGTATGACCACACCAAAGCAGCTCTGAACATATCATTAATGATCATCATGGAACCCTTTGTTCAGTGTTATGAGTACACTAATGGAGTGACGGGGTAATTGAATCGAGTGGTAGGATAATAGAATGATAGAATGATAAAGTAATGGAATAGTGTGGCAGCAGCCAGCTCTTCCCAAGGGATGCCCCCAGTAAGTGTGTCAGCATGGCAGATGGGCGGTCTGCAAGGTACCCCTCCTCCCCTCTCCCCACATCCCCCACGTTAATTATAAAGCATCATAATCCATCTATGGCATACAGAGCCAGGACATGGAGACTATTAGGGAGAGTGTGGAAATGGCACGGCGTATAATCCTCGAGTCTTTGCCACTGTTAGACTTCCAAGGCATGAAATATAAATCATCCATTTCTCCATAATAGAATGTTTCTCGTGGCGCTCGGGGAATGCTTTCTTGTTCTCTGTCTGTTCGTGCCGGTCTCCGGGCGTGTGTGTGTGTGTGTGTCCCAAATTTCCTGATACTAACTGGAAGTTTTGTTTTTTCTTTCGCCCCCCCTCCAAACTTCACTTATTTCCCACCATGCCCACAGGCAAGACAGACAGTCCCAAAGAAAAGCATTTCAGCTTGTGTGAGGGTATATATGCGTGTGTGTGTGTGTGTGTGTGCAAATTCGTGCCTTTTTTAACCCATTCTGCCAAGCCTTAGCTCAGCCTTTTCTAAGCAAACTCCCAGCGTGATCTTGGTCCCCCCTTGTGCTGCTGAGAGAAGCCAGAATAAAAGGCCCTGTGGGACTCCCGCTGCTCCCAGGCCTGGTCCACGGCCACTCCGCCCCGCAAAGGCCCGGGCCTGGGATTTGGTCCGCGCCGGGGCCCCGTGTGGCAGCTGTGACTGACGCTTCAATCGCCTCTCCCTGGGATGTCCCGGCGCAAACCCCGCATTCTCTTTCACACCTCGGAAACGGGTGAGTGAGGGTTGGTGGGGGGGTGGAGACAATTACACACATATTCAGCAACCTCTCCCCCCCCCGTCTTATGTCCACAATCCTGCAACTCTGATGTATGGCCATTTACCAGAGCTATAAAAAGCCATTTGCAAAGTTTCTTGTGTTTCGGACAACTTGCAAATTAGCTTAGTCGTCTGGACAGCCCGTCTGGAATTCCATTATGCATCTGAAGTTGCTCTTGTTTATTTAATGTCTTCCAAGTCGTCCCGTCTCTAAGTAAACACCATAACTTTGCTATTTCCTTTGAATTTCCCCTGATATTTGGAACATGTAAGTGTGGGGGGAGGGAGGGAGGGGAGAGATTGGAGCTATAAAGTGGAGTTAATGCTATCATGTATAGATTGTCTGCAAATTGAGTTTGTTTCTGGGCTATTGGAGCAGGGACTCGTAAGCCAGCGGGATTTAAGTCTCTTAATTGAATTATTTTGATTGCTGACTTGATGGATGGAGTCATATGTGGAGCGTTTGCCGTGAGTTTTTTTTTTTCTGTCTTTTATTGTCTGACTGATTCTTCTTCCAATAGAGACGTACCAGACAGATACAATAGGAACCTGTAATCAATCACAATTGCAAACCTGAGCTTTTTTCTTTTTTTTTTTTTTTTCCACGCCGGGAGAGAAATCTGCTCGCCATCAGGTCCCAGTTCCACAAGCCGTCCAGACAATGCAAAAGCAACAATGACATCAGATAGTACGGCACCCCTAATTCTAATCTTCCCATAATGCAATGCTAAACCCCGCAGAGACCCATGGTAAGAGAGAAAGGCGTTGTTTTTTTTAAATGCCCCTACTGCTGCTCCTCCTCCCATGGCCTCTGGCGCTATATATGTGTGTGTGTGTGTGTGTGTGTGTGTGTGTGTGTGTGTGTGTGTGTGTGTGTGTGTGTGTGTGTGTGTGTGTGTGTGTGCGCGTGTGGGTGTGTGTGTGTGTGTGTTCATGCATGTTTGGAAGAGAAAAAGAATTCAAGAGTGAATGGAGATGTCACTGTCAGACTCTTGCCTCTGCATGAGCCCGCTCCAGAAAGGCCCACATTGACGGCTTGTGTGTGCAGGAGCCCGTCAGGGGGTCCGCCGCTTCCCCTTCACGCCGCGTTCCTACCGCCGGGATCGGAGCTCGCTGGGACGCGGGTCTATATTTCATCCTTTTTCATATGATGGGCGGCCTCCCCCTCCACCCCCCCCCTGTTTCATCTCCCTCACACACATGTTCCCCATTAGGTGCGCGTTTATTCTCCCACATGATGTGCTCGGCCGTGGAAGCCTCTCATCTTCCCCGATATTGGAAAAAGCAGCGAAAGGGGGCTGCTAAAGCAAACACAATATCCGAAGAAAAAAAAAAAAGAACCTCTCGGCTCGCTTTATGAACTATGGAGAGAATAAGAGTGAGGGCCCCGCGTCGGCTTGATTTAATGAGTATCCGAGGGTGGGTTTCTCCCTCTCCGGTCCCTGCAGTGTAATCTGTCGCTCTGTGATGTTTTAGCCCGCTAATCGTAATGTGCGGTGCTCCTTCCACGTTCTCCTATCTCATCTCCAGCTTTCACCCGCGCGCTGAAAAACTTCAACTGCTTTTAGCTATTCTCATCTGTCTTTCAAGTCCCCCCACTGTGAAACATGACAGGCCCGAACCTCCAACACATCACTCCTCTCTTCTCCTTCTCCTGTCTGCGAAGATGAAAGCTTTTCTTTGCAGACAAACCTCAGCGAATCCGTTTCCTTCTGCGCGCCGAGCACAGGCCAGGCGTCCCCGCTCTTAAGGAGCTCTGTTTGCTGCGTTTTACTGATTTATTTATACACCCCTGATTGTAGCACCTCTTGCCTGTCAAGAATCTCAAGTCTGAGCCCTGCCTGTGCATTATGCAGGGCTGATTCAGATTTCAAATATACATGAACGTATTTATCATGGAGAAGAGCCCCCCCCCCCTCCCCTTTTATTTTTACTTTTTTACATCTGGGGTCGACTCTCATTCATCTTTGCTTTTTTCCTGTCCCGGAATGGAGTGGCGTGATTCTTGCCATCAAATGGAGCTGCTAGTGCGCCTCTCCCACAATGGAAGGGAAATGATTTGGCTCCTACAGGAGGGGTCTGGGGGGGTGAGCAGTCGCTTCAAAGCAGCGTGCCTAGCTGAGGCTTTAACCCGCCATCTCTCCGCATTAGATCTGCGTCCTGTGATGAGCCTTTGAAGGGTGTGAGCTGCTCCGGCCGGGAGATTGCAGTGGCATTGCACGGATTGAGCCTTGCAAAAAAAAAAAAAAAAAAAAAAAAAATAGGCCTCACTATTTGGTGGCAACTCCGGGATGGCATCGGTGTCAGCGAAGTGAGCCGATGTAAACGTGTTGGACCAAAAGTGGCAACGGTGATGAGGGCAGCAGCTGGGACGTCCGCACACACACACACACACCCACACACACACTCACGGAAGCAGAAGTTATTATGGATGCGTGTTGTGCAACAACTCAGGAGTCAGCTGTGGTCTGCTTGTGCCGATTATGGTTTGAGTGTGTGTTTGCAGATGGCTGCAATAACGATCGGATAGCCCTCGTAATGGAGATAGCCCAGTTTGTAATAGCTTCCTAAAACAACACGTGGAGCGTCTTTTACGAGGCCGCAGCCCGGCCCGGTTACGGCGGACCAGAGAGAGAACAGCATCGCGCCAGACGAGCTATTTATTAGCACACGCTTCATACAGCCTGCGTCTCGCCCGGCTCCCGCCTGTTAAAGGCGGGCCGTTATCGGAACAGACAGAGACTCCCGCCGCACCAGTTAGGCCGTCCTCCCCTTTCTCCGTTCACTGTTAATGAGCCTAATGATGTGTGTCTCTCTGATTGCATCAGTCAATATGTTGTTCAGTATGGGTTTTAGGGATTCACTGACAACTTAAGCATGTCTGCCTGGATAAGATCTTCTGTTCAGGGAGGAGGAGGGAGGGGAAGAAAAGAAAGAGCTACTAATTTGTCTTGGATTTGATGGGACATGTGTAGCTGTCTTTTACAATCATGAGCTAGGATTGTAAGCAGAGAATAGACTTGTCAGTCACATTTTCTGATAAGAAGCTGCTTTTAAGGCACAGACGGCAGCTGCGTATTAAAATCACTGTGCCCTACTTATGGCAGTGAGTTATCTCGTTCCATGCGCATTGCTGTCTCCTTCATTCTTCATAGCGTTTTAGTTTTTCTTGTGAGAGCTTCATATAGAAATTAGCTTCGGTTCAAGCATCAGTTGGTTTTGATTGGAGATGCACCAATTGGGGATTTCCTGACTGATATTCATTTCCGTTTCTCATTTACTGAAAAATGTGCCTCAAAGTACATTGGCTTGGATTTCCTTGTTTTAATGTGTAGGGTTTAGGATTTGACCTGCCAATGATGAGTTATAGTCGATTAAGGGAATTTTGGCTAATTCTGATCAGTGTGACTGATTAATCTCCAGCTATGATAATATGGACATTTTTCTACCACTTTTATCTTATATATTTATACATAGCTTTTCATGCATTTTCACCTTTGTTAGTGTAGTCCAGTGTCTCTGCAATGGCTAATATAGGGTTTTCTTAGCCTAATAACTAAGTCAAAATACCATGCTATGTATGCAACAACTTAAAAAAACATAATGTTTTAACTAGTAATTATTCTGTGATAGTTATCATAGTAATGTTATTCATGTTTAATGTTGTTTTTATGTTAATACATAAACTAAAGCAACATTTTGACAACCGTCCTCTAAATTTGGTAGTAGTTGTTAAGTGCTTTGTTTACAGAATGTTGTACATTTTTGCCATTTTCTCCATTGTGAATATAACAAGGTAACAACCAGCTCTTGTGATTTATTTCATTCATTTATATATGTTTTTGTGTGTGTTTTCAGCCAGAAATACGAGAAGTTGCTACATTTGGAGCGCACCTAGCAACTCTCAATTCATTATCCAGCCTTCTCATTTGTAAATCGTAGGGAAGGTTGCCTGTGAAATCTGTTAATACATATTTTTGATGGTTTGGATGACATTCAATCAGTGGGACACGGTACTATTTATATATGTGATAGCGTTTTCCTTTTCTGTTTTAAAGAAACCCACTGCCATTGTCTTGTAGTGCAGCGATTAGCAAATCCCACTGGTTTTCTCTCGTACAACTATAACACGCTCCGCTCAGGTGTAGCATCTTTTCCAGATTCAGACTCTGACTTCAGATACAAATCAATGATCACCATTAATGATTCGGTTTATCTGCTCAGATGGCTAGTCTGAAGGCTAGAGACTTGTAGCTTACCGGCGGCTGTAGTAAGAGGTAGCGGTTCCCTTAACATGGCGGTCTGTGTCTTTTGCCATCAGAAATATTGTCAAGCAGCTGGATGTCGTTTTCTTATAAGTGAGGGAAAAGTGTGGTAGCTTTTCTTCGGCTTCCTAACCTGGCTGAGGAAAATTTTTTAAGGTCAAACCTTGTAGTTGTTTGCTAAGAGTCTACTTCCTCTTCTGCTATAAAGTCTTTCGGACTTGATCTGTGGCTGCACATACTGTTTAAAGTAGAAGCTGCAGTCAATGCTGTGCACCTCAAACTGAGGCGTAAAAGGGACAAAGGGACATAACTCTGTGAAGAAATCTGGCACATGAAGGTGCAGCTATGGTTTTGCCATATCCCGCATATGGCTAGAGAATACTCTGGTCACTCCCTGTGCTTTCTCTGGAATCTTATTAAAAGTACGGTATTTTTAAGGGTTTGGAAATTGTACCTTTTTAAAACCATGGTATACTTTGCCAGTAACCAGCCTATCCCTTGTTTGAACTCCTCACTTTTTTTTGGTGCTAATGTTGGTTTTATTCTTTTGTGGAATAAAAAAAAAAGACCCAGAGCCCTTTGACACTGATAAAAACCATTTCTTTTATAAGCCACACAGCTTTTGATTGATCTGTCCCATGGTCTTGATCCTTGCGCTTGGCTGATTAAACCTATCCATCAGCCTCTCTTATCAGCGCCCTAACAGATCGACTGCAGGACACTGAACTAAACCCCCCTGCATTGTTGCAACACAGAAAAAGTCAAAGGGTAAGGACAGGGAGGGGAGAGGTTTACCAGAGCTCCTCTCTTCAAGGCCCTGAGAACAAAGCAAAAAAAAAAAATCCCCACTTTGTTATTCTAAAGTAATAGCCCTGGTACAGAAATAAGACTTTGGAGATAGCCATCCATCATGCTATTGTCATGAATGTACCACATGCGCACGAGCACCCGCACTTCTCCGCTGTGTGTATTGCAGTAACCTCTAGAAATGAGGTCGAGCTGCAGGGTTGCAGATTGTGACGAGTGCTTCTGTCCTGGAGAGAAATCATAAAGTAATGCTTCCTGTCTGGACAGTGTTGGGCCCGCACCACTGATGTGACCCTGCTCCCGGTCATAGCTCACGCACAGACATCATCCAGATAATGACGTCCCTTTCACTGACAGGCTGTCATTCACATGCCTGCACAAGCAACCAGCACACACACACACACACACACACACACACACACACACACACACACACACACACACACACACACGCATGTACATGCACGCGTGTGTGCACGGATCACCTAAACACACGTGCGGCTGAAGCTCGAAAACGAGGGCAGACGAGCATGCTCACCGCTATGAATCACCAGAGTGATTTGCAAGTCAAATTTCTGTGTTTTCTTTTTTTTTCTTTTTTCATAAAATGCGTCTGTTATTTTTCCTGGAGAAATTTGAGGCGCTCATCTTCCGGGTGACTTCTAAAAGCGAGTGCATCAAGGCTACTAAAACGTGGATGATTGCGCGTCGCTTTTGCTCTCGTTTATCTGCGTGCATCCATTACCGTCAGGCTGTCGAGTGAATGAAACCAGCAAACAGATGGGCTTTTCAGGTTCACATATGTTTGATTTCTGGGGAAAGTTTGTTAAACACCACACCTCCGTTATCTTCACGCTCATGCTAAGGCTCGGGGAAATCAACTTTTTGCTCAATTTAAACATGAACACAAACATGCTTGCGGGATGATGGTATCGCTTTTTTATTTTTTTTTTCCAGGCTGGTTCAGAAGCTCTTTCTCTGCATGTTACATCAGATAAAATTAAAGTTTGCAACTGACTGACTTATCGTCGAACCATCAAGCCAAGTTTACACAGTCTGAATTATTATGTTGAAAGAAGATGGTTTATTGAAATCCTGTTGGAGCACGCTCCACAGAAGCAGGTGTAGACCTGTTAGCTTGCCTACTGGCTGCTTATAATTTTTTTGTAAGAAGGTGGGGGCTTGAATATTTGTGGGATTGGGGGGTGGAGGAGAGTGTTGAGCGCTCCCCCTCAATGTAAGGCGGGCACATTCATTAACCTGGTATCCAACTAATCTCCTGGCTAATTCATTTAGTTCTCCCAAGTACTCCTATGTTTTAATATCCTCTCGGTGCTGGCTGCTCATGGGATGTCGCCGGAGCGTAGCCATGGCGATGATTGTGTCATTATTTTGCAGTCAGATGAGTGATATCCCAGAGGGCTCTGGCTGAGTTGTCCAGGCTGGTTGAGAGGGACTGATTAGAATTGCAAATGGTGGCCAAGTGTTGTGTTTATTGTGTGTCTCAATATTGGAGACAATCAGGCGAATCAAAGCCCTCAGCTGGAGGGATGGGACTGAGGCACGGTGGGCCTCTCTAGTTGGCACCACGTTCTTTGCTCCCCCCCCTCCTTTTCTCCGGCTCCGCTCTTTTCTTCCCTCTTTTGCCCTCTCTCTCAGTCCACTCGGTCGTGTGGGTATGTCCTGAAGTGCGCGAACACAGCTGTTAAAAGAGCCCGAGAAGCAGCGAGAGAGAGAGCGAGAGACACACTAAATCTAGGGCACTCGTCTGTTGTGTGGCAGCCCTCTCACGCAGCTGAGAAACATTAAACATGCTTTATGGTAATGAAAGAGCCAGCGACAGACATAAATATCAGTCAAAGTGGTGACGGTTTCAAATCTTGTTGTTTGCTCGTAACGCAAATTTGTCATTATTGCAAATTATTGCAGGGGGAGAAGAACTACGCCGTCACAGCTCGCTTGGAAACGCTCAAATATCTCAGCGCTGTTTGCGCTGACAGGCTCCGTTAATGGAACACGTTGGCCGGGCGCCACGCCGGTGATGGCTCGGTGACAAGCCCGCGGTACAAAGTGCCCTGCAAACACACATGTTCTTCCCAAATCGCCCGCGAATTGTTCTTCCTCGACGATCGGCCATTATCCCGATATTGACTCACTGTTTGCACAAGACTCGCCAGAATCCATCTGAAAGCCATCCAGCGCCGCTTGTGTTAGACAGGAAGCCTGTGTTTTAGCTGTGCGTGTAATTCACTCTGTCACTTGCACACAGAGAGGCCCATCTTCTCTTGTTTCGCTACTGTTGGCTTTTAAAGAATGCCTGTGTGTGTATATAACGTGCATGCTATGCGGGAGCGGGTTTGTTTTCGTGAGCTCTCATGCATGCATATGTCCCTGTTCGAGCACTTGATAATTCCCCTCGGTCATACATGCGCCTCAGATCGCACCGCATGACCAGTCGCAACAGGCTCAAGTGAGGCCCAGGTACAGACATGCATCCTGAACAGGTATTGCTACAGGGAGTAGACTGTTATAGCTTCATTTTATTGCGCCACACATGGTCTTTTTTAGCTCTCATTTGCCTTGGGCTGAGTGAAAACTAAGTTAGGAGGAATGTGTCCACGCTGCAGAAATGTGTCAGACTTTCAGAGAGGTTTTTTTTTTTTTTTTTTTTTCCTTTCGACTTTTGAGCGAAGTGAGTGAAGGCTGGCGGCCGTCGCAGGTCTCAGATGTCTTGACGTGAAATGATCAAGAGTCGCCGGCCTTGAAAGGAGGCAGTCAGTGTACGCGAGATGCAGGCGCTCACAGCCTGTTTAGACAGGGGTTGCGTGGCGTGAAGCCTGACAAGCGCCTGATGAGCGATGTTAAGAATTGTGTGGATAAGGAGAAATAAGAGAATGGGTGAGAGGGAGCGCGTGTGTCACATTGCCAGTGTGGCTGAGTGGGTGAAAGGAGGAGAGGGTTCACGAGGCGACGACTTGTCAGCTGTTTGACTTTTCCCCGTTTCCCAGGGAAGCTGTTTTAAGAACAATGCAGAAGACAAACCGCCAACCACCGACGAACTGATCTGCCACAAAGGAAAAAAAGAAGGCGACGGTTGTTGTTTGTTGGTGACTGAGTTATTGCCGTTGTCTGAGATAGGAGACTCTGGAGAAGGCGCAGGCGTCTGCGCCGTGCTTGTAGCCGACACGTATCACCTACCGGACTGCTCTGCCCATCCATCTCGAGGAGCTCCTGACAATAGCAGGAATATATTAAAAAAGAGCTAGTCAGGAGGGAAGGGGACACAAGATAAATATTGTGTTAGTATTTTCCCCTCCCGCTCCCTTGCAATTGTCTCTCACGCTGACAGATGAACAATGGAAGTATTTTGAACTTTGCAGCGTACGATCTTTTATGTCTGGGTTCAGAGCTGTGCTGTCAGAGCCAGACGTGCTCTGGCAGAGATTGATTGATTTGCTTTCTGCGTAACCGTGTCGTCCCTTTGTTCTTCCAGGAAGGCTTTGGTTTCTCTCCAGATTGCCTCGCTGTGTCATATTAACACCTGTTAACAACACGCAGCCTTATAAAATACCCACTCAGCTCCACTTAAATCGTAAAGGGTTCACATAAAGTTCTAACAGGAAGTAGCTAATGTCTATATTATGAGACGGAGCAAACATGCGCTCGGAGGGACCAAATATTATTTACTGTTAATGTCTCTGTTTTATGGCGTCATTTAGGTATTTGTAATAGAGTTTCTGCTTCATGTCTTCTTGCTAGGAAACCTTCCGATTATCAAGTATGAGGGTACAACAAGGTTAGTTGTAAAAATTGCTTACATTTTTCATGCCGTTTCTTCAGTTTATCGTGACCGTGGTATCTCATTGAAGCAACCAATCAGACAGAGTTAACATTTAGTAACTTGTGCTAGCCGTTTACTCCCTTACATGGTTTCTATGCAGGCTTTAAGCTAAACTAAAGTAAAAATGCCTAAACCAATCTAAATAATCAATCTTCTTGCTAGCTAGTGCCTAATTTTGACTGCACAAACATGTGGCTGGAACCAATATTCTTTCCTGAGAAGAAAGCAAATAAACATATTTCCCTAAATGTCAAACCGATTCCTCAAAGAAAAACCTCATTAGCAATGGGTGTCAGGTTTGTTTTGGAGTTCCCCCCGCCCCACGGCCCCTTCCTGATCACCGGCTGATTTAATTCCCAGATGTGTCGGTGCCAAAATATAATGCTGGGCAGGTCAGCCTGAACCACTCCCCCACCCCACCTCTGAGAGTTGTGAAGATTTTGAAAGAAAAAAAAAAAAAAATCACCGAATTGTGGCTCTAAAGTGCAACAAACCTCTCCTCCCCCAATGAGTTTTCTCTCCCTTTGTTTTGCTGTTCAATCAGAAAACCCGATCCCTCCAGCTCCGGCATGCTGAGATGGAAGGACAATTGTTCAAAACGAATTCAACTCTGACTGGTTCTATCTGTGTCAGAAAGAATGAAAATAATTGGGATAAAATATCTGTGATTTCAGCTTTTGTCCCTGTTTATTGCTGAGTCTGATTGAATGCAGCATTAAAGAGGGTCTTTTGAATGCCTTTTGCGAGTCTATTAAGGGAATTGGAGATACAGACCACAAAATGTCATCTGTAGCAATCTGCGCAAGCTGTGTGGGTTTGATGATGATTATGATTCTTTTCCTCTTTAGTTACTCCATCCGCTCCTCCAGGTGGTTGTGGGTAATATCAGGTGAAGAAGGGTGGATGGGGGTATTGATTCCTAGAGGAATCTTTTTGGTTAATGTTCCCCTGAATACAGATATTCAGGAAGCACTGGGCTCAGCAGTGCCTGGTCCTCGGGGACTCCTCTCTCTACGACTGTTGGACATCGAAATTTGGCTCGACTTGGGAGGGGGCTGGCACGACAACACACACTCACGCTCACCCACTCAGGCCTGTGTGCCTACATGCATCGCACACATCACACATAGACAGTGAGCTCAGGCCAGGCGGGTTTGGCTGTGACTGTAGACTGGGCCTGTGGAGAGATCTTTATGGAGCAAGCAGGGCCCATCTGTGGCTGCTCCTCTGTGATGGGAGGCAGCTGGCTACGTGTGTGTGTGTGTGTGTGAATGCGTGTGTTTGTGTTTGTGCGAGTGTGTCAGAGAAGAAACCAAGGAGGAGGAGGGAAGAGAGGCTTGTGTGTCTTTAGGTCATGGAACAGTCCCAGAACGAGGGCTAAACTCAGGCTGAAACTGACCCAAATGGTTTTGTCTAAAGCCAAGCCAAAATCATCTCTCCTCTTCTCTTCTCCTTTCCTTTCCTCTCCCTGCCTCGCCTTTCCTTTCCTCCTCTCCTCGCAGCCCAGCTGGAAGAGCTCAGTCCCTGGGCTCCTGGATGAATAACTGGGGACCCAAAGAGCAGCAGTCTGGGCTTCCTCTCTCTGTCACTGATACCAAGGATGACACTCAATCACAACAGCGCACACCCTCGCTCGCTTAAACTCCCCTGCTCTTAAAGAGGGACGGACTCGGCACTGACAGAAACCACGGAGGCCATAAGAAGAAACAGATTATACTCTTTCTCCTCCCTAATGACTTCTCGCAACCCTTCTCGCTCGACAGTCCTCTTCAGCTTGTTCGCCTCGTAACAAGGTCCACTTCTGTCCTCCTTGTGACAAGGCCATCTGGACGTCATCTCGTTAGCTCGTTACAGCCTCTGATTGTGCGATGCTAGCCCTTCATGTGACAGTGATAGAGGGCGAGCATACTGAGCTTGTTTGGTGAACATGAGAGGTGTGTGTCAGCCGCGCTCGCGTCTGTGTTCTAGCTCGCCGGTGTGCAACTGCTATGAGTCACACTGAATCTGATCTGCTCTGCATGCCAGCCTGCCGACTGAGCCGTCGGGAGCTAGCGAGCATTAGCCTGTGAGAGCGAGAGGGCGTCTGTGTTCACACGTACAAAAGCGGCTCTCAGCGGGGTGGAACTCGGCATCCTCAGTCTTCGCCTCTTGCGTCTGAAGTCGTCGTTTGTGTCTCTCCAGCGAGGACGGCCCGAGGGGGGAAATTCCGAGCGCTTCGCTTTTCAGCAAGTCGCTGCAGCAACGCAGGGGCCTTCTGGAGTTAAAATGCAATGCGGCCCCAGCTTAGTTTATCCACCGCCACCAGTTTTTTTCTCCATTTCTATAATAAGGGTCAAATCCTTCCTGCTTTGCTAAACAATTCAGGAGCCAGATGGATCTTGTTTTGCTTAATTTTAGGATGCCCATGTTTGTTGGTACGCCTCGCTAATGTGTGTGTGGCCCGTGCGCGCGCCGGGGCGACTTGTTTACTGTGTTTGACATGTGAGGAAATCAGTGTGTGTACACTGCGGGGTGTGTGTTTATGTGTGTATGTTTATAGTCAGGCCTCCTTAAGAACATCTGCCCTTGCAACGGCCTGACAGAAGCCAGCTATGTATACAAGCAATAGCGTTTTAGCTGCAGGCGACGAGAACAGACCCTATGACCAGCCTACCTTCTCGCGAGACGGTTCAGGCTGGTGCTGCGTCTGTGCAAACAGTGACAGTTTAGTGCTACGTGTGTTTCTCCCTCGTATGAAACGGGAACACTGTGTCGGGGCTCAGTGGATCTCAGCCGCATATTAGAGAGCGGAGCCATTTCAGAAGCTGCTGTTTGAGCATTTCCAATCTGAGCCTTTGTGGATCTACCTCGCTGGATCTGAAAAAGCGGTTCTAGGCGTAAGCAGTTCCTGCTTGGAGACAGACGTTTTAACATTTACAGACTTGATTGAGAGCTGGAAGCATTTGTGACCGGCATGAAACAATCAAGCATGTCGGTAATCGCTGGTTTAAAAACGCGTCCCGTTAAGTAGAAGCAAAAGTATTAACTTTCTCATGTTGCAACCACAAATTTGAGTTATTTTCGTTGACAGGTCAATGCGTCGTAGTGTGTAATTTTGCTAGCTAGGCACTCCACAAATTTGGCAAACGTAAAACACATTATGTGTGACGGAACATTATCAGAGCACATCGCCGTAAATAAAACTGGACACAGGCCAATGCTGGCGGACAGCCGGAAGTCTTCAAAAGACTTGAGGATCGAGGGGAGGTCCAGTGAAAATTGAGTTGCAAGAATTCAAAATTGCTGTTCACCGACACTTTCTGTCCAGTCCGACTGAGTTTCAGTGATTGTTGAACGTGCAGAAATGTCAGTTTGCAGATATGTAAAGATGGTGAATTATTTAGTGGCGTTGTAGTAAAAACATCAGTGCACGGTACACTTTATTTAATTTTTTCTTGGTAAAAATATGGATAATTGTGTAGAACTTTCTTTTGACTTACCAATTGCTCTAGTTTGTGTTATTCCATCCTGTAAAATTCCAATAAACTATGTTGCAGCTTGTAGTTGTAGTGTGCCAAAATGTAAAAAAAAAGATTGAAAGGTAAATGCTCTTGTAAGACGCTGTGTATTAGCGGCATAACCTCTGCATAAAACAATCCTTTGTTCCTCTCTGACTCCATTGTAACCTTGCTACATGGTTACAGTGGGTTGGTGGGTGTAGTGGCCTATGGCGTATTGATTGAAATGGCCAGAAATATCTCTGCCTTATGGAAAGTGTCATCTCTAATAACAGGGGGAAGCAGCCAGTGTGATTTTTTTTGTGGATAATGTAGGAGAGAAATAATAATTGGTGCTGCAACACTTCTCCTGGTGTGATAATTACCATGGTAATATCGAGGGGATAAAGTACCTGTTGTGCTGGCGATCATGTACGGACGGGGAGCTTGTTCTAACATGAAACGCAAGAGGAAAACAGAAACACAGCCTGTTGCAGGAACCGGAGGCTATAGATCTTCTGATGGAGACGGATTACATAGTTCGATAAAATATATTTTAATTAAAATGTACAGCATGCTGCTGATGGTGCTCAGGAGGAACAAATCAATTTAAGACCATTCAGTTGATATGAGCTATCCCAGCCTCTTTCTCCCCGGGTTCCCCGGGTACCCCGGGTCCCAGGTCCATTCATCCGGCAGCAGAGGCTGCCTGCCAGTGCGGCTCGGGGCAGGGGCTTGAGTCGACTGGACGGGGGTTGAGAACACAGGGGGAAGGGGTGGATTGAGGCTCTGTAAGGGGCTTTGAGTGGGCCTGAGTGTAGGCGGCGTTTTATCCAAAAGTCGGCGAGGGCAGGACGCTTGAATAGGGGGCGGCTGGGAAGTTGGGCTGGGAAGGTCCAGGATGCACCCCATGGTGCTTTTGTGTGCCTCCACATGTATATATGTGTGTGAATGTGTGTGTGTGTGTGTGTGTGTGTGTGTGTGTGTGTGTGTGTGTGTGTGTGTGGGGTGTAGCATATGTGAGATCATGTGCTCATATTCACCAGTGGAATGTAAAAAGAAAGAAGAGGGGCGGCCGGGGGGGGCTTGAGGGGTTCTCCTCTCTTTTTTGCCCGGTTGTTTTCTGTTCTCTCTCCACTGTGCTGCAGCGTAGGTCTGTTTGGATAAGCTCTTTACAGGATTGAGCATGCTGCGGAGCTGTCCAGATGAAACAAAACCAAACCTAGCTTGGTTGTTTTGAAAATGACTCCGTTGTATTTTGCTTGGTGCCGGCAGATCCACCTCGTTTGACACGAGGGGGATAGAGGCTCTCTCTCACGTTCGGGGTCATTTCCCAGAAACATTATTTGTATCTGCACAGCTCTTCCTCTGTGCGCTCCAACTTCTTTCATCAACAGGTCTTATGGGTCTCCAGACAACGAGAATGAAAGATGCAATTCAACCTCCCCTTTTTTATCCACCCCCCCTCCCCCAAGCCCCCTTTTTTCCCTTTTCGACCTCTTCAGAAGTACAATAACGTTCAGTCACTCGTCTCCTCCTCTCCATGGCGTGGCTGTGTGTTTCACCGGAGTGGTGCTGATTAAGCCCACAGAGAGACAAACAGGAGACAAAGTCCCTGCCCACCAGTTTAGTTTCACATCCTGGACTGGAGCTGGGCTGCAGCTTGCCAAGTGGAGGGCTTTTAAACTGGGCTAAACACTAATTGCTGCCCTATTTCTTTTATGCCGCTTCTTTCCCATCTGCGATGGCGCTTCCAGACCTCCACAGCAGCCAGAGCCTCATTATAGCAGACAGTTAACAAAGGCTGGGAAACAGAAGCAGAGAATTCACTTAGGATAGCTATCTAACCGCCAACCATGAGGCCTGCTTCGGAAAATTGAATCAATGACAGGAGCCGGCTTGAGATAAATCCTTCAAGGATATTGGGATATTAAGATTTTGAGAATCTTAATTGTTCATCTAAATTATTGCGACTCTGACAATGGAGTGAGTGGGACATGAGGCTCGTTATATTCCAGAGCCGGTCTTTTTTAACGCTGAAGCTATTTTGTCGAGGGTTTTTTTTTTTGACAAAAAGGAGAAATTTGCAAAGCAAATAATACAAAACCTACTTGTTGAATGAGACGAGTGGAGATCTGATTTTTAAATGTTTTTTTTTGCCCCTTTCCTGTGTTTTCTGTAGGTGTTTTTTTTCTTTCTCTTTTTTATGCGTGTTTGTAAAGTGAGGGGAGGATGGAGACGGGTGGGGAAGAGAGAAAAACCAAATGAGGGAAATGTTGAGGAGATGAATAAGAGGAAAAGGATAAAGGAGGGGAGAATGAGATTGCTGAGTGGAAATAGAGGTGGGGGGGGCGCTGAGATTGGGGGGACGAATGGAGAGATGGAGGAGGTGTGGGGGGGTCAGCAACAAAGCCTGATGTTGCTATGGAGACGTGTTTATGCCTCATTGATGCATCTTGTAGATCCAATTAGAGACTGATTGTGTCTGTTTCTTCATAGACATATGCACGTGTGTCCAGGCCCGGTGTGCGTTTAGACACACGCACGCACACACACACACCCACACACACACACACACACACACACACACGAAAACATATGTCTGCTTAAACACACACAAAAAAACAAGCAGGCATAAGCAGAGTGCTGCTGCTGAGCACTAGCAAATTATTAGAAGTAGGACAAAGGGATACCCCATGTTCTCGCTCTTATCGGCCTCTTGAATTAGCGCAACCCGCGTCCCCTCAACCCTCCCACTATCCCCTCCCACTCCCACTCCCCTTCAAAACCCGCGAGCGTCAGACAATAGTGGGGAAATAACGTCTCACCCGCATCCAAGCCCTGGGATGGGAGAGGGGGGCCTGCTTTCCACACATGCTGTCATTATGGCATCATAATCATACGGGTGACGGGAAGGACTGTTTTCTGTAGTTTGCTTATCACATCTATCCTCTGTGAATGAAGTCATCTGGCTGGTGATGCCCCTATCCTCCTTGAAGAATGGCCATGAATGTTAATCCGGTCGTTCGTTTTCATGGGGGGGTTTTCCTTGAAAAAAGAGGACTCTTTGAGAATCTTTTAGAACAATGCCTGACTCCTTGCCAGCGTTTAACATCATTAGTTGAGAAAACCTTGACGTCCCCCTAGAGCTGAAGCAACCATAGATTTTGTGGGAGACTCCTCAAAGATTTGATCTGCTGAGTTTTTCCACCAGGACAAATATTATTTTCTGATTTTGCTCTTCATGTGCTTAATGGTAAATAATAGTAATGTAGTCCAATTACTTTGGGGTAGCTAACATGTTTCATGCTGCAGAGGCAGCTGCTTAGAGCCTCCAGGCCAGCAGAGGGCCCCATGGAGCACTTGGCCTCTTCACAAAAAATATGCCTCATTCTTATTATAACTCAATCTGCCAACTTCCTGGTTTGTTTTAAAGGTGGATGGTGGAATTACTGAAAAGCCTGCAGGTCAATGATGACGCTAAAATTTTGTCCATTTAATACTTAGATGTGTTGCAGGCATAAAACAAAACTTAAAAGAACTTCAAATTAATATTTTTGGGGAAAAACACTAATGTGTTAAATTGTTAATTTCTTTCATTTATTGTATCTATCCAGGAGTCTTAAGAAGCCTTTCTGACATTATTAATCGTTAACATCAAGGCCAGAGGCGACGTCACACTGTGTGAGAGACAGCAGTCGACTTTACACAGCCATACATTTCAGTTTTATTTCAAAACAAAGAATAATTACGCGAATGAAGTGTCTTTAACATCCACTTTGCATGTTAAGCACAATGCTAGCAGGATTAGCATTTGCAATTTTGAATCTATTCGTTCTTGGGAACGTAGAACCCAATTTTAGGTTACATTTATAAATGTATCCTAATTCAGGATGTTCTGTGACACAACTTAATTCTAACCAAACAACTTTGCTGCCATACATTCAGCTTTCTTGTATCTCCTGACATCCAATTCCTTTTTCGAGCAACCTGAACGAAGCTTCTTGCAGCTTTCTCGCTTACAGTGAAAATAGCTTTCTTCTGTAACAACTTCCATAGTGAAGAGTGTTGCTGTCAGTAGTGGTAGGCTATGTATGGCGCAAAAAAAAAGAAAAAGAAAAAAAAAGGATCATATCTTTAGTTGCAGACCTCTGAATCCCAGATCAGGATCGATCCAGCATAAAATTGTCTCATCCCAGCCACGGGACGATTTGTCTCCACATACTCCTCTTTTAGTCTCTTCCGGGGAGAGGTCGTGGCTTTTTTCTGCTTGTCTGAAGAGCAGGTTATTTAGTGGTGAAACGATGTGTACGATGATGAAATGAGGGGCTGCAGATAAGGTGAGATTATACTCTGAGAGGGAGGAAGAGGGGAGACACCGACACAGACAGAGAGAGGGACCCCCTACACCCCTTCAGCCGCTGATGTCTTGTTATACCGTGAGGGATCAGAAAGAACAACAAATGCATCACGCGTTGCTAAATCCTCCTTAAATCCGCTGGCATGGGCAGATCTAGCAGATAGCCCCGCTGCTGGGCTCACTGTCTGCGATCACAACACACACACACACACACGCACACGCGCTTATACATGAACACACCCGTGGTCAGTCCGGCTGTCTGGGTTAATGCTTGGCTAACTGGGACAACAGAGCTGAACCATGTTGACGTTTTAAGCCCCAAACAAGTCCAGAACAATGATTCAGCCCATCTGCCCCCACCGTGCGTTTCCACCCCCCGCTCCCAATAGGAGTGCAACCTCAGCCCCTTTCTGTTGACGCTCCAGCACTCACACACACTCCAGCACTGGCCAAACACACCGCCGTTGCAAACCCGTGTACCTTTGCCCCCGGTCTTCACACGCATTTACACACACCGGGCCTCCTCCTGTCCCCCACCTTCAGTGAATAAAAAGAGAACAAAAGCCGATCTGATTGAGTTGGCAGCAGAATCGACGCGGAGAGGTACTGTAAGGTCAGATGGATTATCTTAATCCTCCACCAGTAGATGATCATGACGGGTGGTGGTGGTGGTGGGGCGGGGCATTGGTGGATGTACCAAGAAGCCTTAACCCTCTCAGCTGACCGCTGCGCGCTGTTGTTCCTCCAGAAACGGCCTTCTGAAGTAGCAGCATCGTTGTTATTACGCTAAAGCACGGGTCTTACCCCAAACTCTGAGAGTATGAAAAAGAAATCTGTTGCATTCCTTCTGCAGAATCCGATCCGAAGCGGCCATTTTGTGTTGCGGCACCTCTCTCTCTCTCCCTCTCTTTCTCTCTTTCTCTCTCTTCTTTCTTGCTAACTTTCGTTATGCTTTGAGTCACATCCAAGTATGAGAAAAATCTTCAGAGGATTTGTGTGAAACACTCTGTTGACTTGTTTGGAGGCCATGTCAAGCTGCAACACGCAAGTGTTTTGCCTCGCAGGCCGTCTCAGACGAATCTAAACCCGTAATTCCCTCGGCTAAAAGTATTAACACTATATAAACTCTGCTTGATATATGTGGCTGCTTGCACAGGCCATCCCTTTTATCTGGAAGTAACAATTTGTCTTTATTTTTTTTGCCTCGCCCCAGGTTTCTTCCTGGAAAGGGTCTTGTGATCTACCCGGACATCGGGGACAAGCTGGATATCATCTGTCCCAGCGCCGACCAGGGCCGAGACTACGAGTTCTACAAGCTGTATCTGGTGAAGAGAGAGCAGGCGGAGAGCTGCAGCACGGTACTCGACCCCAACGTGCTGGTGAACTGCAACAAGCCTGGGAAGAACATCAAGTTCACCATCAAGTTCCAGGAGTTCAGCCCCAACTACATGGGCCTGGAGTTCAAGAGGAACGTCAACTACTACATCACCTGTAAGTTTGTTGGGGTGGAGGGGTTGGGGGGTAAACAAAAAGACGAGTCGATTTGTTGACGTTTGTCGTTTTCACTTTTGTTCAGCTGAAGAAAGCCTGACTGAACAACAGGGGTAATAATCTCTGTGCTTCACACTCAGTTACACACAGTCACACCCGGGAGTTTCCTTGTTAAATTGCATTTTAATGGCTGCCGTGGCAGCTCCATAGCAACGACCGGAGTTTCTGTGCCTTGCTTAAGGCGGAGCGGTCAGAAGTGATTACGGTGTTAAATATTCCCTATCATTGTAGGACGCAAACAGGGGAACTTGAGCGTTTTGTTTGGGTTTTCAAGCTGTTTTACTTCCTCTTATATTACACTTTAGAAAAAGATTGAATGGGATCACAATTAGTGATGCCTCAACAATTATCTTATTTTGTTAAGGGATAATTGATGAGGCCTTGTTTTTTTTTGTAAAATGACAACATAAACCTGAAAGTCCAGGATAGCAGTATCTTGGATGAAGCCAGTGGGACTAAAGAGCATAAATAATTTATAAAATGTATGATCACTGAGCTGTAAATACAACCTTGATAGTAGCTCTTTTGAGAACAGCTAGACATGCAATAATGCAATTGTATGCGATCGATAAACCTTTGCAACTTGAGAGCATACAGATGAGTACTTCCGATGATAAATATGCAATGAACAGACATGTTCTGATTTCATTTTTGGCTATCTATAATGAAAACCTTAAGCAATTCTGTCCTGGACTGTGCCTGGGAAAGTAATCCTCTCGCCCCGCCATCCAACCTGCAAAGGTACCAAATTATGTTTGAAAAATTATGCTTTTGCTCCTGCTGTTTGTCAAAAATATAATCCGTCCGTTTGTCCATCAATCCACCCAACGACCCCCTGGCGTCACGGTGCTCATGTTGACTGTCCACGTCTTAAAACAAGACATCAAGTTTATGGTGAACGTCTCGCATAAACTGGAAATAAAATCAAGCATTGCATAATAATTCAGCCTTCAAAGGATTCTGTCTTTATCGGCATGAGAGGAGCCTCGGTTTTCTCCTCATCAAAGCCCTCTAGCTCAAACTCCCGCAAGCTGAAAACAGAAACACACACACACACACACACACACACACACACACACACACCCCCCCACACACACACACACACACACACACACAAAAAAAGGCACATTTTTATCTCTGCTTTCACTTCCGACTTTGTTTGAGGCATACAGAGCTGTCTGCGTAAACCTCTTTTCTCAATCAGATTGTTCCTCTGCTCAAACAGAAGGTTGATGGTATCTCCAGCAGACGCCCGCGATGGGATCTGGGTGTCGTTACTGAAGTCTGAGGAGCTCCGTGAGCAGAGCAATGCAAGACCGTGCACAAAAATCACAGTTTATTAAGAAAGATCCCAAACTGTGCGCTGGTGTTTGCTTTGGGTCGCCGTACCTGACATCTACTTGTTGATACTCCGGCTAACCTGCAGCTCTCTCTCACATGAGGTTGTGTTAAACAACCGTTCTGATTGACAGGAGGAAATGTGAGTCATAAGTTTGAACCAGCACTTGAGAAAACATGAGAATATGCCATTGTGTAACTGCAGTTAAAATTCTTCCTCTCTCATACCGTCGTAGGGAGTCTAGACTACTTTGGTTGACAGAACAAAGTAAAGAAGAAAAAAAAGCTGTTGAAGGAACAGATTTTCTTTAAGATACTCAGAGGTAAAACACAGTTGATCTTCAGCGTGAATGAACAGAGTGAGTTTGAATAAAACTCTTGTTGTGCCACTTAAATCAACAAGCTACAACTTTGTAGAAGACGGATTCAAGGAGGTTCAAACCACAAAACTCATTTCGAGTTTTTAAATTTTAAGTAGGTATTAATGTTTCTTAAAGACAGATACCCTGGCGGGAGTTTGGTAGCTGATTACCAAAATGTTTTCTAAGTTCGACAATAAGGTCACAATAAGGTCACTGGCGGTACTCTATAGAACCTGACTGCATACTGATGAAGTGACTCAGGCGTTTGATTGAGATGTTTTGGTTCAAGTACACATCTGTGCGTTACTAGGAGTGTCATTCTCCTAGTGTGGACCTTGCTTTAACCCTAAGATTCCCTGAAAGGCTGCCAGCACTTTGAAATCCAGCTTGCTACTTGATACGCTCTATTCCGATCAGCCTTCTTGTTATCTGCTGAACGTCTTGCGTTCTTGCTCTCTCACAGTCTGAACAAGCACGACACGCCTCGACACGCTCCCTCCTTAATAGCTTCTTGGATGTTTTGTGCTACTTCTGACTTCATGCTTAGACACCGTGCAGATACCGAAGAATGTTCTTCACACACAAGAAGGCTGTTGTCAACGGGACCTGTTAGCACTTAGTTTGGCGCGTTCACTGACTGCAAAAGAGCTCGTATTTTTGAGTTTCCAAACATGCGGCTCACGTTAGACCCCAACGAAGCTTAACTGTACTCTTTCTAAACATTTATAGTCTCCTTGTTCAGAGGGAAGCAAATGAGCATGGAGAACCATGCCTTTAATTTATACTGCAAGGTTTTTGCAATATTGCAAAGGCTTTATCTAACTTTTGCTCATTTTAATTATTTCTTCCAAGCTGAACTCGTTTTTTCTTTTTTTTTTTTTAAATTACAGCCCGTCGTTAAGCTCGTCCCAGGACACCGCCGCTCTATGCCACATCCACATTCCAAATTGATTCTTCAGCAAATCAACAAAATGATTAGAGATGATCCTCAAATTACAGAGGCAGTGCCTGAACTAATATGCAACAAGCTGCGTCATGCCAAAGAATGGCTGGCACAGTGAGAAATCAATAGATGCTCTGCAGGCCACGAGACAAAAATGAACCTACCGCCAGTATCGGCTAATGAAGCTTGGCGTATTACACCGCTCCATCAAACGTGGCCAAATTAAGCTAATATTTTGGGAATATCAATAAGTCACTTGAGAGATTTAATCTCCTCGCGTCTCATTTTAAGTCTGTAAAGTATTCAAAAACATTAATGCTACTGCAGCTTTAAAGCGGCTCTTTTACATCCTCCTCTGAAATGAAGAAAAAAAAATACACACAAGTGCAGCTTAAATTAAACAAATTAAATCCCACATAAATTTTTCTTTTCATCTGTTGCAGTTCCGTCAATATTTGTGAAGTCTCCCTCGCAGGGAGAACGCAGGGAAGCGTGAAGCTTGAGATGTTATCAAGGCGACAATTTTCGTGGTCGTTCCTCTGGCAGCGTGTCACGGGGGCTTCAAGGAAATATTTCTCTGAACTTTTAATGCGCCCACATGTTTTTTTACTGGGAAAAAAAAAAAGAAAAAAAGGAAAAGAAAACCCACCTTGGGCATTCTTGTCACTTTCTTCGCCTTTCCCTCCTTTGCGGGACTGCTCGGCATATTGTCTGCTGATTACATCATAAATATTTTAACTAACTTTATTCCTGACATGTGCGTGGGCTGGCATTCTGACAGCCGCTAACTCCGACTTAAAAGCAAAAAAAAAAAAAAAAAAATGTCAGCTTTATCTCGGGCTGCTTCTAATTTTAATGCGGCACTCTCTTTTCTCTTCTGTGCATCGGCGGCCTAACCGATGTTTGTTTTATGCAAACTAGAGGAATACTTTACACTTTCTCCACTGTGCTTCAGACCGTGAATCACAGCTAGCTGTAAATCCTTCATGAGGCGACTCCGTCTCGCAGGAGCCCGGCTGATGGGGAGGGGGGGGGATCATTATTAGCTCATACACTGTAACGTTTGCATGTCAGCCGTAATCGGATGTGGCGTCCGTCTAGGTGTTACATTAATGTTGTTGTTCTTTGCAACAGGAGGATCATGTTTTATCTATACCACTGTGGCCTGCGCACACACACTGTCATTTAGTTAATGGCCGTGTGTGGCTGCTGTAGGAACCTCCGCTAAGCACCTTTCCAGCTTTACATAGGAGATAAGAGTGAGATTACGAGTGTGTCAAAACCAGTTGTTTCAAATGCTGTTAATGAGTAATGCTATCCATTACATTCAGTTCTTGTTTTGTTTTTGATTAAAACACTTAAACATCAGCACAGAATAAACTTCTGCTTAATCTGCTGGTAGTGGAGTCACTAAAATATCACAAGCTAGGATTAGCTGGTTAGCTTGTAGCTACTAGGCGATGCTGCAGTTGGTTGGTTAACAAACAGCTTGCTGACTGGAGAATCATTGCCTATTACATGTTTAACAGCATTGTAATAGTGGAGGGTGGTGCTCTTGTAGTTTCCACACCTGGGAGGTCCGTGCTTTTAGTGTCAAACAGGCTAATTTGTTTTTCCTGTAAGTGACGGAAAATAGCCTTCCTGCACTACTCCGGCTTCTCATTAAACGGGCAGTTTAAACCAAATTAAAGATACGGCTTGAAGTTTTAAGTGTTGTGTAAGCCTTGACAAGATCGAGGTGCAAACTGAGTAAACCTATTTCAGGAGCTAACCCTGCCCGGGTCATGATGTCCAGAGTGGATGTCTGTGTTTGTTGAGGCCCCCCACCCCAGCTTATCCATTCGTAGAGGACGTGAGTGAGTTATCCCACCGCCTCTGCTGGGAATGGGGTCCGGTCAGCCAGCAGAGCGGCGTAAATCTGCTCTGCCCATAAAGAACTGGCTTATCTGCTCTGATTAACGGCCCGGCATGGCAGACACCATCTGAGACGAGAAGAAGATGCATAAGGAGTGGACATTCCTCTAAACCCTCCAGAAGTTTTTTTTTTTTTTTTGTCCAGCAGACTCCCTTCTCCCTCTGACCCATGATCCGGTTCTGTTACGCGGGTTAGAAGAGGTAACAAAAGTTGCGGGCCGATGTAAACAGCAAATGGTGTGTGCGTGTGTGTGTGAGTGTGTGTGTGTCGTGTGTTTGCGTGAGTATGTGTCACCGTGGGGGACCCCCGTTCACTTGGTCCCGTCCATCCCGGTCCCTCTCTGACAGGAGTCTCGGGAGGGGTCAAAGGTCGCAATGCAAAGTCTGGGGAGGGTCACGGAAACACCACAGGAGGGCCAGCTATGATAACTTTGCACTGATCTAAAGTCCAGACCAGCACCAGCTTGTGCTGTCTATCAGCACCCCATGCCCCCTGTGCACACACACACACACACACACGCACGCACACACACATAAACGTCAACATGGATATATACACACACCTTCTAAGCCTTCTGCTGCCTAAGTGAACAAACTGGTTATATTTCATAGCGTTGTCTAAACACAGGATATCGAATGAGCTGTTTGTGTGGAAAATGGCCGGGGTGTGTTTGGGGCTCGGAGTGAGTGCCGAGGCGATTCCGGACAGGAGGCTTTTAGGAAGGGAAAATATAATGGGGAAAATGAGCAACGGAGTGAGGAAAAACGAGCAGAGGGACATATAATGAATATCTACACAGACAGTCGCAATACATCACCGAGCCTCCATTTTCTTTCCCTGTCGCCCACCAATCGACATAATGTTGCATGACTCGCTTCATGATTGGCCGGCTGTGGCTAGCCGAGTCTCTGTTCCACATAAAAAGTTGAGGCTGCGCAGCGGGAGACAGAGGCCGCCTGTCGACATGCACTTCTCCCCTGTCTTGATTTTCCTGAGGATCGGACAGGAGTAGGCCTGATCCCTCCTGACAGCTGTCACTCTGCATCGCGGCGCACCATCCCGGACTCTGACACGTTGCCGACTTCCTCACCACAGTTCCGCGACAGACTAGCAGACGCTGTCTCACCTCGGTAAATAACACAACGCTGGCTCGCAGCAAACGCTGAAGTCGAGTTTGTTCTTGGGGCTCAGCTCGGTTGACTTTCCGGCGAATGCTGTGAAATTTCCTTCAATGCCGTTTATGTGTTTTGACATCTGCATTTAAGTCAGTAATGAAAAAAAGCTGTGCTCATTTTTCTGAGTCACTGGGTGCTGACCCAGTTTTTAAAAAACAAAGCTGAAGAAGATATCTGACTAACTGGATGTGACCTTCTTTGCTGTGCTCACCTCCTCAGATTGGGGTTAGGAACCATGTTGGATATCAGTGTCTCGGGTTGTACTGACACAGCCAGCTAATCGGATGAGACAATCTTTGGTTGACAAGAATGAAGAGACGATTGTTTATAAATTCTTTTACAAAATACTAAGAAATCCCCCACTTTTTTGTTTCCACAGATAAATTAGAGGGATTACAAGTTTATTTTAAAAAATTTGGACTAAAAATCAGTCCAAAGCTGCTTTTTGTGTTATTGTTAATTGCTGGTCAATATACATCTATAGTTTTGATCAAGAGATGTTCACTTTAGGACTCATTAGAAGTTGTGAAATAGCCCTTTAGTTTCACATTAGTTGGAAGGATTAATACAGATGCTAAAATTCAGCTTTGCTAGCTATTTTAAAAATGTTGCAAATTTTCTGTATCTTTAGTTTGGCACCTTGAGAAAGTTTTGAAGCAGTTGCTAACTGCTAGCTGCTTCATTAGCAGCTCACAGATATTAAGATATTATTTACAAATCTTCTTTATCTTAAGCTTACTGCTGATTGGATGCTCCGAAGCAGATCCTACCTTTAGCATTGTTAGCTGCTCATGGTTAGCCAATCATAAGTTTGTTCTGCCTAAAAATAAGAGAAAATGTTACCTTTAGCATCGCTAGCGGATAATAGCTAGCCATTTACTGCATTTTAAGGTGCTTACAAATTATTCTCATCTTTAAACGTTTGAAGATTTGTCAGCTAGCCAGATGAGAAGTCTTTATTAGCCAAAGTCATCACAACAGTAGCTCAGTAGATACTTCATTCCTACTTTCAAAGTAACAGTTTTTACCACAAAAAATCAACAGAATAAATGGTACTGGTGTATTAGCTAAGTATTTATTATGATGTACCTCTTGGATTTCAAGGTTTATTTTAAAAAGCAAGACTAATTTCACCAAATAAAAGTCATGCTAGCTTAACTAGTGTAACATAGTTAATATTGTATAGCATGATTTTGTCATGTTCCAAATAACTGTCTCAAACATAGATCCAACAGGGTGTTAAGCGTAACACCCTCTTCATATTTTAGGCTCATAATAATAGCTTACACTTAATTTACCGTACACAAGCTGACAGACAGAGCTTTGTGAGACACACATGAGTTTGGTGGAAAATGTTGTGCTGTTTTATCATTGGTATTATCTCCTCAGCCCCCACATGACACACCTCTTCCATCTAAACGTCCCCTGAAGCTACACTATATGCATCCAGACTGCAGCTATGTTGCCTGGCTGTACAAGTCACCCCTCGTCCACCCGGCAGGGAGTTGAAGGTTGGGGCTTAAAATTTCTGCCTCTTGCTGCCACCGACCACCGGATCCTCCCATTTACAGGGGCCCTCCATCGTACGTGTGCGGTCTCCCACGCAGGTCCTCGCTTCAATGTTGCAAAGAAGCCAAGAAGCACACTAACACGCGCTCGTCTGAGGCAAATAAATTAAACTCCGCAAAGGCATTTAGCCTGAGATGCAGCACAATACCAGTAATTTCATTAGAAAAAGCGTTAAATGTCATCTTTTAGAGATAACATCAGATTACCATAATTAAATCACAGCTATTTAGGGATGGGGGGGAATGCAGCTGTCAGGTCGAAGGCATGTGGATTTTCAGATTACAGGGCTGCAAATAACTCACACATTTTTTAACTGGCAATTACATAAGTTCTTTGTTGTGAAGAGCTAACAGCTACCATCTGCTAACCCGTCTTTGTGAAAGAGCACAGAAACATTTTGACGAGAGGAAAGAGAGGCTTACGCATGCTTGATGTCATGTGAGTGGAGAACCGAAGATGTTTTACTTTATTGAGCGATGTTCGGAAAGTACACTTTGAAAGTCTAAATAAATAATAATAAACAGCCTTGAGATTATTATTTGTGCTCGGGACAAACATCCCTGTACGCGGTGCAGCTCCTTAAACTTTTCCATTTCGAGTTGCAACCACAAACTTTAGTGGACGATTCAATTTCTATGCAAGTGTTTAATAGACCAGCAGAAAGTAGCATATAATTATGGAGTGGAAGGAGCATGCTTAATGGTTTTCAAAATGTTTTACATATATAAATATGGAAAATGTGTTGTGCTTTTACTCTCAGCCTCCATTTAATCTGAATCACCTTAAAAAAGATCCATTGCAACCAATTGCCTTAAGAAGTATCTCAAACACTGAGTGCTGTAAAGAGCCTCTGTGTGTAATTTCAATGTCAGTATAAGCATGTCTGTTCTGTGGAGGCCTGGAATGTTTGCTCACCATCCCCATATTGAAACACTGCAATGGCAGCATGCTGTGCAGATGTTTATCTTTGACAGGAACGTGAAAGCTGGTCAGAGTTGATGAGAAGATGAGTGGAGTGGAGTTAACGTTAAGAGATTTGAGACTGGAGCGGAGTATCGTCGCCTTCCAGCAGGACAGCTTGGGTGTCCAAGCTTATGCATGTGTAAGAACGGCCCAGTCTTACACTTATTTACAGATCCTCCATCAAACAGAGAATCTGTAAACAGACTTTGTCCTTGACCTATTTTGCAAAGAAAGCAGGAGCAAAAAATGTCCATCTTTAGTTGCACAAATCTATCAGAAAATACTTTGTTTTATTCATGATGGTTATACTTGGTGATGGCCGAAGACAAATGCATGGCACACTTACAAATCTTAAGTTGTAAAGCATTTTGAAGCGCATTTAGGCTTTTCCTTTCCACTTTAAAACGACACACATCTTTGCAGTAATTTATCATACAGAATACATGTGAGTAAAATGAGACAAAGTGTGAAACTTTTCACAAAATATGGCTACCTTAGCCTGGCACTGCTACTTATTCATGTTCATGTTCAAATACAGCTCTGGAAAAAATTAAGAAACCACTTAAAATAATCAGTTTCTCTGATTTTACTTTTATGTTGGAGTAAAATGAACATTGTTCTTTTATTCTATGAACTACTGACAACATGTTTACGAAATTCCAAGCTAAAGTTTAGTATTTATTTGCAGAAAATGAGAAATGGTCAGAATAACTTAAAAGATGCAGCTCTTTCAGACCTCAAATAATGCAAAGTAAACAAGTTCATATTCATTTAGAAACAACAACCGTAATATTTTAACTCAGGAAGAGTTCAGAAATCAATATTTGGTGAAATAACAAGGAGGTTTTCAATGGGGTTCAGTGCAGTGGGCTCTTCTCTTTTTGTTTTTTCCAGAGCTGCCTATGATCAATGTTTAACATCGAAAGAAGTTCACTTAAAAAAAAAAAAAAAAAATCCGTAGTAGCTGAGGATCTGATCTCAATAGGTGTTATTTGTGTTGCTGGTTTGCGCTTAAAGCAGCTAATCAGCAACCTTTAATGGATTTGGTTTTCAAAGCGCACCCAGCCAACAGGTCAGGCTAGCGCCGGTGGAGGAGTCTGGCCGGGGATAAGGGGATTTAACCCCCTCGTGAGTGAATGCAGCCCTGTGTTTATTAGTGTGCCAGTGTAATATACGGCTTTCTGCTTGCTTTGCAAATCTATCCAGGCTGCCTCCGCTACTTCTCCTTTGGATATTTCATTCGCTGAGGGTTAGCAGGCACAGCGTTATTGTCGCTGGTTATTGCCTTTCGTTTATTACAGGGGGGAGTTTGTTTAGAGGGGGAGGAGGGGCGCGGCGGGGTACGAGGACTCTGCCTCCGAGAGTGGGCCGCTCGCATGGCTGTGCAAGTGAATGGTAACCATTGGTTACGGCTTAGCCCGCCGCTGCTAGATGAAGCTGATATATTCATGTATTCATCTCAATTAGTCGGCTCCAAACGCAGACACTCTTCCCTTCCTCGGCTGTGCTCCGTGCTTATCTTATTAGAATATTTGATCCTGCATGCAAGACCTCCCTCACTCTTTTTGCACACCATGTCAACTCTTGTTTCCACTCTTCAAAAAAAACCCTCCATTATTCTGCCCTTATGTTTCTGAGTTTGTTCGTGTGTGTGTGTGCGTGTGTGTGAAGGTGCGGTGGGAGGTCTGTGTTCAAGTCATTTTGGTTGATTACTCAGATCTCCTCTCAGCACGCAGACCACGAGAGACCGCAAAGCAAACTCGGAGAGAAACAACAGTGTTGATTTTTGTTTCCTGCTCTTCACTAACACAAACTTATTTGCTGACTAACCCTCCTCCTCCTCCTCCATCAAGGCGACTCACAGTTGTTGAATGTGTGTCTCGTACTGGTTTTCTTTAAATCCATCTGCTGAGGAGCTGAAACCGCCTCTGTTCTTAAGCAAGTCCAACACCGCTTCAAACGAAAGCAGCAGAGACGTCTGACGGCTGCTTGATGGTGGCATGTTTGGAGTTAGTGATGATTAAGAGGCAGGCCTGCAGAATGAGCACGAGTCTCCATGGCGGTCCAGGATGGGATTCTCAGTGTCATAACCCCAAAGTGGAAAAAAAACAAAAAAACAAAAAAAAACACCAGTTTTTACTGGATCTCAGTACATCCACAACAATTTTAAACGAAAATGTATAACACGATCCATTAGAAATAGAAAAGCTACAAAAATTCATACTGCTTCCAACACAAGATGTTTTTTTATGGCTATTATGTGTTTATTTATTTATTTTGATATATAAGTTTGACCAAAGTCATACATTTTATTTCTATATTTGTTGTGTTATTTGAATTTAATGTAATTGAGCATAATCGTTATTCAATGCTCTACAGAGTTGGTAAAAACTCCCATCATTCTAACTATTTTGCTGGTTTTCCATACATTAGAACAGCAAAAATTAACATTTTAAAACTGGAGCTTTATAAAACTTTGGTATACCTTGACATCATTAAGCACTCTGTGCCCGGTACATGATGGGAGCTGACTGAGACGATTGTTTGTCATTCTTCTTCTGCTTAAAAAAAATCCAAAAAGCAACAAGAACAGAACAAAACAATGCAGGCTGTAATCTAAAACACTCAGCACATGTATTTTTCCATTTCCATCAGAGACGTCTTGAGGTTGTTCTCCCTCCTCTTTTGCCGACAACACATAATCTCGGCGCATTTCTTCTTCGGCCAATAGCTGAGCTCAAATCACACAAGCTCTCTGTCTGTCAGATTGGAGCTCGCTCTCCCTCCCTCTCTCCCAGCCCTGGAACCGTGGTTTTGTCTTTTCCAAGGCACGCTCTGAAATGGCTTTGTTTTCCGACAGCCATTCAGTGGCACTCTCAGCCAGGGCCTGCCAAAAAGAGATCCGCCTCTCCCCCCCTCATCCCCCCACCCCACCAAGCTGGAGCCCGGGCCTGTTTACACAAACTCATCGGAGAAATATGGATATATAATTATAGAGGTTGTTAGTTTTAATGTTGCATCCTCTCAGTTGAAGGGGGAAGGAACAAAAAAAAAAAAAAAAAAATAACCGCATGCTTGGTCAGCTTCGATGAAGGGTGGCTGATGAAACTCTGACCAAGAATGGCGTGAACTTTTCTGCAGAGAGCGTTTCAGAGACGGGGCGGGAGAGGACAGAGAGGGGGGTTAAAAAAGGAGGGGAGGGGGCGCTTTTTCGACGGGATCGAATCAGCTCCGAGTTAAGCAAACAAACATGAATCACGAGGCGGCGATAGAGATTACTGTGGTCGTCCGACGCATAAATACAGAGTCTAAATACTACTCTGCAGGGCCAGGGCCGAGCCCGTTTCTGTGAATTCAGCTCGGTGGCAAAATGTCCGTGTTCCATTCCAGCGCGACCACAGGCGCACAAACACAGTAACAGGAGTCGACAAACACACAATGAGGCGTGTGTGTGCGTGCGCGCAAACACACAGGCATAAATAAGCACAAAGCCACATAAGCAAATTCAAATATATATATATATATGTATATATATATATATATATATATATATATATATATATATATTATATATATATATATATATATATATATATACACACATATACATATATATATATACATTCATATGCTCACAGAAGCATGCAAATAGATGCACACATAAAAAAAGAAAAATAACACATAATGTAGCCTCACTCATCCTCCCTCTGCAGAATTGCCGGCGTTAATAGGAGCTGCCGTAAGCACTGTGCATTCGTTAGCGCACCTTTAAGAGAGGCACGGCTGGGCTGAGTACGGGATCTTTTCAGTCAGCAGTCCCACAGGTGCAGCTCGCGCGCACGTGATGGATGGATGCGGGGAAGAAATGCGTCTTTAAATAAATATGTGCCGTGTAGTCCGGGCCCACAGCGACGCCGCGGTTCAGTGTTCAGGACTTGCATTCTGCTAACTCTTTTCCCACTCCTCTGTCTCGCCTAATTTTTCTTCCTGCTGCTTCGTCTTTCTCCCCGTTAGGCAAGAGCCAGGACACCAGAGTTTTATAGCATCGTGGTGTTAACTCAAAAACCAAAAGGGATAACACAGCAAAATAAAAAAAAAAACAACAATTATCCCATCTGCCCATCCATCCATCTTTTCTGTACATTCATTTACCCTTGCAGGGTCATTCTAAGCACCCCGGGCAGGCCGCCAGTGCTTCACAGAGCAACACCGAGACACAGCCACACATACACACACTCCCTCCTTCGGACAATTTAGAGAGACCAATTAGCCAAACCTGCATATTTTTGGACTGTGGGGAATGCCAGAGCACCCGAGGAGAACTCATTTATGCGAGGGGAATAACACATAAACTCCATAATGAGAGGTCTTGAGATATGGACTTTGGCAAAAATATAGACGAAATACCTGCTTTAGTTGTAGTTGAGCTCCTATTGTAGATTAACACAAGTATAACACGTTAATGAGTCTTTTCACACTGTGGCGGTCTGTGGAGAAATAATGCAAAAAAGCTGAATTGAGTGTTGGGCTGGATGATGTGGCTGATATAACCGTCGATTTTGATAATTATTAATTAGCTGTAATACAGCCAAACTGATTCCTGTGTTATCTACAGTTTCCTCTCGAGCCATTGTACTCATTCACACAAAACAAGGTACTCAACAGGTTGTTGCTAGGTAACCAAAGAGTGAGTGAGGTAGTTGACGCCACCAGCCTCGCGAAGCTGGCTGCGAGAGGTTGAGCGGCTAAAGCCTTTCCTCCCCTGCCTACGTCCCCCCGAATGCTGTGCGGTTCTGGATTGGAGTTTAATGAAATTCTTGAACATTCTACCTGAAGTACTCTCTGTTTACATTGACCACGTGTCTATCGAAATATATATATTGTTGATTGATTACCCAGCCCTGTATCAGTGCAGGAAACCTTCTTTCAGCCAATTATCCCCCAGTGTTCAGCAGCAAGAGAGAGAGAGAGACAGAGGGTGAGTCTTGGGCTCCTCAACTCCAACCAGGGAGTTTTGAGGATTGTATTGTTTCCTAGGAATGCCAGAACACAAGAGTACAAAATTAAACAATGCAGCCCATAATCTCAAACAATCTACTCATGCAGTTTTCCATTTCGATTCGAGACATCTTGAGGTTGTTCCCCTTCGGTTTCTGCCAAAAACACATATTCTCAGCGTACTTCTTATCCGGCCAATAGCTGAGCTCAAACCACAGCTCTCTTGTCTGTCAGATGGAGCTCGCTTGAACAGAGCCTGCAGTCGGCTGCCCGCCGTTGCTTGCCAATTGTGTTGAAACTGCGTTTGGGATAGCGGCGCTCCTTTATTGCCGTTCTTCAGGCGACTGAGCAGCAGTGCGCAGCATCTAACGGGGGAGGCGTGGTGTTGCGTTGGATAGGCCTTGTGTCTCAACAGGACGACTTCAAACCGTAGAAGACAAAACGACGACATGATCTAAAAACCAACCTACTCCCTACCACCTAGTTTCCTCTCCTCCTCACATCTCCGTCCGCCTCCTCCTCCCGTCTCTTCGCTCCGCAGTGACGGATCCTTCAGGAAATTGTTCCGAGTCTGCCAGACATTTTCCTCCTGTAGCTGTTTATTTGTGTTTAGGTTGGGTCGGTTAGAGAACAGGGCGTCCGGATCCTCTCTCTCCTCTCTCTCTCTCCAAGAGGGGAGGTTAAGCTCTTGGACTCTTTTTTTTTCTTTTTACCATCTTGTGCCAAAAAAAACACTGATCCCCGATCAGCGCGGGTTTACCGTGTAAGTGATATAAGAGGCGAGGAGAGAGGAGCGGCCCGAAAAGACCCGGGCTGGGCTGGTTGGGACGCAATCAGTGTGTGAGTGCACACGCGTGGATGTGCAGGCTTTGTGCGCATTAGGACGCAATCAGCGGCCCTTTTTCTCTGCGGTCCGCTTCTGCTCTCTGATTGGGATTTTGGCGAGTACCGGAGAGGAGGGAGAGCTTCTCTTTCCCTGCTTCCTGCGTGTCAGGGCTGGAGAAGCCTCACCGCCGTGTGGGAATCTCTGGTGCTTTACACATTAGCTTCATTGCACCCCTCCCCTCGAATCTCCCAGAGCATTTTTTTTTTTTTTTTTTCATATCCGCCTCCGTGTCAACATGTGTCTGTGTACGTGTGTGTCACTGTGCATTAGGACTGCTCTGACCGGAAACGATGTTGGTTCCTGTCAGCTCCCCTAACACGTTAGCAGGTACCAGAGAAACTCTCCTCAAGGGAGGTTTGGGCGCACACAGGCGTCCACGTCCAAAAATAATCAAACCACGCGCAAGGGACATGTGTGCGCCCACACACCTATCCCCGTCTTTGTTTGTCGTTCTTTTTTTTCTTTTTTTTGCAGATTTTGATTCAGTGGACAACAGATGGGCTGACATCAACTCTCTCCTCCATAACAAGTACACCCTCTGTCTCTCTCCCAAGCCTTTACTGGCGCTCTCTGCTCTAATCTAGTGCTCAGGCAATTAGGCGGCTATTTGTTCATGGGGATACTGCAGGCATAAATGTCATTAATTGCCATCGACTGTTTTCCATCACTCAGATTGTGAGGATTTCACTAATATCCTTCCCCCCCTTCGTTCACTTACGTGTTTGGTTGAAAAAGTTCAGCAGAGAGCGTTGCATCCACTCCACTCCACAAGCCTCTCCCCTCGCCTTTTCGAACGCCTCGTCCCATTTTGCTCTGCATCACCTGTTTGAGATGGGAAGCCCAGCGAGCCTGCGGCAGGAGTTATCATTTGTTTGTTTGTTTGTTTCGCCGTTGCTGATGTGTGTTATTGTGTGCCGCGCAACACAAGGCCGGCTCAGTTGTCATAACTCTCCACCGGAGGCCGGATTGAAAAGGTCAGTGAAAATGAAGCCGCTCTCCTTGTGGACGATGGATGGATTCGGCGCGCGCGCACTAAATCATCTTAAAACATTTGCGCAAATGCAAAACCCCACCCGCCTCCCTCCCACCTTTCTGATCATATTTTACATGTAGCGGCAGGAAAGGCGTGGAGCTCCAGATACTTCGTCTGCCACCGTTCTGGCTTGTTGATTTGTTCCAATTCCTCGGCTCTGGTTTCCCTCAGGAGGGAGTTCACTCGCAAATTACCTCCTCAGTCAGTTGAGGTTTTCAGAGCCCTCGTGCCCTTTGACATGCCACCGCTATCTCAACACATTCCGATCCATCCCAGCGGTTCTTTTATCGCGCTGATTTGTGGCTCGCCGCTCTGTAGGTGGATCGACTCCTCTCTGGAGTCCAGAGTCCCAAATCACCTTTCCTCTCGACAGCCACAAGAAAGGCCGGTAGAAAAAGAAAAAAAAAAAAAAAAAAAAAAAGACGAGCTAGGATGGATAAAGTTGGGTCGGTTTTATTTATTTATTTATTTTTTATCAACAGCTGGAAGTTAGCGAGTGAACCGGGGTTCACCTCGCGCGATTATCAGTGCAAACGAAGCAAGACGAAAACTTCAATGAGCCTCCCGCTGAGTAGCGAGCTCGCTAAAGAGGCCTTCTGTGTACATCTGTCAGCTGATTTTTGCACATGTGCAACCTGACGATATTAGTGCCACCCACCAATACTTAGGAAATAGCTACCGGGATTTATCTTTTGCTAAGCTTCATACAAAGGCATTCACAAAGGGGGCAATGTAATAGGATAATAGGAGCTGTAGTCTTTGTTAGCAGGCACTTTGCTTTACAGTGAAGGTTGAATGTCAGTTGAAATAGACATTTTAGGCTAACTGCATGGTGCCTGCACCCCTCATTTACTTAATAGTGGTGCAAACAAAAGGGACAACGGTAGTTTAACGTCGAACATGAGTGACTTACTAATTATCTCCTACCATAATGGCATACTATACATTTTTTTTTAACCTGCATTTAGACGGAGCCCTCTCTCTGCAGATCATCAGAAACATGAAGTTGTTCAGCAGCCCCAAGCCTTCCTCTGAAGGATATATAATTAGTATAATAGAATGAAAATGGATGCACGTTTTTCATGATGTTTAAAGTTTCTGAGAGCAGACCGATTTGACTTTTATGAAAGTCAGATGGGATTCCAAAGTAGTTTTTTTTTTTGTTTTTTTCCAATAGGGGCATTCCACACATTTTATCCAGAGCAGGGCTAACTTTTTTATTTTTTCCCCTTTTCTGTGGTCAATGTGTGTTGAGGCAAGCAGATGACGCCCAAAGTGAACTTTCTGGCCTGCATGCAATATGCAGAAAACCTGCACAACATATTAACCCCAGCACACCATGTCAAGAGCGAAGCAGGGTGTCAGTGGCATCATGGTGTGGGGATGTTTTTTCTTCCGATAGAGACTGGTAAGCTTGTCAAGGAAAAACTAATGAAATGGACAGACATAAATACAGAAGAATCAAGAAAAGATGCTTGTGTTCTCAAGAGACAATTGGATAAACATTAGCTAAAGTGTAATTAATTAAGCCCTGGCCTGGGACTTGAGATTGATATTCACAAACAATCTGCATCCACACCAATCGACCTTGAAGTTGTTTAGCAGAGAAAGGCTAAGTGGTTAAGGCTAGTCTGTTTCTGTGCACAGCAGAAACATTTCCCCCTCCAAAATAAAACTACAATTACTGAAATTGCATACAAATAGACGTCAATTTTCAGTACACGTGCTTCTAAAAAAAAAAAGGTTTAAAAACCAAGAATCTGTCTCGCCCTTAAAATGACTTACTACTTTGTCCCACTGCAATCCCAGTGAAACACAGTGAAGCCTGTGGTTGCACAGTGACAACATATGAAAAACTTCAACTGCTATAAATGCTCTCGCAGGACACCGTGCACGGCGAAACCTGCTGGATGGATTTTTTAATTTGATATAAGCGACAGAAGGCCATCAGTCAACTCAACCAAAGATCCTTCTAACAAATGAGGATGGATCGGCGGGAGAGGGGATGAAAGTCGAAGCTGGAGTGCAGGTTTAAAAGTCATGTTGACTGATTGTCGATGCAGATTAATGGGTGGTTGCTTGAAAAGAAAAAAAAAAGGGAATAGTGGGCATCTCGCCCACTGTTGCTGTGACAAGAGAGAAGAAGAAGAAAAAAAAGAAGCAAGATGGGATTAATGAAACACTAACGCAGAGATTCCCCACCCCTTGTTTTAACAAGGATGAAACTGTGTGCTCCTGGTTAACTGCACACATTGTTAGCTGAAAACAAGCCTTGCGCACACATACATAATGGTTGGAAGCGAGACAAACAACGACGCAGCAACTCCCACATGAACAATATTAACCTTTAGCTTTTTGAGCTTGTGTTTGTGGGTGCGTCTGCGCCTCAGCATGTGTTGCATCTTCCCCTAACCTTTAACTTGCACCAATCAGAAGGTGAAATGCCACTTTTTTCCCTCTCTCTCTCTCTCTCTCTCTCTGTCTCTCTCTCTCTCTCTGACCCAGTTTCTCCTTGACTTACTCCTCTCAACACGCAACATTTCAGCTGCTGTTTGTCAAATGATGCAGCATCATAGAGGAAGGACTACAGGAGCAACTCTGTATGTGTGTGTCGCTCAAGAAGTGTTTGTTCACCTGTTTGTTTTGTGCGTTTAGGGGGTGTTAATGCCTGTGCGCTGAAGTCTGCAACACAGCTTTAACAAAACAAAACAACAATAACGATCTAATAAATGAGGAGCGACGTTTACCGCGAACAAAGAAAACAAACGCGCTTCTGAAGTTATTGTATGATTAAAACAGCGCTTCCTCCTTTTCAGCCGAACTACTGATGTGGCTGATGTGAGGGAAAAGAAGCCTGCCGTTGTCACTTCCTCAGGCTCCTTTCCCAGTTTTTAGCCTGCAAGTGATTTGCACTAAACTGTTGGGGTTTTTCCGGGGCTGCAGCTCGATGATATCGGTGAAAAGAGCCATTACTGCCAATTAGCTACTCTGTCATTAGGGAGGACTGTGTGGGCTACTGGCAAAACTCTCCACACAACGGACTGCGTTACAGCTAAAATAGCTGGTAAAGTTTGAAACTGCCTTCTAAAAACGTTCCACATCGGCAGCGGTTCAGCCTTCGCAGGCTTTAATTTTACAGGCGGTCGTTACGGTTCTGGAATTAATATTGGAATAGCTTTGGGTGCTGGCGTTGCGTCGCATATTTTCGAAAACTATTTGCATCAGCTTAAAGCATTACCAGCGGTAACTCCTCACACCTCTCCGCCCCCCCCCCCAACAGGTTACAGAGTTTTAATGCACCAATCGACCGCTTTCAAAACTCTGCACTCCCTCGGTGTACACCTGTCAGGTCGTGTGGGTTTCAGCCGAGAGGAGCGCTTGCACACCTCGAGCAGGCCACGCTTGCATTTGTATGTGTGAGCGTATGTGTGTGTGTGTGTGTGTGTGTGTGTGTGTGTGTGTGTGCGTGTGTGTGTGAGCGCTCAGTGGATGTGTGAGTGATTAGGTAAAGGCAGGGCTGAGCAGGAGTCACTGGAGAGAGACTCAGGAAGCGATGTGCTTTAAAATGAGTCTGTCCACATCATGTCATGTTGGAGCGCGCTCAGTCTGTTCATGTTTGAGACAGATGACTTGCTCCGCTCCCCAAGGTCCCCCTGTTATTCTGCATCCTTTATCTCCAACTGATCCGACACACGGCCCACGCCATGTGTGTATGTACGTGTTTACTTGTCTGTGCAGGTGCGTGTGTGTGTGCATGTGTGTGCGTGTGTGTGTGTGTGTGCTTTGACTGCATCGTGCAGGACATTGTCTTCCGCTTTATTGTGAACAAGGTTGTGAATGCATTGGAGTGCTTTTTTTCTTTAGTCTATTTTTTTCTTCCTACGTCAAATGAATAGTCTGTTAGGAGGCCGGAACATACCCAGAAACTCTCTCAACTTTATACGTAAAAAATCGCGCCACATCGTCAGCTAAGACTGGAGCGTCTCGGACCGACTTCACGTGGAGTTGCGAAAAACGGTACACATGCAGAACTCTTCAAGATGCACAAGAAAGTTTCTTGGAGGTACGCCCTAAACCCAACAGAAAGCTGGAAACCACTATTTTGACATTTTACACCCGTATTTAGCTCACGGCAACGGAGAAGTGAACTGCTTTTTTTTTTTTTCCTCTGTCTGACCCAGTTTCTCTTGAACTTATTCCTCTCGAAACAACATGTCAGCTTCTGTTGGCCAAATGATGCAATTTCAATGGGTACTTGCAGGAGTGTGAGTTTTTATGTGCCTCTGACTGACAACGTCCCCAGTGAACCTGGGTGCTAACTTGTTGACGTAGTATTGCCCATAAGGACGCAGGGCGAAGTACCGCCAAGGTTTCTTGCAACTTTAATTAGTTGAGAGCAGCAAAAGTGGTTTTGGGGCTTATGAACTGCTGGTGTAATTTATTTGGTTTCTTCCTAAGTTAGATGAAGTTACTTCTTTTTTTCTTTTTTTTTTTGAGGCCTGGCTATTCTCTCAAAAACTCCTAGAAAGTTTTGACTGTTAAAGGAGTAGGAAATTTATTTGTGTTGATACAGGTAGAAAAAAAAAGAAGGGTTTTATTTGCTCGCCCATAAACTTCACCACCTTGGACGTGGCACATAAAGCTATAAAATTTGGTACACATGCAGAACTCATCAAGACGGACAAAGTAATTATTGGAGGTATGCCCTATACTCAATAGATTGTTGGCCATGTCGGGCCACAATCATCATTTTGACTTTATATGGTAACGACTCCCCCCCGCCCCTTTTCCTGTCCCCGTTTCTGTTCCTCTGAACACACAATATTCCAGATGCAGTTTACTAAATGATTCAGGGTTTGCATTTTCATGATCCAGTGCTCACTTGACAATGTTCTTCACTTAAACAGGGCATGTACACTCGAGGGCAATCGTGCTTAAAACCTCCATCCATTACTTGTCCTCTGGAGCTGATGATGAAGGCAGAAAGTTAAACGTGATTCTTAAAACCTTGAATTTTCACACACACAAAAAAAACAAAGGAAAAAAAAACACTCTGCTCACATGTTAGGGTTGACAACCATTTATTTGTGTAAAACAACTCATCAGACCCCTTCTAGCTAAATAAATGTTGGTAGTTTTGTTGTCTTTATGGTGATTCGCTGTAAAATTAGTTGCCCATTGAGACATAATTGAATCTGAACTTTGATGTTGTTCTGCAGGTTAGAAGTTTGTCCTAAACCCAAAACGAAGTCGGCCATTTTGGGTCAAAGCTGCCATTTTGACATTTGATGTAACAGCTTACAGCTTATTATTAGAGGGTGAAATGTACCAAAGGAAGTGGGCGGGGCCAGACCTCAAACTATTAATATTTGCGATTAAACAAAAAAATGACGCAAAAAAAAAAAAACTCAACTATTCATCGTTAAATTTAGCCCAGTTGGTGGTAATCAGGTTGGAAACAAAAACAACATGGAAAAAAAAAGTGACATCACTTAAGCCCCGCCCACTGATAAGTCAGAGTGGCACGTTTTTCTCATAGACAGCGCTCTCTGACTCTTTTTGTCCATATCAGCGTAAAACTGTGTCAGGCGATAGATAAGCTGATGTTGCTAAACAAAACTATGATGGCGTAAGAGGGTGTAGCTGTGGCTTTTGATATTATTACCACACAGTTTCAACTCGTGAAGCTCCAGTCTAACAACAGGCACTGGGTCATTGGGTCTGCTCTTCATTGGACATAGCTGGACATCAATCCAACAGCAACAGTTAACTTTAACGTGAAATCTTTGCGGCTGTGGTCAAACGTATCCACCGTTCCCTCCAGGAGACTTCAGACAGTCAGTTCCAGCTCCTGCTTTGATCGAGGTTTGTGAAATTCGGCACACATATGTAACCTCTCAAGATCTTAAATTAAAAAAAAAAAAAAAAAAAGTCTCTTGAAGATATCGTCCAAACCCAGTGCGCGGGGGAAACGTTTGTGCTTCCTCATGGGAGACTCGTGGTTTGCGGTCTGTTGAGGGATAAGGAAATGGAGAGTGGAAAGGTAAAAGCTCTGTCCCCGCTGGATCCACTGTGGAGGTGACACAACAGACACCCACAGAGAGAGAGAGAGAGAGAGAGAGATGCCAAATCACTCTCACTCTCTCTCTCTCTCTCTCTCTCTCTCTCTCTCTGACTGCAGACTGGGAGGCTGGCACAGACACTCCCTGTCTTTGAGCTACACACAAAGACACTTTGGGAGCTGCTGACAGGTCCTCTGCAGAGGTTAAAAGCTGTCATAAGTAGACTTGAAGCACCAGCCCAGTGGTGGTGCTGGCTGTGCAGGGCCTTAATGCCCAAGCCTTTTGCTTGGCAATGCGGGGCTGCTTTCTTGACTGATGTCCACGGACCACACACATCCAAGCACATCAACAGTAAAAAAAAAAAAAATAGGAGAACGGATTTGTTCATGAATATTTGTGAGCATATAGACACATCTTTTTTTAGTCGCTCACACATTTCGCAGGCCATGCACACGCATCGCGATAAGTCCACATGCCCACACGTCGCAACTTTCAGCAGAGTTATTCAGATGTACACAGAATCCAAAGTACACACATTTAAGGAGTCTAATGGAGCGTTTAAGAGAAATTCTGAGTGTGAGTGAGAGAAGAAAGCTGGCATACACACACACACTCGCACACACTCACGCACACGTGCATGCAATCCAAAGCACATATGCTTCCTCCACTTAAACAGAGAGCGATCACCTCCCACCTCCTCTTTCCAAACTCAGCTCGGCAGTCCCTCCTTCCCTCAACCCCTCACTTCATCACCTCCTTCCATATTCCCCTCGCAGGCATATGCACGCACAACTGTCCTATGTGCACGCACACACACGCACACACACGCAGTTATGCCAGCACACATCAGACAGATCAGGTCTCACTCATCTGCCGTTCCTGCACGTTTTTCTGGAGAAGAAAAAAAAATAATCTCATGCATCTGCATCTTCTTTTGGCCTCCCTCGCCCTGTGCCCCACACACAAGCCCCACTTTTACCTTGCTAACATACATCAACACATGCATGCACACATGCAGAAAAAAACACACACCTCTATTTTACCTCACCCCCTCCCCTCACCCCACCCTGCGCTATAGCATAGTGCTTTCTGCTGGGAGGATTTAGAGGTACCCTGTAATTTTGCTGCTGGAGGAGCTTTTAAGTCCTGCCTGATCTTCTGGCTATGCAGGCAGCTTGCGCGTGTGCGTGTGTGTGTGTGTGTGTGTGTGTGTGTGTGTGTGTGTGTGTGTGTGTGTGTGTGTGTGTGTGTGTGTGTGTGTGTGTGTGTTTGTGTGTGTGTGTGTGTGAGAACATGTATTTGTTTGTCTGCACGCCCATGTTGGTGTCTGCTGACTTCTCAGGACTGGAGTTTCATGCAAAAGTGTGAGAAACCAGTAAACCTTCTGACATTTTTTTATGTTATAACCACATTACAATTTACCAGGACTTCATGTGATAAAACAACACAAAATAGCCTTTAACGTAATTGCTAAGACGAGGATAATTATTTGTGCTTTTAAAAGGATTTCTTTAATAACAGAAGTCAAATTTTTTTGAGTCTATTTTTAGGACCATCTTTCGTCTGCAGCTGCACCTGTAAGGCAGCTTCAGTCAGAACAGATTCTCAGCTGGATCATTGAGGTGTGAACTTTGACTGGGACATTATTGGATGTGAATATAATTAAATCTAAACCACCCCATTACACTCTGACTGCCTGACTTCCAGGATCGCCTTCTGGGAAGAGTATTCCCATAGCATGATGCTGCCACCACCATCTATCGTCATGGGAGTGGAGTGTTCAGGTTGATGTCTAACGTTAGTTTCCAGCCTTACATATTATTTTTGATGTATAGGACAGTAAGGTCCTGACTACTTTGCTTAAAGTTCAAGAATAATACAGGTTATTCGCCCCGGTTTGATCCAGATGGAAACTTTTTTTTTTTAATTGGGGCAGAAAGATTAGAGACAAATTGAAATCTTATTCAAATACAAAGTACTAATCTTTACATAACCGCACTTTTTGCATTCTTTTGCAAGGACAAAATGTATCCAGCCCCAAACACAGAGGGGCCCCAAGTCCTGCTTATACTGC
Source organism: Poecilia mexicana (assembly GCF_051168715.1). Lineage (NCBI taxonomy): Eukaryota > Metazoa > Chordata > Actinopteri > Cyprinodontiformes > Poeciliidae > Poecilia > Poecilia mexicana. The sequence goes on from NW_028263379.1 coordinate 27,166,669, forward strand.
TCCAAGCTGACTACATTTTAATAAACACCTGACAAATGTTTCTTTTAATAAGGTAAATCTGCAACAAAAAAAAAAGGAAAAAAAGAAAAGAGAAAAAAAATGAAATAAAGAAAACCCTCAAGTTTTGGCTCTACAGTAGTTTACACATTTCCTTCCAACAGCGACAGAAAAATCAGACTGTTTCATTTGTTTAATTAAACTATTACATCATCAGGTCAGTTTAAAAAAACAAAACAAAAACAAAACATCATCGTACAAGTGTTTATTAAATTTGTGACATTTTTCTGGCCCTCCCGTCCTCTCGACTCCACAATTTTGGCCCAAGAGACAAAAAGTTTGGACACCCTGTCCTAGCCTGTCAGTTTGGGTGGCTACAGCTGCTCCATGCTCTCTCTTTTTTCACTTAATGGATTAAGCAGTGCTGTGTAATATATTTTGGGATATTGGTTTTTAACCTGACCTCTAAAACATCCTCCCTGGCTGTTTCTGTGTTCCTTGTTCTTCACGATGCCGTTTGCTCGCTACTATTCCCTAACAAAAGGCCTTCCACAGAAGCGATGCAGTTACAGTGAGATGAAAGTACACACAGTTGGCGCTGATGCTTGTTTTTATTTAGAGATATCAGAGTAAAAAGGGGGTCTGCAGAGAAAAATGTTAAAATAACCTATTAATCCAATCCCAAACATACATCCATGTAGGAATTATCCTCTTTATCATTGAAAAATGCCTTTCTAAATGTAATGATGTTTGTAACGAGACAAAATGTGAGCCGGTGTGTGTGTGTGTGTGTGAGTGAGGGAGCAGACTAATCGGGATGTGGGAGAGGAGCTCCCCCTCTGGCTGTGGAGAGACGCAGGGGAGCAGAGCAACAGTTGCATTCACGCCGGGCAGCTAAGCACCACAAACCTTGACCCCTTACCCTGCTTACCGTTACACCGCGGCCAAGCGACTCCTGGGAGCAGACGGCACGCGGTAACATCAGAGGTACCGCGTGGCGAAGCTTTAAGCGACCGCCACCAAAAGAAAAGGCAACAGAGAAGCAGAGAGAGATGAGAAAATCAGCTGTGTCCACTCTCATTACTCAAAACCACATTTGTTCTGACCCAAATTCAATATTGGATACACAAAATAGCATAAAAAATTTGCTTGTCAAGCGTTGAAGCTGTGACAATTTTATATTGTCTGCCAGGTTCTATTACGACAGAGAAGCATGAGGCAGAGAGGAGAGGAAAAAAAACATCAGCCAAGCCGAGAGCGCTCGACTCATCTGAGACGATAAAAAGAGAAAAAAAAAAAAGTCTAAACGAATCTTCTTGGCTGATGCCAAACCTGCAGACGAGGCTATGTGGGAGAGAGACGGCGAGCAGGAGGGCTGGAAGGTTGATTACTGATTTCCATTCCTATTTCTGGGACAAAAGAAATGGAAGTGTGATGGGCTGGGACATCTATTTAGATCCATTTCATTCCACTATAATCAGGCTTTAGCCATGCCCTAATACTCAGGATTAGAAAAGGTTCAAAGTGCAAACATCCAGATCCCCCCAGTATTATTCCAGTCTGTCAACCCCGGTCTGTATGTGTTTTTTCGTCCACATATATGCGTGTGTGTGTGCGTGTGTGCATGTGTGTGTGTGTGCATGTGTGTGTGTGTGTGTGTGTGTGTGTGTGTGGGCATGTGCGCGTGCTTCCCCTGTGTGCGCGCCAGGTCTGCCGGGGAGGGTTATCTCTGGAATCAGGCACATAAACCTAATCTAACCCTCCCTGTGCTCGTTCAGGAGTGAAATATTTTGTGCAAATAGGCTCTCTTTTGCTTCTCAGCACTTCAGTTCTGCCCGACTAATGTAAACAAAAACCCAGATAGGGAAATCGCAGCTCTGAGAAATGGACATTTTTATTGCGATGCTCTGTTTGATACGTAAACACGCTGACTGGAATGGAGTGTGTCGTTTTGGTGCCCTGCTTTGCTCGAAAAACGCGATGAAGCGGCTCCGCGCGGCGGCGGCGGCGTTTTCTTCTTCCCCGCCTTGACGCTAACCGAGAGTGATCCGATGGTGGTTGTCGCCCGCTTATGTATTTATCTCCCATTTCTCTTTTTGGGGGGGGGGGGGGGGAATGTAGACATTATTGGCGGTGGTTACCGCGCCTACCGTTTTCCCTGCCTTTGCTCGTCTGAGTGGGAGTCTGAATGCTGTGGGTGAGAGGCAGCCAATGAATGTCACCTCTCATCCACATTCTCATTAAACAACCTGCTCTCTGTCTGTCACATGGGCTGTATCCATCCCTGCGCTTGTGCTCTGGGCAGATGTTGCGCACGCAAACGTGCACGCCGCGGCTAGCTCCACACTGAGCCTATTGCTCTGTGTGAAAGCTTCCCCTCCCCACCCGCCTCGTCCCCACTTCTCCTGGGCCGAACAGGAATAATAAGCAGTAGATGATTCCTGATGGATATGGGGCGGGTTGGGGGGGGATGTATTCACCAGGACCACCTGAGTGACCTCATTTAGCAGACCTGAGAATAAATATAGACCGCTGCACCGCGCTCTAGCCTTAGCATGTGTTGTCTGGACCACTCAGCGCTGGTATCCCGCAACACGTCTCCCACTCCTCTCCCCAGAGCACCTAGGGGAACAGTCCTTCCTCTCCACCCCGAATGTCCTTGTGAAATCTGGGTTTTTTTAGTCGATTGTTGAGGTCTCCACTCGTATGTGAATGTTAAATGGGAAATTTCTGGGATTTTCATAGCCCTCTGTCGAAGAGGGAACTCTTTTTGTATCGTTACTTATCATAAGTCCAAGCTGGTTTGTTGCAAAGACTAAAGCTAACGACTAGTTTGGATTGGACCAAGACAAAAGGTCCGTTCATTCGCACCACCTTTGCTTAGGCCGCTTTGTTCAAACTGTAGTTCGTTTGCCTGGAAAGTCTGGTTCATTTGGGGAGGTGTGAATTCTTACATGAATTCTGATGTGGACCAAAGAACTAGCAAAACAGAGTTAGCATAAACAGCTATGTTTAAGCCTGGAGTTGTTTTAAGAGTGTGGAAGTTTGTTTTTTTTCCTCCTGTCAGACTTCCCACCAAACATTAACATCGGCGCAGGGTTTTTTTTAGGACGCCTTTATTTAACCCTGAAAATTATGCTGAAAATGTGACTTCTTTTTAGCCCACATGTCTAAATTTAACCTGAACAAAGATGTTTAAAATCAGTTTGCACAGTGGAGCAACCCCACCCCTTTTCAGCCAGATTCAGACATCTGTAGACGTCTTTATGCAGCAGAATTTTCACTTTTGGCTTTTCTGCACTTTTTCACATTAATTAGAAGAAAGGCATCATCATCTTTTGAAACTTTGCTCACGGGGTTTAAAGCCGCTGGCTTCAGGCTCCACTACCAGCGAATCTGGATTTATTCTGTATGAGTTAACTACTGCAGGTAAGTTCTGTTGAAACTTACAACGTTTCAACAGAACTTTACTTTAAAACAACCTCCTTTAATATGTTTTCTTGTAGGCAAAAATACAGTAGAAGAACATATGTAGCGCTGGAACAGGAGCTTTGCTCTTGGCTCACGTCGTTGTACTGTAGATATTTCCCAACATCAACATTTGGCACCTGGTTTCTCTTATGACTTCAGCAGCTGTAGATCTTTTGTTCTCCCACTAGTCACTCTGTGGCCAACGATCCACACCCACAAAGAGGGTCTTAAATCACACGAACCCCCTCTTATGGAGCCAGCCGCTTTCTTTCAAAAACGCAGCATTCCTTCATGCAATGACCACTTCTTTTGGGTATTCTGGACCGCTGAGTTTGTTCCACTCAATCATTAGCGGTGGACCGGTCCTGTCTTTGTTCTTCGTCCTGTCATCCCTTCATCCCTCCCTTGTGTTTTTATCTCTGCCGAGACACACAGGAAGACCCATTTCCCCACTTTCCTCCCTCCAAAACGCGACATGACTGTTGGCCTTTTAATATCTGGAAATCCAGATTTGGATTAACGTCAGCGCTCGGGGATGAAACGAGAGGGAGCAAGAGAGAGAGAGAAAGAGACGAGGGGAAAATTGAACGAGAGGAAGAGAAGATAGAGTGAGAGGCTTTTAGATTAAAATACCAAAAAAAAATCTGGCAGTGCGTCCTTGTTGTCGAGTGGGGTTAGGGAGTTTGACAAACGTAGCTGGCACAGTTGTAGCGTGATCTCTTGACACGATAGATGTGAGTAAACCGAAATCAGCCGAGGCAGAGGCTCCAGGTCCGTTTGAAGATTTGCGGCGCATTTTTTGAGAGCGCGCAACAGTTGGTTCCTGCAGTTGATTTCCATCTTGAGCAGCGCTTAAAAGATGGATTCGCAGAAGGAAATGTGGTTATGATCGGACACAGTTAATCAGATTATGAAGTTCCAGCGGTACAGTAATGGCTTGAATTATGTGACGTTGTACATGGTCTGAATGCAAACAACATGTGAAGCGATCATCTTTATAAATCCAGCTCCCTTTCAGTCGCTGGGCTAAACAGGAGCCTCAAAGGGCCAACTTATCATTATGCCACATCAGCGATGCAGAGGCCCCATTCAGCCAGCCTGAAGGAATGGTTAATTTAGACGACAGGAGTAAGTTAACACTGAGAAGATTTGCTCTCCCTGAGTGGATATAAAATTCACTCTTAGTGAGATTATTCAAGCGCCTTTGAGCTTGAGCTTCAAAGAGGTTCTACTTTTTTTTTTTTCTGGTGTAACTTTCCCCTGGAAACGGGGGAAAAATGGAAAGAGGAGAGGAAACTGGGTGTAAAATCACAGATCAGGTTATAGTGCTTGTATCAGCACCCGCTCTATCACAACCGGGGGCAGGCCAGTTCACCTCTCCATCACGTTAAAGAAGTCACGGCTCCTTGGTTACACTCTGAGAACTGCTGGGATCAAAACAACCTAGATACAGGCCAGAATAATAATAATAATAATAATAATAATAATAATAATAATAATAATAACAATAAACTGGCTCTTGCCAAATGTGAAGACTTACCGATAACTTAGATTACTAAAGAAGTATTTCCTTCTCTCCATTTTCAACTCTTGCCTTATACCCGTTACCCCAGCTTCAGTGGTGACATCCAGGACTTGAGCTGCATGTAATCTGAAAATTATGTGATTCAAAAGATATTCGTAAAAACCCTGATGACTGTGTTTCTCATCTGTACCTCCAACATGGTGACTTTTAGTATTTTGGGCACTGTAGTCTGTGTGGAGTGGATTTATTGCAGGAGAGCTACGTTCATCAGAGAGGATATTACAATTGTACACAAAGAATGAATTATGTCATTTCTAATAGTCCGACATTTGTGTTGAATGTATGCGGCTTGCGTATACTGTGGAGCGGTAACCCTGGACACCCCAACAACTTGGAGTGAGTATCTGACCAGGTTTTAGGGAAGATGGCAGAAAGTTGGGAGAAAATTTACCCTTTTTAGTAGAACAACTAGAAACTTTGCTACAGTGAGGCTCAAAATTATTTTTATGAATTCACTGGGCATTGAAAGGGATCAAATAAAATACAGCATCTTCATGCTATTTAAGACTTTTATTAGCAAATTTCATACTAATTTTGTATTAACTTTTTTGAACAGTGCTTGTAGATGCTACCAGCAGTCTGTTGGTTATTTAATTTTTTTTTTTTTTGCTGTGGTGAATGGTAGTATTAACCTATGGTAAACACACTCATTATCACACTCAGGTTGTTTTTCATTTACTTGCTTTATGTCAGATTTACAACCGACATTAAACTTTTGGCCCAAGAAAAACTATAAAATTTTAAACCAACCTAATAGTTGGCTAATATTTTTAAACACAAAAACAACTGATTTGAAACACAAACAAATGCTTTTTAAGCTAAAAGAAAAGTTTCCATTCTAATAACATTTTATTCTTCACGATAGTGGCTAAAAGTCGTAATATGAGTGGAGTCGTTTGCTACATTTAAGTGGACATAATTTTTTTTATATAATTAATAATGGTTTTCTTTTCAAAAGTCTAAGCATTATTAGGATCAAGCCAAAACTATTGTTAGAATTTGTATTTGAATAAACATGTATCCAGATTGTATGGATGTTTTATTTTACAAAAGTTCCTACAAAGTTTGTGGAAGTATGGGATTTGATAATGTAATTTTCCAGAACTGAATAAGTATCAAGAAAAGAAAATGTAGAACAAATGTTTGAGTTTTTGTGGTTCTGAAGGGTTCAGGCTCCAAGTAAACTCCAACTTTTCACTTGACTCAAATTTTTCACATTAAAGCCCGATTTCCTGGTAATGTCTGATAAAACGTGAAAATTGTGTCAGTTTTTGTGATGAACATCCCGCTTTAGGTTCACTTTTTATTGTAAATTAAATAAAAAAACTGAATCTGTCTTTTAATGCTCATTCAGATAAAACACTTTAGTGAGGCACAGCTGTTTAAAATCTTACCGACATACCAAATCTCATCCAACAAATTTAGCTTGATGTATTGTTTAGGTAAAACTACTTAACATTTAGTTTAAAGAAATAACGCCGCAGCTTTTATAGATTACAGGATGTAGATAACTCACCAGGCTCTCTAAGCCTGGAGCGCTCCTTCACATTAATGCTGCACGTAAATTTGAAATGTTGTTCTGTTCGTGCACGGCACTTAGTTGTCCAGGCCCCTCCTGTGTATTTCAGTGTCCGCTTCCCTCAGCTGTGTTGAGTCTACACCAGAGTTTATGGGGGGCCGATGGGGGTTTGGTTGATTTCGCCAAAGAGCTCCTGACAAGATGTTATCACAGCGAGCCTCACAAATTATCACGCACTCCGGCTACGCTAGCAAAATGTTGTGCTTGCCCTCGTAATTTGGAGGCCGAGCGCCATCTGATAGCGTAACACAATATTAGTGCTGTTCATTATTTCGTTTTGTTCAATTTCTCTGAAGTAAAGAAGCTGGAATCCCTCGGGATGGGGGGGAGGTGACAAAATGTCAGCATTAATAACACTTAGGAATGACAGGACATGAATCAACTAGATGAGCCATTCTTTTTTGTTGTTGTTTTCCGTAGCTGTGGAGCCACATTTCAACAGCTTGATACAGGAGTTTATAGCAAGTAATCGCATGTAGAAACATTGATTCAGCCATGCCAGTAAGTATTCCAGTGTTTGTCAGGCATTGTTTGGACCCGCATCCCCTCCCCTCCTTCCTCTGCCCAGTAGCCAAGTTTGCTTCTCTTTGTGCTGTCATTAGATAAGCATCCTCTCCAAGACAATGTCATCGTAATGAGGGTGACATCTGAAGCAATCACCCTGGGAGATGGTTATTGAGTTAAGAGGGACGGAAAGGAAGGAGGAGAGGCAGACATTACAGATATGTATATATAAAAAGTGGAATGATTTGAGACCTAGATGGATAAGGCGAGGAAGAGAAACAAAAGCAATTGAGAGGAAGGAAAAGAGCAGAGTAAGCGGTCATGGAGATCATTTGGGGAATTCCAAACTTAGAGCCATCGTCTCATGTCCCAATGCACACACACATACACAACCTCGTGCTTAACTGCTCAGTGCTAAGGTTGGAGTCACACTCTGTCTCCCCGGGTCATTATCATGGGCCTGGAAATAGACAGCCAATTGTGTCGTGGCGCGTGAAGAGACCGTGACATTGGATAAACAACGCCGGACCCCTAAACTCTCCTTCCTCGGCCGGATCAGAGCCGGGCTTTGAAACGAGCGGAGACACTCCGCGTGTCCGTGCACTAATTTAGAAATGGATGCAGCAAGAACTTTGAGCGAGGCATTTAGCTCGCTGCACTACCAGCAAGTGGTGACACATGTGGCCCAGAGGGAGTTAGCTGCTCGAAGGACTTGGCAGGCAGCTGGAGCTTTGGTAGCCGTGCCTCACTGCTAAACTATGCGCAAACAGAAAACACACACACAAACTCGCACACACTGTTTGAGGTCTAACCGCGTTCCTCTTCGCCACCTCAATGGACTGTAATGTTGTTCCTTTTCGTTTGACTTCACTATCTTATGTTAATGAGAGGTGGCGTTGAGAGGCGCTGGCCACTGATTGAGGGTGAGAACTGCTAATCACTGGAACAGCTAATCAGAGCTTGTCGTAAATATTGATTAGTTCTGTGCGTTATGGACGTGCTCATTAACCAACGTGTCACCATCTCTCCTCTTTCTTCTGCCTTCTTTCTTCCCTCCACCCTTCTCTTCGTCCTGCTTCCTCCATCCCTCCTCCCCCACCTCCGCCCTCCAGCAACCTCCAACGGCACGATCGAGGGCCTGGAGAACCGCGAGGGAGGCGTGTGCAAGAGCCGAGCCATGAAAGTCATCATGAAAGTCGGGCAAGGTAAGTGTGCGCTCACCTCACATGTAGAACACAAAGAAAAGCGCTGCTGCCTTGAAGCCATGTTTCACTTTGGTGTGACATTTCCATTTAACGCCGTGTGTGCCTGCCGTGACTTTGTCCGCCAGCAGCGTCCGACGAGACGCGATCTCTGGAACTGTAGAGCTGTTCTGTGTAAAACACTTGCCAGCAGGGTTTCTCCAATTTTCCTTTCAGAATTGTTACCGACCTCTATATCATGTTTAAATTTTGATAAAATAATGAAGTTGACATGCTTTTGATGTTAAAGAAATACATTCAACAAATTTTCTTGTTTGATTTCCATTTTAACCCTGAAAATATATTTTTTTTAAAAACAGACGTGTGTGTGTGTGTGTGTGTGTGCGTGTGTGTGTGTGTGTGTGTGTGTGTGTGTGTGTGATGATTTCTGTCAAACTGTGTTGCCCTTCTGTCAAAATAGAAGTTGTAGTTTTAAAATTGAAGTCATTACATGGCAATTACAGTGATATTATAGCTTATGCCATAATAAGCTGTAATATCAGCAGGAGGGCGGAAAGCTATAAAGCCAACTTCTGTAACGTTATGTAAGTAATCTAATTAGTTAGCTGGTTCCTAACTAACTAGTTAGGAACCAACTAATATAATAGCATTAATTTGGGTAAATGCCATTACCCAAATTATCTGCACCCTCTTACACGTCTCACTGATTCTTGGTGTTATGTGAGTTGATTTTTCTCTTTTGTTTGCAACATTCAGCCATATTTCTCAATCAGTGGGGGCTCGTCCGGGATGTACAAATTACAATAACATTCAAATTACAATAACATTCAAATTACAATAAATTTGAACGTCTGAAAACAATTAATTGGCAGTTCAATTCAGAAAGTAAAACTAAAATGTGAAATTGATTATTGTAATATAGTGAAGTACTTTAAGCATATATTTCTGCTGGTTTCTGTTAATTTTGATCATTGGCGCCTAAAATTCAGGGGAGGGGGTTTCAGACTGTTTCTAAAGAAGCTGGCTGTTCACAGTGGTGTGTTTCCAAGCATGGAATTATTAGAAAGTTGAGGGAAAGAAATAACTGTATTAGATAAGGGGGCACAATCAAGTAGGATAATCACAGCATTATGAAGCAAAGAAAATTCAAGAACTTGGGGGAGATTCACAAAGTGTGGGTGGTGGTAAATGTCAGAGCTTCAGAAACTATAACATATTTTCAGAAGGAAGACTTACGCTGTCACATTCCTCGTCTTAACATTCGTGAATCAGCGACAATGTCAGAACCGTCTTTACTGGGCTAAGGAGAGAAAGGACAGAACCGCTGCTTAGTGGTTCAAATTCCTCCTTTCACATTAAAGTAAAGAAGAAAAAAAGAAGTGTTTTTTTTATTTGGAAAATCAAGGTACCAGAATCTGGAGGAAGATTGGAAAAACATGTTTTTTTCTTCTCTCATTGATTGTTCATTCTGAGATTTTATAATTGGCTCATAAATGAGACAGCTGAAATGTGTCTCGGTTACAATATTTTTACAATTAACTGCTTCCTGAGCTTTTTGCTCATATTATCTGATGATAGTGTCACAGTCAATTGGATTTATCTACACCGAAGTGGAGATACGGAAAGTGTTCATGAATAAATCCATATCAAATATTATACAAATGAGCAGAACCTCAGATATTACAATTCAAACCAAGGTAATTCATCTTCATATAAAGTTCAAGGACCACTTTGGGTTTCATGAATTCTTTATAAGATTTTTTCCCCCTCAATAACTACAGCATCCTCTACAATTATTGGCAATATTTGGTAAAGACATGTTCAAAAACCTTTATCTGACTGCGGAGACTTTATGGCTCTAGGATGTAACTAATTCCCTGTTTTGCAGATATTCTTCCTCCTGAGTGTGGCGGTGAGATAAATATGGGTCCTTGTCCAGCCTTGTTTATCTCAGTTGCCTTTAAGCCTTTTAATTATTGCACTGACAGTCTAGATAGACAAGTTTAGACAAGTAGTTGCTTTCATGTAGCCATTTCCTGACTTAGGAACACACATTTCACATTACTTAAATATTTTCTAGATTTTCCTATTTTGAAGAGTAGCTTAGATAACTTGACTTCAGTAGTTATTCAGTATTTTCCATGACCTGTTAATTAAATTCTTTTAGTGACAGAGAAAAGTAAAAGTAATGTCTCTCTACCTGGAGAGAGGTGCCAGTTTGGATCAAATGTGGCAGATTTTTCCGCCACCTATTTAATGTTTTTAAATTAAAGTTACTCTTTTCAAAATATTTCAGTATAATTTTGTTCTTTTGTATTAAAATATTTATTTTAACATCATTATACACACTTGTATCAAAAATTATGTACTTTAAAGACAATTTGGAGTTAATAATTAACCCAACAACCATGTTTTTGGACTGCAGGAGGAAGCTGGAGTACCTGGAGAGAACTAATGCCTGAACAAGGAGAACATGGAAACTCCACACATTCAGACTTCTAAGAAAAATAGAAACTTTAACCAAAAGCGAAGCAGCTTAAAGTGTAATTCATTGATGTCAAGTGCAGTAAAACTGCTTGATCATAATTAAAAGTGAGAGACAATAATTATCTGTTTACTTGTGGGGGGTTTCTGTTTGTGGGAAGCGACCACGACTCAGGACCCCTGCATGCACCGCGCTGTGTAATTTCTGCAGCGTGATGAAGTGATCCGATTAGCTCGCCATCGAATTCCTGTCCAGGAATTTTGGATGTAAAGTTTCAAGTTGCACTGATGGAAAACGGACCGCCGCTGCGTACGCCGCGATATACGATTACATAGGCCCGTATTATGACAGATGATCGTATCCACGTTGCCCGCCCGGCCCTGCGGGGGGGAATCGAGACATGTTGAATGACTCTCATATACCAATGAACAGCACGCGCAAGCTGTATAGAAAAGAAATCCGAAAGAAATAACAAACAAATGACTGATGACTTTCATGGAATAACTCCACTTCCAAGTTGCAGGAGTTGCCCTCTGATGTTCCTCGGCTGTGATTCTCGCCCTGCGGACGTCCGTTTGAGATTTTCCATGTAAGTGCGCGGCCCGGGGTGTACGTCATCTTAAAAACGCTGGAGGTAAACAGGCAAGTTTTGTTTAGATATCCTTGGACGCGGCATTTGGATCGCATCACGCATTTCTCTTTTCCACGCCGCTCCGCTTTGCGATCCGGACCTCTACATCCTGGCTTTGACAGAGTACAGTACACAGATGTGTTGCTGTGTAAACAGTTCCTGCGTCCTCAGAGCGGTTTGTTTTGACCCAAACAGACAGTAAGAGGAACATCTGCCCACCACGGCGATCCGATTCCAGACTAAGAGTTGGATCTCACTGAATCAGAAATAAACTGAAGAGACACTGTAAAAAGAAATAAAAAATTGAAAATGGAGCGTGTGTGGGAATCTGTGGATGTGCCAGAGAGTGAGATGACAACATTGTATCCTGTGCAGAGTGTGGGGGAGTAGAAACTAACAAGCTGCTGATGCTAGCAAGGTTTGAGCGGGAACAAATTCAGCAGATGCGGTGAAAAAAATACCCACAGCCATCTCAGAGACAGACAGCCTCTGCGTCTGCTCTCCATGTAGGTCATTTTGAGCAGCCGATGGCCTGGGATTGTGACTCTTGCGTGGCGGGGGCTGACAACAACAACGCCGCGTGAGCGCAGGCGGGCCGACACAGAGCTATCAAGGAGAAACAGTTCCATATTCTAATGGGAGCTGAAAACGAGATTGGATCGTGGGGGGCGGAGGGCTCGTTTTCGAGGAAACTTCCAGGAAAGTTCCTCTCAGTCGGGGTCTGGTGCCGTGGCTCCCGGCTGTTCCTCAACTTCGGCACAGCCGTGCGCTCATTTCCCAAAATCGCTCCCCCGGCGGAGCTGTCACTCACAGTCGATGCGCCCTAAAAACCCTTTTTCGGAAAGATGCAGCGTGCCCAGCTGCTGCTGCTTTCAAAAAGTCGGTTTCTGGGGCTGGGATGCGTAATGCGCCCGTCCAGCCCACTGGGCTATTTGAAGCAGGGTGTTGATTTGGTTGCTTTTAAGTGATTGTCTTTTTTTGTTTTGTTTTGTTTTGTCTTTTTCTTCCATTAAGTTTCAAGGGTGGCCATCCTCCACATGTAAGGGTTTGGATTTTTCTTGTTCCTACTCTTGCCGTACAGCTGGTTGCTGTGAGTGCAGAAAGTGCTGAAAATGTCAAATATAATTCCCAGAATGAGGGCCTATTTTAACACCGAATAGGTGGCATATAAGAAAGTACTTTGACATTATGCATTTCAGGGGACTTTTCCTCACTATTTCCACTTTACGAGCAGCTGCACTTCCTTTCTGCTAGCATTCTCCCTTTAATGTGGTGTTAGTACAGATAAATGATTAACAAATAAAATATATAAATAAAATGCATATTTTAAGAGCCCTTTCTGCCGTCTGGTAGTTGAGGCTTTTCTCTCTTTTATTAGCTATTTGATAAAACTTGAAGAAGTCGTGCCTCAGGGCAATATTTCTGCATATTTTTTTCGTCTCTTCTCCAAAATTAAACATAAAAATCCTCACTAGACTAATCAATAATGAAAACAGACATTATTCACTCCCCCCCCCCCCCGAGGCGCTTCCTTCTGCAGCCACAGTGTGTTTTGTCTTAGCAAACACAATAAAAACTAAAGCCCCGCTCGGTTCTAACCCCAGATGTTATTGTGTGTTCGATTCAAACATCCTCCGTCTCTGCAGCTCCGTGCCTTCTGCTCGCCAAGATCACACTGCACCCCTCCAACCCTCTCTCCTGTGTCCGCTTCCAATCTTTCTGCACATTGCGCTGTGTACTTTGGAGATTGATTCCAGTATAAAATGTGCACAGATTCTTTTAGAGACACATTTATGATGCATGTGTGTTTGCCAGTATTTGTCTTTTTAGCACTTTGACGTCAAAGAAAAATATTAAAAGTAGTGCATAATTGTGAGAGGAATGCAGATTGTTCAAAACTTACAAAAAAAAACAGAAAGAAAAAGAAGAAACTCGAAGAATAGTGTTGGGTGGCTCAGTTTGTAGAGGAAAAAGTCCTCAATCTGGTTCTCCTGGGTCCTATTCCTGGTTTTGGGTCATACACTGCAAAAACACAAAATCTTACCAAGTAGGCTTGGTCTAGTTTCCAGCGCAAATACTTTAGTACTCTTGAAATGAAAGAAAACAAACTTACAAGTAACTTTTCAGCAAGATATAAGAGCTGATTTTAGGTCATGTTCCAGATTTATTTTTCACTTATAATAAGATATTTTTCCCCACTTTATGAGTGAAATAATCTGCCAGGTGAAGTGAAACTTTTTCACCATTTTGAAGGGATTATTGACTTAAAGCACCATCCAATATCTTGCTGAAAAATGAATTGTAGACTAGCTTTGTCTTACAAAAAGTTCTGACATATTTACTCTAGAATCTGCGTAAAAATACTTTAAGTTTTTGTGTTTTTGCTGTGTATTTCCTGTCCAGTCACCATTGAGTAACGGTGACCAGTTCCTAGAAAACCCTTAAAAAAAACAACAAAAAAACAACAACTTGTAAGCTGAAATGTGATGGTATTTTTTGTAGCAGATGAGGGGGTCAGAATAACATCTGCACACCGCACTTCAAAGATGTTTTTGTAAACGATTGATAACCATACATTAGCCTTAGTTCCATTTCACCGTTACGCACTAATATGCGTTGGTGTATCGCATTAAATGGTAAAAATCATGCTCTTTATGTCACTTATTTAAATGTCTTTGTCTTTTTTTTTTTTGCTGTTTTTCTTTTCTGCAACAAAAGAAAAGAAAAAGCACTAAAAAGGAAGAGAAAGTGCCTGAATGGGAAGCTCATCATTTATAAATCCACTGCTGTTCAGCAGTCTCTCTCCCATGTCACCTTGCTCATTAGAAATATGTTGACTCACTGCCACGCATGCATCTCTCCCTCCTCGTGTTTTTCCCTCCATCTACGTCTCCCGACATCCCTGTCTCTCCGCTCTGTCACTCCATCATCATCGTCTCCCCTCCTCCCCTCAGCCTCTCCCGTCCTTCTGGTAGCTTGGCACTTCTGAGTTAGTTGCTTGTCTGCCTAGCTAAGGAAAATGTCAAACAGCACGCACAGGAAAAAGAAAGAAAGAAAAAAAGGGTCAGAACATTAGGCCACGGCATGCACATGCTCAGCGCCCGGGTGCGTGCGCGCTTCGTAGTGAGTCAGATCAGTGTTGTCCGCACGCATAGCCTCCACGCCCCACCGCCTCCGCCCCTCCGCCCCTCTGTCATGCGTGAATGTTCCCACTTCTCACTCCTGTCTTTCTCTCATCAATTATTGACAAGGCACAACAGCTCACGGCTAAGTTCGGCGCTGCTGCAATCAGCGCCGAGCCGAGGCTGCGGTCGGGACATGGAGAAGATGGAGCTGCAGAGGGGCCTCCACCATCCCGTTCAACAACATAAAAAGAAGAAGAAGAAGAAGAAAGAGACACCATAGTCCAATTCCTTCTTTTTTTTTTTTTTTTATCTTCCCATCCACACCCAAATCATTTCTCATTTCGGCTCAGGATTTAGCCATAATTGCTTGGAAATAGAAAATTTCCTGCCAGAATGACTGGCCCCCTTCCTATCATCCGCCCGTGCTTGGCCACACACACTTCCCACGGGGGACTCGAATACAAATTGCCTCCCCACGAGCCCCCTTTTTCTGCCCCCTCCTCTCTCTCTCTCTCCTCACAGACCCTTTGAGCGGGCCTTGGGGCAGATGCAGATAAGGCCTGCAGCGTGGCAGAAATATCTGATGGACTCCTGTGGAATCCATCTTTTAATAGTGTCTGACTGTCTTCTGCCCCTTGTAAAAAAAAAAAAAAAAAAAAAAAAACCCGCTGGAAGACCCTCCGCTGTTTACTGCAGCCAAGCCTTCAAAGTGTGTGTGCTGAAATCACAACAGACAGTCAGATAAACTGTCTGTTTCCTCTGCGCTCCCCTCAGAGCTACAACGCCCCCCTCCCCCTCCTCTTCTCCTTCCTCTCCTCTCCTCATCTACCACGACGTCCTTTTTTCCGGTCCTCTTATAACCCCACTACCCCCCTCCGCCCCCTGCGAAGTGTGCCTCTTCTAGCAGAGTTAAAGCCAGGGCAATAAATAAGGCATATTATGGCCTTTTAACGTGATGAATAATGTAAAACAATAAAAAGTTAATATATAACTACTTTACCCCCATTCTGCCAGGCCTGAGTGTATTGTAAGTATATTGAAGGTGTGTGTGTGTGTGGGTGTGTGTGTGTGTGTGTGTGTGTGTGTGTGTGTGTGTGTGTGTGTGTGTGGGAGGCTCTCACGAGTGTGTCGGTGTTGGAAATGCCTGTCTGAGTGTTTGCTGAAGGAGCTGCTGATGTAGATGTGAGCTCACTTTTTCTTTTTTTTTTACGACAGGACAGGGATATCTGCGTGTTTCACAGCCGTTCGCAAATTCCCAACCCACCAACCCACCAACTCCTTCCTCTGTTTTTTTTTTCTGCTTTCATCTTCCCTTCTGACACAGTTTCGACACAGGCGAAGATAACCGTCTCTGTGTATAAAAGATATATCAAAAGATAATAAGCATAATCCTTTGCTGTAGCAGAGGAACAAGTCATTGTAATTCATCGCATGCGGCTTTCCAAGGCTGACTTTTTTTGTCTGCTCTCTCTCTCTCTCTCTTTTTTTTTCCTTTTCTTCTCTGTTTTCCCACAGACCCAGACGCAGCGATCCCGGAGGCGCCGGAAACCCAGGAGGACAACTCAATACCGGAGACCAGCAGTTCCGGTCCGCCCGACCCGAGTAAGACTGGGCCTGTGATGCCAGGAATCCCTGGTGAGCGCATTCACACAACCCCAGCCGTTAGCTCTCACTGTCGAGGAACTGAAGGATTTGCCCATTTTTCTGAGCTGAATAACTCCAGCTCAGTCAGATTGGATGAAGAGCATCCACAGCGACGCATTTTCAAGGATTCTTGGCTGGATTTGGTGCTGGACTTTGACTAGGCCTTACTAACACATGAGGATGTGTTAATCTGAACCATATAATTGTTGCTCTGCCTGTATCAAGTCTTTGGGGACGGTCCTCCCGTCAGTCCCCACAACATGATGCTGCCACTACCATGTTTCACCGCAGGAATCGCCTGATCCAGTATTACAGTATTGGTCACCCAACTTCTGCCCCCCAGATCTGAACTGAAACTACTGATTATTGTAAATGTGACTGTAGACTGTCAATTATTCTATCAATTATTCTGACGATTAATCAAAATGTGAACATTTCGCACCTTTTCCACTTAACCACTTTAGCCTTTTTATACAATATTCAAAATACATTAAAAAATCCAAATAACTCAATTATTTTAAATACAAAAATAAGCATTTTGTTGCCCAAAGTCCAATAACATAGCATTCATGTACACGTGATTCTTTGTGGCAAAAGATGCGTCTGCGGCTAAACAAAGACTTGTCAACGTCAACATGTGAAAAGCTCAATCCTTTTGTCTCGACTTAACAGCCATACAGTGAAGCAAAAGGCGCTTAATCCGACAATTACCAAATTTAATCCAGGTTAAGCTAAAACTATGCCACTTGAGGAGCTCTGGGTAGAACACATTTACATACAATGGTGTTTTTCTTCATCTTAAATGTAAATTATCTGTATTTTTTGTATCCATTGCTACTCTGAGGGTGTTCTTCTTTCAGAAAATATATATTTTTGAGTCTGTACACTCCAGCGAATGACTAAACGGTTGCTAAATTGATTGACGATTAATCCGATTAATCGTCTCAGCCTTAATCAGATCTAATTTTGAGTTGGAGACGTAAGACGAGTTGAAAACATTTCGCCGTCGCTAGCGATGAACATCCTATTCACGGTTTTCTTTCAAGCAACAAAAGGCAGTCGGTGTTTGTGCATTTCAAAATGAAACTTTAATTCACTTCCATCCTTAGATAAATATTTCAACCAAGGGTTAGAAGAGCCTCCTTAAAGCCATAAGAGCCCATAATGCATTGCTCTGTGACTTCATTAGTGGTGAGTCAGAAATGCAGCAAGATTTAACTAAACTAAGACCAGACTTAATTTGGCTTAATATGGCTCCAGAGGGCTAAATTCTGTCTGCTACTAGATTTACATTGTTTCCAGCACAAGCTGTTTTTTTTTCAGGGTTTGTTGTTCTGACCCAGTTTGACATGGTTTCCTTTTGCAGCTTTAAACATGTCTGCTTCCCATGAGTTGCTTCCTTTTCCCAGCTAACATGCCCCCGCATCATAATGCTGCCACCACCCTTTTTTCTACTCGTTCACATGTTGTTGCAAACCACACGCTGAATACTTTAGCCTTCATTTAGCCACTCCTCTACGCAGGCCGGATTTATGAAGTACATACCCAGTTGCTGTGGCAACAGATTCTTCCACCTGAGCGTCGGATCCCGGCAGGTCCTCCCAACTGTTACCATGGATATCTCGGCTGCCACTCTCATTTTTAAATGTTTCCCCTTCATCTGTTCACTTGTGTTATAAATACATGATATCATTCAGCTTCGAGAGCAAATGTAAGAAGAAAAAAAAAAAACTTTTTCAAACAGAACACCTACATCCTCGAGGCTGCGCTAGTAATTCATCACATTCGGTCTCCAGGGAGAAAATTAAAAATAATAGTTTAGCCTTTCAAAGTATGCTATTCCTCATATGGCTCTGACACGCTTCAGGCGACTCTTAACTCAGCATGCTGGAGTGTTTGCAAAACCAGAGTTGCTGACAGGATAGAGTGAAACTCTCCAAAACGCAGGTTGTGATGAAAAGACATAAAACCACACCCTAAACAAACACAGCTTGCCCTGACTCACACAGGGAGTGTGCTGCATGCTGGGAGACTTGACGACAGACCTTTTTATTACATTACCTGCCTTAAATCTCATTAGAGATGCACTTAAATCAGTCTAATCAAAGCAGTTGTAATCTGTTTACTCCCAAATTATATCAACCGGTCACTCCACTTTTTTTGCGATCGCAAAATCAACAGATCTCCGCATTTTTTCGAGCTAATGCTTAATTGTGAGGTTATTTCTAATTTTCTGTATAAAGGGTAAAAACATTGGCTTTAAGTGCTAACTCCCACCTGCAGGTGGCAGTATTTCATACTCAGCCTTACTTGATATCAACTTATAGTCCATGAAATTTTACTTCCTAATATAAGCCTAGAAATCGGGTCCCTGTCTCTTTAAAAACTCCTGCTCTTTCTGAAACGTCGCCTTCAGAGAGTCATCACAACATGGCTCCTCTGTTAACTCTTTAACAAAGTTTTACCAGAATCTCACTGAGCAGTAGCTCATACAATAAGCTCAGCAGATTCGTAGTTCCATCAGGTGTTTGCTAATTGCTAGTGGCTAGTCTGAAGGAGCGGAGTGGAGGAGACTCCTCTAAGACATACTTATTGAATGCAGGCACTGATATTTATTTATATTTTAATAGTTTTTTAATTACGTTACACATCCAGGCACCTCTGGCCGTCTGAGAACACTTGTTGTCTTGGTGTGGCCCAAAATGAAGATGAGCTTATCTCATCTGAGCTGCCTCTGTTTCTTATTTCTTATCTGCATCTTTGTCACCACTGCCTCCCTCCACAGGAGCCACTTCTCCTCCTCCTTTTTTTCTCCAAAGAGCGGCTGCTTTGCAGGGAACTTTTTTTGCCTTGCTCCACAACTTTGTCCACCACAAACTCCCCCTCTGCCCTCAAAAGTTCACACTGTTCTGCCTGTCCTGATGTGATAAGCGGCGCTTTTCTTAATAGTTGCTTATTTGACATTAGCTGCTCTAAAAAAAGATGTCCCTATCTCACTTTTCCCTGTATTCTTGGGGCTTTTCACCTGCCTGCCACTGTTGGATCAGTTATTATGTCAAGTGAGGGTGGAATGAAGGACGAGTGGCGGCGGGGTGGAGGGGGCTGATATTTCAGGAATGAAATTTCTTGACAGCCTCTCTCCCCGGCTCGCTCAGAATGTACGAAGTTCCCTCAGCCTCCGATTTCTCCCGATAAGAGCAGAATTGGTAGCCTTCAATCATGGTGTTCGGCTGCGATAGAGGCTCAAGGCGCGGTTATCCCCTTATCAATAAATGGTTAAGTGCAAACGGGGCCCGGCAGAGTGCGGAGACACAGTCATTAACGGGGCTGGCAGGCTCCTGAGGTATGAGACTTTTGTGTGCCTGTGGAGGTAAGAGGGGGGCGGCGGGGGTGTCAAGGGTGAGGAGGGGTCACGGACAGTAAAAGAGTGATGGCTGAGGCGAGGGGTTGGTGCGGGGGGTGAGCGCTGGTCTTTGGCAGCAGCTGCACGCATACATGGAAAACAGATTTGGTTCCTCTCGGATTTCAGTCACCGGCGGAGCCAGCCGTTCCTTTCCCATCCCATCCTGAACCCCCCACACCCTCCGCCCCCCGAACAAAAGGATAAAATAAAATCAGATGTTCAGATGTGCCCTCCACATTTGGTTTTTCCATCGCTCGCCTGGCCTCTGACACGCAAAACATGTCGAACAACTTGCCCCTCGCTCGCATCGCTCCCCCGAAATAAAAAGGAAAAGGGGAAACAAGATCAGAGCGGGAATCTTTGCGGTGCTGAGTGTCAACTTCAGATTTCATTGGCGAGGGAATGGGGTGTGTGTGCGGGGGGCTGCTTTGATTGAGCTTATTCAATTAGATTACATCAAGGGGGCCGTTAGTCATGTTGAGCAAACAAGAAAGTGGGATGCACTCAGAGTTGATTTAGTATGGTCTGCACATGTCAGGACAGACGGACCGTGAATGCGAGGCTGTCTCTAAGGGACTTCTTGAAAGTTACTCATAAAGGAGAATGAGGAACGGGTGGGGGGAGAGAGCCATTGTCTCCTCTAACGAACAATCAGAGTTCTCTGGGTACGTTAGAAAACAACCCTCCTTTATATTCAAATTAAACGAGCAAAGGGTGATGCGACCTCTTTCTTCAGTCACTCCATATATTTCTGCTAAAATGCAACATTAAGGAAACAAAGAACAGATAGTTTTTATGTGCGCTGCTCTTTTTACGGCTACTCCTCAGTGTCGCCGTAAAAAGTCTTCACATCCCCTTGATGCCTTTTCACATTTTTCCACATTACGACCACAGGCTTCTAGATCAAAACCAGAGTTCTGCATAATTGTAAAGGGGTATGGAATGGATAGATTATACAACAATATCCTAAGATTTTAAGCATTTTTGCAAACCTACAAAGACACGATTGCACACCTAAACTGACGAGTTGATCAGAGAAGCAGCCAAGAGGTCAAAGGTAACGCCGGAGGAGCTGGAAAGATGCACCGCTCAGGTGGAAAAATCTGCTGATGCAACAATTAGTCTTGCACTTGACAAATCTGGCCTCCGTGGGAAAAAAGCAATTAGATGTTTTTTTTTGTGCAGCTTGCAAAAAACTAAAGTAGGGTGCAGAAGATGATGAATGAAATTTAATATACCTTAATAATTGTTCCCATACTTGAATATTGTCTATACTCTTGGAAAACAGTCCCAAAATATGAATACAACTCAGCTAACTATGAGTTTCATATGAAGTACAGTGTTTGCAAAACATGGTGGTGGCAGCGTCATGTTGGGATGCTCGTCTTCAGCTCGTCAGACATACAGGCAGTAAATACTGTTTGACGCCGCAAACTGGAATGGTTTAGATCAAAGCATACCCATGTGCTTGAGTGACCCAGTCAAAATCCAGACCTGAATCCATTTAAGGATCTGTGGCAACAGATGCTCTCCATCCTGTCTGGCTGAGCTGGAGCTACAAAAAAAAAAAAAAAAAAAAAAAGAACTGGAGAATTTTTTTGTCTCTACATCTACAAAGCTGGAAGATATTCACCCTAAACAGAATCTACTTTGGTCCGTTTCTATTCACCTTCCCACCCAATGACTTGTGTTAGCATAGCATATAAAATCTTTATAAAATAAGATAAAGCTTGTATGCTTAATGTGACAAAATGCAGGAAACATAATAGGATTGAATGTAGGACTGACACGATTAATCAGAATAATCGTTATGAATCGATTATTGAAATAAATGTCCACTAGTCTCGTAATCGTAAGCAGAATATACAGACTCAATAAAAAAGGTCAACTACTGAAAGAACAACATATTCTGAGTCATAAATAAGCCAAAACTGTACAAAAAAATATATAATTTGTGCATTTAAAACAAAAACAAGACCTTTGTTAAATATGTGACATAGATTTTTTTCATTTAATCAAATTCTTTAAACGTTTTTCACATAAATCTGTAAAGTCCAAATCATGGAATAAGCAGAGATGTACATCAGGAAACAACTGAATGATAGATTTGTCAAAAATCTTTCCTCTGTGCAGCTCAGAAAAGGAATAAATTATCTCCGCCTTTTGGTGACCTTCCTCTCCTTAAGCCCTCTCTCTCTCTCTCTCTCTCTCTCTCTTTCTTTCTCTCTCTGCAGGCCCCAAGATCCAAGATGACCCCGGGTCCTCCTCCAGCACCGACGGCTTCTTGAGCTCCAAGGTGGCCGTCTTCTCCTCCATCGCCATTGGATGCATCATCTTCCTCGTGCTCATCCTGCTCCTCGTCATCCTCCTCATCAAGATGCGCAAGCGCTCCAGGAAAAACGCGCACTCGCAGGCCCGCCCGTCGGCGCTGTCACTCAGCACGCTGTCCAACCCCAAGCTGCCCGGCGGCACAGCCGGCACCGAGCCCAGCGACATCATCATCCCCCTGCGGACAGAGAACAACTACTGCCCCCACTACGAGAAGGTGAGCGGGGACTACGGTCACCCGGTCTACATCGTCCAGGAGATGCCGCCGCAGAGCCCTGCCAACATCTACTACAAGGTCTGACGCGCTCCGGGGGAGCCAGCAGCGACGGCCAGGAGAGAGGAGCGCTTGATTTACGTTCTTGGGAAGAACGATTTCCTTTGAATTTTTTTTTTGAGGGGGGGTGGGGATGTGGGGACTTGAAGCCACCCCTCCCCCCCTCCTTGTTATTTGTACCACCTGCTGCACAAATCTGGAGAAACACGTACTGAGCAGTCACCAGCGGGGTTGGGAGCTGACTGATGAGAGACCCTGACCGTCAACCCTCTCCTCCCTCACCTCCCCACCCGTATGCGTCTCCCCTCCGACCCCAACCACTCCCGGAAAGTCTGGACTGGACCAACAGATGGACCTCTAGCTTCCCTGTCCCTGCTAACGGACAGGATATAACTTATCTCGGCTCCCCGAAGTACAGCCTGTGCTACACCCAATTAAACACACCATCCCAGCACACAGCCGGCCGGGAAGCAGGCAGGCAGGGTGGGGGCGCCGCTGGTGAGCAAGTAAGAAAGGAAAAAAAAAAAAACATCATTGTGTGTGTACGTGTGCGCCACTGTGCGCGTTTCGTGTAGGGGGGGCCCTGCCTCCCCACCATCCCGCCGTTGCTGGGCCAGGGAATCTCTCCAGATAGCTCAGGTATCTTTACACAGTGTGTGGAAAAACGTGCTCCTCTCCCTTACGCACCTCTGATGTTTGCCTTACTTACTATTTTTGATGGAGGAGATTTCCTCGAACCCTGATTAAGTTCACAAAGCAGTTGTATTTTGTTAGACTTTTCCTACGAGTGCACAATGTATAGAGCTAAACCCATCGTCATAACGACTCCCATCCCCTCACCGCCCACGCCATCTCGCCGCTTTTAATCTGTTAAGACGGACTTTAACCTGGACTCTTGGCTGTCGAGGTGCGTATGTATGCACACGCGCGCGTGTGTGTGTGTGTGTGTGTTGCGCATGTGAAATTCCTCCCCTCCTGCTTGGTTGAAATGAGTTCCAGCGTTGCTCTGGCATGTGTGTGTGTATTTCAGGGTGTGTCCTCGTTGAGTGCGGTTGGACATGTCCAGACCGGTTTCTCTAAGAAGTGGGGAGACTTTATTGGATTTGACGTTGAGATACTGTATCCTAAGCATGACAAATAAAAAATAGAGGGTGATGCGCCAACTGACAGACAGACAAGATCTAACAAACACTCCTGAGTGCTCCAGTTGGCACCGATCGGAGATCTTACCGTCGGATCGGCTTTCAGACAGACAGGCAGGTTGCTATTTGTTCGCTTTATCTCCTGAAGCATCCAAAAAAAATTTAGTTTGAGGGGCGTCGGTCAGATGGCTCTCCCTGATTGGCTGGCCTACAGAGGTACGATGCCCCACATATAGGTTTGGATGGAGAGCCGGAATACAGTATCATCACTTTCCAATTGGCCACCATCTGTAGATGAGTCAGCTTGTGACTAATCTACGTGCCATCTTTGTGCCCACTCTCACCAACCAATTGGGGGAGGGACGGACGAGGGGGAGAGAAATTATTCCCGTGATTCGGCTTTAACCTGAGAGGATAACGGAGGTGGGAACGGGTGAGGCAGGGCTGGCCGAGGCGCTTTCGTTTTCGCCGGCCTCTCTCACCAGCTGTGCTGTGAATAAAAATGCTGTGTGGAATATTCAGCGAGGACACTGCGGCCCAGCTATCACACAGCCCAGGGCGACAGCATCAAGGCGGGAATTTACTGCAGCTGCACGTGTGTGGAGTGGTGGGGAGGTAGATGGGGGGGAAGGCGGGAGGTTTTTGTGTGTGTACACATAGGTGCTTATTTGTGCTTATATTTGCAGTTTCCACTCTGGATGTGTGCAAGTTTCATCTGCTGCTGTGGCAGACATCCTTCTTTTTTGGGACTGAGCACCTCCTCTAATGAAGCATACACCACTGCAGTCAAGGCTAATGATGTCTGAGACACGGCAAGCCACTTGTGCCAAATATCGGCAAAGATGTGAAGTTTAGTCAGTTAGGAAAATCTCTGTGAAAACTTTGTATTTTACACCAGCAAGTCATATTTTGACCACCTCCTTCCTCGTTGATTTCATTGCCTGTTTAAGAAAAGCCAAGAAAAATGTTCTATCAGATCATAGAACATAACTTTTTTTTTTTTGCCTTTTCATAAACAGTCGTTGTGCATCTGCATGAGACGAACGAATGAAGTAAAAAACGAAGCACGCTGTAACGTAGGCAAACTTCTCCCCCGAACAGGCCATATTTTACACCAGCAAGTCACAGCGTTTTGAACGCCTCCTTCTCAGCACGTACGGTTTGATCAAGTCATCAAAACTTTCATGCCACATGAACATGGGGAAAGAAAATACCCCTGTGTCTTGGGAACACCACTTTTTTAGTTGCTCATCATCAGGCATGACTTAAAAAGTGGCTTCCCTGACAACTTTTAATCATCCTGACTTTTTAAGCAGCAATTTTCATGTACCGAAAAAACATAAAATCTTACCATTTTTGGTCTAGTTTCCAGGGCAAATGTCTTGGTATGTTTGAAATAAGACTAAATCACAAGTAACTTTTCAGCGAGCATTATGGGCTTAATTTAAGTTAATACATAACTTCTTATCATTGATGAAGAATTACTAGCTTCACTGGCTGATTATTTCGCTTATAACTAGTATTTTTTCATAAATATTAAGGAATTATTGACGTAAAACAGGCCCGTATATCTTGCTTAAATTATGCTTGCGAGTCTGTTTTTGTCCTATTTCAGGCGCACTAAGACATTTGCACTAGAAACCAGACCAAAAATCCTTGGTAAGGTGTTGTGGTTTTGTCAATACTGGGCACTCATGTCTTGCCATATCAAAAAGGAAATAGGGAGGGCCATACATGACAAAAAGCTGTTGTTTGCGCCCACACGTCAACGCAAACACATCCAGACAGACGGGTCCAGGTTTTTTTTTCCTGTCAGGGTTAGGGTGCGTAACGTTTACTCAGCGACAGAGTCCAGCCCGTCATCAACCAGCGCTGACATCACCCTCGGTCAGGCGCTGCAGAGTTAAAAGTCGACCCCGGCTTGAAGACTCGGGGAGGACTCCGGTGGCTCTTGCGTGTCGTTAACCTCTTAAGTTAACAACCTCAGCAGCTGCCGGTGATTTTTTTTTTTTATGTGTGTGTGTGTGTGTCCCTGTGTTTTAACTCAGCATGCGCCCATCTGCAAAACTCATCTAGAGCATATATTTTTGTTTCGGATCACCGCGCCTCTATTCATCTACACCAGCTTAGGGAGTTATTACCAAATTACCACAAAGCATATCTCATTTTCATTCATTCTAGCGACCGCTTAGTGTTATTCAATTTCGGGAGGAATTACGAAAAGAAAAAAAAAAAAAAAAAAGAGTAAGCAGAGAAATGTAAATATATGGATAGAGCCCAGTTTAAGATTTAATTTCCACCTGAACACTGCTCATAAGAAGAATTTAAGATTAGATTTTTGTAATGGAGGATGTTTGTAAATAGCCGTCTTTTTAAAGTGTGTTTTGTATGAATCCTTGCAATTTCTTTTCTTTTTTTGTTTTCATTTTCTTTTTCCTTTAGACTTTAACTGAATATTGCAACATGTGCTGTCTTTTACGCAGCATCCAGTATTGTCGAAAAAGTCTTTGTTACCACACGTGTTTTAAAAATATTAATAATAATAATAAAATAAAACTAGGATTCAGAGAGGGGGTTTTGCTTTTTTTATGTTGCCATTCAACAGGAATTTTTACGTCTACAGACTGAACCTTTGTCACCGAGTGGCTTTGAAACGGGATAGGTTGCTGGAATGAAGATGATGATGATGATGTTGGAGGCACGGCTTAACTCTGCATATGAAGACTGTGTTATTTCGCTCCATTTGAGCCTCCTTCACCCATGGCGACGCCAAAAGCAAAAAGATGTTGGTCCAAAAAAGAAGAGTCTGATTTCAGTTTTTATAAGTCCAGAGGGCCGGAAAGGGGAAGGTCGCAGGGAAGGAGGGAGAAGGAGAAGCGGAGAAAAGAACCAGGCCACGTATGAAAGCGTGACAGTGGCGCGCTCGCCAATAAATCATCTGGTTTACACCACTCATTATCTCCCAGGCGGTCTTTTGTTTTAAAGATGCTCCCTCTCCCCCCGCTCTCCCGCTGCCCTTCTCCTTTGTCGTCTCCTCCTTCCTAATTTAGCACAAGGATGCTGTAAGGTGGTTTCTGCTGTTTTTTTTCCAAAGCCACAGTATTATGATTTATTTTTCTCTCAATGTGCATGTGAAAGCAAAAACCTGTTGAATTTACTTTCCTTTTGTTTGAATCACAAATGTTATTTTATGTTTCTTTTTTTTTCTTCTTCTTGTCATTCACTTATTTACCACTTCTCAGCGTAACCTGTCGGCACCAGCTACAATGGAAACAACGTTCCACCAGTTTGGAAACTACAGCATATTGATAAATAAAATTTTTCCCATGGAACTTGGTCTGGCGTGATGTTCTCTCTTCGATAAATGAAACTCTGACCAGATTCCCTTCTTTCACACGACATCACATACGTAGGCCAAAACGTTGACTTTTGGTTTCATCTCAACTTTCACTTCCCTACATGGCTTGTGAGCAAACCACAACGATTTTCTTTCTCTCAAGAATGGCTTTCTTGTTGTTCTCCCACCTGGGTTGCGGGGTTTGGCATCTCCTCCAGAGTGACAGTGTGACTCTTTGCTGCTTCTCTGAATAATCCTGAGTAACACCGTTATTCATTTCTAGATCATCTATTGTTCTCCTCTGTAAGGCCGAGGTGACTTATTGCACCACTCCGCTCTTCATTAGACAGTTAAATTAATGTGTGACAGTCATGTGGCAAAAACACATGACACAAACAATTGGTGAATAAGCTTAGTCACACGCACCGTGGTTCACCACACAAAATGTGTAAACAATGCAAATCTATAGAGTAAAAGGTAAAAAGAAGACAAAGGTCATCTTCAGGTGACATTGGCACACTCTGAAAATGTTGCTGGTTTGAATAATGAAGGTGCTTCGAAGTAGAAAGAAGAAAAGAAAAGCACAAGCAACTGAAAACACCTGAAGTTCAATACATTATTTAAATTGTTACCATTTTTGATCCAAATGTAAAGATGACTTCCTATGACCGCCCTTGCATAAAAGGCTGAATAAGTATTTGTTTATTTAGGTGCTTGTGAGACAGTGTCCTTAAGGTTAAGATTTTCAAAATGAAGGTGTTCATGTATGTACCTCAGTTTGAAATCCAAACCTTCAAAACCAATGTAGGTCAAAGAGACTGCTACATGATGCTACAAGATTTCTTTTGGCACTTCTTTGTTTCAGTATCCTTTGTTCAGGAAGCCTTCAGGTTTTACCTTTACAAGCAGCTCTGGTGGTCTAAAGGTAAAGCATGTTAGCACTGTAAGTTTTACAGGAAGATGTTTGTTTTATGAGTGGAATGAGATGGTTGAAAATGGCTGTGTATTTTTCATTTTGGTTCCGGGTTCAACAAAGCTGTAGACTGAGGTGGCGGACGATGGTCAGTCTTATTGCACCTAAAGTTTCTCTCAGATTATACTTATTATTCTGGAGCTGAGTTCGAAGGTCTTTCGAGACCTGGAGTGTCCAAATGTTCTTTAGAGGAAGAATTGGCTGAATGTGCTGAGTGCTTGGGTCAATTACTAAAATTATTTATATGCTAGAATAAGACAAAACATTCTTTTAGAAAAAGAAATCTCAAGATTCTAAGGTTTGTGTCAATTTCCTTACTCTTTAGTAGAACTGCAATTTAAACCGTGTGACATTATTGAATATTCACTCCATTCCTTCTGACAGAACTGGTGTAAATGAGTCACCTTCGTACGCCACCTTACTTCACTTACATCTAGGCTGCCAAATTTTCTAAATCAGGACTTTGTAATGGCCACTCCAAGTAACTGTCCTTCTGTCCTTAAGTCACTTTGTGAGAATATTTTTTGGCATGCCTTGAGTCATTGTCCATTTCGAGGACCAATTTATGTCCAAGTTTGAACTTCTTTGCTGATGACTTGTACTTCCACGCAAAGTATTGTTCTCTTCTCATAATGCCATCTATTTTGAGAGCTGCATCAATCTGTTGTCCTGCAAGACACCCCCACAGCATGACGCGGCCTCCCCCGGACTTCACAGCTAGCATGGTGTCCTCAGGCTTTAGATGCAAGCCTTCTCCTCTCTTTAGCGAGTGTAGTCAAGGTGATTACTGAAAACCAGAACTTGAACATTAGTTTTCTTGCTTGAGAACATTTGCAGATTGTCGCTTACAGAGTAATGGCTTCTTCTTCACTGATTGGCCTTTCCGATGACGTCAGTACAGAACTTCCTGTGGATAATGATGACTCTTGCTAGCTTTAGCAAACATATTCAGAAGGTCATGTAAGATTATTCTGGGGCTGAATCACATATTTCAACACATTTCAAAACAAAACAACTTCACTTCTGAGTCCACCTCCATTCCTTAACTTTATGATTGCTGGATTTGGATTTTGTTTCAATAGATGAGCGCTACATCACCCTGCACCTGAAAATTGTACCCAAGGATGAACCAGACTTTAGGAGTCGTTTCTTTTCCTGATATTTCTGCTGATATCTTTTGATTTTTTCCAATTTTCTCAAATGGAAGTAATCCCAATTGACCTAAAACAGTAAATGTTTAATTCCATATAATGCTAGCCAGGAAAAAAAACAGTTTTTTTAGGGCTTTAGAAATTACTTGAATGATTCGAGTACCTCAATTATTAAAATTTCTCGAGGAAAATGTATCTGCCTCGAAACTTCGTTAAATTATGTTTTATTATTTAGCGCACTTGTTCCGGCTGGGTCGTTATTTGCGTTGCGCAGGGCTCTCACTTCCGGTCTATGAGTCGTTGACGAAAGTGCTAGCAGCATAACGTCCAATTTTCAAATTTGGATTTAATTAACTGATGGTAATGTCCTGGTTTTTGCCGTTTTTCGGGGGACCAATAAGTATCTTTAAAAATGACTGGAGAGATGCCTGGAGTACGACAGCCTTCTTCCTTCCGGAGCTGCTTCCTGGTGGCCGGTGTTCAGAGCGAAGGCGGGAGTTTTCCTACAGGTGAGCAGAAAGACTGAACACTGCGGGAAGCTGTCCTTTGAACGCGTAACTTTACGGAAAAACCGGAAAATTAATTTCACATCATTCCGGTCTCAACAAATTGGCGGCAGAGTGCATCGTGACGGTATATAGATGTGTTTCTGTGTGTGATGAACGAAGGTGTCAAATCCCGTCGCTAATATGGATACAAAAGCTATAAATGGCTGTGCAAGGTGAGAGTTAATCTATTAAATTGAATTTAAATTGACTAAAAAGCTGGAGCATAGACATTTTATTATAAGCGTATTTGTGATCCTGCCTTTATTATGAAATTGAATATAATTTCAGATTTTTGTATAACTTTTCTTCAGGTTAGCTTAAAAAGTGAGTTGTTATTGTTACAGGTTAATTTTCTAAACTGTATAAAAGTTATTGCTAGGGAAGCTCAAATGTGAAAAATTGGACTGATGTCAATAACACTGCTGTTGTTGCCAATGTTTTATTTGATAATTTTTTTTTATCTGATTACTCTATTAATTGTAAGAATAATCGATAGAATACTCGTTTACTAAAATATTAGTTTACCACAGCCCTAGTTTTGTTTTTCTACGCTACATGTCTCTCCAGCAGTTAATAATATATTGAATTAAGGAGCATGAGTGTAGAGGGCAGAACTCAACTGAGTATCTATAATTTTACTTTGCTTCACATTATCTGCTACCTTGACAAAATTTGGAGAAAGTTCCGGGGGCATGACTGTACTTCCTGTCTGCCTGGCCGTCTCGGAGCAAATGCCGGACGCCCAGACTCGAAATCCCCCTACCGCCCCAACGCTCACCCCAGACCCTCACCTCAGGGGTCAATGTAGCGCAGATGGCTTTGTTCTGATACATTAGTCAGATTGAAATCACAAGCAGGCTTCCATACGTCCATATTTGCGGAATGCGGACACGGCTTTTTTAGCGCCGTAACCAATACCCGCATCAGCCCCACTCTCTGCCCCAGTGTCCTCCAAAATTACATTTCTCCATACATGATTAAATCTGATTGGCCGCACTCGACATTTCCATTGCGTTTGTCTGAAATTACAGTCTGTGTTTCTTTTCTTTTCTTTTTTTTTTTTTTTTGTGCGCGACTGAAGAGCAAACGCCAAGTCCTCGGTGAAAGCGGAGATGGCATGAAATGCTATTAAAGTGACGGGGCATTTTTTCCTCTGACAAACACATCAGTGTTTGTGGGCCTGGCTTTCATGCTGATGATGATGTGAGCAGAGACAGAGTGGGCGAGAGAAGAGACTGATGGCAGGGGAGAGAAGAAGTCAGGGCAATGAGAGACATAATGTGCCTGTGGCTTCACAAACCCCACACCCCCTCCCCACACACCACCCTCTTCCTTCTGTCCAAGCCCCCTCCATCCTCGCTGTTTCTGTGTGCGCCCCAGGGCAGGTATACGCTCATCTGGTTTCCTGGCTCCGTCCCGAGACGCCCCCACAGACCTACGTTGCTGTGGATTTATTAAAACCTTCCCGCCCCCCATTGGGCTTCTGTGTGTGACGGCTTGCTATTTTCACTTACATCTTAGACTGCAAGTGTGTTTTTGAGGAGACATAACAGACGAGAGTTGCAACAGCAAAATGCATCCGCCAGATTACTCTGTAAATTATTTAATAATTCTCATATCCTAGAGCCGCTACATAACAGCAAAAGCATTGCTTCCCCTTGAACCTTTTTGCATCCTGTCGTGTTGTAACCATGACCTATTTCCTTGGGTTTTTATGTGACAGACCAGCACAGAGTGAATGTGTAACAAACAACCCAACATTCAGAAAACAGAAACAGTATGGTACAAGTCTACCTACTAAAACATGGCAATTTAAATGCATGGACACCCCCCAGTAAAATGAGCATTAATCAGAGAAGCAGACAAGAGGTCCTTGGTAACTCTGGAGGAGCTGCAGAATGTGTTAAGACAACTATTAGTTGCGATTGTGCACTCCACAGGTAAGGTGTTTCATGAAGAAAATTAAGAAAAAAATTAAGGGGAGATGGTAAAAATGTGGAACACATGAGACCAGTTTTGGTCCAAATACTGCACAGTATTGCTGCAGCTTCAAAAGACGTAAGATAGGAGTGGAAGTTTACTTTGCAGCTGGACAATACTTCTGGACACACAGACAGACCGAAAACGGAATGATTCAAATAAGGGGTCTCAAAACTGAGGGACCTTTTTTTTAATATATAACTTTCTCAGCTTTAACAGACTGGAATCAAAGAATTATGCCACAAGCAGGACTCTGTAAAACCTGAACGCACGCTGAGGAGGCTGTTCTTGTCATTGGATTCAGGTCTATTTGGAGCAGCGGACATTTAAAGCTCTCGGATATGGATCATCAACGACTGGAGTTTGAGACCCCTGCTTAGGATCAGAGCACGTTCATAAAACGGTTCAGTTCAGGTCCAGAGCTCCCAACGTAGAATCTGTAGCTAGACTTTTCATAGACACTCTCTATTCAAGGTAGAGTCATTTTACTGAATAAAATGAGTGAATATTTTAGTGTCTAAATGTACAAAGCTGACAGAAACATGGGGAAAAAAAAGAGGACTAACAGCTAATTTGCAGATTTTTATTGTTGTTTTGGTCTATCAATTAAAATCCCAGCAAAATACTTTGGTGTGAAAAAATGGGGAATAATTGAAGGGGTAACATTTTTTTTTTTTTGCAAAGCATTGTATTATGAACACTACATGTTTTGTTTTTTAGTTGCTTTTTTTATCCCACAACTTGATGGCTCTCATGTCGTCATAGAGGAAAAAAGTCACCTGGGAAAGCAACAGCTGCCACTGTTTTTGTGGAGACAATTTAATGTTTGTTTTTCCCATGATAGTGAAAACCATCTAAGAACCAAGAAAGCTTTTCTACCTTCCTGTTCATTTTTTTCTTTTAAGGAAAAAAGACAAATTGGTTCTCTTTGCAGCCATTTTCAGGCTTGAGTGTAAACGTCGAGTTGGGGGCGACGTGGCGAGCAGCAGCTTATTTGGATTTAAAGAAACAAGCGACTCATTCTGTAAGGAGCGCAAAATAGACAGAACTGAGCAAACTGATAGCTCATTATTTAAGAATGATTTTGAGCAAATCATGTAATAAACATGTTTTGTAATCCCCAAGAACTTATGCTAACCTGTTCAAGGAAGCAAAGTAGGTCCCCTTTTAAAGTAGGAACTTTTGGGGTCAGGAAGGAAAAAAATTACAGCATCTTCTTCTGCTGATTTTATATTTTTTTGATCGCCAACAGGTTGTCCATTATCTCCCATTGCATGTCTTGCGTTTTCTGTTTTGACAGGGCTGGCACAGCTTGCGAAGCCACAAATGGAAAACAAAGTTGGAGGAGGAAAGCGATACAGTGAACCAGATGAGGGAAAAGAACTTAAGAGCACTGGTAGCTGGCGCTGGTTCCAGCCTCTCCCCCACCCCATCTCACCCCCGTCACGTTATTTCACACAACCGACTCAAAAAATCTGCCTGCGTATCGCAGACGCCGCTCTTGATCCGCAGAGGTGAGTAACTTTAAACCTGCACAGCTCCCGAGCATCATGGGAGAAGGTCTGTCAGGTCGGCCTCTCAAGTGTTCGACCTCCTGCCGTGTTTTCCTCATAAAGTCCGTCCAGGAGGCCCGTAACTCACACCAGAATCAATATGACATGCGATGGGGGCATGTTCTTTCTCATGTAATGTACACATACATATTTAATGAGTTAATGCATCACTCGGCCGTTCATAAATAATGCAGGCCTGCTAATGCCTTTCATCAAGTGCTGCTCATCAAATATCAAGCAGATTTTTGGTCAATCTCTGAGCTCGCATGGGGAGGCTGGGGGGGGGAAACCTGAGATGGCACGAAGAAAATGGAAACCGAGTGCAGGAAAAACCACAAGAAGCGAGTTCATCAGTCAAGCAGCGACATATACTGTAGATCATTCTTGAAAGGGCTAATTAATGTGTTTCAAATCCCAATCAGCGAGGGGGGACCGTATCTAAACAGCACTCCGCTTTAATCCCTTCAAGAGGAGCAGGAAGCGGAAATTCCACCCTACATCTTGCTCCGCTGCATGTCTTTCAATTTTTTATATTTTTTTTCCATTACACACACACATATACCCACACACACATATATATATGATCGCTCCCAGCCGTCAGGAACATATTGATGGCATTGTTATGACCAGAACATGCCTGATCAGGCCCGGGCCGTGGCAGGGATCCAGGTCGAACCGCAACTCATCAATCATACAGAGTCTGAGAGAGGAGAAGCAGAGAGTCTTTTACACACAAAGGCGGAAAAAAAAAAACACACGAAAGAATGAACACGCCGGAGAAACAGCAAACGGCGGCTGGCTGCTGGGTCACAGGTGTGGAGAGATCTAGAAGGAAAGTGGGAATTATTTCCCTACTTTTTTCTCTCTCTCTCTCTTTCTCTCTTTCTCTCTCCCTCTCCAATAACCCCTCCTTCCATTTTAAAGAGATACGGCCCCCTCCCACCCACGTCTTTGAAAACATCCCATTTCCATCCACATTTCCTTCACCCAATTTCAAGAAACCCGCAGCCGATTCGCCCCCTTCGGCTTCCCCACTCTCCTGCCCCTCCGTCTCCTACTCTCAATTAGGCCGTTGCCTCGAATCTCAGGCATTATCTGCACGGGCCATTTATATAACATGACTCCAAAATGCATTTGCACAATTTTCCAATTACAGTATTATGCCTTGAAGCTCTGGTTCTCTCTGTCTCTCTCATTTCCTCCCTTTCACTCAAGCTGCCCTTGATGTTTAACACTATAAAAGAAAAATAGAGGCGCACATTTATACTTTTTAAGTAATAGTCCTTTGTTCCCTTAGGGATTATTGGTGTTTACGAAACTTTGTTCTCAATTGTTTTGAGGCTGTGCGTTGTTTGTGCTCTGACCTTTTTGAGCGACGGGTTTGTAAAAAGGACAAGAAACTCAGGCTGGAATTAAATTGGAAAGCGATTGACTCAAAAAGCTGAACATTTTTGGGACTGCATCGTGACAATAATAATAATAAAAAAAGGCTTATAAATAACAAAACAGAAAAGAAAAAACTCTGAAACAAATAATAACACTGCCTCATAATAAAAGGAAAAGCATTTACTCCAAGCAAAATACAGATTCCAAGACTTTGTAAGAAAACTAAAATTTTAAATTAAAATCAAACACGACTTGGTGACATTCATGAAACAAAAGCTGGAGTGGAAAAAAACAAAACATAACATGAAAATTGAACAAAAACATTTGAAATATTTTACATGGATGTACAGGAGGAAAATGACTGAAAAGAGGCGTGTTCAACCTTGAGTTACTAACGGTAACTGCAGTGTCAATAAGAAAAATATAAAATGTAACCATTTACATGAGAAAACAAAATATTTTGTAAAAATTGAAATTCACATGAAGCCTGAAACTCAATGAAGTTCGTAAGCGGTGACAAAACAAACAATTTGCTTCTGAAGGCTCTTTTGTCTTTTGCACCATTGTTCCTGTGTTTGTTTTCTAAACTATTGTGTGCTTTTTTCCTATTGATTTTCAAATGTGCGTGGCACTTTTTGTTGTAAAATGTAGCCATTTCTGACATCGTCAAGGCAAAGCAAAAGTAAACTAAGCACACTAAATAAAAATAAAAGCTGACCTAATCCACGTACTGAGATTAAGTGTTTTAAACCCTTCTAGATGGCGACGACAGACAAATTTGCAGCACTGTAATTCCGCCACACTTTGTGCTATCTGAAAAATAGCACAATGTGTGCTATTTTTAAGGGGAGACATTGTGCTTTCCAACCAATATCGGGTTATTATGGTAATTTACCCCCCGCCGTAGCAGAGAGTGAAATTAATCTGAGGGGCGCTCTTGTAATAGACGGTAAATTGCGAAAATAATTTACTAGATATTGAAAGTTCCAATTGTTCTCGATAAATAAAATAAGCAAAAATATCCAGGCAGAGACTTAAAACTTGGGGCTCAGAGGGTTAACTGTTAACATATTTAGTCGTCTTTGTCATGCAGTCGTGTATTCTAGTGTCTGGGGTCTGACACATTCAGGGGGTTGGCAACCATTTCAAATTTTTTTCACATTACAACCACAGACTCTCCATCCATCAGACCCATTTGGAAAAACATTTGTAAAGTACACAGAATTATCTTCCTTCCACAGAACTTCTCTAAACAATTCTCTGTTGGCCTATTGCATAAAATCCAAGATGAAATGTTTCTGGAGTTTGTAGCTGTGGCACGCCAAAATGTGACGAAGAAATTGCAAGGGAAACGAACAATTACGGAAGGCACCGTAATAATCTTATCTCAGAGGTATTTCACTCATATCCTGGATCCTCTCAGGCCCACACAGCTACAGGTCGTATACGGAAACCAGACCTTAATGCTGTTTGGTGTCCTTTAGTTAGCGCTGTCCAGTTTGATTACCAACAGCGGCCCTTCCGGTCCCACCAGGGTGGCCGCTGCGCGCTGACTGGCCTATTGTGTCAGTGTGTGGAAACCCAAGCTGATGCAGGCGTCGCTGACCACCCATCTGCAAACCAACTGACCTAAATACTGCGTAACATCTGTGGGGTGGGGGGAGAAGAGCAGAACGATGCTCACAGAGTTTGTGCATCATGCATGTATGCGTGTGTGTGTGTAGGCGTGTGTATTTGTGAAATCACATTGGCCTGGAAATTTTTCTTGACAACGGCAGTGACAGAATAACAACGTCTCTCAGCCGGTGGCGCAGCGAAGGAATCTCTCAATGTCACCCCGACTCGAGCTTTTTCTTTTTAAATGTATTTTATTGGGAACAAATTCACAGCGAACGCCCAGCTGAGAAATTAAAACCAAGAAGGAGCAGCAGGGAAACTTCACAAGCGGTTTCTTTCATTTTCCCCCTCTTTTTTTTCTTCCCTTTCTCTCCTCCCTCCTCCGCTCCCCCTGCTCCCTGCGACGCTGTGGCTACACAGCGGTTGACAGGATGCATTAGACAATCCCTTAGTGAAGGGTGACTGACCTAAACATGTGACCTAAGTGCTGCCCTAGTTCTGAGAGTGCCACATGAGATCAAGACCATTTCACTCATCTGCACTTTGTAACTGGCTCCAGACCAACAATGCTTTGCATTTAAAGGATGACCTCCAGTACAGTCCTCTTTTTTTCTTCTTTAGCAACAGTAGGGAAAGCTTTGAGGGAATAATAAATGTTACTGGGGCAACTCGTTTTCTCATTCGCGAGCTAACATCAGTGGGACGTCAGTGGGACTTTGATGGGGGGGGAGTGAATATTCATGAAGGGCAGGGAGCCATTTGAGCGTGGTGAACACTCCCTCTTACTCCACCTCACACACACATCGTCCTGTCACAAAATCCCGAACACTCGAGGAAGTGCAAGGACTCGTTCCATACCAGCAAGCACATACTCATCTCACGCTTCGCTGCTCTCATTCACATCAAAAGCGCATGCTCATTATGGCCAATACACACACACACACACACACACACACACACACACACGCACGCACGCACGCAAACAAGCACAGCCATTAGGCTCAGTGGCAGATCTAGTGAGACTGCTGCCCGGGACGAGCCCCTCCTTCTCTTTCCTCATGTCCAGAACATTTTTTTGCTTCTGTGATTTCACAAACAGAATTAAGGTTTTATAAATTCAAAACAGTTCAGTGTTCGCTGGAGGAATGTTTTTTTTTTTTTTTTTTCCCCCCCAGATTAGATCAATCTGGATTAGGGGTTTTCAAAATGTGGTCCGTTGGATTTGACCACAATTCAAAAGCCAGTACAGAATTTGTCCAATGGTGCCGATCGACAATTAAACATATGCAAATTGTAACACAAAGTTATTTGTCTTTTTTTTTTTTTTAACCAAATGTTTGGGTGGTTGTCATTTCATACGACGTTGGACCACAAACAAATTATTATCAGCAGAAAAATAAACTTGTGTTCTAATAATTACTAATTGCAAAT
The DNA here is from genome assembly GCF_051168715.1 of Poecilia mexicana. Taxonomy (NCBI): domain Eukaryota; kingdom Metazoa; phylum Chordata; class Actinopteri; order Cyprinodontiformes; family Poeciliidae; genus Poecilia; species Poecilia mexicana. The sequence continues at coordinate 27,204,015 of NW_028263379.1, forward strand.
GTAGCTTTTGTTTGTAATTTCATAATCAGAAGAACAAAAATCTTCATAGTAACCAGGCACACATTTCTTGCTATTTTCTTATTCATTTAATCTACTACTTTCAGCTTGACAAATTTGCCTGTGTGACACAAACAGACGACACCAGATATTCAAAATCATGATATTGAACTAGAAAAGCAGCTCATGTTTATAATGGCATAGAATAGGATCCTGAATCTGCATTAGCCACGATGTACAGAGCTAACATTGCGCAGGATAATGGCGCCCTGTGCAGAGAGCCACGAGACATCGTGTGACTCGACTAAAAGGGTTTAGCAAGAGTCTGTATATTTCATATGAATGCTACTGTTCATGAATTGATTAGCTCAGTGGCTGCATTTGTTTTTCATTTTTTCATTGTGTAATGACTGCTTAAAAGTGGCTTTAGAGAGGAACCAGTCTGTCATGGGAAAATAATGAGAAGTGTGTGAGTTTTTGACCTAGAGCTGATCAAACGCAGACGAGATTTAATTGAAAGCCGAAAAAGTATCAGATACCAACTTCATTAGCCAGCTGACCTGTGCAGTGATTTATTTATTTAATTTATTTTTTACCAGTGCTTAGACTATCTAATAAAAATCACAATAGGCAATAAAATATGTATTTTTCAAATGCTTATTCTTCCCTTTAGCACAATGGCACCCTGGGCAATGAGCCACATCCCCCGTATTTTAACCACCACTGACAACTCCTCCCGTAAAGATTTTCAGAAGATGAGAATAATATCTCTTAAAAGCAGCTGTTTATGAATCAATTAGTTCAGCGAGTGCATTATTTTATTTTATTTTATTTTATTTTTTTCTGGTGTAAAATAGCTGCTTCAAATTGACTTGAGGCAGAATCTGCCACACACGGAGAAGCAACGAGAAGAGACAGCCCTGATTCAAGCAGATGGTTCCTTGTAGCAACTAACAGCTGGATTCATGCTTCCTCTTCACAGAGACATTGTTTGACATTACGATCATCAAACAGAGCTGTTTCACCCCCCACCCCCCTCTCTGCTGTGTTATTCCGATATTGGTATGCAAAGGCAGCCCACACGGGAAGGCGGAGGAGGAGGAGTGGACGGTGTGATGAGAGGATAGGGCTTGGATGCGATGAGAGGGCAGTCAGTCAGTCAGTCTGGACGTTTGGCACGGAGACAGCGGATTCCATTTCCATGCCAATCTGCCTTGTCTCTTTCTGAATCAGACTTGACCTTCACAGGCTGATGACTCCAGAGGCCTGGGACCAGGCAGACGCTTTCCGCTTAAAACCAGACACGCACACACGCTGATATGTTACAGAAATGGGAAAAACATTCCCCCCTTCTTCTTCTTCTTCTTCTTCTTTTTCCTTTTCTTCCTCCGCGCACTCACTGTCCGTGTTTGCACACGTGCGCGCGCACGAAATCCAAAGACAAGGGGGTTGGGGTGGCGGGGGCGGGGAGGAACTCTCTGGGTTGATTTACAGTAAAGAGGGAGTGATATAGAGGACTGAAACGGGACCAGACTGTCTTCGGAGAGCCAACCCCTTCCATGCAGATGGCTCTGTTTTTCATCTTCTCCCCTCATGAGATCTCATTTTCTGTGCTCTGTTCAGCAATTTCAACATTTTTTCTGCCTCCCCCCCAACCCCCCTCAGCCGTTTGTGTTTGTCTCCATAAAATACCAGCAGATTCCCTTTCAACAAAACAAATAAGCAAAACAAACAAGTCTCTGTAGGTTCATCTTCCACTCTCAGGATGTGCCGTGCCTTGCGAAAGCATTCGTGCACTTCTTCAGATTGCAACCACACATTTCAGTGGATTCTGTAAAGGACCTAGCTCAAAATAATGCACAGCTGTAAACTGATAGTAAAGCTACCCCATTTTGTAGTCAATCCCCACTAAGTCAACATGTTATACAACCACCTTTTACAGCAATTACAGCTGCAGTTCTTTTGTGGGATCATCCATCCATTTTGCACATTTTTTTCCTACATTCTTTGAAAAATATGCATGCCCGCTAACGACAATTTAAAGAGACACGCAACTCAATGCAGGCAGACCTCACACCAGAATCCAAATCTCCTTGTTGCAACATTGCTATACAACCATGCCACTGTGCAGCTCACCAAGTAAGCTCACAAACATCTTTTTTTTTTTTTTTTTTTTCAAGTTTTGGCACCTATTCTCTGGACTTTGTATCATCCTATATGCTTTTATTTGAGTTATTCTTTTGCAGCTCTGGCTTTGTGTTTAGGGTTGTCCTGCTAGAGGGTGAACTTTTACACTCCAGTTTCAAGACTTTGGCAACTTTCGACAATTTTCCTTCCATGTTGGACGTTTTCGCTCCATCCATCTTTCCGTTCGGCTCTGACCAGCTTTCCTACCCCTGGTGCATTCATGGTGATGTGCAGTGTTAGTTTGCTACCACACGTTTTGCACATAATTGCTCTCAAACCTTTTTTCCACATTTTCCTGGATGGCTTGTATCAAATTATAAATGGGTCTTATTATGTTTTTTTTTTTCTTCTTACCACTCTTCCATAAAAGCCAGAATTGTTGGTCAGCTAAAAGTTATAAAGGCAGCAAATGCTCCAACCTGAGCTCTGGATCTTTGCAGCTCCTCCAGAGCTACCACGGGCCTCATGGCGGCGTCTCTTACCGTTTCTCTCCTTGTGCAGCCTGTCAGTGTAAGTGGAAGGCAATGTCTTAAGATTGTAGATATGTCATATTGTTTTACAACGCTGCCGTAAATATTCACAACTCTGTTTTGTTCAGTAATGTCCTCCAACAAACCTCTGAAACCTTCAAAGAATGTTATTCTTTGACTTTAAATGAAATGCAGGTGGCGTCGTTTTTTACTTATTCCAAGACTTCTGAAGTTAATGGGTTGCAACAGAGTGAAAGGGAGCTGAACACGATGGTGTGTCTGCCACACAGCAAATAATTTTGAAAACTGTCCTTCCAGTTCACGAGTATGCATGTGTTTGAGTGTTTAAATTAGGATGAAATACATAAAGTACACAACTGCGATGTGATGAAATGTTAAAAAAAAAAAAAAAAGAAGGAAGTCGAATACTTTTGCAAGGCTCTGTGAAAGCATTTTGGGGTCCAGCGCCGAGCGCCCGCTCTGTCTGCCTCCCTTGTGTTTCTGTTTAAGAGCCAGACTAAAATAGACCTTTACAAGTCATCTAATGAAAGTGACTCCGGCTCCTCTGGCTAATTGACCACCTTTTATAAGTGGCGAACTGCGGCGGTCATTAGACTGGGGGCTGCTATGGGTCACTGCAGGGGTGAGACAAAGAAGAAAGAAAGGAGCGAAACCAGGAAGGAGAAGGAAAAAAACACAAAATAGGTAGGTAATAAAAAAGCATAAATTCTCCTTGTTCTGAGGTCTGCCCCCTTTTTTTTGGGTGTGTCTGTATGAGGTACAGCATTTGTTAACGCACGCCGCCTGAGGGGCGCACCTGTCCTGCTAACACATGTAACATACAACACAAAGCTTTGTCCGTTTGCAATAATTTCATAATTTCCCTCCCTCCACCTAGAGCTGCTTTCGCGTCACGTCTCCGCCAACATTACAGCAGCTGTTTGTGCTTCTTCATTGACCAAATTTGAAGTGAGAGCCGAGGAAAATGGAAACATATGCCCTCTGTTTTTGCATGAGCCTACCGAGCTGTCTGTGATTTTCGATCCTCCCTTATAATTTGGAAACCACGGGTGCTAAATGACCACAATCATCTAGTCTGTCATCACTGATAGGGGAAGAGATTTCTGCTTTTTTTTTTTTTTTTTTACGACATTCACATGATCAGGGAGACCTCTGTGAAGGCACGCATTTTCTCCTGATGACCCCATTTTAGAGGCATATTGCAAACAAACCCGCCATCCTTGTCCCTTATTATGTGCAACCGGCCCTCGGGGGGTGCGCATGGACAGGATCGTGGGTGTGTGCGCGCAGACCCGGACCCCGTCGTGTTATTGAACTGAAATTGAGCCCACCGCACATTTCCTTGGAGTATTGATTTAATCAACTGAATATCATGTTGAGGGCCGTATCATCTGATGCAACACACACCACCGCCGGCAAAAAAAAAAAAAAAAAAAAAAGAAGCGATCCATCTCCATTTAGCCGGACAGGCCCTTGTAGTCTAAACACGGAACCATTACGCATGGTTTAACATGGACACTTTGACCTCTGGGAGGTGGCAAGGCCAATGACATCATTAGAGGAGTCAGTCTGTGTGGCGGAGCGAGACTAATTGCTATCAGACCTCAATCACAACTAATAACTGCTCGGATTTGTTTCGATGCTCATATGATCCACTTTTAATATCCTAAAAGGTTTCTTGGCGTCGTCACACTGACGCAGGAAGAAGCTGCTTGAAACCTCGTTTTGGTTTTGTTGCTGCAACGGCTCTTAGGAAGTCTTTTTCCCGAGGCTCTGTTGCTCTATTGAAAGGTACCTGAGCTCACAAAATAGCTCCAGGATGATTTCCCAAAATGGAGATAAAGCCCAGACTCGAAATCACTTTCAAAGCAGCCTCTCATCTGGGGACGCTTTGAAGCCCAGGAGAGGAGCTCGGAAAATCGGTACATGGGGACTGACATTCTGCAAGGCCTGGCGTTTATCCTTCTTCGACCCTGGAGTCTGGGGCCTGACGCTTGCGGTTCAGGTCGACGGTCGGCGTCCTGTCTCACCAACCCGGGCTCGCCCGATAGGCGCCACACGTCGCCTCGCCCATCGCGGCTTTGTCAACGGCCTCACTGGACCGTGAACAGAGGTAGACCACTGTGGAATGTCGGCAGAGCCAGTCCCGACCTTAGATGGACCAGCGCACAGATGAGCACAAGCAAAGACACTCATGAGCGCCAAGGTAACCTGATCCGATGATACAGGAGCTCCTCGGTGTGCGGCTAAATGCCTTATCTCCTTCTGGCCGCGCTCCTCTTTCCTCTCAACATTCTTTCAGGTATTTGGCCGAGACCTTTTCTCTTTGTCTGCCCTTTTCAAAGACCTGCTTTATGCTGGGAGCCCTCCAGACGTAGTGCTACAATCTCTTTACTGCCTCTCTTTCCTTTCCTCCCCCCTCTCTCTCTCTTTCTGACCACACATCCATATGACTAACTTTCTGGCTTTCTGTCGCACTCCCCAAGCACAGCCTCATACATCCAACCTTGTTCTACTCTAACATCCCCACACAATCCCAAACCAGAATTTAATATACAAAGACAACTGGCCTCAGGATACTTCCATATCTCAAATAACAGAGTGAAAAAGGAAATTGACAATAAAAAAGCTTTTTTGTAACAGTGTTTTAAGTATTTCTCAATTGACAGAAAGGTTGATTTAAGTGTCACAGTACATTGCCTTCCAGTCCTCTGTACTACTAACCAACTTTCCATATCTAGCTAATTTCTTCCATTTGCCTTCCATTTCGGTCTTCTTCGATCTTTCTTTTCTACTTTGTGCTTTAGGTGCATTTATTATGCTATAATAAATGCACCCACGTGGAGGGTCGCTGCTCCTGCATGATGCAACATACTTCTAAGTTCTTGACATAAAAGGAGCAGTTTCTTCTGGTCAGGCAAAAAGTGTCCCTTGTCCTGGATCTAGGCCTACATGTTCTCTGTGATCTGCTTGGCTCCACATCCATGGTGGTGGTCTTAACAAAGATCTGCCTGTTTCCCTTCAGACATGGGTTAATGGACTCCTTCTGGAAGCTGAACTTGGAGATTATGCTGCCCTTTTATAGCTGTTTACAGGAAAAGATCAGCCTCTGCTGGTCAGAGGTAATGTCTTGGCTTGCGCGGTCTCTGTCGTCTCCAATTGGCTCCACTTCTACGAAGACGGTCTTACAAGTGAGGGCTTGCAACATGCAGTACTTCAGATGAAGGATCAGGTAGACTTTGCACTCCTTTTTGGACGTTGTAGTCTTAAAGAGGCACTGCCGTCCTCCATCTGCTAACCATCAGAGATCAGCCTCTTCTGGTCAGGGGGAATTCCCTCTTTGGGATCTAGGCCTGGATGTCTCCACTGTTGTCACTATGCTCATCCTTCATCACTGAGGACCTTCGAATAGGTCTTCACTTTTGTCCAAATGACCTTTGTTATTTAATGCATTAGTTTGAAGATGACAAATGAGGCACCCCTAACACTGCAGAGAAATATCAATACCTCTACAATATAAGACCATTGGTTTTGGCCTCTGCCTGCTTCCGTTTCCTTGTTACTTATTCTTACGAGCAATTTCTATATTTCTCCTTTATGGGTTCGCTGGAAAAAAGATTGTCTGAACAGACACAATCAAAAACAAATGACATCCCAGAATATATCTAATTTTTTTGTTAATGTCTTTCCAAAAAGGTTTTGTTTTTGGATATAGCCAAAATTGACGCAGTTGGATATGTCATTTCAAATGACTTCCAACATGGATGGCTGTGGCTGAAATACTCTGATAATTTGGTAACTCTTCCCCATCTCAGCTCCTCCATATTTGCTTCTAAATCTTCCAGGGATGTCACAATGTGTAGTTTTTCTTGTACACATTTCCTTAACACATTCAGTCAGGTGTGTGCTTTTCACTCACAGTGCTGTGTGCAAAATTTCTGATAAGAATCTCAACAATTTCTCTTCCTCATTTGACACCAGAATCGCGGCTGGTGATGGAGTGGATGTTTACCACTGTCTTGCATCACCACACTGTTAGCACCCTACAAGCGTTTGGGAGCGAGCGAGAGTAATTGCTGTGATTTTGAAAGTGAAATGTTATCCCACTTTTGCTTAATATGGAGGTAAGCTACTCATGGGCTTCTCTGTTGCATTTCTTTGTTTCATAACTGGTGAAATTCATCCAGGCGACGGCAGCCCTGGGCTGCTGTCAGCTGGGCTATTTTATCACCTGACGCTGCGGTAATACCTTCAGATTGTTGTTTTGTCTCATCTTCCAAAGGCTTTCCCAGAGAAAAAGAGCTCATCCGTGATATGCGTTTTTTTTTTTGTTTTTTTTTGTGCTTTACATGGAATAATCAACAAATTTAATACCATCATTTATGATAGTTTGTTCACCTCTTTGAATATAAACATGCTAGCACTCTGTAAACTACAGCTGCTGCAGGAAAGTGGCTTTAGTATAGAAAATAAACTGCTTTATTGGTTTGCTTTTTTAAAGAATGTGTTTGGAAATTTAAAAGTATTCACACCCTGTGTAATTTTCCTCTTTTTCTCATACTAATCAATGATTTTTATATTGATTTTATGTGATAGTCTAACACGGTGGGACATAATATCGTTGAGAGAACTAGACCTCATTCTTCTGATACCCCCAATTGAATTGCATTGCACGTAAATAAAATCCATCCATCTGTAGCTGTGAAGAAGTGTTAGAGCAGGGTGAATTTTATAAAACAATATCCAAAGCTTTTAGCGTGGAGTACTGTTCAATCCATCAATCAAAAACTGATGTTGAAGGAGAACGCGAGAATACTGGTGGCAACTCTGGAGGACGTGCAAAGATCCACAGCTCAGGTTGGAGAGTCTGCTGCCGCAAAAACCATTAACAATGCACTTCATAAATCCAATCCAAGCCTGCGTTGAAAGAAAACCATAAAAATCCGGAGCGAGTTCAGAGTTTGCCACGTCATGCAGCAGGAACAGAAAACGTATGGAAAAAGGTGCTTCGCTTTGTGTCTAAATCAACTTAACATAAACATATTCCTCATTTCCTGGTTGATTCAGCAAAGCCAGAAGGTTGTGTATATAAACCAAATCCAAGGGTGAGAAAAAGGTCGCCGTCGGGGCAAAAGTGTAACTTTTGTGCCGTGCCAGGCCGTAACAACAGACGCTATTCTGACAGCTCCCCACACGGTTATTCTCATGACCCCTGGAGGTCACATATTCTTGAAATTTGATTATGGGTCAAAATTCCCTGTGTGAGAGAGAGAGAAAAAAAGTGAGCCTTCATTTCATTTTATGAATGGAGGATTGTCTTGCATTGTTGCACCCAGATACGAATACGAAACCCACAACTGTTCTTAACTGGTTGTGTTAGGAGAAAAACACATCGTTGATTCAGATGAAAAATAAAATCATTGCTCTATCGGAAATATAATTGTGTGGTTGACCCTGAAGAAGGTGCTGCTGAACTTCTGTCAAATAAACCTAAAATGTTCTTTACTTCTGCATTTAAGCAAAATTTGTTTCCTCTCAGTTCTTGCATTTAGAATTAGCCTGATAAAGTGATGTGCAACAAATTTTCATTTTTAACCTTTGCCCTTTCCAAACAGAGGCATTGTTATTGGATATCAGGAGCATTTCGACCATAACTACACAGAGCCCAAATGTCCTGGGGGATTTTTCCAGTGAGCAAACAGATTTTATTTTTCAGCTCTGGCTCTTCTCATTTTCCTCTGTGGTCTGAGGTAAACAGTAGATTAGGCAAACGAAATCTGTTTAAGTGTGAAACAAAAATCCTCACTGCAGTAATGCGGCTTCTGTGGCGGAAAAAAGCTGTAACACTGAAGCTGGCTTCGTAGAATCACTTTATTTCTTACCTGTTGTACCTCTCCAATTTTTGGCAAACATTTTGCCGGGTAACACAATATAAATCGCTAATGTTTCTACATGAGGGAGAGTTTACTGACATTAGTCGTAATTGCTCCCTCACAGCGTAAATCCAGTATTTTTCAAGTTACAAACAGTTCCAGTCAAATGTGAAATTAAACATAGGAAGCAAATATAATAAATACACTGCTTAAAAAGTGATCTAACGTTAAGCTAGCTGGTGAGTAGCTGCCGGGGTCCAGATAGGTGGGCTTGTGCAAATCTGTGATTATAGCGTCTCAGTTTCTTTGAGTACCTTTGACAAAATCTTGATCTCCAAAAACCAGACATATTTTCACAATACTAAAATATCAAGTTCAATACCAAAACCAAACCAAACCAAAAAAAGAGAAACACTTACCAGTTTGAATGCCTTTGAAGGCATTGCGTTCTTTCTATTAGATTAGTAAAGAGGTATTAATAAGTGCGTTAAATGAAATTCGTGACAGTAGGACAGCATTTTGTTGCCTTTATCATTTTAAAACCAATAAGAAGTTGGGACCTCAGCAGCTGTTTAGATACAAGACATGAACTTAAGCATGTGTTTCCTTACCAACAAAAAATTACACCAGGTAACGCTTTAGAGCTAGTAGCATTTACTCAGTTTTTTCAACAGTGTGAACAAGGATGTGATCCATGTAAATGTTTTCAGACAAAAGGCATTTTCAGTTTCAGTATTTCTGGTAAGTTGGAAAGGTTAGTTTCAGGTTTTTAGTCTGGATTTTCGTAAAGAGAAAATAAAAGCCGCTTCATTGTCGTTTGATGATTCTGCTGCATCTGTAGCTCTCTGCCACCAGACGTTTCATTCCAACCGTGGGTCCAAATGGGTCCACCAAGTGCGCTGACGTGGCTTTTGGCAAGTCGCTAATATGTAAACGCTTACGTTAATTTTTGGAGTTGTGAAATCTTTTTAAATTCCTCATTAACACCAGAGTCCTAGTCTTTAAGATCCCAGACGAGGGATGTGAAAATGACTCAATTTGTATCAGTTTTGATGGAAATGAGCGTTTTGCTGTCGGATGCATTGAAATGCTGTTTTGACAACTCTGTTTGTTCAATGTTGATTTTTGTTTTCGGGAAAACGGGACGAAGCCCGTGTGCCGTGGAGAATGATGTTGCCAGCCTCGGTGATCGTTTGATCGAACATCAGCGGCTGCGTCTAGGGGGCAGTGGAAATGGAAGCTTAACTGTGCTACCTCAAAATTGATTGATGTTACACAATCGTACTTTGTTATCTACAACCCCGAGCATTAATGACGGAGCCTGACTGTTGTATGCTTTGGAGGCACAGACGGCCCATAATCTCAACACATTGACTCATACGATGTGGATAACAAAGTGTCTGTGAAGGGGGTTTATATTGCAAAAATATATATATAATAAATAGAGATTCTGGCAAATTTCTAAAGCAGTACTTTAATTCTAAAGCTTTAATTTGGCTTAGGAAGACAAACTAGACAGTTTGGAAATATTTCCAAGTTATACAGACAGTCATTGTCTGGAAACTAAGGTGGTGCCGCCCGTCACTCTTATCAACGTAATGCTGTTTTAAAGCTTTGCTTGACAAGCAGTGAGCATGAATGTTAAACAACCAAACTCTGGCTGGCTGTTTGAGTAGATTGCCCAACTAAATACTCAGCTAATATTGACTTGTTCTACTTGTGTAACGTTGGAAAGAGCAGAACGGCAGCAAGGTTTTGGATTTTAAATCTTTTACTGAGTTTATTCTGTTTCAACCTGCATTTAGCAATATTTAATAATATAATAACTGCAGTAATACATTTAATCATGTTATTTTAGGATTATATGATTTTTCTTGTATTGAATATAGAAAAGATGATGTTACTTTAGTTAGCTACTTGAAATTTCCAGACTTTTTTTTTTACGAGTGCGGTACGAGAACTGAAGAAAGAAGCTGAAAGGAGGAGGAAGTGAGGAGGTGAGGCCGTCAAAAGTCAGAGAAGGATGTGCTTCAGTTAACAGAATAATCACAGATCACAGCAAGTCCCCCTTTAATTGGTGTAACTTTTTTTTTTTTACCAGTAAGAGGATGCTTTGGTTTAAGATTTCTTGCCATGGTTCTCACTCCAGTCATTAAGTCCACATTAAGTCAGGGAGTGTTTACATTTGTGGCTCAACTAGCGCTTGACGACGTGCCAGACTCAAGAAAATAATCGGTCTGTGAAATCTTTTCAAAGCGCGCCTGAACATTTTGTCTCCTCAGCTCTGACCAGGCAGAAACATGACCAACTTCAGCACCTTCACCCAGAAACAAAAAAACAAAAAAAGCACTTCTCACATCCATGTGTAGTCCTGGCAAGACGTTCCCAGAGCAGGAGTTTTTCCTCGGGAGAGATTTCAACAGAGATACTTCCTGTAATGCTTTCAGAAGCTTGTAATAACAATCACAGCCTGTCAGCTGCAACAAAAAGCATGTTTGCTTTGGCGGCACGATTTGCTAATGCAGTCGTTTCACGGTGACTGGTCAAAGCATGTTAAGTGTGTGGGCCAACTGCGAAGATAAGACTGAAACTTAGGGGAGGGGAGAAAAAAAAAAAGGCTCCAAATATTTTCCTTCCAGTGCACTTAAAAACGCTGGAGTTCTGTTTTTGTGTTGATCAGATCCTCAAGTGCGTTCTGCTTTTAAAATCTGAAACCCTACCCTTAAATCCAAAAAATTATTTTCTTGCGCGCACGCTGCTTCACAAAATTGATGCGATAAAACGACATATTTCTACTTGTTTACTCCCTTTGGTCAGAGGTTTTAATGGGTCATATGTTGGATTTGAACCATTTTCAATTAAACGTGAACTTCTTTCAACCCCTTGAACTTTTTAACATTTTGTAATGTTGCAACCGCAAACGTCAACTGGGATTTTACATCGTAAACTTGCACAAATTAGTCTGTAGTTGGGAAATAGAAGAGAGATCCAAGACATAAGTGGGAATTATTCTCAAAAGTAACACTGAACACATTATTCCCACAGTAAAACATGGTGGTGGCTGCATCATGCTGCGGGGTTGCTTTTCTTCTGCAGGAACAGGGAAGACACAGATGGATGGAGCTAAATCAAGGCAGACCTTGGGACGACGTTTGTTATCCCAAACGCGCAACGAAGAGCTTAGATCGAATCATTTTCATGTGTCACAATGGCCTAGCCAAAGTCCAAACCTAAATTTAACTGTGACCGAGTGGAAATGCTTGAGCCGATGCTATTATTGCCGTCTGGAGAAACGCATCGCTCCCGGTCAAAAACAGCCAAATCAGATCCAGGAGGTACGTCTTAGCGCTGTCAATCAAACTTGTGTATCTGCCATCACCGGTGGCCATTCTAATTAGCCTGAGCATGCTACATTGCAGTAAGCTAGCAATAGCTTCGCAAAGAACAAGCACGAGAGTGACTGACAGCACTAAGACCCTCCTCCTGGCTCTGATTGGCTGTTTCTGACCTAGCTGTGTATTTCTATAGTTAGCACTGGGAGAAGGCAGCAGAGCTAAAAAATGTTTTCACAAATGATCTGTTTCAATACCACGCAGTTGTGACACAGTTACAGTTTTAACAAATATGTAAAAAGTCACATACCCCAGCTTTAAACTTTGTGGTAGAAAAGTGACCAAATGTGGAAAAAAAAGTGTCGTTCATCGAACACTCGGCCCTGGTTGTGACATTCAGAAAGAGCGCTGACATTAAACTAATTGCACCTCTGATTTGGCCTCTTATTAAACCGACAGGTGGAGTGGATCTCGCTGCACACGGGGGCAGATTTCAATCAGTGTGCATCTACGAGGGCCGGCCAGCATCTTCAAAACCCACCACACTAATCTGCCACGGGATAACCGATCACACTTCACGGAGCAATTGCGCCCCACCACCTGCGCAGATGCTACTTTCCCGAGGTGATCCGGAGACTTCTCCTCGTGCGTGCTCGCATACGGGCACAATCAACACAATACCTGCGCCGCTTTTTAGAGAGCTTTTAGACTAATCAGCTCTGACAAGTGGAACAAAACAATTTAATACAGAGCTGATTTCACATCTGAGCGGTTCGTCATTTACATAAGCTTTTCACAGTCTGCTCACTGAGCTGCGACAGGCATGCGGCGTGCCAAGAGAGACCGAAAAGGCTCGCTCCGAAATATTCTGCTCCCCACCTCTTTATCTGACCTCACCAAGGAGAGTGCCGCGCACGCATGCAGAGGCTCATTTGGGATACACATGTGTGCAGATTTTTTTTTTTTCTTTTTGGCCCTGCAACCACCCTGTTTCCATCCTGCACACACAGACACAGGCGTGCACACGTACACACACTTTTAGTGTCCTGTGGTTAGCAGAGAGAGGAAGCAGTGGCGCGTCTCTGTGCTGACTTAATGTCTTTTAACAGTTTGGCTCCAGGACCAAGGGTTGGTCAGAGATGAGCCAAAGCCAAAACTGGGCCTGATCATCTGTGACGGCAAGAGAAAACCCCAGGCGAAGTGGGTTTGTGCGTGCGTGTGCTTGTGTGTGTGTGTTTGAGAGGTGAGCGCCCTCACTGGCTTCTCCTCTCCACCCCTCATTTTCTCCGTTTCAGTGTGTGTGTCCACATGTGTGTGAGCCCATTTGTCGGCGGAGGCTACAGGGGACAGAAACACAGGCAGACTGAATTACCCTGGACAAAGCCATTGACCGAGGCATTAAAGTGACAATAGAATATTTACAGCACATGGAGCCGATTCAGTCCGCTGCCTAATATGCAGCACATCAATATCCTGGAAAACGCTCGTAGCACGCTGCAGTGGAAAATGCCCAGGCTAGCATGGACATACAGTGTAGTAAAAAAAAAAAAGGGATAAGAAAAAAAAAGTTTTCCCCCCCATTACTGATTTAAAAATCTGGACGGCCTTAAGTGAAAATAGGATTCCCTCTTTGCCCATTAATTCTGCTCTCTGCCTGAAAACCCTGACATATGGACGTCAGTTCATAACCCTTAAGCTCAGACACATGGGTTATGCAGGAGGACAATGATCCAAAGCACACAGAGTCCGAATGAAAAAACAAAGTGAAGGTTTCGGAGTGGCTTAGTCAAAGTTGTGAGGTTGAGATTCTGTGAATGATTGAAAACCCAGAATGAAAATTCTGCAAAAAGAAAAAAGAAAAATGTTTGCTTTTCTGTGGAGAAAAGCAACATTTCTCCACAGTGATGTAGAAGACTTGCAGCCAGTTATTGGAAATGCCTCTGTGACGGTAGGGGGTGAGTACTTTTTCGCCCCGCCTGGTTTAAACCAGCCCCCGTTTTCTACGCTCTGCTTCGTCCAGAACTGTCTGGACCGTCGGCGATTGACAAACGATTTCTCCCTGGAGGCGTCGACTCTGTTGAGGATTTAAATTTTTATCCAGTCACTAACTTTTTTTTCTGTGACGTGTCTAATGCACCCGTTCGGTACCAAGATGTTTACTGGAAATTGAATTCGCTGTAAACATTTATCCTTTTCAAAAGGTGCATCGCTCAGGTCCCTCTTGAAAATGAGATCCTGATCTGATTGGGGTTTTACCTGGTTAAATAAAAAAATTTTTTAAAAATCCTCTGCTGCGAAGAGAGAAGTACCGATCCGAACAAGATGGCTCGAACGTTTAGGAACGACTCGAGGTTAATGTCAATTCAGTATTTGGACGAACACGGACTGAACTAGGGCTGCAATTACTTTTATTTTAATTATCAATTAAACTATTGACCATTTTGACAATTAATCAATTAATCGGATACAAAATTTGCCACATTATGCTGATTTTCCATTTAAGATTTTTGTTTATACAATATTAGATTAATTAATAATTTTTTTTTTACTATTTTGTATCAACAGATTAATAATTAGATAGCAAAAGGTGCCTAAACTGAAGATTTTTCACATAATTTGAGCCTGGTGAAACTAAAACTACGACACTTGCGGTGTTTTGGGTATTTACAAAGTTTTTTCTTTCCATCTTAAATGCAAATGTATATATTTTTTGTATAGTTTTGGCTTAATTATGGCTCTGAATATGTTGTTCTTTCAGCAAGAATCAAATTATTACGTCAATAATCGATTAATCCCATTAATAGTTTAACCCCTATAGGCTGAACAGCTTCGTTCACTTTCTGCTACCGTTGGTAAAACTAGAGCCAGACTGCAATAATGAAACAACGCAGAAAACCACAGGAAATCAACGTCACTGTTCACAACTTCTCCTTCTGTTCGTTGATTGAAATTCTACTGGAGAAATCAAAGTAAATGGGAGAAATCCCAGATGGAGCGGTGAGGGAGATTAGAATAGAGCAGGATTGCTTGGGAAGGTAATGTCCAGACTAGAAAAATAATACCTTGAATAAATGAAACCCTTTGAACACTTTGTACTTGTTAGGTTATTTTTGTCTGACATTAAAATTAGTTTAATGATCTGTAACACTTAAATGTGACAAAAAAAGTCACAAAAACAGAGGGAATACAAAAGTGGGGAAATACTTGAGGATGCTGCTGTACCCCAGACAGATTAACCCACTAACTGGTGCTGACTCGAAGGCAAACTGGGAGGCAACGGGAAGAGAGCAGAGCAGGGCAGGGTGGGGAAATGACTGCTGCTCTGCTTGACTAAAGTTCCTCTTGGCGCTGGAGAGAGCAGACTGCAGAGGCCTCACCTCTCAGGTGGCCACCATGTCACCTTGTCAGCTAATATCTGACACAGTAGAACAGCTGCGTCTTACCAGTGTTTATGCAAGTGGGGATTGGTGGTGTAATTACGCAGAGCTGTGCACAAAACGTGCTCACGAACATTTAGGAACGATTCGAGGTTCGCAGCCCGAAAGACTCCGAGGTTACCCCCCCACACACACCCTCCTCTCCTACGGCTCAACTCCAAAAAAAAAAAATCTGCGTCGGATCACCCAAACATGTCACTCAGGTTTTCAAAAAGTTCCACCCGGACGGCTAACCGCTGCGCCGATCTCCCCCGTATTCACAGCCAGTTAGATCATGCTCACACGCACCACAGACCTCTCTACCTCCTGTCTCAGTTTCACAGTCCAGAGCCGGGCGAAATAGCCAACACATGTTGGGGAAAATAAATGCGGAGTGTTGGAGGTCAAACCGTGGTCTCTGCACAGCTCTGTTCTCATTTAGTTAAGTACAGACCACCGCATACTTAGCTTGATTGTGAGACGCTGTCTACCGTTGCTCCTTTGCTCCTTTTTAAATATTTTATATCATCCGTAACTCGCAAGCTGCGGGAAATTAAGAGCACTTTCCAACAGCTGTAATTTGAGAGAAGAAACAAGTCAGCGGAGTGCTGCATGTTGACAGTGATGTATTTACGCAGCACTGATTAGAAATGTACAAACTGCTATGTTACATGCATTAGAGGAGAAATAGAGCCTGATGTATTGCACGTTGGCATACGGCGCTGTAGCGGAGTGTTGAAATACACAGAGCTGTGGTCCAGGACCTTCGTACGAGCGGGCCCGTTTCTCCACTTCTCTGGCGTCGAACATGCCCGGCAAGAAGATGTATGACAAGGATCTGCAGTCTTTATGCAGCGGAACATCATGCGTTAAACCATGACTTCCTTATGTTACAGCAATTAAAGAGGGGAATGTGGTGTTTTATCATGCGAGCTACAAAAGTTCTTTTTCTGTGCGCATGAAAAATGTTTCAGAATCTGCTGCCTCCAGAAAGTGAAAGAGAGAGAGAGAAAAAATATCTCCATGCCAAGCGATGCAAAAATGACACAGATGAAAACCACTTGGGGTGTTCCCCGAATGTCACAGAGCCACAAAATAAAGTAAAAAAAAAAAAAGAAAAAGAAAGCTCAGAATCTGTCCGGATCTGGCAGGCCATTTCTGTTCTGGCGTTTCCCTCTTGTTGTTGTGGAATTATCGATCTCTCTGCGGATGTGACGGGTTGGATGCCTTTGTTTAATAAAGACTCAGAAAATGTGTGCATCAGCCATTTGTTAAAATCTGACATGTTCGCCTCACAGGCTTTCATTCACACGCTGCCTTGAGTCTCAGGAGGCCGTCGCACGGCGCAGGGAAAAAGGTGACCTGGTAGTAAAAGTGGCTAAAAAAACTTCATTAACTATTAATATGGATGATTTATGACCCAGTAATATTGAATGGGGAATAAAATGAAATCCTTAAATGACTTCAACTGTGACTGGACTCCTTGCATGCCTGTTAGCTGGACTTGGCCTTCTACCATTAGCAGGAGGAAGCAGCAGAGGCAGAAGCCTGTTATTCTGTTTCCTCATAACTTTTCAGAACAGATGATGGACTGATCAAAATACTAAGTCATTGGTGTTGAATTATTTGAGATTTTATATTTTAAAACCCGGCCGGCTGAGTCGTACGGTTGCTTACAGTCTGTGTCGGGCCCATTCAGTGTGGAATTTGCATGTTTTTCTTGCGTATAACTGGGTTAGCATTAGCACTGTAAGCTAACTAAACATCCTAAAGCCATAAGACAGGTTCTTAACCAAGTTGATTTTAATTCACAATTCAAACATGTATCAATAAATCTGCTAAATTCTTTACTTTCTCGAGTAAGTTTTAAAATTATTTTTGCTAATCTCTTTTCAATTAAGAATTGGTTATATAACAAAACAAAAGAACTAGACAAAATAAGAAACTTTTCACAAACCTGTAAATTTTGTTTTAAACACGTTATTTTATTAGCATTTAACAATTATTGAACATTGCATTGACAAACTACAACAGTTCAATGTCAGTCAATTTAATGGCTAAGATTTAATACACCCCAAAATGTCATTTTGTAGTGTAAATTCCCTATAAAATAAAATTCAATTCAGCCTCATATAATAAAAAGAATATAGATAGTTAACTTTTTTCTACCTTTCAAAGTCTTTTTCATTTATATATAAAAAAAAAACAACTCCACAGCTCTGCAGACACCAACTCTCAAATTTCATTGTTTACAAGCAGAAAATGAAAATGTATGAAGGAAGGAATGTTTTGGCTAAGTTTATTGACGTAAACACAGAAAAGAAATAACAGTCCTCTCCCCGCGAGGTGTGAGACTTTCCCCCTAACAGTCGAATTAGAGGGGAGGGAAACAAAACCAGAGAGCAATCCACATGCTGGGTACGAACCAACAACAGAAGACAGATGAAAGAGTCCAGCTTGTCTGCTGTCCTTCATTAGGACTTGTCCGGGATGCAGCTGGATGTACTTACCTTTAATAGTGCTGATAATTAGCCCTGCCATTCTACATTCGCCTGACATAAACACACCGCCACTCACTCACGCACACACGCGCTCTCCGCAGAGTTTATTACTTGGACGGGAATCATTATCAGGGATAATTTGAAAGCAATTTTGAGGCTCACCTATTACCTCTGTTTTGGTTCCTTCTGGTCATTAGCGGAGCTGTCAGGAAGATTGAATATTACACATTTCGAGGGGGGTCTCTGACTCCAGGTGTCAAGAGAGGTTAGGAAGAGCAAACACACTGACGGAGCGCCGTGAGCACAGAGCTGCGAGCCGGACCTGCACCTGTGCTTTCCAGCTGAAACAAAACGAGTTTGGTTGGTCCATTTGCCCCGGTTGTGTTTCAGAGACGGTTCAGGATTTTTGCTCTTGCTACTTGTTGTGGGCAACGGGCGCTGTAGAAAGTTAAGCACGTCTCACCGTCGTTCTTTTATTCTCTTCGTCAACCCGGAGTGAGAGATTAATCACCTTTCTAGGTGATGTGAGAGGGCTGTGGAATATCAATAAAGAGCCCAATTATATATGTGAGGTGCGACCATTGTCTGCCGAAGTCTTCCTCTTTGTGGGATTAATTATGAGGCTGCATTTTACCTGCTGATTTTATTAAATCCTTTCATGTCTCAGCTCCCATCTATTCTTTGGGCATTAATATGCAGATCAAAAAAAAAAAAGAGGAGCCTGATTTTTCTCCAGCAAACAGCGAGGTCATGCTTCAAATTAGCATATTATTAATCTACATAAAACTGCTCCAAAGACATAGTCTTATTAGTGTCACTGCTCTGGGTGCAGTTTCACATCGCCTGAACCGTGACAAGCCTGAGTGGGCTTGTTATTCTGAATGTAACACTATTAACTTTACACTGGTACATTCCATGCTATGCGCATGCATACGCTCCGGCTGAGTGACGCTGCGTTCAGGGGGCTGTGATTTACAGCTCCTGTATCAGATGTCGCCCCGTTGTAAACTTCACTACTCGCTCATCTGTTTCAGCTCTCAAGTCTTACAGGGTGAAACCAGAAGACAGAGCAGGAAGTACTGTTTTTTATTTTTTATTTATTTATTTTTAACATTTTTATCATGTCAAAAAAAAGTGGGAGGAAAAAAATGTTCTATTATTAAGCCATGTTTACTCTGATAATCCGAAACAAAGTACTTGATGGAACCACATTTTTCTGCTACTGCAGCTGCAAACGTTTTTGCAGTATGTTTCTCTCAGCTTGACAAATCTACAGTCTGGACTTTTTTTTTTTGCCATTTGTTGCAAAATAACTCAAGCTCAGTCGGAGTCACGCCCTGTATTTCGCTCCATTCATCTTCCCATCATGTCAGAGAAACTTCCTTGTCCCTGCTTAAGAAAAACATCTCTGTAACCCGAGTCTGACACCGCCAGAGACGGTGTGTCATGCGCTCTAATTACGGGATTTCTTCTGCTGTCGTATAAGAAGTCGATAATTTACTCAGTGGTTTGTGGTTGTAATATGTAAAAAAAAAAAAAAGTGTGAAAGGTGAACGAATACTTTTGCATTGCTCTGTAATTAGGGCTCCCTGAGAGGCCACGCGGGCAAGGCTGGGCCTATGAATAAACTACCAGAGAGTTGTTGGTATTTACAAGCTGAATGCAAATGTCAAAGTCTCTGTAGATCATCTGCTGCCCTCCCGCTGAGTTCTTTAGACTGTTTTGTATTCTTGCCGTTCTTTAACTTAAAGCCGGAGAAAATTAAATCACGGAATCATAACGGCGAAAGGTCAAAATATAAATATTTCATCATCTGATATTTTCTATGTGAGGGTTTGGGTTTATGCAGACTGATGTTCAGGCTGTGGGAATGCACATCCATCAGGCTTCTACGTCTTTATTTTGACTGAGCAAGGTCGCACTTTGACAGAATAGCTAAACTCGGACCGGGGTCGCATTTGAGCACGGGTCAGCGTGCGATTCCCGTGGCGTTATTATGACCAGGGGTAAAAATACAATTACTTCCATGCTTGCTAAAACAAAATAACACTGATTAAAGTGGTTATGATAATCCTGTTGAGAAAAAAAACACATCCCAGTGTAGAAAACACTGGTCACGGTTCAGTAATTTTACTGCATTGTACCTCTTACCTTTACTTGAGTAAGTAAAAGTACTTACTTTTACTTACTCAAGTAAAAGTAAGTGTCGATACTTCATGTTACCATGAAGTATCGACACTCTTGAGTAAAATTTCTGGATATTCTAGCCACTGTGAGTAACTTCAGTAAACGAAGAACAAATTTGTTTTTACCAAAATACACCAGATACAGAACCACAGCTATGGCTTAAGATAAACAGTCTTGGTTTCTATTTGCTGAAACATTTGAAGGTCAAAAAGTTACATTAAACACTACATATTGTCACTAGAAGTACTTTGCCGTGTTCTGATATGCAAATACTTACCTACTGTATTAGTTTAATAAGACTTATATTGAAAAAACTGTTTTCCTGCCTTAATTTGTTATTGATTTGTATTCTTTTGTTTCAGTTTAGTCTTTAAAATACGGGATTTTGCCCATAACTTTACACTTTTTGTCTGTATTTCATTATTTTTTAAAATATTAAATCAGATGTTTTGATCCGTTACTCAGTACTTGAGTAATTTTTTCATCTAATACCTTTTTAGTCTTGCTTGAGTAATTTCTTGGATTGATAATTATTACAGTTACTTAAGTAAAATATGTTAAAGTAGTGAAGTAATACAGTTTCTGAATGTGTGTAGCATTCAGTAACATGTTGCTGCTCCCTCCCTCATGACCCCGGTCAGCTAGCTGAAGGAATTTTTTATTTTTTTTTCTCCTCATATGTGTTACAGAAGAGACCTATTCGGCTTTCTGGAAACGCTTCCTGTTGGGAAAGAAAAGGTCACTCCTCAAACTGCAAGCTGTTTTAAACTAAAGCAATTTCCTCATGTCATACATTTTTGTTTTAGATCTGTGTGGGAATACTGTGAAACCGTGGTATTTGTTCCCAAGGTTATCATACCAAGAGGATCTCGCACCGACCCAAAGTAGATACACATGCAGAGAGTGACAATGAACAGGTGATTTCTCTGACCACCTGCTTAAGATCAGTCACCTTGTTCATGGACGCATTACAATAACCAACAAAATCAGTTTTCAGATGAGAATATCCTTAAAATCAAGGTTTAGGATCCACTTCAGTCACAAGAAATGAGGTTGAATTTCAAGTGAATGTTAGCCATTAGCAGCTAACATTTAGCCAGTGAGACGGATTCTCATACAAACAACCTGAAGAGGTTTAAAGCCTTTATATCCTGCCTTAAGATGACTTTATTAGCACAAAATGTGATACTTTTTGATATTTATAGAGCAACACTAGGAGTATAACAAGCTAATCTTTTCTTGTATAGGTATTTAGACTATAAGCTCTGGTAGCTAGCTTGTTTTTAGCTTTCCAAATGTACTTTCAAATAAGTGCTACCATACAAAGAGTGATGTTCACCACATCTTTCTTGTCTACACAGTGATTTTATGAACTTGTAGGCATGAACAAACAGAAATAGGTGAGGGAAGTGATTCTTCTCCAGACAAATGAAGAAAACCGTGGCTTTGGTTTGGACCACAGAAAGTGTACGACACTGAAAGTGTACGACACTGACATATGGCGGGCCTGAGCAAAGATGGGGTGGAACTAAAATGGCAGAAAATCTTTGTAGTGTTTGCTCCAGCTGTCTTTGCGTAAGTTAATTCATTTTAACACTTCGGGCAGATCAATAGGGCTCCATACCTGCCGCTGGTGCAGCCAATAAAACGGTCGAGTAACTCAAGTCTCTGCACCCCGTCCTGGAGCGCTGAGGCCCGCTTGTCTGCGCAAACCCCCCTGCCCCCACCGACTCCACACACTCTTTTTCTTTCTTAATGATCAGGATTAGAGAGGCTGGGGCCTCTACTGTAGGAGGAAGCAGCTGCTTCCATGCTCATTATAACCTCACAACTCTGCAGAGTGGTAACAGCTGGAACACACGTTCCAGAAGGAGAGAGCCGAGACACTATGAAGATCTCATGTGGCAATAGGCATTCCACGGCGAGCGGCTAGCGGCGGCGCTGCGGCATCGCATGTCACGCGGATGACAGGGCGAGCGGAGGTGGTCTGACTGATCCATTAACGGATCCATTTGTTTTGGTGGCGGCGGCTTGCTTTGGGATCTTGCGCCGATTGAAAACTCCGCACAACTTTCCGTCGCAATCATGTCATCTCGTAATTACCCCGCGTTTCTGTGTTCAGATGAAGAGATGGATTCGCTGTAAAGTGACAGCAGAGTGTTACTTAATAGATCGCTCTAATCAAAGGGCCGTAGTGTGGTTAAATGACAACTGTTATCTCCGGCAGACGATATCTGCTGCTGATGATGATGATATGAGGCGGGCTAATGAAATGAGTAGAGGGGGGGACGAGGGAGTGCATTGATAAGGCTGCCTATTCAGAGTCTAGACTCCAACGCTGCTTTAATGACTCGATGATCCTTTGAATTTATAATGGGACAGGGCTCATCTGTGGAGGGATGATAAAGCCGTACCATAGTTTGGAGCGGTTGATGGGCCATTTGCTTCTCGAAGCCTCTGTATACCTGCAGGGGAAGGCAAACAGATACGAGACGAAGGCGGGGGAAAAATAACACATTTGCACCCCTAACTCATAACATATTGACTCTTCCTGTCGGTTTTTGAGCTGCTCTACATAACGAGTTTGCTGTGTAACAATTACACCGTCGGTGCTCACAGATCACGTAAAAGGGAACGCAGGGAAAGAACAGGCTGTTAGGAATTTTAATTACAAAGCTCAGGTTTTTCCTCCCTTTTGGTTAAAATAATAATCCTGTCGTTGTTTTGACACGTTTCAGTATGTCGTGTTAATGAAGCAATTTGTGCAGCCGGCATGGCCGAGTTATTATGCCCAGGAGGGCCTCACCCGAACCGTGCGTCTCTAGAACAAGACCAGAGATGCACCGATTGGGGATTTTGTGGTTCAGTTCCGATCAGATTTTTTCTGATTTGGATTCCTTCCTCTTTTCTGGGTAAATTGAGTGATTAATTGAGCAGTTACAATAAAACAAAAGCATATTTTATCTAATTATACATCTACAGCATTGAAAATCTACTGAGTAATATTCTCTGGTTTAAGGGTTAAATGTATCTGTATCTTTAAATAAAAGCCAGATAAAAGGAAATATAGAAGATAAAAGATATTTCAGTTCTTTTCAGAAATATGACATTAAAGTAAATAAAACGTGAGTCAAGCTTGATATTTGAATGGGAATAAAAGCTCTGATCCACGGTTACGCAAGACTGTTCATTTATTCGTTCATTGTTAATATTCAATGAAGCCTTTCTGATATGATTGGTCATTATTTATTTACATTGAGACTAGAGCGTTAGAGCATGCAGCTCTGCACTTGAGCACATCTCTGCTAATATTTCAAAACAAGGACAACGCGATACGGACTTTGATATCGTAAACCGTTTTTATGGTAGCAATCAGCGTGGCTAGCGCCGTTCGTATTGCCGCCAATAAAAAGCTTCCCTGTGTGTGTTCCTTCTGCTGTCAGGTGATGTATAACTTCCTCTGGCAGCAGCCTCGGTTTTTTTTTTTTTTTTCTTGAAGCTTCCTGCACGTTTTGAGCTTCCAGGAATTTAATTCTGAAATTGAGAAAATGCCATCACTCGGTAAACGCGTGTAACCTGAAAAACGATCTCGTCAGAGCAACCCAGTAACAGGGTGTGCTGTGGTGGTGCAGGGGTTAAGCACAACCCACATATGGAGGCCTTAGTCCTTGACGCAGCTGTCGCAGGTTCGATTCCCGGCCTTAGCAACCTTTGCTGTATGTCTTTCCCCTTCTCTCATTACCCACTTTCCTGTCAATTAACCATCAAATAAAGGCCACTAGAGCCAAAAACAAAAAGCAACCCAGTAACATTTTCACTGACGGGAAAAGATCGTCAGTGTCGAAATTAGAGGTCATATTAACCTCAAAGCAGTGGAAGAAGGAAATAATCTTTTGATTCGCTTGTCCGGAAACCAAACACACCTAGTTGAAATGCGTGGCAGCTGGCTGAAAAACTCTCTTTAGCAGGCTCTTATTAATTCAAGTTGCTGGAAGTGCGGCTGAGATTCTGCAGTCGCTGCTTGCAGAAGCTCCCTTCAGGTCAAAATTTCCATCTGTGATGTCTTCTGCAGCGATCTCCTGAAAGTTTCCAGGTGGAAAACGGGGTCGAAGCTGACCCTTTGCTGTTCTGGCTCTCAGGGATTCAAAGGTAATCGTGGATCTCACAGTAAGACCCTGCTATGATCCTGCAGTTTAAGCAAACAAACTGCGATAAACAAATTTGTTTGTAGTCGATGCACGAAGAGAGGGCAAGACAGATACAATCACCAATTGCTCTGAAATTAATTGCAAATTAATCTTTACCTCATAAGAGATGACATTGTGGTTCCTGTAGTGTCCGTCTTTGCATGCTTGAGTTTAAATTCAAACTATTTTAGTACGTTGAGTCATTTAACTGAACCGATAGACTGTGCGCTTGCATTTCAGCATAATTGTATCTCTTTCTGCTGCCACGCTTTGATCCTGCAAGCTTTTGAGTTATTTTTAATACAGTTAATAAACCTAATTAGACCAACAAGTGTGCCTCTTAAAGCCCCTGTTAAAATTACAGCCACTTTCACTACAGCTTGCTAATTTAATACGACTGTTT
Organism: Poecilia mexicana; assembly: GCF_051168715.1. Classification (NCBI taxonomy): domain Eukaryota; kingdom Metazoa; phylum Chordata; class Actinopteri; order Cyprinodontiformes; family Poeciliidae; genus Poecilia; species Poecilia mexicana. Next base: position 27,228,589 of record NW_028263379.1, read on the forward strand.
TGTAAAGTTATGCTTTAATTCAAATTAGTTTTAGTGAGCAATTTTTTTTTTACTGGGCAGAATAAAAAGACGCTACAAACGTATTACCTGGCGCAGAGCAAATAATCGAATGGTGTGTGTGAACTGCTGACGGAGCAAACTTCAATAAATATATTGTTAACACTATTATGTTTATAGGTTATAGTTGAAATAGCTATTACATGCTAAATGAATGTCAAATTTTGCTATTTGCAACAAAACTTCTTCCCAAAGCACATGAAAAATCAACAAAAAAAATCAACAAATCTCCACTTTTGAGAAAATTTGCAGTAAAAATCAGAAAAAAAGTGGTCAAAAACATTGAGCTTAAGTGACAGGAGCCTTACCTCATGTCAAGTTGTAGTCCATAATTGATACTTCATGTAATAAAAAGTCACATTTCACACCACACATTAGCTCAAATATCATACTAATTCCTTCCTAATTTCTAAATTGACACCACAAAATATGCAATTTTGGTTGCAGAAAAAACCCCACTAAAGCAATCACAAAATCCTGGAGGAGCAGCTATTTATTGATATTTTAACAATTTAATTATTCTATCAATATATTCTGGCCCAACCGGCCCTTTAAGAACATTCAGGTTTTTGCTACCCCTGTCCTAAAGGTTTAAAAGTGTTTTGTTTTCCAGTGAAGCAGTACTAGAATTACCTAAACAACCTGCATGTTCCATCTGTTCCTCTGTGTAGCATAACGAAGCTGCTGCCTTCCTTTTACGTGAGCGGCTTCTTCATCATGGCCGGCAGCTCACTCCGGTTTTCTGCCTTAGAGCTGCGGCAAAGTTTGACAGGGTTTGGCTGTCAAGCGGGTCAACACCGCAGCCTCCGGCGTCTGCGTCTTTATCTTTTTTGGGAATTTCAACACCACGCTTCGCCCATCAGTCACTGCAGAAGTTTCTGGAGTTCTGCCACGGAGTGAAGACTCGCCGGACGAAAGCAGCAGACGTAGTTACACTGAGCAGCACCGCTCTGACAGGCTGCGGCCCTCCTGTAGAGCCCGATCAGTTACAGACAGACCACTTTCTGGCAAGACACTGCAGCACCATTTTTTATTTTAATTATTGCTTTGCTCTATTTTCTTTGCTTTTTTTTCTTCTTCAGGGAAAGATGTGAGTTAGAGTATATTTAAGCACTGTACTTCAGCTAGACATATTTAAAAGTAGAGATTTGTTGCCTCTGGTATTTTTAGGTGGGACCCTTCGGCTTCTTCCGAGTTTTGCCAAAGATAAAAACCGATTCTGTGGGGGAAAAAAATAAAAGTGCAATCATCCTGATTATTGCTTATTTTAGCACTTTGCCAGACTTCTATACTACCTTCACTTGTGTTTTCAGAAAATAAAACCACATTTTCTCAAATATTGCCACTCTAAAATCTCTATTCTGTGGGTTTAAGTGTCTTTTGCTCCAACTTATCTGTAATCTGCTGCTCTTACATGTATATTCCTCATTGGTCAGGAGGGCAGAAGCTGAGGTGACGGAGCTCCAAAACGGTGCCACTACATGTCAGACAGCCACTTTCTCTTAATGTGTTTAAATCAAAACATACTTTTGCTCTTTGGTTTTTGACGTAATGTGAGTAGAGGTCTTACATAATACTTAACATATGGCACATTTCTGTAAAAACATGGATCTGTTGAATTGCACACAAAAACAATACTTCATAACTTTAACACATGAATTGGGTCAGCTCTTTGAAAGGATGCTGTGGGTTCTTCCTCTTGGTTTTTGAGCCAGATTAAATCATCTATGGAGTACCACAAGGCTCCATTCTTAGTCCTTTTTTTTCTGAAAACCTAAAGTTCCCTTTAGTTTTTAAATGTTGCTTAAACACAGCCTCTTGCTCTTGTTAAAATGTATGTAGCTTACTGTGGTTTTATTGCATTTACCTTTTCTTCTTTTTCTGTGATGTTTCATATATTTTGTTCCTTTTAAGAGTTAATCTGACCCTGCGCTTATTAAAAACTCTACTTTGTAGCTACGCCTTGTCATTTTGCACCTTTCTACTTCCACTTTGTACTTGTAAACAGTTTTGCTCTCATGTAAATCATTGGTTATTTTTTTAATTAGATATATAAAAGAATCATGGAGATAAATGGGAAGATATAATGCCATAATCTCACATGTAATTAGTCTAATTGCTTTTCATTATCTAACAACTTTGTATTACAGTTTCCCCAATTATTCTGGTCTTATCTCTTTTAAAGAGTTTTCTGTTGAAAAATATACACATAGCAATGCTCGTGCAGGAAACTATAATGAATATATTTGAATCATTTAGCTGCATATTCTTACAGTTTACTATGAACAGATTATCGGTTGTTGAATGAGGTACAAACAATCCTCCCGTTTTGTGGGCACAAAACCTAAAAACATGTAAAATGTACCTATAACTTCTGTATTTATGTTCAGTTTTTTTACAGCGTTGTTTTAGATTTTCACTTGATTTAGAAACAAAGTGTTAAAAAGATGTGGCAACTGTAATTCATTATTTACCACCACTGGCTTTGCCCACATTTTCTGCACAGCTACAGCAAAGCGCCTCGCGACTGTTACGCTGCACGCTGGGAAAAACTTCAGCATCAGCATCTGATGAGGCGGCAGTGAGAGCAGCTTGAAAATGAATGTGCTGAGGCAGAGATCTCCCCGACACGGAAACACTTAGATGCTGAATGACTGCCGCAACCTCACTTGACACCTTCAAAAATACCTGTCGAAATTGAACCCGGCTCCTTTTTGAAGTTCTCCTCGACTATCTATTTTCTTTCCTCCCCTCGCTGAGGAAATCTGAAAATATCCCTGCTGGCTGGCTGGCAAGGCCAGGGCCGAGGCGAGGCGGGAAACGGCGAAAATACCCAGAGGCTCCCTTTCTATAATTCTCCACTAATTGTCTGGAAGGCTCTGCGTTCAGGTGTGGAATAATACTGACCCGGCTGCGTATTGAAATTCCGCTGCTCTGCTCCCCGGGGTCACATTCGCCATATTCAGTCTCCTTTGCAAAGCAGCGGATCCTGAGTTTAGCCCCTCTGCATGAAGTAATGAAGAGCAGCAAAAAGAAAGTAGCTCCTCCTCCACCGTGATGAGGCCCTGGCACCTTTGGGCCCATTATCCCGGCAATGCTGTGACAGGTACAGACGCCTCACACCAAGAAACTCTGAACTTTCATTAAACCTCAGAAGAGGTGTCAAAATCTTAACAAGCACTTTTATGTTGCTACATTCGTCCCATCGTGCCTACGAAGCGGCTCCTATAATGGGACGAGGCAGAGAGTTGGAGAGAGGATAACGGAAAGCGGAGACGACAATGGAAGGTAGGCGAGACAATGAGAGACAGAGGGGCGGGGGGGTAAGAAAGACGAGGAGAAGAGATTTTTGCATGATAAAGTGACACATGACAAAAGCTCCACAGCAACGCCACGGCAAGACTCCTTCCTATTGTGATCGTCGTCGCTGAATGTATGGCCTGCGCATACATCCGCTACCGCGAACTCCACTGATGACTAATGAAGTTGACACAGCGCCTTTCTACTATTCATGACTCGAGGCCTGAATTATTTGTTGAGATGATGCAAGCAGGCAAACCGTGTTTCCAGCTACCAAGCCTCCGTGAAGAACGGTCCCCCTCTGTGGGAATTTTCTGATGAGGCGCGCCTTTGATTTCAGAAAAACTCCCGTCTCTGTTTTCCACATCAGCGCCGCGCTCCTCCGGGTGGACGCCACGCCGTGCAGCTGTGGGGATGTGAGGGAGAAGAGGAAAAGGGAAGAGGCGAAGTTAAAGCTCATTATGTCACTTGCTTACAGGGCGCCGTGTGTGTATTCTATTAGCCATATCTAAAGTGTAATTGTACCACTGGGGTGGTGGGGGAGAAGAGGGGAGCGATGGGGGGGAGGGGAGATGCTGGGGTGCCAAGCTTTCTCTCAGCGACTAGCGAAGTGTGGTAATCTCACACACCATCTCATTACAGTCTAAACCCCCAGCAGCTGCTTGCATTAGACTTTTATTACACGCTGCCGCTCACAGCTGTGCTGGCACAGCCCTGGACAGGATGGTGAGAGACTGGAACAAAGACAGACAGACACTGGGATTCCAGCGCAACATTTGGCTCCCATCAAAAAAAAAAAAAAAAAAAAAATGTGTGTGTATATATATATATATATATATATATATATATATACACCCCCAAAAAGTGGAAATATTGAAGCAGAGGGTTGTAATGACCCTAACAGCCTCTCAGTATGATAACCCTGCAGTCCCCCTCTCTCCCCGTCCTCTACCCCAAACCTTACACCAAGGCCAAGGACGGTTGCACAGATGGACCGAGTCAAACTCAGTCAAAGTGGGATTCAATCAAAACTGCCGGAGCGCCGGTCATGCTAAAGCGTCACGCCGGGGAATGCTTTCACAAGCATTCGTCTCCTTCTGGAAACGGTATGGAGCGGCAGCGCTCTGTTATCTCAACAAATACGTCGGCGCTAAAAACAAAAGGTGCTGGATGATTAATGTGCTGCGGCGCATGAATGCAAGTAGTGTTCACAACTGTACAACCCGGAGCTCGTAAGCGCCGTGTTTTATACACAGGGCCCACAGCAGGGATGTTCTCGGTTGATGCTCCTGACCTTAATGTAAGCAAATTCTACCACCGAGATGTAAATACACAGCTGATGTGATTTCTGCGTAATCTGCTAAATCTGATTTCGCTTAATGAAGATATGCAGTTCAATGGCATTCAGATGGAGCCTTTCCTGGCTAAATATCCCCACCTCTATCCGGTTCACCCGCTGTCCGTCTGGGAGCTGTGCTACCGGGTATGGCAGGTGAAAATATTGCCCTTTAGTCTGTATGGAAACTGGAACGGACATAAAATGAAACAGATTTATCAGTTTTTCTTTTAATTTCTTGTTTTTTTTGGTGAGTTGCGTGATGTAGCGACGAGTAACTTCTCAGCAGGAAGTCAAACCAAAAGATATTTAGAAAATTTAATAGCAATTTCCATCATAAATAAAATATATATCAAAGGTCGTCTTTGACTATATGAACACTCTTTTCTGTATTTTAATGCGATCGCATGCGACAGTTGATTCTATCATCCTGCCAAAGATCATTTGTGTTATCAAATTGAATCATCTGAAGCCTGTGAGGTTTCCAGTACATTACAGGTCAAAACAGATAAACGTAGGACAAACAACCACACACACACACACACACACACGCACACACGCAAACGCACACACTTGTATTTTAGGGCAATCTGGAGAGACCAATTAACCCAACAGTCATGATTTTGAATAGTGGGAGGAAGCCAGAACACCAGGAAAGAGCAAATGCAAGAACATGCAGAAAAACTCTCAAGGCTTATAAAATATGCTTATTCATCTGAATTAGTCCAGATCAAGTGATCAAGATAATCTGTCTTGCCTGTTTAAGAAAACAAAAAAAAACAAGTATCTGTTTGTGATTAAGACATAAAACATGCAAAACGGCGACACACTTTTTGAACCTAGATTACCGATCAGCTGCAGCTGTAGGGAAGAAGCTCATCTTGTAGCATGTTTGACTTTAGCATTAGAACAACAACTAACCTCCTGAAAGCTGGATACAGATTTACATTCTTCTACCAACACAGAAACTCTCTGAACCACCGTCGTTCCTAATTGTTCCCAAATTTATTTACATTCGCTGGTGATTTTACTCTTGTTCAGTTGCCTGCAAGTACTAATAGTGACTCAGCCGATCACAGGGAAGCAACTCAATGCATATCGGCATCTGGACAAGGTGAAGAGGATTTATGAAGCTCAAACTGAACACCAGCCAGACGGCTTGGTTTGAGTAATCTGCAAACTGCTGATCTACTGGGATTTTTACAGAAAGCAATGTTTCATGTTTACAGTGAAAAGTCCCAAAAAAGAAGAAAAAAAAAAAATCCAGAGAATGTCAAAACAAAAGCCTCTTGTTGATGTCAGAGGTCAGATGATCATGGGCAGACTGGTCTCAGATGATACAGTAGCTACAGAAGCTGAAATAACCGCTCGTTACAACAGAGGAATGCAAAATAATATCACTGAAAGCACATTGAATCAGATGAGCACCAGCAACAAAAGTCCACATTTTATCTGATTCCTGTCAGCTGAGGACAGGCTGCTATTCACAGAGGGTCATCGAAATTGGACAATAACATTTGCGGCCCGACGTGTCTCTAATTCAGCCGCAACATTCTGATGGCAGGGTCAGAATTTGCCACCAACAACATGAAAGCATGAATCCATCCAGCCTTGTATCGATCCTACAGGCTGCTAATGGCGCTCTAATTGCTTGGCCAATATTTTCTTGCCACACTTTGGGCCCTTTGGTATCATTTCAGCATCACTTAGCTGTCAGGGACTGCCTGATTGTTGCTGGTTGTCGGGTCAACATCACCACGGCGACGAAGGAGAGGCTGTTGACTGATGTGTAGCTAGGCTGTGCAACAAAATAAAATCTCTAATGTTGTCATAATTTACTTCTTAATGCATTTTAACAACTTTGGTGGGTAATAGTTGATGCCTTTCCTTTGCTATGGTCAAGTCGAGTTTATCTACACAGCACATTTCAGCAGCAAGGCAGTTCAAAGTGCTTTACAAGATAAATAAGTAATAAATATTACATTTTATCAAAAGCCATTAGCAAAATCATCAAGCAAATACACATCAAATATAATGATCAATGTTCCAGTTATTATGAATCACAGGCAACGCTACACAAAAGTGGGTTACCGCTAATGTGGTTTCTTATGTAACACGTGTCGTTCGGCTGAGTAAACAATAACTTCCAGAGCTCTAAGTGGCAATTTGTAAAAATGCATTATTAGTAGAGCAGCTTGTTATTTTAAAATGTCACAATATTTCTGACCTAAAGTACAAGCCATTATGATGTTGCTACATAAGATGGTGTTCTAAAGTAAAATATGACAGTGACAGACAAGACTCAAAGGATTTGCACAAAAAAAGGCATATTTTCTAATAATTCTGAAGTTACAATCCGCATACTAAAGGTTGTTTTACAGTTTTGTTTTTTAGAAATATTGACTGCATTTGGTTGTTTATCAGAGCTAAAATACTTTGGTTAAATCTGGATAATTTCATACAGAACAGAGATTCTTCAAAACACAGTTTGAGTTTTAAGAAACCCCTGCGACAAAATTCACTTTTTCAATCCCTTTTCTGCACGAGCGCTGAAATGGCAATACACGGACTTGCACCTGGACTGCATTATTTCCCACTGATTGCAGCTTCTTTGAAACACAGTTTGTGATTCACGACAACTTCATTCTGCTTACAAAAAACGTCATCAACAAAAAACATTTTCATCTCATCCAGGCAGCCGGACACGTTGCATTAAAAGCATTTTAAAATCGCACATTCCACTTTAAATAGTTGCTGCCATTTTCGCTCTGTGCTGCTTCCAAACAGTCAAAGAGTGCAGTACAATGAAATGATGCGGATGCAACTTTTGTTTCTTTTACATATCTAACACCTGACTCACTTTCAAGAAGCAACTATATTGAGTATAACTTGTGGAAAAGAATGTCAAAATGAGGATTAGATACGTGCTTAATTGGAGGACACGTATGTAAACCATGAGAAAAGCTTTATTCAAAGCAGCGAAGGTTATTTTCAGAACTGGCACTTAAGGTTCATTCCATTAAAGCAGACATGTGCATGAAAGCTAGATAAAGGCACACGAGTCGGTGGACTGAGGTGCAGAAGTCTTGTAGGTGGGAGGAACAATCAGGACTAAAAGCTCTTTATGGCAGCTCATCAGCTCAAGAATGTTCTTCAGGATGTAGGCGGAGGTGTTTCCCTGTCAACAATCACAGAAGGACCTCATTAACCAAACCTCAGAAGATTCACCTCAAATGTAAACTGCAGCCATTCCCCAACAACAGCAAAAACCAATGACTGAAAGAAAAAAAAACACAAAAAAAAAAGCGGGGTTGTTTTTCATTAAGTTCAGCTAGCAGATGATGGAAAAAAAAATGCAGCTATAATCAAAGTCGGGCTCTTTAATGGCTTGGATATACTCAGCGTGATTGTGAGAGGAAGTGGCGTTTATTGATGCATTTCCTTTGTGACTTTAAACCAAAAGCATTAGCAGTTACACATAATCTCTAAGTGGGACAGAGGGTTTTAACTCTACAACCAAAAAAGCGCTGGAGGACGTGGAATGTGCTGGACTGGCTCAGTCAATCACCTGACTGGATTTAACCGCATACCACATGCTGAGGAGGAGAATAAAAGGGGAGAAAAAAAAGAGTCCCCAAAACAAGGAAAGAGATGAATGTGGCAACAGACTGGGAAAGGTCTGGGAAAACACAACTACGGGGCGCAGAAAAAGGATGTCAAGGTCTGTGGACTCAAACTCGAAGTCAGACGGGACTCTACTTTCTGTTGAAAAGAACTTGTGATTTTGTTAGTTTTCCCACAATCTGTCTATATTGAATCTATGGTAATATTACAGCATGATTGAAACCACAACAAAGATCATTTTCACATTATTACAGCTAGACATATTAATTTCCTTTGACTTTTTCGTCAATGCCGTGCTACTTAAACAAGCGGTGCATAATTATCAAAAGAAGGAAGGAAAGTGATACAAGGCGTTTAAAAAAACAACTTTGTTTTCTAGATAGCAATCTAAATGTGCTTAGTGCATTTTTGATTGTCCCTGTTCACTCTAAAAAGCCATAAATAAAATCTGGGCCAACCAATAGGTTTCCAAAGAAACCTAATTAGCAAATTAAATTTGCCTGTGAGTATTATCTCCGTATGAATATAGCTGTTGTGTGAAGGCCTTAGAGGTTTGTTAGGGAACATTAGTGAACAAACAGCGAAATGGAGACACCAGACAGGAAAAAAAAAGTTTTGGAGGAGGTTTAGGTAGAAATAGGTTATAAAACATCTGTGAACATCTCAAGCAGAACTGTTCAACCCATCATCTGAAAATCAAAAGAATACGGCCCAACAGCAAACCCACTGATATGGCAGTTCTCTTTAATCATCAAAATATCTAAGGACATCATTATTCAAAGAAACACCCAAGAGGCCGATCGTAGCTCTGGAAGAATAGCAGAGATTTAAGGGCTTAGCACAGTAGGACCAGACCAAAGCGGAACAGTCGACATGCGGTCACGTGTTGCGGGATGAACCCTTCAAGGCAACGAGACACACCATGCTGAGCTCTTGTGAAACCCCTTTCTGCTGCAGTACACATCATGTACATGTCTGTTCTTGGAAGCCAACGCCGGTGTACCGAACACGTCCAACAGATGTGGTAAATAGATAGCAAGAGTTGAGTAATTAAAGCGAATACACAACACTGCTGTCCAAGATCATTTCTATGTATAGAAACACAGCCACGAGACTTTGACCAATCACACCATAGTTTGTATGCAGAGGGGGTCAAAAAGTTTGCCATGGGGGGGTGAAATAAGAAGGGATGGACGGCAAGGTGCTAAAGACAGAATGATGTGATTTGCATCGTGCAACTGCAACGGCAACCAATTTCTGCGTGTCATCCAGATGAATCTTTCAAAAGGATTGCGAGACTGAAAACTACACCTCACCCTGAACACATCAACCTAATTTGAAGACATAGTGTTCATAGCGTTCTTTTCTTCAGCTGAGACAAGGTCAGAGAAGATGGGAAAATAGATTCAGCTAAAAAAAAAAAGAATAAACAAGACAATCATGGAAGAAAGGATTTCAATTTGGACAGAGTTTTGTCTTCAAGCAGCACCAAATCATACTAATGTGTTAGAGTGCCCCGACATTCAAACCTAAATCCAACTGAGAATCTGTGGCAAGACTTGAAAACTGATGTTTCCAGCTGCTCTTCATTCAATTTGACTGAGCGACTGATACTTAAAAATATTTGTCAGAGTCCATTTGGCAATGAATACCTTTAAAAGGTGCCACATGTGTACAGGCTAAGCCGACCTTCAATACCTGTGCAGTCGGTATTAACTCAGGAAAAACAAATAGCCTAAATCAGAAAAGAAACGCCAACAGGACGAAAATCTACAAGCGTAGATCAACTATAAAGTGCAAAGAGCTGTGAAGGGTCTTAATCCACCAGTTATAATTTAACTAATTGAACGCCACCTAAATTGTTCGTCAGTCGTTTGAGTCCATGAGCGAGTATTCTCCTCCTGTGATCAAATTAAATGCCATAGTCATGCTGTAAGCTTTGCCAGCCCCTTAATTGGGCATGCTCACCCTGCCGGGAAGTAACGACCATATAATCGGATGACTCTGCTTTATTTTGCGTATATTTTCCTAAATGACCTCAAACAAGCTAACTTTACTTTTTACACATTTTTTGTGTGTGCAACATCCAAATAGCAGCTAAATAAATCCTAAATCCTACCATGTGTCCAGGGTGAATGAATTAAACTGCACAGGTGTTCTTGTTTTTCAGTCTGTTTCTACTGATCTCTGCATGGATGGTCTCTCTGTGAGGCTGCATGTCAGTCTGTGCCACCTTGGTGTGTGTGTATGCGTGTGTGTGCTCGTATCCGTGTCTCACCTTGACTGTTCTGTGAATGTGGCATACTTGTAGAGGACACTGGGGCACCAAGCCCAGCTGGGGAGGGAGATGAGACACAGCTGGGGATAATTAAACCCAGCACTGTCTCTGTGAAAGGGCCAGGGCCGCCAGATTGGCTCGGTTCCCCCCGCCCTCCAACTTCCCCAGACAGAGCAGCTTAAATTGAGACCGCATACATAAAAGTCTCCCCCCCACTCTGTCTTCCTCGATTGGGGAAAACAACACAAATCCGACAGTGACACAGCAAAAGGAAAAAAATAAAAAAGATCCAAGAGGCAACCAATGTGACTTTCCCATAATGAAATTACTCACACAGTCAATTGCCTTCATCCTGTCTTTGCGTCGCAGTGATAGATGATGCACCAGTTACTGCATGTGGGAAGATAATTGGCCTGAGCCCCTGATAACATGGAGGTTAACAGCAACAAGCCCAAGCCAACACTATCAGCTCAAATTTGCCTTGGCTCTTCATGAAACATGGACGCCGGCCATATCACAGCCAGGGCGTAGCGGCATCAAGCTGGGCTTTGGGGTTTGTCTAATTCCAGGGAATGCTCCTCTTCCCGACTTTTCCTCCCTCCAAAATGCTAATTCATTTCCAGTGGCAGCGCTCTGACTCTCCCGGTCGCCGGACCCGCAAAAGGTTTACTTTGGACGTCGAGCCTGAAAAGCGAAACCCTCTCCGGATCGCCTGAATATCTTTTTAAAAACCTGTAGGGCGAGCCAACTCAAACAGTTTTAGAAGGTACAATGAATTGACCTGTCCCGCATTTGAATAGGCCGTATTTGGTGAGATGATAAATACCGCTTCCTAAGAGCCATCAAGGCACTTGCTGCTGCCAAAGCGAGCTGAGGTGAATGACCTAGTGCACAAAAATCTTCGAGCGATTAATCAGGAGTGGCTCGGGGAAGGAAGGCGCTGCTCTCTCTCTCTCGCCGCAGCTTTCAGTTCCCCCAACTGTTTGTTTAGCTGAGTTCAGACTGAGCCGATTCATTTGATTACGAAGTCACTGAATTGGCTCATTAATGGGACTGTTAATGGCGTCCTCCATCACCCTGGAATCACTGCGTTACTGTGGAGGCAGTCGACACTCTGAGCGCATTTTTGCCGCCTCCACTTTACTGGTCTGTAAAATTTGACTGCAGACATTTTATTTGTCACTTGGTGACGGCTGTGCTCCTCTAAGGACGTGCAGGGGGGCCGGGTCCAAACCCTCGCGGTGTTTCCCGCTGCACTTAACTGGGCCTGTGAATAATGCAACGTTTCATTCACCTGCATGCAACTTCGTCGTTCTCACCGGCGCGCGGGGAAAACGAAGCGGTCCGCGGGGAGATTATTAGCTGTTGTTAGCTCATTTATTTTTCTGATTAAAGCTTCGATGGCCGGTCCGGGGAACGTGCAATATGTCTTCATTACAGAAATCATTAGAATGTATTCCACGGGAATAGGGAGCCTGATCGCAACTCTTGTGCGTGAACTGCTGGAGGATTTTTTGATTAAATCCCGAGGCGCCTACTCGGATGAAATGAGCTTCATCGGCAGCGATATTACCACTTATTGCCTGAGCTTTCACAAGAAATTATATTTTAACCAAGTAAAAGGGGCTTTCTCCTATTGGACTTATAGGCGCTGATCTAATAGAAAGATGTGCCAGTGTCTCTCCTCTGAGCGCCGTGCTTTTAATCAGTCAGGTGTGAGTTGCAAAATAGACTCGGGGGTTCATTATCAGGCGGATTAGAAACAATACTGATAAACCCTGTAATCAGGGCAGTTCCCCAACAAGTCGGCTGTGTGTTCATTTGCCTTTCATATTTGCTCCAGCCTCGGCAGCCAGCGGAGAATGACACTCATTTCATATCGGGGTAACTATGGAGATTAGCAAGCCGTCCCGCTTCGGTTGCCCTTGCAGCAGCGATAACTCTGGGCCTTTTCCAAAACGACACGCACTCACAGAGCGAGCAGAGCAAACATTTTAATTTTAAAGCACATTGTGTCTGCGAGAGGATCATTAAGCCGAGGCCTAATAAACGCAGCTAACCATGATGGATGGCCGAACAGCTTCACGGTCCTCTCTCTCTCTCCCTGCCTGGAAGATAAGTTGCCCCTGTGATTCTTTATACGTGGTGACGTCTCCTTTGGGTTCTCGCAGTGAGGGGAAAACACGCCCGCTCGTGAATCCTTCAGGCTTCAGAGGGAAGACTCCATTCAGCTTGTTAGAGTAACACGTATGGCCGTACAGGAGCCCCTAATGAGCGGCGAGCTAGCTAGGAGAGCAGCGCGCGGACGACAGAGAACATAAATCTCCCGTCCTGCCCTGCGCCCCGCGGGGGCTGCACGAGCACCAAAACTGCGCGAGCTCGCGAGAGTGTGTACGTCCGCGCGTGTAGGCACACTCTTAATGCGGACGACGGAGCTGAAGCAGTGTCCTCCTGGGAGTCTCATCTACGACAGTTGAAAGAAGCAGGTTGTCTGAATTATGGTCTAACAATAGTGTTCCTCTCTCAGTCTATAAATGAATCCAATATGGGCATATCCATCATTACTGCAGGACCTGCAGTCAAATCAGGCCTTCTTTTTATTTGAAATGAGGTTCGGGGATGAGTTGGGCATTGCACAGAGACCACCCTGAAGGCACCATCCTTTTCTTAAGATTCAATTTTAAGGGCAACTGACTGGAAAGAGGGTTGTAATAATGGTATGAAGAGTCTTTAAAGATGTGATTTACAGGCTGATGCAGTGCCTTGCAAAACTATTCCTACCCCTTGAACATGTTCACATTTTTTCAACTGCGGTGTTCGTAGAACTTATGGTAAATGTAAAGAGTAAGAAAATCAGCCCACCTTTCACTTGCACTGAAATTTCTTCTCCTTGGTCCGTCATTGTTATTTTTATAATTTTTCCTTTTAATCTAGCAATTTTTTTTTTATTAAGAAGTTTTTTTCTGATCGGAGATGAGACGGGCATCTTTCGCAATATGATAAAATAATGCAAAAGGTGTATACATTTTTTTTTTTAAATGGAATCTCAAAAATCAAGTATTTCCTTGAGATTCCACTTTTAATAACACAACTCAAAATAGCTATTTCACTGCCAGTTATATATACATGTATGCATTATATAGCCTACATAACTGTTTTTTTCATTGGGCTTTATTTAGGTGCATCAGAGTGAAGGGGGTTGAATTTAAATGCACTCCACAACAATGGAAAAACCTTACTTGGTATTACAGCAACCAAACCCTTGATATAACTAACAATATAGTGTCTTTTTTTTCCTCCACTGGTATTTTTGGTGATTTATCTTCACTGATGACTCCAACTCTTTCAAAAACTTCTTGACATCATCCTGGCATTGGCTTGCCAATCCATATTGTTAATATTACTTCCAGTTGGAATAAAGTTTATTTTTAAACAAGTTTTTGTGGCCTTTCTTTACCTGTAGATGGACAGCAAGAAGGAACGAGAAAAGAAGGTGAAGATTTGGAGCGTTGGGGTCATAATCTTTGCATCTTGGCTGAAAATGTCAACTTCTGCTTGATAGTACGGATTGCATTGGACTTTTTAGGGGTATCAGAGTAAACAGGGTTGAAAATAGAAGCACTGTAATCCTGTCATACTTCCTCCAAAATAGAATTATGCACTACTTTTTTGTGGTCTGACACATAAAATCTGAATATAATTAAATAAATAAATAAAATAAAATAAAATAAACATTAAAGTTTGTAGCGTACGCAAACTTTTTTTAAAGCACTCTGAGTTTGTTTTTAGTTCAGGATTAAACTCTGTGTGGCCAAATATAGCAGAATAGACAGACAGCCTCCATTTGTGCCAGAGGAATGCATATCATATTGTGTGTCTGTGAATGTGTAAGAGAGAGACACTTTATGTGCAACTTATATAGCCTTGGGGAGCTGCTATGGTCATATTTTAATAACTCGCACTATGTTGGATTATGTACCGTGGGCTTGTAATATCACACCATCAGGGCAAAGTCCTAACAGATTCTCTGTTAGCCGGCCCTTAACAGAGAGAGAGAGAAAAAAAGAGAAACACGTACCAAGGGACTCACCAAAACATTGTTTTCAGTTCTGCAGCACTTGTGAAAATGTGAGCTCCCACATGATTCCAGTTCAAAGGTATCCCTTCGCCGTTTTGTCAGCCTCAGCATGCAGCTCGGCCTCTGCCGGCTGCAAGGAACAGAGCTCCAGGTTTAATAGGCCTTAAGTAGCACAGCCCCTCAGCTGCCTTTGAACACCAGAGGGTCTCTCTCTCTCTCTCTCTGTCTCTCTCTCTCTCTCTCTCTCTCTCTCTCTCTCTCTCACAAACACACATACATGCTGTCCGTGTACATTCACTCTGCGGCGCAAGCAATAAAATAAAATAAAAAACCTACACAACGGTGGCTAGCTCTCCCGCCAACACATCAAACGTGGGGAGCCGGGGGGAGTAATGTGTGGAATGATCTGAGTGTAGTCCAAGGCCGGGATGCCATTCATGGTTGTAGTGTTGTGGTTTTGACTGTCCAAGGAGGCTTTCAGGCTGTGACGGGCGAGCGTGAGCTGTTAAAAAGGGGGAAAAAAAATGTGATCTTCTTCGTTCGAACAAAGTGCAAAGAACACAACTATATGGCTCTCACAGGCTAGATTCAGAAGATGGCTCCACCATGCACCGCCTTGCTATACAGTGCTTTGGTATTTACTCCCTTGCGGATTTCTCATAGTTTTCCCTCTTTTGTCACTTTGATGCTTTAGATCTTCAAATAAATTTTAACATCAGGCTAAATTAATCCTTAGCATCAAGGACGTTTGCTATCTACCGTAGCAATAACTCTCGCTCTAGAGGAATGTACTCCCAATATTTTTTTGGAAAATTGTTGTAATACAGTTTTATTAGAGGGTTTTCAGTCATGAATAGGATGTTTTAAAGTCATGCTTCAGCATCGCAATTAGATTCAAGTCTGCGTTTGGACTAGACCACTCCAAAACATTGACTTTTAGTTGTTATTGTTTTTTTAGAGGTGTAGTTTTCGGTGTACTGCTGCATAACCCGACTGTGCTTCAGCTAAAGGTCACAAACTGATGGCTGGATATTCTCTTTCACAATTTTCCGGTGTAAGAATTTGTGGTTTCATAAATCACAGCGAGTTGTACGAGTGCTGACGCAACAATCTCGCCTCGGGCCATCGCACGACCACCACCATGTTTGTCTGTTGATACAATTTTCTTTCCCTAAAACGCAGTTACTTTTACAGCAGATGTAAAAAAAAAAAAAAAAAGAAAAAAAAAGACGCACCTTCCAAAATGTTCTGCCTTGTTTTATCAGTCCAAATAATATTTTATGAAACCGTCAAATGATAGTTTTTGTCGAATGCAAGCCAGGTCTCTGTGATTTTAGTCGCATCGATGGCGTCCCTTCCTTAGTCTCTCTTTCTTTTTGCTGCATTCTTCTGTGACCTCTTGGATCAGTCGTGGATTAGCTTTGGGAGTCATTTTTGTAGACCACCTACACCCGAGAAGACTGAGTATCGTTGCATATTTTCTCTATTTGTAAATAATGTCTCTCACTGTTGTTTGATGTAGACCTCAAAGCCTTAGAAACGACTTTGTAACCCTATCCAGACGTAGATGCCAATGACTTTGTTTAGGTCAAAGCAACAGCGTGTTGCTCTTTTACTACCTCACACCTACTTCATGTTGTCAGACAGATTCTGTTTAAGCGATTTCTCGATTCTGCATGTCTGGCAGTAACCGGGCCTGAGAGTGGCGAGGGGCTTTATAATTAGCTTAAAATGTAGTTAATTCATAACCGTGGCAAATTGGACCAGATTGGGTTGGATATTTGAAAACGGAGTTTTTGTGTTTACTCCAGTTTATCTTGTTGGATTTGTTATTTAAAAATCCGGAGGAAAAAGAAATCTTCAAGGGGCATAGCAAAAGCAATAAAACAAGTAAACAACACCGAGGAGCTTCCCCTTCTCTTTCTCTCTCTCCTTTTTTTTTTTTTTTTTTTTTTTTTGTTGAAATATTGAAAGTAAAATGGCCCTGAGCGCACACGCAGCATGGGAGCATCTGTGTGGGTGTGTGCAAGTGCGTATGCATATTCTTGGGTCTCACCGTGAGCTATCACATAACTCAGGAGGCACTGAAGGAGAAGAGGAGAAGAGGAGAGAGGGTGGTGGGGATGGAGGGTCGGGGGGCGGGGGGGAAACTTACAATTAGCCTTCTGCCGAAAGCGCAGCCTCATGTTTACGCTTTACTCATGCGGTAATTACATATGTCGTCTTTTGTTTTCTATTTCCCATAAAGCGGGGTAACATAATGAGGGAAGAAGAAAAAAAAGTTAATTTCTGCGCAGCATTGTGTAACACTACACAGTGCTCTTTTTGTCTTCGAGCTCATTTAGGCCTCGGAGGATGTCTATGGGGTTTGAAATGGGGGGAGAGGGGAGGAAGAGAGAGGAGACTGTAAACAGGGACATTGCATCTCTCCAGATGGGAAACTTCTGCTAAAGCTGTAATGAGAATGCATAATGACTCAAACGAGCTTGATGGGACCCGACGTCGCGGCGGCCTCTCGGAGAAATATGAAACCGAAAAATCTATTAGGCCTCTTTCCTTCTTTTCCCCCCGCGTTGCATCCGTCCCGAGCCGTAAGCGGAAGAGCAGCGTCTTCCCTAAAACCCTTCAAGGAGGGGGAACACGTTTTAATTTCTGCGTCACTTTGGATTCTTTGGATTGGACGATGACAAGCTAAGCAAGTGATACAGAAACAGAAAAAGAAAAAAAAAACCCCAACCCAAACCAATAGTAGGAGTGACTGCTCCTAATGGGACTGTTTTCAGCAGCTGCATTAACAAGCCCGTTTGATTTGCTGTTCCTAAGTGAAGTTGTCAGCCCATGTGTCCCGGCCGGTTATGTTTAGGTCGTTTAAAAGAGCCGGCGTTTTCTGGCGCGGGTGGATAATAATAAACGCTGAAGGCTTGACCCCGTCGCGGCTCCTTCCGGCGCGCTGCCCCCACGGTCACGCTCAGAAACGGGCCGCGGAATCCTCCTCGAGCTGATAGGTCGCGAATCCGTCACCGGGCGTTCGCACAATAACATTCATTACCATATCAGGCTCGGCGAGAAGCGGGAACGGCCTCCGGTTGTGGCGGATCCCATTCAGAAAACCATCATAAAGCACCATATTGCTTTCGCTTTAATCTCTCATGTTTCAAATTAGGTTAAAATACTTGTACCTCTCTGAGTGCCGTTCTTTACATATGCAAATGAGGGAGAGCTGGATTGTCTGCTCTCATTTCCATAATGTGAGCCGTGAAGAAGCCTCAGATTTGCTTGGTTGATTTTGAGCTATGTCTCGAAACAAAAACCATACTTGGCTCCACATCAAGGCCTTTTTTTTTTTTTTTTTTTTTTTTTTTTCAGAAAAACCGCATTACACATGTAGACAGTGAAGGTCAAAGGTTTACATACCCTTACGGCAATAAATGTTATATTTTAGCATTCTATTCTAAGAGTGCATTGTCCAACCAAAGTGATTTATAACCACAGTTTTCAAAAATATCCGCACAGGTTTGAAATTATGAACACAGAACCAAATTTTTACATACACCCCCAGTCGCTTTTGCAAGCAACTTGCAGAGAACCCCCCTTGCTTTTAGTAGCCGTCAGCACGTTTCTGACATAACTCTGGCTGGATGCTTGTCTTCTTGGCAGAACTGGGTTGCTTTCCTGGCACACTCCCAGATTCGAAGCACAGGTTTTTCAAGAAGTTTAATCCCAAGCCTGCTTTATCCATTACGAAAGCAGCTCTGATATGCTTCTGGGGCGATTTCCTGATGGAGCGTCCAGCTGTGTTCAGATTTCAACGTTCTGACCCAAGCAGCCACCTTTAGATGAAAGGAAATTGGTTTAAGAACAACCCAGGAATCATTAGGCCTGTCGGGTGCTCACCACCGCGAGCTAGCTTCCCGTCGCTTTGAACTGGGAGCGCGAAGGGCCAGGAAAAGAAGCCTCTGCTCCAAAACGAGACTCTCAAGGTCGATTA
This sequence comes from Poecilia mexicana, assembly GCF_051168715.1. NCBI lineage: Eukaryota > Metazoa > Chordata > Actinopteri > Cyprinodontiformes > Poeciliidae > Poecilia > Poecilia mexicana. The sequence goes on from NW_028263379.1 coordinate 27,247,250, forward strand.
AAATTTACAGCTCCCCACATAGAAAAGCAAAATACCTTCTGGAGGGAATTTTCGCAGTCAGATAGGACAAAAGTTATCTGGCTTGGCGGAGGAGACAATGGTAAGGTGTTTGTACTTAAGGACACAGTTGGGTTTTTCCAAAAAGGATAATGATCCCAAATACACTGAAATAGTAGGAAATAATGAGCCCTTGGAGCACTTTGACCTCAGCTAAACTAGAAAATTGTCAGCTACTTTTAAATGTCAGGTCAATTTGAGCAAAACAAAAGAATTGAAGGGAATTTTAGTGAGAAGAGTGGACAAATACCTGGAATTAAGCCTGAGGTTTGGAATACAAAAAGCACGCAGGGAAGGTTTAGCTTGCTTCAACCTTCCCTGCGTTCGCAAACTCCAACTTGAGAACTCAACTTTTTCCTATTGTTATTATTTTTTGACTATCTGACTTACTGAAGACGTCTGTTGTGTCATCGTCCCTCGGAGGCATGTCTTATTTCTTTTATTTTTCCCCAGAACCAGTGGCAGACTCAGCCTCAGTGTTGTGGATTGATATCGCCGCCGTGAGCTTCAAAAGAAATGCATTGTCTTGTCCTTGGAAATATGGGACAGAAGTCAATAAGCTTCTGGAGTCTCGCTCTCGACTTCGGAGGCCGCGCATTCTTACGATTGCTATTTGACTGATGAAACAATAGCAAGGGAAGAGATGCCGAGTCTGCGTTATTGGATTTGGATTGTAACACTGTAGGATCAAATAAGGCTGGGAAGAGCCTGCGAATATCACTTTGGACCCACAACAGACAAAGGCAGATTGTTATTGCGCCGAACCGGCATTAATAATTCAATCATTTGACCCGTGACATGATTTCCCGTAAAACAATCTGATCCTCTGAGGGCTGATATTTGAAATCTATGAGTGTGTGTGTGTGTGTGTGTGTGTGTGTGTATATGGCTGCGTCTGTATGCGTGTGTGTGTCTGTTTTGACCTTCGCAGTATGACAGAGCCGAAGCCTTAGGCAACAGCTACAAGTGTAATGTTTAGAAGGCAGGAGAGTAAAGAGGAGAGACGAGATACGAGAAATTGTGTGTGTGCGTGTGTGTGTGTGTGTGCGTGTGTGTGTGTGTGTGTGTGTGGGAAAGATATCTGAAGTCTGCGGCAGCCATTCCCCTCAGCGTCAGATGTGCCTACCCCCAGGGGGGCGTCAATAAGCATGCCATAGGAAATGCAAGGTCTGAGAGAAAGAAGAAGAAACGTGAGAGGCATTCTAAAAGTCAAGTAGAAAACGTATGTAGAGGACATTAAAAGTAAAAAAAAAAAAAAAAAAGAAAGAAACGGCATGTGAGCAAGTGCAAGAGAAGCTCCCTGTATCAATTGTTTCAAAGTAGGCCTTCTGCCTGTGCACACAAGATGAATGGAGCGACGTAAACTGCACCGCATGCACACGCAGAGGGAGCAACCCGGCTGCTTGCATGCATGCACAAGCAAAAAGCAGGGGGTGCCATCTATCAGGACGCGGGGGGAAAAAACGGGGGGGGGGGAGGGGGAGGGGGGGTTTGGAGGGGTGTAGAGGAGGAAATCTGTCCTGTGATGTCTGCAAACGAGGACTGCGGCGGCGCTGTCACATTGCATTTGGCTGCGACGTGGGAACCACGAAAGGGGGCTGCGAGGGATGGACCCGTCTGTGCGTGTACAGATAATGAACTTGGAAGGTAGGCTGGACGCTGCGGTTCTTGTCACAGCTGGTGGTGCCTCTGACGCTGCTGAGGGAAACCGAAAGAGGAGAAGACAAGTAGAGGAGTGTGGGGAGGGGGGGGGGGGGAAGACTAGGCAAGAGATATGAAGAGGCCTGCAGGAAGAAGAAGAAGAAAAAAGACGCAGAGTTAATTGCTGCTGGAGTGACGAGGCAATGCCGCCGTTGTACCAGAATGAATATTTACTCTAATTAGAGATGGCTAATGTGTCCCCAGGTATAAAGGTTACCGTGCTTCCCTGAGAATAATTAGAGACACAGAGCTCGCATTGTCCAGGAGAGCGCCGCGGAGCTCCCTTTGTACATCATTAACAGTTCAGTGACAACAAAAGCCCAGTTAATAGAATGTAATGCGGTTTCCTCAACCATGCCTTTGTCCAAATGGTCATTAGAGTAAAGCAAAAGCCAAAAAAGAAAAAAACCTCAGCAGCTCCTCCCACCTCTTCATGTGACCCTCCACTTTTTTTTTCTTCCACCTCCCAAAACCCTCAGCCTTGTGTTTGCTCTGCCGCCGTCTTATTATCGCCACCCTCCATATCGAGACGATAAACAAGATTTCACGACACGGTTTTTGTAAAACACAGTTAAACCTCGTCTATAAAAGAATTAATTTTGCCAGAGAGAGAAGGGGAAAGAGAGAAAAGGAGCCAAATGTATAGATTTACAATTGCACACTCGAATTCCCCAGCATGTTTTAATGCATCGTAAACACTTGCTGTTTTTTGGTCTCTGTTCCAATAAAAACAGAGCGGCAGCGCGGGGGTGTAATATCTGGAGCTGGGGGAAATTAAAGCTGAGGTTCTTCCCCTCCTCAGTGCACTCCCAGCTCTGACACACACACACACACACACACACGCACACACACACACACACACACACACACACACACACACACACACACACACGGTTAATCAGCAGCCCAAAGAGAAATCTAAGACCACATCTACACCCAGTGGAGGAAACCTGATACAACCACATCTTCCCACAGCCACCCCAACTCCACCCCTCACTCTCTATCCTTTCTTTCTCTCTTCCTTCCTTTCTTTCTTTCTCCTAATCATCAGCACACAGAGACACATGCCCCCGCTGATAAATTAGACACAAGGTTCAGTATGATTAACTAAAGTTAATGAGCACTGAAAGTGATCCCAAACAAGGTAACCGTAGAAGGGAAGTATTTGAGGAAAACATTACGTCTCCATTAGAAAATAGACTTCCTTTCTCTCTCGCTCTCTCTCTCTCTCTTTTTTTCTTTCTCCGTTTCAGCTTTTTCGTTGCTATTTCTAAAAGTCCTTTCACTGCACGGTGACAAACATAACCCTTCCGACTGGTGGAAAAATAAATCATACTTTCAAGTGAAGACAAATGCCTCATCCGCTGGGAGTAGCTGCAGGCTGTAGTCATAATGGCCTCTCTTTCTTTCAGCCTCCTTTCCTCTTTCTGTTTCTTTTTCCTCTCCAGGCAGGGAGTTTCCCCTGGACTAGTTTTTAAATATCCTCACAAACCGGCCTTACGCAGCAGAAAGCTGCAGTTTGGGGAAGATCAGTGGCGGAGATACTTATCTGTGCCTTAGCTTATAGCGGGCTGCAGAAGTAGTCGTTCAGCTGGGACCCTTTTTTGGTTATTTTTGTCACATTACAATCACAAACTTCGTTGTTGTTTTTTTTTTTTTTTTTGAGATTCTATGTGACTATAATTATGATGCACGATTTTGGCAATTATTATTGGGGTTTTTTAAAACAGAAGAAGTCTGAAAAGTCTAACAACATTCACTTTCATTAAAATTAAAGCAGCAGGTCTTCTGAGAGACGCCTCCACCAGCTTTGTTAAGTTCAGAAGTATTCATACCCTTTGTAGATTTTACATGTAAAACTATTTTTATGCAATATCAGGGTTTCCCCCAGTGTTTTATAAGCCTGGCGGGCCACCAGGCTCAGCATTGCTTATTTATTTGAGTCTTTTTAAAGTGTTTGCATTTTTTAGGACTTTATAGTTGGTGTTCAGGTATTAATCTTCCAATCTTTCAATGATGCATAATTATCAAGTGATATTTTCAAATTTCCTGTCAACTTTAAACATTTTTTAACTCACAAACTCAACAGGCCGCTGGATGAATGACTGCCCCAGTGCCCCACCACCGAGCTTAGCAAGTTTTCTGAGGGAAAACCTTGAATATCATCTTTAAAACACACATCAGATTCACAGATAATCTAAAAAAAAAAAAATGTAAAAGGACTATAAATTTTGAAAAAAAGAATGTCTCATTTAAATTTTTATTTTTTACTAAACATGGGACATCACAATTGTTAATATTTTCTATAGGTAGTGAAAATGTCTTTATTGACCTTTCTGGGTCAAACCCTTTGTAAATTTGACATGTTTCCGATGGTATTTTGATTTTTGATTTTTTATTTTTTGGTGACGTGCGAGCTTTAAGACTTGGAGGCTGCAAGGCCTCCTTTCCATCACCCTCATCTTTTTCTTTAAGGACTCTATCAGACTTTGACTGGACTTGATCAGAATGCTAACATTACGTCCAATCGGATGTTGCTAAAATTAAAAGATTAAGTTAAACCTGAACATGTCCAGGGCATGACATGTTCAAATTGTACTACTAGAATTTGACTAGGCCACTTTAAACCATCTATTTTGAACCACTCAGTTGCAGTTTTGGTAATGTGTTTAAGATTACTCTGACAGTCTCAAGTGCTTTGCGGTTTTCTGTAAGTTCTCACCCAAAATGACCTCATATTGATCTCTGTTCATCTTCCTATCGGCTCTAGCTGGAGTCTAAACAGTATAATGCTGCCACCTTCAAGTTTGCACATGTGAATTGTGTTTGAAGTTAATATGAGGCGTCATTTTCCCACCGATAATGTTTTGTACATCAACCTAAAAAGGCTTTTGCTCTGTCCAGTTCGTGACTCGTGGCAATCTGTCAACAGGACGTCTTCCAGCTTTCTTCTCGACAGACGTTCACGTAGGCTGGGTTTGTACAGAGCAGCACAACTTTTGTTTGTAAGACATGCTAAAGACCTGGGGGGGAGGAGGAGATAAGGAGGCAAAATGTGAAAAAAAGCTCAGAGAGGTATTCTTTGCGTCTTGTCATTAACTCCCCAACGTTAAGCGTCCGGCTCAATTTGCTGCTGTCTGCTTTCGTTTTATTGAGCAAACAGCAGGAGTCGTCTCTCACATCTCAAAACGCTCAACGCGGGCCCTTGAGCTCGTTACTCACGTCCGATCTGGTGTCGGGGTTCGGTGAAAAACCGACGGATCTCACTCCCCGCCCCCTCCCCAACACTGCCCGCTCAGTTGTACGCGCTTGGCCCGACCCGGGCTTTTTGGCTGGGCTCGGGGCCGGACCAGCTGCAGAAGTCTGTCTCCCCTCCTCAGCTCTCAGTGCTATCGGGTTGCCCCTACTCCTCCTTCAGCCCATTACACAGGCCTCTTTATGCTGCGCTAAAAGCTGCTCATGTTCAGACCCTCCTGGGAAAAGCTCCTTAAAACATGTCAGGATGAGAGGCCCTGTCTGGTAAAATATTAATAGGAAGTTAATTGGTTGTTAATGGACTGGTGCTTGGGCAGGAATCACCCTCCATTAGATAGACCACACCAACACTCCTCCACTCCCCCCATTCAAGGGTGTCAATTTACCACCTTTTTTAATCTAATTGGTTTCCGGTCACTGTAGCAGTGGCGCTTGCTGTAACCTGTTCTTTTTTTGTTTTTTTGTTTTAAATGCAAGAACTGCTCCACCCTTTCTCGAATGTATTTCCTTGTTACGTGCTCGACCTGTTCTGTTACTCCGGTGCCAAATTGTAACCGAACCGTCCTCTCTGTTAATTGTTCATTGTTTTCTCTCTCGCTCCACGCTTGTGCAAATCTTCCCACCCTCTGAAACATAAGGAAATACTTTCCACTTTTTTGTTGTTTGTGGTCAGCATAACTGTACTTTCTGTGGTCGTCCTCACCCCAAGCAGAAACAAACAACTGAAAAGAAAGAAAGAAAGAATGAAAAAAAAAATCCCCCTCTTGCGCTGGAGCACACATGTAATATTGATGCAGAGCAGACTCGGAGAAACAGAAAATCAAATGGAATCCAAGCTAAGTTCAAATGTCGACATCGACACATGCATTTTTGATCTTTGCAGAACCTACAAGACATTTTAAAAGATGGCGGAGGGGGGGAGGGGGAGCCTGGCGGGCACACAATATATTTTTAGAAATAAGTGATGTTTCGGCGTTCGCCGCTCAGCTCCACTTCATTTATGAGAGGGACAAATACTTGTTGAAAGAAGTTGTTCAGGAAATGGGACCTAAGATGGCGGTGGAGCTTACCCAGACTGATTTGTTTCTTTTTTCTTCTTTTTTCAAAAAGATTGAGCTTTCAAATGCACTCCAACATGCAGCTCTCAAAGTTCATCAGTTTCCTGACTAAAACTTTTAAAAACTGCAAATTAAATCAGATTTTGTCAAAGACACGGGTAAAGAAAAAAAAAAGACTGAGCTCAAACATTTATTCAGATTAATTTTTTTTTTTGTAATTAAAAAACATCAGGAGCTACTGAGTCCATCTTTAACTCTAATATAGAGAGCAGCTGACTTTATTTTTCTCAAAAGAAAAATCCAGGAAAAAAAAAAACAGAGTCTTCGCCTGATTTAAAAGTTTACTAGTTCTCTTATTTACTACAAGAGAGCTAGTAAATAAGTGCGATAATTTACACGTACGCATTTCATCTGGGTTGATTTTTAATCCATGGAAACGATCGGAGTCAAACAGCTGATTAAATTAGATCAATTGCAACCGTTTTGAAAAATGTTCTAACTCAACAAAATTAGCTCAATTTCAACATTCCAACAAAAAGGCTTTAAAACTTCAGGGGATCATTTTATGTTCAGTGTTATTATTTCCAGAGGGCAACTTTTTATTGCCTCAGAGTTGCTTTCATTGGAAGCTGTTTATTTTATGATTTTTTTCCCAAACATGGAAATGGCCACGATAATCAGACTTGGAAAGAGAACTACAACAATTATGCAAATGTGTGTGTGTGTGTGTGTGTGTATGTTTAACACACACACATATAGTAAAATATAAATACAAATATAAAATACATTTTATCAGAAGTACACAGTAATTAATTTGAAACTGATGTTCTTAAAGTGAAATTGAAATCTTTTGATTTTAATATAATAAAATCCTCTTCTCTCAAACATGAGGAAAGCATAAAATGCTCGTGGAGCTGCAGAGCTGCCTACGTTGCCACATGACAGCTGCTATAAAAAAACTCCTCGATAATTGCCCGGTTGTCTCTGCACTTTGACAGTTCCTTCTGAAAGCTGCAGAACTCTGCTGTCCTCCTTCGACAGAGACACGAGAGAAACGCGAGGAGCGCTTTCAAATCTCCGAGAGGAGAGCTGTAAACGTAGGTCCACACTTGTGTATTTGGCTTTCGTGGAACCTCGTCAGAATCCACTGCGCCGTGCCGGGGCGGACTGCGGCAAACGTTTATCCTCCTGATCCAAGGCTGGATCGTTGTCGTGTCGATGCTCTGTCCGTCTGTCCGGGAGGAGTGCTGAGTGCTGTCCAAAGTGAGACATCAAAAACAGCTGGACTATCACTTTCACAATCCACAAAACTGCTAATTCACTGAGTTTGTTTATGGAGTCATAAACTCTTTCAAATTGAAACAGATCAGGATTTTTTTTTTCCCACTCATAAAATTTTTAATACCAGTTAGAGACTGAAGACATGTCAGGGAGAAAATGATCAGCTCACGTGGGAATTAAACATGTTGCCTCAGCTACAGAGACGGCAAACACGGCTGATAATTAATAATAATCCTAATACATTATAATGTAATGTTATTTTTATAATGTAGGATGTTTCAGAATCAATCCGACCCATTTATGGGTTTAACTCTGACATGTTTTCAGAAGAGCTTTTGGGAGTTAATGATTTGTTTAAGTAAAAACAATTAGTGTCATTTTTATAATTAATTAGCTAAATAATAAATAAACTAGGAAGAGCATTGTTGGGCTTTAACAAAACCATCAATTAACAGCATCATTAATGGATGTGACTGTAATTAGAGCAAAGTTTTCTATTTAAAGTCAAAATAGATACTAAGTTACAACACCAATGCATTTAGTTGCTTTCAATCTCTAAAAAAAGAAAAGCCTACATAGTTTGACACGTTAAAGTACACTTTTTTTTATTTGATCTGTCATAAATCGGCTCATTCAACATCAGTAAGAAATTAATATCCCATTTTCTGTCACTTTACAGGCAGCGAGTTGCTACGTTTTAAGGAGTCGTCGTCGGTTTTGCTGCTCCAGGCAGAAGCGAGAGCGAAGACGTCCTCGTCTGATTGTCAGAGCGCCCCGACCTCTGAGTGCGTTGACCCCAGAATCTTTCCATGTCTGTTTCATGTATATTTTATTTACCGCAGCCCTTCAGTGCGCAGAGGTCCACGCTTGTGACCGTTGAATGGAAACTGCTCTGAAACACGGGAGTGAATCTGTGTCCAATTACGTCGCGGGGCAAATGTCAATAGATCCAACAGATGTCCCACTTATGCTTATTTCCGATTTTATTTAGCTAAAGCGCCACTAGATGGTATAATGTATTCAGACTTGGATAGCTAAAAGCTATGCTGCACCATAAAACACACACACATACATACACATATATATAAATATATACCAAATGAGAAGACATCTTTTTTTTCCACTGTTTAAAATGAACTCAGACCAAACTTCTCCTGTTCTTGGTCAGTTAAAATTACTGAAATTATTCCTGTTTGCTAAATGCCACAATAATAAATGAAAGAATATGTCAGCAATTTATCTATTAATTTTCATTATTTATATATTACAGTTCATCATCATTTCTAGGGAAGTTAACAAACCCTTGCGTCTTCTCTTGGCCACTCTCCAAAATGGGAAACACAAGGAAGCAGGCCAAGTGGGGCAGCTGTGTGTTAGTCTTGACAAGTCAGAAAAGACAAGAAACAACCACATGGAAATGGCAATTAGAAAATATCAAGAAAACTCTAGATGTACCCAAATCAATAATAATAATAATTAATAAAAGATTATATTTATTAAACAAGGATTAGAAAGAAAGTGGGCTTAGTCCCTTGTTTGATCCACTAATTGCTAATTTCCACAACTTCTTGTTTAAATTTGCTATGTTTATTTAGCTGTCAACTCCATTATTTCTGTTTGTGTTGTGTCCTGTAGAGCCTGTTTAGCTAGTGGAAAACATGGCAGAAATAAATCAATTTGACAGACAATTAAACACAAGCAGAAAGATCTATGCTTGAAACTGTAAATACAGCACCATGCTATAAAAAGGAACTTTGGAGAGTATTAAATGTCAGCCACTCTTGTTCTTTAAGTTATGATGAAGCACATTAGTTTCATGATGTAACGTCCATAAATTAGCTCCTTTATTTTGGTAATAAATCCCAACTAAAGCTAAAGATGAGTCTCTAAATATGTCAATTCAGTTAGCTGGTGTCCAGCAGGAAATGCTAAAGCTGCAATATTCAGATGACTTCTATTATGAAATAATAATATATCAACGCTGTTGGAAACAAGTCACAAGATGTGTGGTTAGAGGAGTTTTTATGTTGGAGCAAAAACTTAAGCTTGTTTCCAGATTTATCTTCTTTAGCCACGGTGCTAACGCTAAGTGTCAGAGTTATCAGTAAGCTAGCATATCTGACTGTTGCCACGGCGCGCCCTAGTTTTGGTTGTCAGGGAAAAGGTTTACATTTAGCCTTTTACAACAGGCCTAAAAGGTTTTTTTATGATTTCAAAAGCATTTCATGCCTTAAATACAAACTCTTTTCTTGTTAACACTGAAGACCAACCAGATGATTGCGTCTTCATGTTTGGTTTTTGACTTTCTGAACTTGTAGATTTTAAATGTCTTTAGAGAGTATTGAACTTTCAGACTACATACTATAAGCCTGGAAATTATGAAATGTTGATTGTCTTTCATAACTTCATTGGTTTAACGAGATAAAAACTGACAAATATTCCCTGTTTTGTCTGAGGTTTACATTACTATAGCCCAATTGATTTTGTTAAATAGCAATTTAACTCACCTTGTTTTGTATTTATACTTAAAAAATGATTGTAAATGTTCCTCTTTTTTTTTTTACATTTCAAACAGTTTCAACTTTATTAACAGTGCCAATTATCAAAAAGCAACTCTCCTCATTCCTACTTTAAAAATGTCCAGAAGTTAGAAAAACATTCAAAGTTTTAGCTAAATGCTAAAACCCTGTTAGGGTTTTTGCGTCTTCACTGATACCGTCTCTGCTTTGGCCCATAAATCCAACACTGCTTATGCAAGAAACACAGCAACCAACGCGTAGTGTCTTTACTGGACATTTATTATCGAAGCTACAATAAACACATGACGACACACAAGAAAGCATTTTGCAAAGAACACCTTTAAGAAACGGTAGAAAAGTTCCACAGCATTATGAAATATCCACTTTGAAAAAGTTGTACTTGAACAGTGTTTGGCACTCCAAAAAGCTTCTTTTTTTCTTTTTTTTTTTTTTATAAAGTTCCCCTCAGTGTTAACTGGCAAACAAGTATTTGAGACTTTTCTTTCTGATCATTTTCTACTTGGATCCAAAGTTGTTGTTTTTTTCATAAATATACACTTAAAATCAGCTTTACCGCAGTCACTTGCACTTTAAAGGTGTTCATTATAACACACTGAACAATACATAAAACTATTTGCCAAGTTTTTTTTTTTTGTAAAGTTTTTTTTTCTTTTTCTAAGACATGAGAACAGCTTTTAAAAATGTTTTTATATGCCTTCGGGCGAGATAACTTTTCCTCTTAGCATGCAAGTCACAACTGTGTTATTATCTGCCAATCAAGCAGTTTTTCTCTCTCTCTTTCTCTCTCTGTCAGGTGCACACAATCACATTCATTGTGGAAAAAAAGCTAGTTCAAATGTCATACTGCAGCACACAGAAGAAAAGCTTTTTGGGGATGAGAACTCTGCAAACATGTTTTTCTCACTACGATACTGGCTTTATCTTTCAGCTGACAGTAATCAGTAAGAAGAGCTGAAGAGGTTTTACATGCCCAACTCCGTTGGCTGATGTGCAGGAATGCATGCAAGTGTTGTGATCAGCTCTCCAAGAAACCCCCCCCAAAAAAAGAGAGAAAACCATGTGCTGTGTGTGTGTGTGTGTGTGTGTGTGCGTGTGTGTGTGTGTGTGTGTGTGTGTGTGTGTGTGTGTGTGTGTGTGTGTGTGTGTGTGTGTGTGTGTGTGTGATGCACTGAGCAGGCAGCGAGAAAGAAGAGCAGAGTGGACTTTTACTGGATTACAAAACACTGGAAGAATGTGCCATCCCCTCCGTCTATCAGGGTCCGATTGAAAGGCTCCGTCACCTCGTGAAAACCGCAACGCGTGTCCCTCGTGTTTCAGATCCACCCGGAGGAAAAATCCCCCTCAGGCCGTGTTGTGGAACAGGATGGGCTTGACCATGCCCGAGAGGATCTTAGGCACGTGAACGCTGACGATCTCGGAGATCATCTCCGGGAAGTTGACGCGCATCTGCAGGGACTGAGCTTGGATGAAGAGGTCGTAGGTGAACTGGTGCAGCTTTCTCACGACCTAAGATGGAGGAGAGAACGAGGTGGAGAAAAGAGAGAGAGAGAGAGACGTGGTTAGGAGCTACGTGTGCACGAGGCGGTTAGTGCTGAAAAAGACATCTGACGTTCTACGCTCCACAGATGGGTGGAAAAAGGAGAGAGAAAAAAAAGGCCTGAACTGCGAGACCTTAATCAGTTCTGGTCTTCTCCCTCTTCTCTGGCTGCTCTCCAACTCGTGACACACACAGCAGAGCATTTAAGGGACAAAACTTGCTCTCTGTAGGAGAGATCCGATCCTCTTGGGGTTACACACGATCAATGATCTCAGGAGTTTGTCTGCTGGCACTTAATTGTTTCCACTTCAGGAGGAAAGTGGTCGACTTGCTCCCTCTAGTGGTGAAACATTTGTTATTTTTAAAATGTCAGTGGGACCCGTAGAGCTGCTGATGTATTAATTTGTTAAAAATAAAAAGATATCCATCTGAGCGTAAGTGATTTGTAAGCCTTTTTTCCTTGAGTAAAAACATTTACTTTGTGTAAATAAAAGTCTGTTCTCAGGCGCTCCCTCGGGTCATAACGACAAATACTTGGGCGATAAATTTCGGCAGACAGAAAGCTCACAGCCTGCCTGACATGTCCGCATGATAAACAAGCTCTCAGCCGGTGATTTATTTCAGCTTTTACTGATGGAATTTATCTTGGAGGCAAATGTGTGCAGATGTTTTAAAGAAAGAAAGAAAGAAAGAAAGAAAGAAAGAGAGGGAGAGAAATGATGGTAGAGGATGGATGGACAAAACCCCCCCCCCAAAAAAAACTATGTGACCCCCTTTAAATCTGGCAATGTGTTCTGTGAGTTGTCAGGTTCCCGTCTAGCCATACCGTCTGACTTCTCAGACTCTGTGAATGTAAAGAGACGCAGTGTAATTTACAACTTTTAGAAGTCAAACGTCTGCTGCTAATTTTTCTCAGTTGGTCTGGTTTGCCGGGGGAAAAGTAAGCATTCCTGTGAGGGTGGTTCACTATCCTGAGCTGACGCTGCTAATAAAGACGGCATAGACGGTTTATTGCTGCAGTAGTTCATAACCTGATAGCACAGATGTTTAAAAACGTCAACCTCAAAGTATTCATATTCCTTTGAACTTTTTTTTTCTGTGATATTTATTTGTATTTGCCCCCCTTTTTTTGTACTGATGCCCCAATTAAAATCCAGTGCGATCAAATTAAACCACTAAAGGCTGCAAAAGATTTGAAACAAGGGTGGAGTTTCAACTTCCAGAAGGAAAACTACCCTAAACACAGTTAAATTGGTGTTGGGATGGTTTAGGTGAGGGGATTTTGGGACATTTACAAGCCAAAGAGACCTCCCCCCCACCCCCCTGAGTCCAGCTAAATATAATCTACTGTTGTATTTTTTTTTAGTTTAAAAAGAAAACAAACATCTATGTGATATTTAAATTTATAGAAAGATCATAATAAAAAAGCACATATGTAGAAAAATAATTGGTAACTCTATTAAACACAAAAGAAAATCCACAATGGTCACTGAAATAACTTGAAAACTAAACATTTACAAAGAAATTAAGCTATAAGAAGCAGGCATTGTTTTTGAAATGTGGTTAATCTGAATCATTTTGATAAAAATAAAACTAAAGAAACAGACCTGGACAAAAATGCTGGTATTTCTAAAAAAAAAAAGAAAAAAGGTTGGCATAATTGACGACAGAGATACCGTATATTAAGCTAAGGTGTGTCCTCTAATTAGCATTACGAGAGAGACTGTCTCTAAGCAGCTTGGCGCTCCTGTGATTACAATTGCACATATTATTCAGACGTCTGAGGTCTGCAGGACTCCAGCCAACCTCCATAGCCGCCGGAGGAAAATTGATGACAAATTGAAGAGCAGGATCGCAAGAATGGTAACCAAAGAGCCTGGAACAACCTCCAAAGAAATTAAAGGTGAGCTCCAAGGTCAAGGTACGCCAGTGTTAGATCGCACAATCCATCGTTGCTTCGAGCCAAAGTGGGAGACGACCAAGGCGGAGACCAAAGCGAGAAAAAAAGAAAGCAAGACTGGAATTTTCCACAATGCATAGTGACAAACCACAAAGCTCCTGAGAGAAAGTTCTTTGGACAGAGGAGACAGAACTGGAGCTTTTTGGCACGGCAGTTCTATATTCACAGACCCAAGAATGAAGAAAACCAAGAAAAGAACACTGTCCCTACTGTGAAACATTAAGGAGGCTGGGTTATGTTCTGAGGTTGCATCTGGCACAGGGCGTCTTGAATCTGTGCAGGGCACTATGAAAACTCAAGACCAGGCATTCTGGAGAAAAATGTGCTGCCTAGCGTCACAAAGCTCGGTCTCAGTCGCAGGTCGTGAGTCTTCCAGCAGGGTAATGACCCAAAGCACACAGCTAAAAACACCCAAAAACGGCTAAAAGCAAAACACTGGACTGTTCTGAAGTGGCCTTCCATGAGCCCTCAACTAAATCCTGTTGGAAATCTGTGGAGGGAGCTGAAACATGGAGAAGACAACCTTCAAATGTGAGAGAACTGGAGCAGGAGGAGCGGACCAAGATACCTGTGGAAAGTCGCAGCGGTCTCACTGACGGCTATAGAAGTCGTTTGATTGCAGTGAGTTACAGGTTCTGTCGCTTTTGTCAATGCCTGTTTCAGTAGTTAGTTTGTTCAAAATGATCCTGTTGGAGCACAGTTTAAAAGCAAAGTCTGACTTTCACTTGTTAATTCTACGTACATTTTTATATACTATTACTTTTTGTGACAATTGTGATGATCAACGGAGAGGGAGTAGCTATTTTGTCCGTGCTTTAGTTTCCAACCCATTGACAAGATTGATGAAGCTAAACATATCACTGGTGCTTTTGTCATTTTTTGTTACTTTTGTGCCGCTCTGTTTAAATTCAATCCAAATATTTCATTAAAAAAAACCCTGAAAAACTCCTAAACCCTATATCTGCCATATCATTATTTAAAAAATACATCCCAGCCAATGTTTTTATTTTTAGCCAACGCCATTAAGAGCCAAAGAAGGTCAGGAAAACCAACTTTGGTTCCAGAGGCACAGCTTGCAGACCCCTGGTTTAGATCGAAACCTATTAATGTGTTGGAATGGCCTATTCAAAGTCCAAATTCACTCAAAAATATGCAGCAAGACTCGGAAAGTTATTCGTAGACGCTCTCCATCAAATGTGACTGAACCTGTGCTAAAGACTTCAGTGTTGAGATGTGCAGAGCTGGAAGAGAGATGACTGGAGTAAAAGTTGAGAGAACAAAATATTGATGAAGATGGCTGAAGCCAAACGTACGTCACACCTCCGTTTCGTCTTATTTGTAAAAAAGTTGAAAACCATGTGTTCCTTTCCTTCCTTTTCACAATTATGCACTACTTTGTGTTCATCCATCCTCATAAAATCCCAATAAAATACACTGCCTGTCCAAAAACTTCACCACCTTGATTATGAAAGCTAATATAGGTCAGAGCCTCAAACAGGATAATTATTATGGAAATGAGTATCTTTCAGCAGACAACAAGCTATTTTACTCTAAGCGTCGCTTGTTTGTTCATTTTAGAGAAGGTTTTCATACACCAGAAACAGTGGTAGAACCCATGGGTAGGTGATGCATTGAACTGGGCGCACTAATCGCACCGTCTGGGTTGGCCGCCTCTGTGTGTTGTCGTTGTGTCTGGTCATGCACCGCTTTGCGGATCGCACGCGCCGCCTCTCTCAAACCGGGTGATTCGGATGGTGTTCCTGCAGAGGAGGTTCACCCGTACCCGCATGAACCACCCTGTAAGAACTCATTGTAGAAAGCCAAGAAAACCTTCTGCAATGAGGTTTTCTCATTGCAGAAGCGTCGCCGAGCGTCACCTTGCTGACGCTTACTACACCAAGGTAAGCGTCAAGTGTAAAAGCCGGTACCGCTCAATGCGAACCGCAAATATGAGTTAACAAATAGTCGCAGGTGTTTGTTTTGAGAGCAGCAATGAGAACAAAGAAAAGTGTGCGGCATGTGCTTTCAAACCTCACACTTGCTCCCTCGATACATGTTCCGGCACGTGCCTGCAACTTGAAGAAGCTTTAAATGTCGATGAACCACAACAGACGATCACAGGCGGATCTTTTTCAGCCGGTGTTCCTTACAAATCCTGCGTTCGCATAGATAAATACCAACCAATCGCAACCAGCAGAGCAAAATACCACACCAAGCAGCAGACATTATTTAATTCTTGAATTTTGTACCCTAAGTATATTTAGATAACTTTACATTGTCCATTTTGATTCATGGGCTGGCCCATGATTTTATGGGGCCTTAAGCGGAATATAAGTTAGGGCCTCTCGCTTCCTGTTAAGAACGTCAGAAGCAACATATAGAGATGGAGTGAAATTTGGGAGAGGAGGTCAAGTAACTTTCACCCCGAAAAATCTTAATTGGCTAAGCTTAAAATCAATCAGTCATAATGGGTTATTTTCTGAGACATGTCTGTGAACAAACCGAGCTCAAACGCAAAGATGAAACTCCTAGCGTCGTTTCATAGCTATGGTAACACAACAAACTATGAAAATTTATGTTTTTGCACGTTCAAAAAGGTAACTTGCCAACTTTTTTAAATCCTACATTTAAATATTAAACAATTTAAGGCTTTTAATTTATCTCTGCTGAAACCATTGGTTCAGATTTGATTGAATTGTCATTCTCGATAAACAAACGTTACAATTATAGATCTATCATCTGCGTTAAAATATAAGCAACAATGAGGGTCCCAGAAGGTTTTGGGGGCCCTGACTTAGTCCACTCAATGTCTTGGGTTGGCTCTGAATGTGACCAGCATTACGTAACTTGTTTTAAGACCAAGCTAATAATTAACTATATTTTTTTGTGTTGGTTTGGTGTGTTTAAATATTGTCAACAATGTCTTCCAATAACATATAATTACCTAGTCATATTGTTAAATTTCCTGTGAACTTTTGACATTTTTTAACACAAAAACATGGTGGGGCGCTGACTGACTGCTCCAGAGCCCCTACCGCCGGGGTTTCTGCAGGAAACCCAGCCAGAAACTACAAAAAAATGGGTTAAGGGCTGTCCAACACAAACTGGACAGACAACGGGGAACCATCATCTTCGCAGAAGAAATGTGGTTGGGACAACATATGAAACGATCTGGATCTGCGGTCATTTAGACATTTGGTGAATTCACGTCGTAAAAAAACAACAGCAGAACTCCCGGCTCTAGCCAGAGATTAAAGTAAGAGCATTTCCGCATGCACAATGCGAAGGGAATTTAAGGGATTAAGCCTAAACAGCTGTCTAGCCTTAAGCAAAGCACTGATCAGTGAGGCAGAGGGAGCTTAAAGACTGGACTCTGGAGAAATGTAGGAAGGTCATGTGGTCTGACAAGTCCAGATTTATCCTGTTCTGGGATGAAAAGAGGCAGATGAATTGATGCAGACATCGTCCCTGGAGTCTGCTGTGCAAGCCTGTGGGGGGCAGTGCTATGATCTGAGGTTGCTGCAGTCGGTCAGGTTCAGCAACATTACATACCCAAAGATTGTGGTCAGCTGACAACCTGAATATACCGAATGACCAGGTTGTTCCAACAACGGACGTGTTTCCCCCTAACCTGACGGCATTGGTGTATTCCAAGATGGCAACGGCGAAATTTACCGAGCTGAAATTCAAGAAGCATGAAACATAATTGTCGCCACCAGAGTCCAGAACCCGGGATGTGCTGGAGACTGATCCCACTGTGGTCTCGTTCTCCTATCGTTTCTACATGACCTTGGCGAAAGCCAAATGCAAATCTGGATAGAAGTAAACATGGTGACAGTGAATAAGCTTATTGAAACTACGCCACAGCGAATGGGTCCCACAACCCAAGCAAAATATTAGTGTCATTTTTTTTTCTTTTTTGGGAACAGGCAATATGTCTGAGCCTTTTTGATGTGACGAAATGTGAAAAATAAATAAATACACAATTAAAAAGCAGGGAAAAATGGGTAATTAATTAGAATTTTTGGGGGGGAAATTAAATATGTCTTGGTTTTTATTCGTATTATTGCCTTTTTGGTACGTTGCTCCAATTTTTTTTTATTGTTTTTATTTTTTATTATATTTGTCAAACTTAATTTTATTTTTATTTGATCATTTTTCTACCTGCGATGTTGTAACTGTTGTGAAGCTGAGGCTGTTGTAAATGCGCCATGTAAATAAACTTTCACTTGACTTAAACCAAACAGCATTTTTTGAATTTCAGCAGTGACACTCCGCAGCCAGCAGGTGGAGCCAGAGCAGAGGAGATGAGAAGAGCTGAACTGAACCTTTGTCTGCCAAGGCAGTTATTCCTTTCTTTCTTTTTTAATTACATAAACAGAATAAGTGGCTCTGTTAATGTAACCTGAACGCGTTCGGTAAAAATAAACCAACACTGTACTGCCGGGAGCCAAATACAGTGTTAGTGTTCTGAAATCCAAATGACTTTCACCTGATGAAAGCCAAAAATGACAAAATGACACTTGCGTAACAGATCAGCAACAAGTAAGGAGTGGAAGGAAGGAGGCAGGTTCAGGGGTTGGGGGTGTGGGGGGTTTGGGTTACAGAGTCCCATGTATTACCGACTGGAGGTAGTCCAGTAGCTGCGTGAGCTGAAACAGCCTCTGTGTCCGGGTGGTCTCCCCGTGGTGGCTCGCTAAGCGGTCCAGCTCCTTGATGTAGGAGGTCCGCAGTTCGTCAAAGCAGCGCTGGCTCCTCAGGCCCTCCACTGGCACTGTGACCACAAAGCCAGAACACAACAATAACTCTCACAGGCTTTATCCCTCCCCATCAATTCTCCGGAGCATGGGCCGCGCTCTGTTCAAGTCGTATTTCACTTCAACGGGGCTGTTTTTTGGAAATGATCCCGGGTGACTCACTGATGCTGAAGAGGACCAGGGCCTTCATGCAGAGGAACTCCTCCTCGGTAACCTCCAGCTTGCAGAACCTCTGGGCGAGCAGCTTCATCCTCACACAGTGTTCGTACATGCTGGACACTTGCATACGTTGGCTGGGATGGTGGGAGGAAAAATGGGGGACGGGGGGGGGGGGGGAATAAATAAAAAAATCAACCAAACACAGTATTAGAGGGAGGAGAGAGGAGTGATCGGATACAAGGTGTGACAGAAGCAGAAGTGTGAAGCCAGGAGATGTTCTGGCAGAAACACACAGAGAGGAGGAAGAGGATTAATAGTTGTGGGGACAAGAGAAGAGGAGATCGGAGAAAGCACGGCAGGGGTGAGAGAAAAATGAGTTAGATGGATAATGGAAAAGGAGAACGACAGATGGGCAGAGAAAAATGAGGGTCAGCAACACGGGCAGGCGTATCCATTAACCGCGGCGGTCGCGGGCGGCCCTGTAGGAGCGACGGAGGTCTAATGCGCAGAGAACGAGTGTTTTGCTAATGTAACACAAAATGGCAGAAAAATTGAGAAGGCGCATGACTGGCTGTACGCCATCAGAACGCCGCTCACAGCAGTTCAACCGGATTGCAAGGCGGCGGCGAACGTTTAGCGGCTCGCAAAACGGCGAATACCTACGGAACTCTGTCACACCGCGCCACCTTAATGTAATTTCTACTGGGAATTTAGACCAACACAAAGTAGTGCATAATAGTGAAGCAGAGCGAAAATGATGCATCGTTTTTGAAATGTTTTGTAAATATCCAATGACTAAATAACAAATCATTTGGGCCTTTGCCCAAAGATCGAAACTGAAATTCACCCATTTTGTTTCTGCAAAGTAGCTCAGTTTCACTTGGACTGAACAGAAAGTGTCTTTGAGCAGCTCTTCTCACGGTATCTCAGGGTAGACTTTCACAGAGCCATTCAAACACTACTACCTACTTTGGTCTAAAACCCTTTGCTTGTTGCTTTGTCTGTATGCTCAGTGTTGTTCTCCTGCCCCACTCTGCAGTCTCTTACAGCCTCTAACAGATTTCCTTCTAATCTTGCTCCTTACAGCAGGTTGCTGCGACCACCATTACTCACTACAAAGACACTGTGTTCAGGGTAATGTAAAGTTAGTTTTTGCCCAAACACAGTTGCCCAAGAAGTTAAATGTTGGACTCGATTGACCAGAACCAAAGATGTTTCTGACGGAGTCAAATAATTCGGCCGTATTCTGTTTTTTTAAATAACAATGCGCTTAATTTTAAATAATTGCAATTGAATCCTGGTTATTCAATTGCACTTAATTTTTATTTGGTTTAATTAACAATGAACAGAGAATCCAGATCCCATCATACACCAAGCAAATGAGCACATTTACTTTTTCTCCACAAAAACCACTGGCTGTTTCCCCCAATAACTACATCCAAACAATGAAATTAAACAACCCCATTTCGTTTTTAGACCCAGCTCCGTTTTGGCGCTTGTTGTAACCGCATGGTGAGTCAGGTGCAAATCATTTGGGATGTGTGATTGATAGGAGCGGAGCAGGGCGGGGGCGTGTAGGCTTTTACTTGTCCAGCGCGCTGCACTTGTTGCAGTCTAATTAACTTGTGTGCCTTTCTTCATTTCTTTCTCCAATAAAGTAAACTGCCTGCTCCTCTGTTTAGACGGAGCATTCACAACATAGCATTCGCTTCAGTTTTACCTGTTCTGTATTTGCTGCACACTTGTTAAAGGCGCCAAAGAATCCCGACCCAACCTGTCCATCCAGCAAATAATTTTGTGCTGACAAAACCTGAAATTTGGGCCGGGCTCCGGCTATAGATCTAAACGCCAGTCTGAGGTCTGCCACCACTCTGGAGACAGAAATTAAAAGCAGCACTCGAATGCGTTTTGGAAGCGGACACGCTCCAAAGTGTCCCCGTCCATAACTCTGTCAGCTCCTGGTCAGCAAGATGCAGTCGGTTCAGCGTCCATGTCAGAGCTGATATTCAGAAGGATTTTTTTTTCTTTTTAGTGATTGAATTAGTTTCCTCTGGGATGTACTCTGTGCGCAAAGTAAGTTGAAAATGTTCGCACTTATGCACCGAGTAATCAAGGATGTAAGTTGTAATCCATCTAAAAAAAAAGTCAAATACAGGAAATATTCTGTCAACGTGACTCCTGACCCACAAGTCACCACTATGGCTTGTGGTAACCATTAATCTGACATTGACTTCCTTCTCCACAAAAACCAGATTTATAGACGGCGTGTCAACAGACTGCCTCAGCAACTCCTCCAAAGTCATCAGAAGCATGCTGCCACCACCGCGTCTTTCAGTGGCAGCGGTTCGCTCATAATGTATATGGTTAAGCTTTTTGAAACTCATGTAAGACACAAAGCTCAATTTTGGTCTCATCTAACAAAAGCACCAACTTCCAGAAGTTTGCAACATCACTGGTGACAAACTTGGCTTTACCACTCCATGAATATGAATGCATTTGTAAGACACTGTGTACATGCATATCACGCATTGAGATTTGTGATAAAAGCGGCAGTACGGTTTTTTTGTTTTTTTTTTGTTTTGTTTTTGTAAGTTCAAAGCAGAGACAAAAGACGAAAGTTGAAGTTAAAGACAGGTTTTTGGGTGGAGGCTGGAAGGTTGCGGCGCGTATCAAGGTGAACGAAAGCAAACATCTTGATGAGACGACTGCTTCGGTAAAAGAGAGATTAAATGGAATAAATCATCAGAGGTGATCCCTCTGCGGCCACGCGTATCAGACGCAGAGGAAGTGGTAAGATCAGAACGCGCTTGTTTACCGCCGCGTCTTGAAAAAGCACGCGTTTTATTGTTTGATTAGTCAGTCTTCCTCTGAACCACGTATTCCACCGTGGTTCTGCTTCCCAGTGACGGTGACAGGTGGAAATCTCCCGATATTTCCAACAGACCCCCACGCCGCTGCGATTATTACAACTGATTACGCCCCAAACAAACTTTTTCCTCCCTCCCCGCTGTTTTCTTAAGACGAAGCGACAGGCTTGGGAAACTTTAGTCAACTCGCTCAACTTGCTACCAAGAACTCCTTCAAGTTTAGACGTCTGGGACGGGTAAAAAAACTTTTTCGCGTGACTTACTCGTTGAACACCAAGTCGGGCGCAAAGTAGAGCATGGAGCAGTTGGTGAGCGTGTAGGATCTCCAGCCCAAGGCGAACACCATCACCCCCATCCATGACAACTGAATCACGGACATCTGGTCGTCCACATGCAGGTCACGGAAACCTGTTGATAAAATGGACATTTTAGGAAATGGGAAAACTATAATAATAATAATAATAGTAATAATAATAATATGAATAATATCCTGATTAACTCAATTAATAAAATTTAGACCGTAATAATGTCAAAGATCATACTAGAGACCCTGCTTTGCATTTTCATTTCTCTATCATCTCCATAAACAAGAACACATCTCCCTCTAGTGGCTTATAGTTGAACAGGCTAGCTTGCTCTGCACCAGACTGCTTCAGTGTTAAAGGGATCGGCCTTTTTTTTATTTTTTATTTTTTTAAGTTTGCAAGCAGTTGAGCTTAGACAACTCTCGTGGTTTCTCCCTTCAGTCTACATGCATTTACAAAGATCTAATCTAAAAAAAAAAATCCACAGTCTTCTGAGTAAAGCATATTTTATGACCCTATGTTTTTCTTTGGATCGTTGTACACACAGAAGCTGAGGATCATAAAAATGACGAGCCTTTCTGCATGAAACTCTTTTTAGGACACATGAAGCATTTCCCAGTCTGAGTCTCCCGGAAATAAATGCAAAAACTGTATAAAAGGCAAAAATTACAGGCGGCACCGAAGCAGTTGCGGGCCCACGCCGTGTTGCAGGACAACGTTTCATGCATATGTGGAAACAGGGGCATTGGGTGACGATAATACGCTGAAGAGACACGTGCAAAATCTGTTTTGGCACGAAGCGCTGCGGTCATGTGACCGGTGCTGCGCTTAGCACGGCAGCAGATTTAGCGTTCAGCAGGGCGCCTGTGTGGTGGATTCTGCGGGGAGATCCTTTGCTTTGGACCAGCTGTCTGCATTAGGGTCAAATGTCTGCACTATAAGTATGTCTCAAGCGCGCCAACAAGCATAGAGAGATGATGCCAGGGAGACAAATGTTACTTGTAGGAGTGCCGGAGTGAGAGGGGGCGAACTGTTTTTCAAAATAAAACATTTCCGAGTCTTTCTCCGACGTGTGAAACTCCCGATTGGTGACCGCTAATGTACGAGAACGCTAGCTTTCTAACTCACATGGGAAATGTCCTCTCTCAGTTCGTGTTTCACTCTGAAATATTATTAGTGGTGCACTTCCTCCAACCACCACTTCCTGTGTAAATAATCCTCAGCTGCTGGATCAATTATTCCGCAAAGGCAAAGCGAGAAAACTGCTCAAAGTTTCACAGAATGCTAGCATAAAGCACCGTGATATATACTTTTTGGAATTGGATACGTTCTGAGATGGACCGTGCGGCCCCACATGCACACCGAATAAAAATGCCATGAGAGTTATCTGCTGCAGGTGAGATATTAACGGCTTATAACCTTTCATGATAATCTCCTAAAATGAAATCCAACCCTTTTGAGGTCAGGCACCGAGCTAAAAGACACTCCGCGATTCTCGTGCCAGCTTTCGAAATATTTTCATGGCCCTATAATCTGATGAGTCACGCAAGTAACTGCGCATCTGTGGAGGATTGTCAACAGGTCCGACCAAGCGGTGCTATTATTTATCACGTATTGAGTGGGAGACAGCTGCCGCAGGTATTTTCAGCTCGCGGCGCTTTTCACGAAAAAAATAAATAAATAAAAAATCTGCCCCCTCTTTCGCCCCGGCTCATACCGGTTTACCTGGTATTGCCTTTGCCCAGCGCACAACGGTCACCAGCTGTCGTTCCCCGAGCTCGTTGAGGCTGGTGAGCAGGGAGGCGGGGCTGTCTGGTTGGGCGGGGTCGTGCCCCGCGTTAACAACGGCAGGCTCGATGGACTGCAGGATGGTGAGCAGGGAGAGGCAGGAGCGCATAGTTGGGGGGATCCCTAAAAGTTGAGGCCCTGCAGGAGTTTACACAGAAACAGGAGCAGAAGAATGATATATATATATATATATATATATATATATATATATATATATATATATATATATATACACACACACACATAAAATGGTCACACTCTTTGCAAATCTCTTTGATATTTGAGCTCGTGAGCCACTAATCCTCCCCACCTTGAGCCCTGGCAGCAGCATTTCCAGGCTCCAAGACAACGTTGTGCTTCCCTTCCCTCTCTCCATGCCCCCAGGCACCAGGCTGCTGTTCTTCCTCTCCCCCTCTCGTCTGTCCGGCTCCCTTCAGCCTACGGCCTACAATCACACACCAGGTGGAAGATAAATTGCTAAAACAGGAAGCCCCACTTACAAGTGAGCTCTTTCTTTTTCGCCAAATAATGTCCCTAAAGAAAACAGCAGCACGTGGTTACTACAAATGAGGCTAAAGTTGTTCACAAGCTTCTTGTGATGTTTCCTATCATCAACACGTCAGTTAAGTTCCTCTTCGCCGGCCAACAGGCAGACAGAAAGGACAGAAAAGGTCTTTTTGACCTCCGCTGAATTGAATTTGTCACGCTAAATTTTAGCAGGAACAGTTCTGCTCTGCTGAATCTTAGGCATTTGACCACACTGACCCGTTCTTTATCCATGTGCACAGCGAATACAGCAGCCTGCTAAGGGGTTCATACCTTTTGAACTTGGGATTTTGCCACACTTAGTGTGTTTTATTGGACTTTCATGCGGTAGACCAACACAAAGTACTGCGTGTTTTCTCGGCATGCTTTTTTAACAAAAAAAAAAAAAAAAAAAAAAAACGCGAAAAAGTATGGCATGCATATGTTTCAGCTCCCTTTGGTCTGACAGACCTAAATAAAATCTAATGCAGGAAATTGCCTTCACCTAATTCGTAAATCGAGTCCATCTGTGTGTAATGTAATCTCCAGCTGTTCTCTGAAGGCCTTAGAGGTTTGTTAGAGAACACTGGAGAACCAACAGCAGACAGGTCAGGGAGAGAGATGTGGCGTTTAAAAGCAAGGTTTAGGTTAGAAAACCTAAACCTAAAAGCGCTGCTTAAATCGAAAACCTAAAAATAGACAGCGCATGTACGGCAAAACTCGGAGAAAACGAATCGGAGGGAAGCAGCTGAAGGCCCCGACATAACCGTAGAGGTGCTGCAGAGCTCAGCAGGAAGAAAGTGTTTGCTGTACTATTAGTGTTCTTAAAATATTTGGAAGAGAGACAATGAGAAAGCCATAAAAGTTGTGTTTGGGGTGTGTCGAAGGCATGGCGAACATCACTGTGAAAACTCCACTCCAACTGTGGAAAACGGCGGCGGGATGGCATAATGCTTTGGGGACGCACTTTTAATTGCAGGGACAGAAAAAGCTGGTCAGAGATGAGGGGAAAATAGATGGGAGATAAATACAGATTAGGTCAGTCCTGGAAAAAAAAAAAACTTTGTTAGACTGAGGAAGATATTAAACTAAAGGTTCTTGTTGTTACATTTCTCTTCTTGGCACATTTTCTCTCCTTCAGTTTTTCATGCCTACAAGCTGCGTACCTTTCAGGCTCATTCCGGACATGAAGCACCTCTTTAGCCGACACGAGGCGCAGTTTTTCCTCCTCAGCTTGTCGATGGTACAGTCGTTCCGGCTGGCGCACAGGTGGTTCTGCTTTCCTGGAGGCACACAAAAAAAAAAAAAAAAAGAAAAAAAAAAAGAATCCACATTGCCTCGGCCTTTTACTCATAGCAACGCCACGTGGGTGTTTTCTGATAACAAACTGCTCGGCCTTATAATGTCAGGTCGCTGTGCCCTGACGGCAGAGAGTAGGTGGGTGTATAAAATTAAATCAGGGGATGCATACTGTAATTTTGATGTGCACTCAGGGATGCTTGAGTGCGTGTGTGTGTGTGTGTGTGTGTGTGTGTGTGTGTGTGTGTGTGTGTGTGTGTGTGTGTGTGCGTGCGTGTGTGCGTGTGTGTGTGTGTGTGTGTGTTGTGGTGTTGTTTGCGTCACTCCCACCTGCAGCAGCCCTCTTGAAGAACACTTTGCAACTGCCGCAGGTGACCGCTCCGTAGTGGCAACCCGAGGCGTCATCGCCGCACACCTGACACACTCTCCTGTCTGACAGGAACACGCCTGGGAAAAAATCCTCGTGCCTGGAAGTGCGCGCACACACACACGCACGCACACACACACACACACACACACACACACGCAAATTGTGACCGTTGTGATGGTAAGCCATGGTTTTCAAATGTTTCAGTTTCAAGAATCGCTAAAGTTTTCCATCATGGTTTGGACTGGAGATGTTTAATTTAGGGCGGCGCGATAAATCGATTCTATCATTTAATCGGATTTTTTTTTTTTTTAATCTTCACTTTTTGGAAAATTTTGGTTTATTTATTTATTATTAATGTGGTTCTTGGGTTTCCATATTCCAAAGTGACGTCAGCACTGCCAGGGCGGCCATCTTGTGTTTCACAGGTTCTATGTGCTTGGACTTTGAATTCAGGTCAACATTGCGACGGACTATTATTGCCTGGCTGCAATTTTGTTTTTAGATTTAATTGCGAGAATAAAGTCGGAATATTACAAACATACGGTAAGTGCTACAATTGAGTTGGAATAACACGTGAATAAATTTATAATCATAGGACAAATAAGTACTGTTTTTATGAGAACTCCAACAAGAAAAAATAACAAAAAAAACCTACAATTAGAAATGTTGAGCGCTGTGTGAAGTTATACTTTGGTACTAGTTTTAAAGACAACACATAATACTTATCAATACTTTATATTTTAACACAGCATTAAATTATTTTAAGTAGCAGGAGTTTGAAACATTCATGCAAAGGATACAAACCGTACAAACTAAGACTTTTTTTTTCTAGTGAAATTAAATTTCACTAGAAATTCTGAAAATTATATTCTGAAAATTAAACAAAAAATGGCTCATAGCCTGGCCCTGGTACTCCATCGTACAACTCACGGAAAGGCTAATTGAAATAAAAGCCACTCTTTGAAAGTATTTTTCTGTCATTTGCGCTTTCTTTTTAAGAAAACAAATCGAGGTGGGGGGGGTGTGGGGATATCGATTAAAATCGGATCTGGTCTGAAACAAATCATAGATTTTATTTTGAAGCCCTACTTTAAATAAGATGCCAGAGAAAGCCCAGGAGAGGTTTTTTGTTTTTTTTTCCCAGCTGTAGAGTAACATAGTGCTGACACCCTCCACACGTTAGCTGCACACTGTAACCAGCTGGCTGAAAGGAAGCTTATACTTTTTTTCTCACGGGCAAGAAAGAAACTACAAACAATCATGATGTGAACAACAAAAAAGCACCGCCTCTATAAACTGCTTTATAGTACTTGAAAAGTACTTGAAAAGTGTTGCTAAGTTTAATGCGCGTTTTAGATTTATTTATTGAAGTCTGCATATCTAAGTAAAAATAAAAATTTAACAGATAAGATTGTTATAATTACAATGATACATTAATATACCATCAGTACAAAACAAATGGTTCGTTTCTGTTTTAAATAAAGCAAGTAAATCATGTTATCATCCCACTGCCGCCTTGGGTCGAAGTGCAGAACACAAGACTGGATTCACAAGACTAAGATAAGGATTTATTTGAGTGATTTCTCAAACAGAACAAAGGTTTCATAAATTTTTGTTTAACTTTGAATTATTCACTCCAGATATTTTTTGTTTCATTTTGATCAAATTAAAAAGCCCAGAAGCCCCAATTCAACTTAATGGTGAATAGAAATCTATAAACCAGACAGAGCGAGCCGCCATATATATCACAGCCCTTCCGCCATGCACCACACCCCCTTTCACACTGGCCCCCTGGGCGGTGAGCCATATTCCTGAAAAGCCGCCACCGACGAGGCCGGTGGACCTCGCTCCTTCAGTAAAGTTTCACAAGCACATTAATAATATCCCTACATTCCTTTCTTTAACTATAAAACAATTTCAGGTGTCTCGAGCCGGAATCAGACGCTCGCGGAGAAGCGATGAAAAGAAGAGATCTAATGAAACCCTACACAGGATTACCAAGGCAGACACCAACTTAATTAGCCAGCAGACATGTACAATCGTCATTTCTAACAGTTTACACTCCACTCCATGTTGCACAGGTGGAGTGCGATATCTTTTATTTTTTTGCCACCCACTAACCCAAGGGCACCCTGGGTGGTGGGCCATAGCAGCCATAGCAAACCCTACTAATGATGTTCAAAAAATGTTAATGCATAAGTGATCGTGCCATGACAGCCTAATACCGACCACTGTCTGAATGGTTTTAAAATATGCATAAACGGTGGAGCGGGAGGAAACACTACCAGGGTATTTCAGGGTCCATTTTATGACTTTCAGTCATAACATGCATGAAAAAAAGCATGTAAGGACAGAGTAAATCAGATATATTTATAGATTAAGGTCAGTGGGATCTGTTCCACACAGAGAATTAGAGCACCAGCCCTTTAAAATCTAATCCAATTACAACTAGTTTTCCTGTCACACAGAGCCGATGACACAAGAGATGAATTCAACTAAGATACAAATAAAAACTTGTGATTAAAGAATGCCACAGTCCTGGAAATCAGCAACCCGTGGCATTTAGACTCTTCCACTCCCAGCACCGAATCAGCAACAGGTGCTGTATCTCTTGTTTATGGCCACGCTGATACATTAACTCCCCGTCTGGAAGTCGGCTCTAGCTGCAGCACAAATAAAAGGACATTTCTGGACATTTTTTGGGGGGGAACTGGGTGAACTTTGCTTCACAACGGCTGTATGTTGAAACGCAGCTCGGCCAAGGCCAAGAGCAGAAAAACGCAAAAAAGAAAAAAAAAAGGGGGTGGTGGGGGGACCGGAGGGGTGTGTGTGTGTGTGTGCGGTTCAGTTCTGGTGTAGATACGCAGCTGCTGCTGCAGCGGGACAGGCCATGATTCCACAAAGTAACAATGCGAGTCATGGCCAATGAGGGGGGCACGGTCACGTTTTTTTTTTTTTTTGAATCAACACAATCTATTGATGCCATGTGGCTTTTTCAAAGGGAAATTGGGTTTGAAATCAGATATCAGGGGGGTTCACCACCATCGCGCTTTAAAAGTAAGTGCCTGTCAGTAACGTCGCTGTAATGAAGCGTGATTCCCCCCCACCACCACCACCATCAGCCCCCCAACACGTTGCTCTTTTGTTTTCCACCATACGCAGAAGGGATTGACTGATAGCCCGTGAAAATTAAAAGTGGCAGGACCCAGACCAGACCCGGCCCAAGACTATATGGAAAACCCTGAACAAGAATTTCATTTGAGACCCCATTTCCAGGTCATGTTTCAATAAAAAAAAAAGAAAAAGAAAAAAAAAGAAGCTGTAAATAAACTGCGGCGACGAGCCTGGGTTTGGTATTCGTGCCTGGAGTGCAGCAATTCAACGCACACTCAGCCGAGTCTGGAAGGGGGAAAAAATATTTACCTTTTAATTATTGATTGGTTTGTAATTACCTGAGATATAAAATATGACTTTAACACAAGGAGAAGAATACATGGCTGAGGTAAATTTAAAAACTTGAAGTTTAAAAGAAAAATATCCACAGTAATTTTTTTAAAGGAATACATTTTTTTTATAAAAACAAATATTTAATCAAAAGCAACTAAAAATTAAAAGTTTTGAGATGGTTTTTGGTCCGTGCCAGAAAATAATTTAAGTTATAATGAACAATATTTGATTCCCCCCCCCCTCCACACACCGCTACAAAATTGGGCAGTAGGTTTTTTTTTTTATTTTATTTTTTTTAAAGATGCAGTTATGTTTGATTTCTTGGGGGTAGTAGCTTGGATCCGTGAACCCATAACACAGGAGTTATAGGCTCATGAAGCTAATTGTTGTGGTGTTAACAACCAGGAGGAGCACAAGCTGATAAAAATTTAACTAAGCACTAAAAGAACATGTTCACAAGTAGAGACTGCACTACATTGTGTATGCAACAGGTTTCACGAGATACAAATCATCAAGTATCCTAATTTATAGTTTTCATTTGGCAACTTTCCCCATGATTTATGTGCGGCAGCCATATTGGATCCGAAGTTTGGTGCTGCTGAGCAACTCTCCGACACTCCTAGTTGGAATTCTGGCTTAATGGGGCGGTCTTTATGACTAAGAACTTGGAAAATTCAAGTACAAAGAGAAAACAACATATATTCTCCGTGAGAGGTCAAGAACTCTTACGGTCCTCCTGGTGGCCTGGGTGCCCTAAGCAGTTGCTTACTTTGCTTATGGCTTGGGGCGGCTCTGGAAATAGATTGTCCTCTTGGTTTGAAACAAATAAAAAAAAAGGAACTCAGAAGCAGTAATTTACCTGAAGCCGCGATCTGTGCAGTGCACCCAAACGGAAGGTTCAGTCTTGATAGTGGAAAAAGCGCTTTGCCCTTGAGGAATCGCGTCTGGGTAACTTTCCACTTGGCCAAACGCCTGAACCGTCGAAACTGGCGCACCGCCTTTACCGCCTCGCTCACCTCTCCTGTACCACACACAGTCGCACTCTTGCCTGGGTCCGAAAGAGGTTTGTCCGCAGTATTTACACAAGAAACTGTGTCCGTCGTATGCGCCTCTATGCGGCTCGGATCGCTCGCCGTATGCGCGCTCGGTGGCGCACCACACACCTTGGGTCTCTCTGTACAGGTTCGCCTCGGCAGAGTAGGGGGAGTACGGTTTCAAAGATCCAACTTCAGTCACTTGAGGGGTCGTGGGAACCTCCGCTATCGAGTTCATGAACATGCTCGAGTCCTTGCAAACGAATCTGGAGATGACCGAGCCGCGCGTCACAGTCTGCGCAGCGTCCATGTCCCCCGAACTGAACTGATCCACGCAGCTCACCTGCCGCAAACCGTGGCATACCTCCCCAAATTCGTCCACTCCGAGGCTGCTGTCGGCTCGGACCAGCCTGCTTCCTTCCGAGCTCGCGCTTCCAGGCGTGCCCAACTCCGGCGCTCCGCAGGAACTGTTTCCGCCGGCGGCGGCGGGCTCGCAGTCTCCGAAGGCGCTGCTGGGGCACTGGTTCAGACCGCCGAGCGGAGACGACAGCGGGTCCAGCCCCAGAGACACCGACACGGCTCGGCTGAGTTCGAGAGTTGGACACGCGTATGCATCGACGGTCTCCATGCGATCCCTCTCGGTCATCCTCGTCTCGTCTCGGTCGGGCAGCCTGGAGCGAAAGGCCATCTTCGGCTCTCGTCCTTGGAGTTAAAGCAGAGTGCACGGAGAGCAAACAAACCACTTTCCCCCCCCCTTCTTCCCGGCGAGAAAACGCCTACTAAGTAAGACTCCACTCATGCGTCTCAGCGGATGGGGAATTCAGATCAGCCGACGACGTCGCTGAAGGGAAGGGACGTCCCGCCGATCCGATCCGCGAATGAAGCGCTGCACAACTTTTTTCTTCCCTCCTTCTTTCCTCTCTCCCCCTGTCTCTTTCTTTCTTACAAAGAAACCATTTTCAAGAGCGGCGCTTCGGGTTAGACTGTTTGCACGCTACTAAAATTAACCTCAACTGTAACCGATAGAGACAGCAGTGGGAGGACTTTGAACCTTGATTGGCTACACTGTCAGAGCTGCAAAGTGAACAATAACTCCACGGAGCACAGGCGAGCCGGAACGTAACTTATCTGAATGAGGGCTGCCCCCCTGTTATTTGGGGGGCGAAAAGTAAGCAAATCTCGCGAGAATAGCGGCGATTAGGCAGTAAATCCACTTAATGTCACTGTCCACACCTAGGAGCAAAGACTGCAGCTGTCATACTGAAGTTACACAATCTTGTTTGTTCACTTTTCCCCCCCATCATTCCAAACGATAAAATCCCATTAAGCGATGAAATATTCGCTGTTAATAACGTCCGTGATCACAATGAATTAAAAAATAAATAAATAAAATCCTTGAACTGTTTTACCTTTTGTGACGTTAGTGGATCTTGAGAGAATTTTCCATGGTAGTAGAGGCCAGTTGTGAAGGAAAATAATACATATTGTTGAAATAATTTCATATTTAAAAGAAGAAAATGTATTTGTAGTATGAGACCAAAACTATATTTGTGAAATGCTGATGAAGGAGAAAACTAACAGTGCATATAATATCACTCTGCCTCCAATGTGAAGTTAGATGGCAGCATCATGCTGTGGGTGATGCTTTTCCTTCATCAGGGACTGTGTGGACGACGGTTTCAGCTAAATAAAGAGGGGCAAAAGAAATCTGCAAAAGGACTTGAGATTGGGGTCAGAGTTCACCATTCATCTGGAAAACAACCCTGACCGCCCACCGGAGCTACAATGGGACGGCTGGAGTCAAAGTGTAGTGAGTCACATGTTAGAATGGCCTAGTCAAAGTCCATCCCCAAATCCAACTGAGGGTCCTTTTGGTGCGAGTGAGATTCAGAAGGTCAAATTTGAACATTGAAGTCTTTTAGTTTAGTAGAAACCAGTCCCAAAAAAAACGACGTAGAACATGTTGTTCTACAGCAGCAGCAACACGTCGAACGGATACCCGACGTTTTAGAATATTCTTTGGAAACATTTGGACACCATGTATCATTTTTCCTTCCTGTAATAAAAAAAAAGAAGAAAAAAAAAAAGAAATCATCTTTAGTTTGTGTTGGTCCCAAAAGAAATAAACTGACGTTTGTTTTGATATCGTGCGACAACCTTGTGTATTTTCAATGATTCCTTATTTAGTTTTAACAATTATTTTGGGGTATAAGAGTTTAAAAAAAGGGGGGAGGGGTGAGGTGGGGGGATGAGGTGGGGGGATTTGGACGTCAACACAAATGCATGCCACACTTTTCAGATTTTTTTATTCATGCCACGGTTTAAAAAAAAAAAAAACTCACTGAAATGTTGAACAACAATGAAGTATAAACTAACATGTATCCAGGGTACACTCTCTCTTTATTCTCTAATTATGACAAGCTTACAAGTGAGAACAATTCATTCAGGTTTAAAACAATTATTAATGGTAAACCACACCAATTTAGCCTAATAATGTACCTT
Source organism: Poecilia mexicana (assembly GCF_051168715.1). Taxonomy (NCBI): domain Eukaryota; kingdom Metazoa; phylum Chordata; class Actinopteri; order Cyprinodontiformes; family Poeciliidae; genus Poecilia; species Poecilia mexicana. Next base: position 27,279,692 of record NW_028263379.1, read on the forward strand.
TGTATTTTTTTTTTCATTAGAGGCGTGGGGGAGGGAATAAAGACCCAACAGAACTGCTCCAAATATTTGATTTGAATCCAAACACATTCATTTTTGCAAGACTGGGTAATAAAACTAAGTGCAGTGATGAGGAGATGATGCTGGGAACTCTGTGTTTTGTGTACATGAATGGCAAAAGTTATAATTGGCGACTATATGCCTCATTAGGCACATGGAAGGCGATGCTTGCTCACTCATTCATATGGAAACAAAACAGAAAACAGAGTAGTACTGATATTTGCTTCCAGGGCATTTTTTTTCTTAATTCTCTTAAGAGAGACAACAAGTGCAACATGGAATACTTGCAAAGCGGCTCAAAATCTTTCCCAATCCGTCCACGGCAGGGAAATGTTTCACAAGGACGGTCATTTTAAAATGGCAGCTGTATGTGTGTGTGTGTGTGTGTGTAATCAGACTGTCCGGGACATCGGGGGGGAACAAAGGGCGAGAAAGATACATGTTTCCAACTACTGGGTGGAACTTGAGACGTGCTTTCAGGGGGCAGTTTGTTATTTTCCAAAAAAAAAAAAAAAACAGGAAAAAAAAAAAAGGAGACGCCAAAGAACTCACAGCGTGATAAATTATTTTTCTGTCACATTCGGTTACATTGAGATGTTTTCTTGGGTAATAATCAGCCTCTACTCATCTAAAACCTCCACTTCGTCCTCGCTGTTTAGCGCAGCTCTGAGCCTTCGCCGTCTTACATGGACTCGAACTCGTCGATGCGCTGCTTCGTGTTGCCCTGGCGAATCTGACGCAGGGTCTTGTATTTGTCACAGCCTGCCCTCACGTTCTCAGCGTGGATCAGGTCATTGGGGGTCTTCTTGCTCTCGTCTACGGCGCTGGCCAGCTCGGTGCTCAGGAACTGAAAGCGAAAAGTGGAGAATAGATTCTTTTTTTTTCTTTTCTTTTTTTTTTTTTTGCCTCATTCTGCGAGACTATTCAGCAACCTCGCTCCTCTCTCTGTCACACTCCCCTCTCCCCCATCCCCAAGCCCCGGCTCCCACATTTCCATCTGACAAAAAAGAAGAAGAAAACGAAACAAAACAAAACAAAAAAAAAAACAACCTCTCGATTGGCATCATTTATTCAGGTTATTTTTCGTCCAGCCTGCTCTAAAACACTATATGTTGTTCAGAAGGCGGACGAGATCCGCGCATTTGATCGAAAACCATAACAATCATGATGTACCATGAGTGCAACGATGTTTAATTATGTAAAGTGCACTTAGTTCTGGTGAAGCACAATTTGGAGGAGCAATTACTCTGCCATATTTACACAAAGAGTCAAAACCCCGGGTAAAACCAGGAAAGAACGAACCAAACTTTCAGAAAAATTTCAAATTTGCTTTTCCAAGTATAAACCGGTTGACACAGAACAGGAAATAAAGAACTTGCCGAAAGGGCAAGAGTAAAACAACTCTGCAGCCCCGTCACAGGCTCCTCTTGAATGGACTCCTCATTTCTTCTGTTGATCACAGAGGACGGCTTCGGTCAGTTATATGACTGTATGCTCAAATAAAATAAAATAATTTAAAAACCCTCATCAGGTATTAGCCGTTTGAACAAGCATTGCCTTTACTTGTGAATGTGAATTTTCACATTTAGACATTGAAAATCCCATCATAATGGATTTTATGTGAATAAACAAAGACATTATTGTGAAGCGAAAAGGAAAACATACATTTTTTTTGCTAATAAAATGCAACTTTCAAGTCTTGCCACAAAGACTCAATTAGATTTCAGTCTAGGGCTTTGACTGGGCCGACCTCGCGGATAAATATAAGCCGCGTTTCCATCATCCCCTATAATTGCACAAATTGGAATTATGAAAAATAAATGTGCTTAATGGAAACACGTCCACTTCAAAAAGAGATGTTTTCCAATAAAAAGTTTGTGCGCTTGCATGAGGTGATTTTTATTTTTATCAACTGTATCAAAATTAGCGATATTTTTCCAAAACTACCATGGAACCATTTTTTTTTTCTGCGTCGCACGAATCGTGTAATTTAACAACAGGATGTTTCTATCGACTTATCCCGTTAACAAGTCAGTTCAGGAAGACCTTCGCGTCTTCGAAATTTTTTAGTTTGTAAATTTTATCTGTGTCAGATGTTCAAAACTTGGGATTACCGTTTACAACCCAAAATTAAACGACTCCCTCACCTCTGAGGCCTTCACCGGCAGTTTATCTTGATGTAAAATTGCAAAGGCGGCCGAATGCAGACACACACTCCACACTTTTAAGATGTTTTTCTTTGTGAAAACAACCGCTGCGTTTTGTTTTTCTTCCGCTCTGAAACAATCCAACTAGCTTGTGTTGTTCTATCGTATAAAACCCAATAACAGCAGAGAAAACGTGAATAAGTTCAAGGGGTTTGAATATTTTTATTTTTTGTTATCTACTACTACAGTCATGAAGTGCACTGTTCTTAGATTACTTATATAAATAGAAAGGACTTAAGTCTATGTGTTAACAAGTACTTGTGCAGATTTCTCAGCTTGCCAACAGACCTACAGCTTTGTATTTAGAAAGAAGTAGGATTTGTCCCCCTTAATGCAGCCTTGTTTGGCTTGATTATGTTATCTGCTAATAAAAACTGCTCATTCCCCGTCTGCAACATTTGTCTCCCCTTTCAGCAGGAGCGCTTTCCTAATTCGCAAAACACAGTTCCCAGAAAGTGCATTTCAAAATTAATTTGTTTAATCTCCTAAAAGCTCCGTGCGGCTCGGGAACGTTTAACCTGTAGCTGGACCAGGACTCCTGGAAACAGTGGTGCTTTTTGCATGAACAGCGCCCTGGGCGAGCAGGAGCACCTCTTCCTCGCGCGCTGATGTCAGACGAGCGAGACGAGGCAAGTCGAGGCAGGAGATTCGACAACAATTTTTCGAAGAACACTGGCAATTTTCGCTTTCATGTTGCGCAGATACATTAAAAAGATTCACGGTAATAACAATAATAAACATTTCTCTGCTCTTTTTCACCATCGCAAGCGCAGGTTTCGTGGCGTTTCAAACGGGTTTTAACGCGACCCGCAGCAGGCTGCGCGCCACCCGACGGGGTCCCCGGCGGATGCACGGTGCTTTTGAGTTTTTTTGCTTTTTCTTAAATGTTGAAGTAGACTTGATCAAATGATTGGATTCCTTAAGAAAAACAAAAAACAAACAAACAAAAAAAAACTGTAAAATGTTCACTAATGCTGAATCAGCGTCGCATTAGTCAGTGGTGGTGAACACACCTCGTAAAAAACACCCAACGCCCATTGACTTGGCGCGCTAATAAGCAACAGAGACGTTGCTCGGCTCGTAAAAAAAAGGTCGGTGCCGTACCTGCGACTCCTCCAACCCACCCGAACGGAGCGGCGCCCTGGGCGGTGAGCCATTTTTTTTTTTTTTTGCCCGAAACCTCTGGGGAAAATACCCCAACAAAAAACCTCTTCTCTAACCTTCAGGTTCTTCTGCAGCCTCTGGTTCTTCTGCGCCTCCGTCACCCTCTCCTCCTCGCTGCGGTCGCGGACCATGCCGGGGGCGGTCAGCTCGGCGCTCGCCTCGGCGCTGCTCTCGTCCGTCTCGTCGTGCTCGTGCATGTGGGGGTGAACAGAGTTCTGGAGTTGGACACCCATTAGTTTAGTCTTCAGCTCGTCTTTGGTTCGCTCCAAATCAGCTTCTACCATCAAGGCCTGTCAACACACGGTGAGGCGCTGAGGTTGCAGCCTAAGACGTTTTGCGGGTGGCCTGCAGGCTTGCTCCAAAAATACGGAGTTGCTTGATTTTAAGGAGCTTTGTGCCAACACACGTTTAACTTAGTTTGTTCTGTTTGTTACCTTTTTGGATTCCTGCACTGCAAAAAACAAACACAAAATCAAGAATTTTTGGACTATTTTCTAGTACATCTGAAATAAGACAAAACATTACAATAAACTTTTAAGAAAGATATCAAAGCTTGTTTTAAGTCAAGAATTCCTTAATATTGATAAATAAATTTACATGTTCCACTGGCAGATTATTTCACTTAGAACAAGACATCCCTCCCATGTTATAAATGATCTAATCTGCCAGTGGAATTAGCACATTTTGATCAATATTAAGGAATTATTGACTTAAAACAAACCCATATTTCATGCTGAAAAGCTACTTGCTAGTTTTGTCTTATTTCAAGTGTAGAATCTAGACAAAAAAAAAAAACACTTGGTAAGTTTTTGTTGGGGTTTTTTTGCAGTGTAGTCATGACATGTTTGCATCTTAGCCATTTTACTTTCATAATAAACTGCGACAGTTTTGCGCCGCAGTAACTCACCGGTTTTACATGTAGGCTTAGAGCCATATTTGCGCTCCGATTTGCTTTGCACACGCTTTACGTGGCCCCTAAATGAAATCTGCATTCGAAACAGAATCCCTTCCTAGATCAAACACCCTCATCCAGGACTGCCGCTGACAGGACACAATGAAAACATACCTGCTTTCTGGCTCAGTCATCTCTCGCCCGACACAGACCCGCCGCCACACATCCCTCTTTCATCCTCTATCCCCTCTCTAATTTTCTCTCACCCTTTTCTGCCATCGCTGCGCCTCTTCATCCTTTTTCTTCTTGGCTTCTTCCAGCTGGGAGATCTTAGTGGTAAGCTCAGCCAGCTCAGTGGCCTGCACAAACCATGCACACAAATGGAAAAAGAGTTAAGAGCGCTTCTGATCTAAGGTCGCGCGTGCGAAGTGTGAGGGAGAGCGCGAATGAGCCCGCGCAAGCGCACGTGCAACATATTTACATGCTTGAAAATTCTTTTGATTTTTAGTTTAATTTATTTTGCGTAACCGTAAACCTTTCAGTTCTGACTTTGGGGCCCAGATCTATAAATCTAGAAAGGTTTGGATGTATTTCAGGTTCATCAGCCCCCCTCGCCACCCCTCGGCCTCCTCAAGGCTTTTATTCTGTTCAACCAGAGATGAAGGACAACAGAATGTGCATTGTGCATGAATACCAGGCCTTCCTGGCTCTTGATCTGGGTCTCGGAATGGTGCAGCAGGGCCGCTTTCGCCTCCACTGCAGCTCTGCGGTCGTTGTCCAGACGCTCTGCCTCCTCCTGAGCGATTGTTCTCTCCTTTTCCAACTCCAGGGCTCTGCGGGTCTGCTCTTCCAGCTCTAAAGCAACATCCCCACATGTGCAGGTCACACACACATACACACACACACACCAATATGTTTCTGTTGCTATCTTTGTGGGGACTTTCCATTGACTTCCATTCATTTCTACAGCCTAAACCTTACCCTTTTCCTAACCCTAACCATCACATACCTAACCCTAACCAAAACTCAATTCATACCTTAGCCCTAACTCTGACCCCTGACCCAAAAACAGGGTTTCCCGTTGTGGGGACCAGGCTCCGGTCCCCACAAGGAGCAATTGGTCCCCACAACGTAGGATATGTCAGGAAAATCGTCCCCACAAGGTATTACAAACAAACGCACACGCGCACATACACACACACACTTATACGTGGTTTATTCTACAGCAAAAATAAAAAAAATCAAGCTTGTTTAAACTTGTGAATCTGGATTCCATGTTTTTTAATGCTCTTTAGCAGAAAACAACCCTACGAAACTGAGGGTATCAATGGTTTGTAGTGAGAAAGCCGTCAGACCGTCTTGAGCTCTCTTTGTCTGCTCTTCAATCTGTCTCAATCGTTCCATCAGCTCCATCGTCTCGCGGGCAATCTTCTCCGTTTCCTTCTCGGCGTTTTCTCGTTTTTTTTTCTCGCTCTCAAGCAGAGCCCTGACAAGGAGAATTGTGCATAAATACGCATTAGACTAACTTCATCTCCTGACAGTTTTCTCTTTTTTAAAGTAGAGAGAACACAAAGTAAACTGTAAAGAAAAAAGAAAAAATAATCAAATGACACAGAGTTGTGTTATTTAAGCCTCCTTTACCGCTCCATTTGCCTCTTGTTCTTCTCCTCCCTGGCCTGGGCCTTCATCTGCTGCACCTCGATGGTGTCGGGTTTGCGTCTGCGCATGTACAGGTCATGATTTCCCATGCACAATGCCAGGATGCGTTTGTTGATGCGGAGACGAGGTACATAGAAAACAAAGTCCTGCATCAAAGGAATCGGCAAATGCTTTTAGCCATAATGACATACCGATATTTTTATTTTTTTTTTATCCCCCAATAAAGCAATGGGTCCAGATCTAAAACGATTTTTTTTTTTTTTTAAGAATTTTTTTTTCTTCTCCCCCCGACCCCCTCCCAAACCTCCCTCCCAATCTCTTGGATGATTCCCTAAATCTGGGCATGGAGTCAAAAGATGGGGCTGCCGAGGCAGAGCTCATGTCTGTAGATGAGATCAAGTAGCAGCTGCTGTTGAAATTCTCTGTAATTTGTGCTTCTTGCAAATTGATATTTTCACCAGAATCAAATGGGTTCTGTCACACCTCCTGTTTACAGGCACAGTTAAAGAGATACAAATCTCCATTTCTTAGAAGGCAAAAAAAGAGAGAAAAAAACAACAAAAAACTTTCCATCTAGTTATGGAAGTTCTAACTAATTAGTGGAGAAAGAAAAGAGCGTTTTTTGTTGTTGTTTTTTTAAAAATTTTATTATTATTTTAAACTCAATGCGTGAAGACGTTTTAACACATTAGAAGCACAAATTTCACGTCATGGTGAATTCTTATTCCGGCTGCTCAGTCCATGTCCAACCTCACCTCTTCTCCAACTTTTTCTCTCTAAACTGCCCATCCTTAGCTGTTCCTCTGATCTGCTCATTCCTAATCCTCTTCATCCTGGTCAGTCCTCATGAAAATCTCTGCTTCCTCAAATCTGACACCTCCAGCTCAGTCTCCTGTCTTGGTCTCACTGCACTCTTATGGACTTTCCCATTTAATCTTTTCAATATCCTTATGTCACCCGTCTCTCCGGACTGTTATGTCACAGTTTTTTGTTTTATTTGTTCCTTTTTTTGTAAATCACAGTTTTGCATTATTTTAAGTGGGGTTTGTGTGCTTTTTTTTTTTTTTTTTAAAGAGGGGGTATGACACGCTTTTCCCCAAAGATGCTACTGAAATCGAACTGGTTTTTCTTTTTTTTTTTTTTTTACTTACCGGGGCTTTCTTGTCAATTGGCTTGATGACAAATTTCTTGTCGTTGAATGAGATGTTTCTTATCTCACTCCAGGGGAAGCCGATCTTTGGGGTCATCCTGCGGAAACATTAGCAGGTAGGGTTTTTTTTTCTTTTTTTTTTTTTTTGGCGAGTCGTTAACTGGTTCGACGAGAAGCAGAGTTTCGCAGCAGATGAGTTGTTTCGGTCAAACCGATGTGGCGGTTTTCTGAGCCAGCTGCGACCTACTTGTCTTTCTTGTCGTAAATGTTCAGCCCCAGCGCGTCCACTCCCAGCCACAGCTCGGACCCTTTCTTGTTCTTGATGTTGAAGTAGTTGACCCCGTACATCTCCAGGTCCTGGGCTATCTTCAGATACTCCAGCATTGCGTCCTCCCTGCGGTGATTTGCAGTTTAATGACATGCCGAAACACAGGTTTGCTAAAAGCCCATTAACTCTCCTCATGCTGCGATCTCCCTACCTCAGCATTCCCTTGTGCTCTTGATGCCACACCTGGATTCTTTCCTCCCACTGATTCTTATTCAGCTTGTGCTGCTCCAAAACCCTGGTTTTATCCGGAAAGAGGACACGCCGATTAGAATTCAGGTGACTGGGACTGGAATTAAGCTGAACTTTTTGGTTTATACTTATATGAACGGGACGCTCTACCTCTGTGGCAGCAACTTCTCTTTGGTGAGGTATCCCGGTACGTGATAATCTTTGCTGTAGTCTCCATGTTTAACTTGCACTGCATACGACGCCAGGAGCACTGCAGTCTCGGGCGGGCAGTATATGTCGTCGTTCAGGATGCTCTCCTTCACCTGAAACCGGGAGAACAGATAAAGGCTCCTGGGGGAAAGGTACAACGCACTCACTTGTTGCCTCCCCGAGAAAACAAAGCACGTGTTCGCGTAGATTCGCCACCTTACAAAAGTACTTGAATTATTCCTGTTTTGTCTCACTGTGACTGCAAACTTTGATGTGTGTTCTTTTGGGATTTCGCGAGGAAATCAACACAGAGTGCCATATTTTTTGTGAACTGGGAGGAAAGTAACAATGATCTTGACTGTTTTTACAAAAAAAAATTAAATAAATAAAAAATTGTCTGAAAAGTGACGTACTTTTGTTTTTCCCCCAATCTCTTTTTTTTACTCTGATTTCCCTATATAAAAGCTATGATGAGACCAAAATGTGGCTTTTTGACCTACGTGCAAAACTTAAGATTATTTAATAGAAAATTAAAAACGGACATCGTCTGAACGCAACATCCCCGTGACAAAACAAGGTGGTGGAAGCATCATGCTGTGGTTCAGATTTTTTTCTGTAGTGTCAGGGAACTAAAGAGACATTTAGTGAACCTCCATCCAAACGGTAGCATCACACTGTGGTCATGCGTCTCTTTGTGAAACTGTGGGTCTGACGAACGCGTACTGACGGAAGGTTGTCGCCACGCTGTTTAGATTTTTATTTGTCGACGTTTTTGAAAACAATACCGAATTTTCCTCATGTAAAAGTATCACGTAATAAAAAAACAACAACAAAAAAACGGGTGTTAAAATGCGCTGACGATTGCGGTCGCAGTGAGACAAAATGTGAAAAAGTGCGAGGTGTATGATCACTTTAGCGAGAAACTGCATGTCTTCCACATGAAACTGTGCTTTGTTTTTGTTTGGTCTTATACAGAACACCCATGTGGGTTTAGAATTTGTGTGTGAGTCATCATGAAAGCCTCGCCGGTCATTAAGAGAGGTGCTACATCTTGTTTGGATTAGTTTTCTTTCTTTATTTCCTTCGTGGGCTACTATACACAAATATTAGAGAACGACTGTTGCCTCTTTTTCGACGAGCAAGATGCTCGGCAGCTAGAGGACGTAATTCCTTTCTGTCGGGAGGAAACAAAGATACGGCGCGGTCCGACCTGCAGGAAGAAGAGCCGTTGCGTCGCCTCCTGGATCAGCTCCTCGGCTACCTCCTCCGGGTAAAACCTGGCCCTGAACTTAATCAGCAGGGGGTTGTTCTTCTTCACATCTTGAGCCGTCACCTGGGATTGATGCCCCAAAGTGGTGGAGTTTCAGAATAAGTGATACTAATTAGCCCCATTAGGGTAAAACAACAAAAAGAAAAAACACAGACGTTTACACAAGCAGAGCGATACAAAGCCTCCCAGGCTTTCAACTCACTCTCTTGTTCATCTTGAGCCAGGTGGAGAAGCCTTTGCTGTCCTGATACTGAAGGCCGAAGAACCATGTTTCTCTTAGTCCGATCGTCTTCACCACCTAAGCACATTCGTGGATGGGATCAGGGTCATTCTTTGTTTTGTTTTCTTTTTTTCTAGCAGACTTCCTATCTGATTGCAACACACCAGTTGTACCTGGTCAAAAAGCTGTTTGCCAGTCGTGCTTGGCAGGATGGCAAACTCCAACTCCGCATCCATTGTTGTAACTCGGACATTAATCTGCCAGAGAAAACAGAGGAAAAGCTCCCAAATGTTCATAAGTGTGAGTCACTGGGAAAAGTGTCGGATTGCATGCAAATGCACAACTGGGAGTACAGGGAACACTAATTCTGTGAGAAGATGGCTTTGTTCTGTGTAACAAAGCTATAAGAGCTGGCTTGTTTACAGGGAAATAAGCAAAAAGAGAGTTCCTCTAACATTCCTCTGTTCAGTCAGGAGCATCCAATCACAAGAGACTGGTGGGGACTACAATCAAAAAAATTGAGCCAGTAGTGCATTACAGTCTTAAAAGGAGCTCCATATCCTGAGTTAAGGCAAAACTATGGTTGACAAAACAGTGAGACTACGAGCAGCTGTACATCTCTTTAAGACAAAACTGTCAGTGTTTCTTAATCTTTTCAATCAGCACCTCTACATGTTTGACACTCATTCAGCATAAGCACACATAGATCTACATAAGGAAGAACTTAGGTGGTCATCTGAACTAACTAGGAACTTATGAAAGTCATAGCTGTCTTCTGGGACTAGGAACTACTGGACACAATGACAACAGCTCTATGGTAACCATTAGACAATGGTAAAGGAACATTTATAGGGAGGCAAATTGGGGTTAATTTTGACTTTATTCACAGAAAGATACAGGCAGCATCACTCTGCGATTTCTAAGGTGGTGGTTGAGTTATTGTGGACAACAAAGCTACAGGGTGCGCTGACTGCCACCTCATTCGAATGTCTATCAGGAACCATTTGATGACATCAACGGTCAATGGAAATATCGAATAGCATCAATGCTGAAGTGTACAGTAAGATCAGTTCACAACACGTTCCCAGGGGTCCAGTGGCGTAGAGCTTAAAAAACGCTCAAAAGAGAGCCACGCTGAAGTTTGGACAGGAGTATGATCATCTTCACCGAGTTAAGCTTCAACAGAGCCAAACACATAGCCTGTCTAAAGATTTTAATGGAGGCCAAGTAACACCCAATGTTGCCCAAGTCTGAGGATTGGTTTTTACCACCAGAAAAATTAATGCCACACAGGTAGGTCCAAACCTTTCCATCTCCTGAACTGAAACACATTGAAAACTTCTAGAATATAATCAAGAGGAAGATGAACCAAACACACCCGGGTAGGTTGGAGGCATTAATCGTTGATGTTTTGCACCAGGACTTTAAACGGCGCATCCTGACATACATAAATGTGCGTTGGAACGATTCCCTTTGGGAACTGAACTTCTGCAGCCTCTAACAAGTTATCTTGTTTTGTATTTGCCTCCATCCAGCTACTCATCAACACTCTCCAACTTATGTGTTCTTGCAAAGAACATGCATCACCACATCATGATGGTGCCACCAATATGTTTTTACATGTAGTTGTTCTTCACTCACAGTATTATGCATTTAGTTCAAAGGATTCAGTTTGACCAGAGCATCTTATCCCACATGATTGCTGTGCCTTTCATCATGTGACAACTGCAAACAGGTCTGGTGGCATTTCCCCCCCTTGTTACTCTTGCATAATGGTTAGATATGTTGATAGAATCAAGACTGGAAGAAAATCCTCATGACAGCTACAGGGTTTTAAATAAACATTATCATTAGTGGCATGATACAAATACCCAATGTTAAAATTCCACATTTTAAAATTCCTTTAAAATGTGGAATTTAAAGGAAAAAGTCGAGAGTAGTTCCTGAAATAAGAAAAGACGTTCGTTTGACTTAAAAGCATACAAATGAAGGTCATTTTGCAGTTGCCTCTAACGTTTTATCCCGTTGTATCTGCAGGAGTTGACACAGCCAGAAAGCAAAGAAATCAGTCAAACTAACCCTGTTTGCAAAGAGAGAGCCTTCGGTCGGTCCCTGCTATTAGAGAAATTATCTCGCTTAAAACACTGTTATTATTTATGAAGATAATGACGGAGCTTGCTACGGTCCTCTCGATAATGGACTAAATCCGACAACACAATAACAGTTAGGTGGGAAACATTTGGCTTATATGTCATTTGTTTAGCCAAATACATTTCCTCCAAAGATGCTTCCAGAACTACAATCCATCACAACGTTACAACTTCGACTGAAAACACATTTTACCAAACTGTCATCCAGAGGTTTAGAGAGGAATGAAGCATGACCAAAATATGGATATAAAACAATAATATCTACTTACAGTTGACATTTGTGCTGTTTCTTTTATCGGCAGCTAAAATCTTTCTTCACAGATTGTTCAAGCCTTTTCTCCGCAGAGTCATATGAAAGTGCTTGCAATACCTATAAGGATTACAGTGACTGAGAATAGGCCATTGTATTGTTCCTAAGTGCTGCTTGTTTAGTTAATCCAGCAGCAACTCTGGCCCAGACATTTTAAAGAGGCAGGCTTTGCCTTCTCTAAACACCTTTCTCCTGAATTATTATAGGATGTGATTTTTGTGTTGCTCATGTGACAGTTTTTGTTCAGCGTAGAAAGAAAATGGAAAAAATAACCTAAATGGATTTTCTGAGGAAAGGGCTGCACACAATAACTAATGTAAACGTGACAGGAGGCAAAAGAAAATCAGCTCTTTTTCCCCACCCTAAAAGATCTTTATTCAGTGTTCCCAGTCTGCAAAAATCACACCTCGTAGCATGTTCGCTGAATGAAGAGACAAGACGGGGAAAAAAATCTGTCTAGTTTGCGTTCGAGGGAAACACGGCTTTCTGGCTTAACAGCTGTTTGTTTGTGGAACATGTGGTGGTAGTATCATGGTGTTCATCTTTTATGGCTTCTGGGTTGTATATTAGTCTGTCTTCTTCTTCTTCTTCTTCTTCTTCTTATTATTATTATTATTCTGATTATCATTATCATCCACTATTTTCCTTTTCCAGGGAAAACATCAGACAGGATTTTTTTTTAAGTGGTTTTCAGATTTTTCTGACTGAGCGGTGTATCTCCGGACCTCCTCTGGTTATTAGAGTTGCAATCAATGCTCTTCTTTCCCAGCACACCAGTTTAGATGGACAGTTGGTAGAGATTTTTGATATGGGTGATAAAACTCTTAATCCAAGGCACAACTGAGTCTGAGGGCCACAGAAGTGGGGAAAATAATAGAGAAAGGGGGACATAAAAGGTCTTTCCTCAGTTAATCACCAGTCAATATTATGTGGGTGGCCCCCCTGTATTGTGCAGAGTGGAAGCATGGTAGGGAAAAAATGTGGCTGGCTAATGACAAAGTTGGTACTTCCAGATTTCCAGGCTACATTAAAACAACATTTTTAAGGAATCTGGAATTAATCTCGTCAGCTCTGGTTCAAAATTGACTTTTTTTTTTATTAATTGTTTAAGAGTTTTTTTTAGCCATCAAGACAAATTGAAATTGAGCATGAACATTGTCACACATACACTTACTCTGGTCTAACCTAGTCAGTTTGGGTTTGTGAAACCTGTTTTTAAAACTCAGAGGAAATTGTGATATGTTTTACAGGTTTGGATTTATGCAAAAAAAATAAAATAAAAATCACCTATGCATACACTCATGTGTTGATAGGTTTGCATTTGAGCTCCACTCTTTGATGACCGTTTGAACTGAGATGTTTCAGAACCTGTTGACAACGTCAAACCTGATGTGCTCCTGTGTTTTCATTCTATTCACAAATACTTTCTGACTAGCATTTAAATGTCACAAAATAGTTGCTCTTGTGCTGAAACTAAAATGCACTTTTGATTATCTTATTTAGAGCTGTTAGAGTGGGGGGTGTCTGGGACCACACATTTCAGATTTTTACTTGGGGAAAAAAATACTTAAAAAAAAAAAAACGCAGCATTTTTTTTCTTAGGCTTCACTAAAATGTGCTCATTTGTGTTGGTCTAAGACATAAAATGTCATTATACAAAATGGAGGGGCTATGAAGACTTTTACAAGATACTGCAAGTTTAAATGTGCAAAATAAAACAGAGACATGTTTAGGATTCAACACTAGATTTAGGTCAGCAGTCAAATTTAAACAAATGTGTTGCTTGACCATGCCATCTCCTTTGTGAACAAAAGGTCAGATTTCCTTAAGTTTTATTCCTTCCACTGAAGCACGTGTTGAAAAGGAGCTCTAACGCTGAGGTTTGTTTGAGGAAATGCACCAGTAGCCATTGTTCACCTGCTATAAAAGTGGGTGTATCGCAGGCCTCCAGCAGGACATTGTTATAGTGAAAAATATGGCTGCACTACAAAGAAAAAGTCTGAGAAGATTTTTTTTTTTTGTTTGTTTTCTCAAGCAAACATGTGCTTTCATCTTAAACTCACGGCTAGACTGACGGTCTCCAAAGAGGCCGAGTCAATAAGGTTGACTAAAAATGACCACATGCTAGAAAGATTGAAGCTGCTTTGCTCATTGAGAGATTTAAAAAGGTATGAGCTGACTGAGAGAAAAAAAACGGGCAAAATTCCATTCAACGTTTCACAGATGATGGAAAAAATTCCTGTTCAGAGCCGAGTCCAAGTTAGAGGTTTAAACCAGCAGGAGGGAGCGTGTGTAAGGAGGCAAACGGGAAACAGAAGGATTCAGCGAGGTATTAACATGTTGTTGACTGTCATGAACCCCCATCTTGAACATCTGAGGCTTTCTTGAGTTATGGTCCCACACTTTTTTTTTTTTTCACACATTTGTAATAATAAATTATTTCATTTGACATGTATCCGCGGTGACTGCCCCACGATTCAGAATCACTTTGACCTCTTACTCTTTTCTGACGCCATGTTTCCTATTATCGCCATGTGAGAAATGTTCTGCTGGAAACCCGAAGCACAGCCATATATATAACAGGTGAATGCCGGGTGAAAGTAGGCTTAGGTGATCGTGTCAATGAAGAACAATCTCCTGCTAAGACTTTTCACACACTAAATTACCTCAACATCAAAACTCTGAATCTTGGCCCGGTCTTTTTTCCAGGACTGGTTTTAGTCTGGTTTTGGAGCCTGTGTACGGTCATACCATGGCATCTCGATGCATTTTAAATATGACCTTGACCATTCTGTTGAGCCATTTAGAGGTGGACATGGTGGTAGACTTCAGATCATCGTCCCCTGACACAACCCAAGAGCTCGAACTCATTGACTGACAGTTTGACATTAGTTTGGTAGTAGAAAAAGCTCTTTACGACGCTTTGCTTCGCATAGAGCGTCTGGGCCCTCTGCTATTGAGAAACGATTGCTTGGTGGGGGCGTGGATACTGATGAAGTTTTGAATTTCACCCATTTGCCAACGTTTGGCCGTGACGTGTGTTATACGCCATTTCGATGCTATGAAGCTAACGGGAAATATATATGGCTGAACTACGAAGAGAGAAGTGCTATGCTGAACAAGATGGCTGCTGATGTTAGTTCGATATTTGGGAGTGTGGCCAACACGGACTGAGCGGCTTTGTTCAATTCCTTCGCCGCCATTGCTAAAACTACAGGCAAACTACGAATCTAAAACAGCACAGAAAATTAACATGATTATTTGCAACTTCTCCCTCTGTTCTCAAAATAGTACTACCAAGTCTGGCTGTTGGTAAGATCTATTGTTAGTTTTACAGAAGATGTAACACACTTTCCTGAAGTTTCTACTTTTGTATCGACAGTCTGTAGAACCTTTTTCTCAAAATATTAGGGGATTAACAAGACGAATTTCTTTATGTGAAACATGATATGAGCCCTTTGTGTTCTTTTTAGTCAGTAGTGTTTTTTGATTTTCCCCATCCAAGCCATTTTTGTCAGTATTGGGTCATTTCTTGTTGAATCATGAACTTTGAATTAAACTTAAGTGAGTGGCTCCCGCTGCAGTTTGCTAAAGTCCAAAAAACCTTAGAAACTCTCCCAGTTTGATAGATGTCAATGACATCTTTTCTCATCTGTTCCTGAATTTTCTTTAGACAGGTCTATAAGCAAGATGTACTGGCTTTTGAGGTATTTTGATCTACTTTGTGTTGTCAGCCAGGTTCTAATGGAAGAAGCTAAATTCAGGACAATCCTAGAGTTTAAAATATGAGGTGATCCAAAAGACTTCAAACTCAGAGAGAAGCTTCCAGCAGTCCTAAACCTACAACAAGGAATGGTCCAGATAAAACTGTTTGGTGTATTTGATTTTAGTCTAAAAGTACAGTCTAAATTCATTTTAAACATTAACATGATGTGTGCTCTACATTCCTTGTTTGTACACTCAAACTGGTGTAATAAAGCTAACTCTGATTCTAATGTTAACAGATACTTTCCATCCGATTAACTGAGCTTGAGCTGTTTAAGCTAAGATGAATAGCCTCTTGCAAAGCTGATAAGAATACGTCCCAGAAGACTTGGGGCTGTAATTGCTGAATACAAATGCACTCCAGACTTTTCAGATTATTATTTGTAGAAAGAAAAAAAGGGGGAGGGGGGGAGGAAGAGAAGAAAATAATGTATCCTTTTTGTTCCACTGCCCGATTATGTCCTCTTGTCTTTTGATCTGTCACATTAAATCCCATTGAAATACATCAGAGTTTGTGGTTGGAACCTATCAAAGTATGACAAAGTTCAGAAGTTATACTGCACAGCATTGCAATTTGATCTAAAGGAGAGGGAGCTATGTAATGCACATTTTACCAGATCACGAAAGTTCCCAAATATGTTTGTTCTCTTAGAATAAAAAACATTATAAACACAAAGAAAAACAGCATGGTTTCCCAGTTTGAGCCCAGTGATGATGTGGAGTATTTAACTCCTTAATCACCTCTGAGCATACTGTGTCTTAAGAAAAGCACAGAACCTTCAGGTGTTACCATGGGACCACTATTTAATTTCAGGTGGATTTTTCTTTCACAGGACATAAAAGAGCTGCTTTGCGGTGAGAAAAAAAAAAAAAGTTCCAGTAACTTCTGTATTCTTTTAAGCAGTTTGAAACTTTGAAATTATTGTATTAAAACCAATAATAATAATAATAATAATAATAAAAAAAACATCAGCTGATTTGCAACAAATTTGATGTATGTGGTAATATTAACCATACTCCATTCAAGCACACTAATACTTTTATAGCCTGCAGAGCATCAATAAATTTTTTTACTGCTGTCGGATGTTCGCCAGCATCACACAGCTTGTTCTGTTGAGGATGTTCTCTTAAAAAGAAATAAAAATAAAAATAAAAAAATTCCAGAGGAATCAGTTTCAGATACACCAGAGGCTCTGCCTAACTACGTCTTCTTAGTTGATCTCAACAGGAAACTGTAATTGTGGAGAAAAAAAAAGCATGAAATAACCTATAGGAGTAAACTTTGGATAAGTTATCATTGCAAAATGTCAATACTGTGTTTTGATTGGTTTTACTTGGAATATCTTGGAATAATATTACTTGTTTTATACGTGTTTAACTATTTCTAAAACATACTATTGCTGTTTTTTTAATCAAAGTTCGCAGATGTTTCTTGAACGTGTTCTTATCCAGAGGTCTATTTCATACATTATATGAATAGGGCGTAGCATCCAAACTACACCCTAAGTATTAAACTACCTTTGCTATGTATTTTTAACCTTAATATGGGGGGTTGTAAGATTAACTTTTCTGAATGTAAACGACAAAACTCCTAGAGTTTTCAACCTGAGAGAGAGAGAAATGTATGGAGATGAAGGTGGTTCCAAAAGTTCTGCAGGACTTTTGGGGGGGCAGGGGGGAGTTGTTCTCCTAAAAATCCACTACTGCAGGTTTTTAGTGAGCTGTCTATTGGGGTCACGATAAGATCACCTTAAAACAGGCCTTCCAATTGTGTCCACAGTATGAAATATCACACCACATTTCCCTCTGCAACAGAGATGACCTGGTCCTTTCTCAACTTATAAGGTATGTTTCATGTTCAAGACAAAAAAAAAAAAAAAAAAAAGGGAGAACCATAAAGTGGACGAGGATCCTAAACCTGCCAGAGAATCAGATGAGGTTCCAGTCATCCATGCTCCTCCGACTCCTGCTCAACCTGCCCTCTCCAGTTCACTCCAGGAGGACTCGAAGAGGAAGGTATTTGAGACATTTCCGACACTCAGCTAAGAGACAGAATCCCCCTTCTCGTCTCCAGCAGCTCGCCCTGCACCTCTTTGCCGAATTTCCTGGGAGTACTGACATCTAAGACAGAGAGGTTGCAACTGGGAAAAGGCCACCTTGGTTTAAGATGATCCTTTCCCTGTGAGCACTATGAACCCACAATTTTCACTGAAGTCTAGGAGTAGGTGAAGACATCCTCGAAAGAGATCGATAGACACCCCGCCACCGCTTGCTGATGAAAGCCCTGACAGTTCTTGTAGAGGGGTCAGCCTGAAGGAGGACTGACTCTGCTGCTACATGTTAATCCACCATCTCTTTTCAAACCCATGCTTGTTGTTGAAGTTCACTCTGAATCACCAGGAAGCGATGAGAAAATTGCTTCCTTCTCTGACTCATATACAATAAAACAGTCTAGCTGGTTTTTTTCATTAGACTAAACTGAACTCCGTCGTAAATCACATCATTCTCCACCCACTTTCAAAGCACTGCCATCAAATCCATTCAGCGTTCTATGATGCTATTATAGGTTGCTAAGCATAACATAAATTATATAGTCAGTTTATTCAGAGAAACTAGATCCTGGAATCCAGTAATTTAGAGGAAATGTGAGGTTTGTATTTAGATTTTTGCTAAACGCCGTTCTGTGTTCAGCGACTGGATTCATTTTTAAAACCGACGCATTAACCACAATGGGACGTGCAAATATGTGTGTATGCATGTCTTTTCTATTGCAATGTTTTGTCTTTATTTTATTTTTGTCATTTTATTCTTTTCTTATTGTGTATTTTTCATATGTCCTTGGATAGCACTTTGGTGCAGCTTCAACCTGCTTTTAAAAGTACTATATAAATAAACTTGACTTTGACACTGACATTGATGTATGAGGCACAACTATGATCACTTAAAGCAGAATATAAATCAGGCAATGAGAATAGTTCTTAAAGGTGACCTATAATGCTTCCTTGAACAGGTTAGGATGGGCTACACTAAACATGCTCACTACATTTTTTTTTTTTTTTTTTTTTTTTTTTGCAAAAACTCATTTTTAAACCATGACATTTCAGTCTGGTCACATTTGCCTATTTTCAGAATGAGCTGTTTTAGGGCCTCTTGTCACTCCAAATGAGCTGCTGCTGATCACGCCTCCCGACTCAATGTTTACACTCGCACGTGAAAATACCAGCCAACAGATGCGCAATTATACAACCGTATATCTGTGAAAAGCGGAAGTGGAGTCTCCTGCACAACAATCAAGAATGCAGCAGGTGGTTTCCGAATGGTAAGTCAACAACCAGACATTTGTCTTTCCCAGCAGCCATTGTACAGCACATGAAGCGGTAAAACCAGCTGACCAAACGTGCTTTAGCTTCGGGTGGGGTTGCTAGGTAACGGCACAGTACCCATCGATTGTAACTCAGCATTTGAAACGGTTAATTTTCCACACCCCAAAGAACATTGACTTATCATTTTTCAGAAGCAGTTAAGATAGAAATTGAAGCATAAAACGTGAAAAAAGTTACATTTGCATCGGTCCCATTGAGGGGCGCTGCTAGGAATCTTGGGCCTCATGACAAAAAATTAAATTGGGCCCCCTCTTTGCAGCTGCTGTTACAGTTTCTTAAGTCTATCTGATCCATCAAAAGCGTCACAATTTTAAAGGCTTGCAACTGCCTTGGTTTCTTTGGTCCAATACTGATACTATTACAATAGTATAGTGAATTTTACATGCAACAGTCCACATACTGCATGCAAAAAGGCGGCTGCTTAATTTTTTTTATTATTAGTTTTAGCTTATTAAAATGTCTCTTCCCACCAGAAACGCTAACAAGCAACGTGTAAAATATACATAAAGCAATCCAGACTTCTCAAAAAATGCTGTTGTTTCATTTTGTTCAAGCTGCAGAACATAACTTTAATTTTAAAAAAACATGTTTATTCCACATTTGTTAAAAGTTGTCACTATGTCATGACAGTTTGCTAAGAAACAGATTATCTGTGAAAAGCTCAATCTCCTCCATGCTGTCTAAAGAAATGCACAGTTCTGACCAAAAACAACCAATCAGAGCCAGGGGGACAGTGTCAACCTCATTCACTGACTGCTACAGGGGCTAATGGAAGACTTTATAAAGATTGTTTGAATTTCTGCAAGTAATAAATAAATTGGTTTTATTGTGTAACTCTAAAAAGAGTAGAGAGACAGGAAGAATCCAAATAAACTCTAACCTGCTTGTCATGAACACGGTGTTGCTCACCTTTTTCACTGGGACAGAGGGGAGGCATTATGCTGGTATCAGGGTTAGAGCTGCTGCTGTCTGACTCATCTGTTAGGTGTGATAAAAGGTACAGGGACAAGTTAAATATATGAATATGTTGTTAAATTCTTTCCTTCATTCATTAATGCAAGCGAAATGGAGGCAAAAACTAGTCTGTAGCTAAGCTAAATATGCTAAATGGTTAATCTCACACAGTCTACCCACCTCTCTTGGCGAAAAACTAGTATAGTAGCTGCCACCATGTTCTTGTCTTCCACTGTCTGCTGCTGAAGACTGTCACCTAAGAGTAGGAACGAACCATTTCATGCAGATCCAGAGGGATGTTCAGTGCAAATATGGATGTGTGCTTTGGTCTGGGAGTGGTAACATTTAATTTTTCCTGCTAATTAATTAAAAAAAAAAACACTATATGATTAATTTTGTAATTGACAGGGCCCCCAATTTTTTCTATTTCTGTAAGAACTTTTTTTTTTTTTTGTGGAGGGGCCCCCTGTCAGTCGAGGGCCCTTGGGGGAGAATTGTCCTAACTTTCCCCCCCTCTATGGCGCCCCTTGTCCCATTTAAGGAAATCCCAGCCTGTAACCAGTCGACAGAACCGGAATCACCAGTTCTATTTCATGTTAATTATCTTTTATTCTTTTAACCTTTATTTACCTTGGTGAGTAACTGAGGACAAATTTTTATCTACAATAATGACATGGTGGGAAATAGATGACACACATGCGGATCTCGCAGAGCACAGTCAAAATAAACAACAAGCACTGACAAAGCTGTTGAGGTCATAAAAACATTACAAACAGAGGACAGAACTTAACACTAAATATTTCATATTTCAGGCGGCATCTTCATTTAAAAAAATATTTTTTTTTAAATTTCTATTGATACAAAGGTGCAGAGCCCAATGGACAGATATCTCTCTAAATGTTGATGTAACTTTGGGAACATTGAGCATAATGTGTTGGGGCAGGCATGTGCTCTAGGGAGTAACAGCAGCTTGTAACAAATTGCAAAGCTAGGGCGCGGAAAGATCACAGACATCTATAAACAAACACATACCAGTAAATTTTTCTTCCTTTGTTTTAAGGATGACCAGTTAGCAATAAAGTGTGTTTTATAGTAACGTGTGTGAAAAGAGGCATTAGCTGTAAAACACAAAGAAGAGTGGGATAACATCAAGTCTCTATAGTGAGGGCTTTGGGACTGACCTATATAATATTATCGTAGTCAAACGTGGGATTGATAGTCATCTGGGCCATATTATTTTAAAACTGATTTGATATTCTTGATGCTTAATTGAATTTAATCAAGTAAGAAATTATTTCTTCCTCGTTCAGTTCAATGCAGATTATTTATTCAGTCACGTTCAGATTACAGAAATCAGGTACAACATTATCACCACCTTCTTCATTGTGTGCCATATTCCACAGCGTTGCCTGTCGGAGCAGCAGCTTAACATGTAAGAGGAAACGACTGGATAAACTCACCAGGAAGAAAAGGTCTTGTCAGGAAGTCCCTTTGACGCGGAGCAGGGAGCGAGGGACCAGCAAAACGTCTCTCTTGGAAAATTTCTCCCACTGCACGCATGATACTGTTGCAGAACTGGAGAGCTCCTTCGGTGACAGGGTGTTGCATCCTAAATGCACAAAGAAGTGTTATTGTTGGTCCTTCCTCCAAGCAGCTGTTAGACTTTATAACCATCTCTACTACCCAAAAGGCACAACAAACTGTTCACTTTACTGGTATTATTTGCACAGGTTTCCATATTTTTTTTTCAATATTTTGTTTTTGCATTAATATACAAAAGCCTTTACATTGTCTTATTACAACTGTACATTTTGTCGAGTCTGCATCTGCTATTTTTCATAACTATTATAGTTATCAGTAATGTTTTTTGCTCCTACAAAGCGAGGAAGTCGTACTCATTTTCATTTTGGGCCAAATCAAGATCACAAATGTCCTCTAAGAGTTAAAATATTAATAAATAGCTATTTACTTTGGCAGAATACACATAAACACTTCTCTGATTAATACAATAATAATCAAGCACCAAACTTTTTCTCTAGATAAAAATCTATCTAGAGGGCCTCAAAAAAACTAATGCTGGCCGGATTTGGCCCCCGGGCCTCGAGTTTGATAAATGTGCTCTAAAGGATTTATTGGTATTCATTCATTCATTTCCATTTTTGTTTTAACTCAGCTTAACTTGGAATGAAAGTGCTACATATTTCTGTTTTATTACACTCCTGTGGTAGAAATATGTAGAATTTATAATACAATATCACGCTGTTTATGATACACCTGGTGAAATAAAAATCCCTGTGATCCTTATTTAATCATATCATAATAAAGAAAGAAACTAACTAATCACGCCTCCAGATCGTAAATACATAGAACATGACGAAGATTTTTACCACGATGGTTCAACTATTTTATTTCTCTTGGCTCAGCAGGAACACTCAGTGGAAACTCAATATTGTGCGTCTTACATTGCATGTTGTCTGTTTTGGTGGGTTTGGATACAGTCAGAGTCAGAGATACAACTGTTCATAAGTGATTCTAAGAGTCTTCTCTGTTGGCGGGCTATTACCCAATCAGATGAACAGGTTTATTTTAGAGGGCATTGTCATCGAGTACAGTGTTTTCCGGTCCTCAGGGACCACTGTTCTGCATATTTTAGATGCGTCTCTGTTCCAGACCACCTGGTTCAAATGATTGCATGATGTCCTCTGCATGCCACCAAGTGCTGCAGAAGCCTGTTAATCACATATATATTCAAGTCAGGTGAATGGCAGAAGGGAAACACCTAAAACATGCAGGGCAGCGGTCCCTGGGGACGGGAATCGAGAAACACTGATCTAGTGTATTTATCACGTAATGGTTTGCCGTGGTATGAATGTAATTTAGATTAGGTCTGCGAGTTTCCCTAGGGTTCCTTGAGTTTCACTGTCCTGGAGTTCTCCAAAGGTGCTAATCCTGCTTTGAGTGGAGGCATTAATAAAGTACAGATAACTATTCCAAGCATGAGACTCTGCGGATCGCAGTAACTAACTGTGTAAAGATTGTACCGTAGGATTAATTATTAATATATGTTGGTAAATAAACTACTGTGACAAGTTTCCTGGTGTGGCAACATTTTTATTGGTAGGGGTTGGGTCAACAGTTAGCTCATAATTGTAAAGGTGAAGTAAAATGTTTGTTTGTTTTCTTTCTTTTTGAACAAATAAAATTTGGCATGTGTGGTGTGCATTTGGATTCAGATGCAGCTGCTAATCTTTTTGGGGCGTTTCTCTGTCAGTAAAGACGGCACATGTATACCCTGAAGTAATAGCCTATTTTTTTAATGCAAAAAAGCTCACATTGGATGTAAAGCAAGCAGGAGATAAACCTCAAGTTTTATTTTATTCTTTTCAGGAATTTATCTCCATCTATCTCCCTAACTCAGAGTCCCTGTCCCTCCTTAAGAAATGCATCCCTCATATGCAACATGATGCCCTGTCCATTCAGGTTGATGTACAACAGACTACTAGTTATCCTTTGTAAACAAAAAGTAAAAGTCTATTCTCATCTGACCAGAGAACCTCTCTACACGATTTGTGATCCCTACTTGCCTTGTGATAAACTTAAAAAGTTTTTGGTAAGTTAGCTTACCTTAAAGAATGACTATTTTTGTCACTGTGGAAGCCTAGATAATATTTATAGTTCATCACCCTTGGTTGCCCTGTCAATAAGTTCTCCCACCTGAAAAATGTGAAGAGAAAAAAAATGTACACACGCCAGTTTTCAGATTTTCATTTCGACAAAAAAAAAAAAAAAGTGCAAACCGTTAACCATTGAAGTTGAAGTGGTGTGGATACTTTTCCAACGCTCTGTATAGCAAGAAGATGACAGAAATAATGGCTCAATAACTCTGTTTATCGTTTTGCCCTGCTCCTTCGTATTTGTCGAACAGTGTTAGGGTAAAGGAGGTAGAAACAGTCATTTAGCTCGTGCTTTCTCTGTCGTCTAACGTTGCCACGGTTTCACTTTGCGCGCGCGTGCATTAGTGCGCGCTCACGCTGGCTATTGTGTTTTTTTTTTTTGTTTTTTTTTTATTACTAGGAGACAACTGTGGCCTTGCTGGGGTAACGGAGCGGGTGACCAGCTGAATAATAACTAAGGGGCATTAAAACCATGGCGGACGAACAAGAAATAATGTGCAAGCTGGAGAATATCTTGGAAATACGGTAAAGCGCAAATTCTGCCTCTTCAATGAATGTTTTCCAGATGTTTGGCTAGTGTTTCGAAGCGTTAAGTTAGCTAGCTTTAGCCGTCTGGGAATAACCCCCTTTGGCTTCGCTTTTGTTTCTTACCTCGCTAATATTAGCCGCTCTGCTTTGAATTAAAGGCGTTTTGCTGCTGTACAAATCCATTATTCTGTCTCTGACAACGTGGACAGGCGGGCTAATTGTGTAACAAATACAGACGGAATTCGGGTGCTGAAAGCGCCTATTAGGGGCAATGCATCAAAATCCCAGATGTATCACAACAAATGCCAGATGTGCTCTGCTGAACTGTGCTAGCTAGGTCCTTAGCTTAGCAATCTGTCGTTTGGCTGGTTAGCAGAAGTGGACGGGATGGTGGGATTTTTTTTTTTAAATGGCAGTCTTTTCTTTAGAAACAGGTTTGTGCGGTTTTGAACACTGTAATTACAATGTACGGAATTGATGGGTCATTTACGTCACGTGTGTGTGTGTGGGAATTTTCTTTCTTTATACATTATCTGATTAGTCCGTGATAGAGTAAACCTATTCAGAATCCTGACAGTTGGAGGAAAAAATCAAACGAATAATAAAAGTGTGTGCCACGGGCTTGCAGAAACAAGACGATCCAGATGCAGAAGATTAAATCTCGTCTAAAGATTGAGTTTGAGGCTCTGGAGTCGGAGGAGAAGCATTTAAAAGAATACAAGCAAGAAATGGATCTCCTTCTCCAAGAGAAAATGGCCCATGTTGAAGAGCTGCGCCTCATCCATGCAGATATTAATGTGGTGAGTTGGTCAAATTCCTAAATGCTCTTGAACCCCAAAACCCATTTGGTTATTGTTAAATAAAACTTCCAGCGGAGTTCCAGCGATTGAAAGGTTGTTATTTGAAAAATTCTTCAGTGTCAATCAAAGGACTGGCATCTGGCTCTAAGTGGAATCCATTGTTTCAGGCTCTGAAGTTTTATCGTATTTTTTGGCCAAAATGTCTATTAATCTGTCATTTCAGATGGAGAGCACCATAAAGCAGTCAGAGAACGACCTGAATAAATTGCTGGAGACAACTCGCCGCCTCCATGACGAGTACAAGCCTCTGAAGGAGCACGTTGATGCACTCAGGATGACTTTAGGTCTGCACAGACTGCCCAACTTGAACGAAGAGGAGGAAAAGCTCTCTCTGGAGTAAGTATATGCACACACTGACATGTAAATACAACACAACAAATGTGCTACTTAATACGGTCCCTATTGCATTATTGTGACGTTGGAACCACAAACCGATTCTGTTTTATTTGGGTTTTATGTGATTGACAAACACATATTGGAGCATAATAGTAAAGAAGATGTAGAAGTATCCATAGTACAAATAAAAATATTTAAAATGTGATGTATATTTGTAAAACAGCCTTTTTTTTTCTTTTTTGCAAAAACTCCTGCCTTAGGCTTTGTACTACAGAGGTGAAGATTTTTGTTGCAGTGTGATGTGGATCTGGACTTTGACTGGAACAGAATTAACTCATAAATAAACTAAAGCTACACAATATAGCCAATCAAAACCACCACCATAATTTCATAATTTGCAATTGCATAGAACTGCTTGGATCCAATATTTGATAGGCATGCAAATATTCTGCATACTGACAATTTATTTTTCCGGTTGGAGAAGCAGCCACTGCCCATGATGCCCTGTAATTAGCGCTATCAGCTGCTAAATGCTTCATGACCAGCTTTTTCATTGCTTTCTTTCAACAATGTTTGTTTTTTTAAAGCTCCCCTTCCGTATATGCCAGATTTGTCGAGAACCAACAGTTTTCCTGTCAGCGTATGTCTGCAGCTTTTCGAATAAATTCTTCATCTGGCCCCTCCGTTGTGCCACGCGGTGGTCTGTGAGATGGTCAAAGATTTTGATGCCATTTTGTGATTTAATCGTTCTTTGAATTTATCCACAACTTTTTCCTTGAGCTGATAGTTCACTTCATGTCTGTTCTTCATCATATCGCCCCAACAGAACTGCTGTGTTTACAATCTAGTAAGGTAAAAACCTTTCAGAAAAAAAAAAAAATGCACTGAAATTTGTGGCTGTGATTTGACAAAAATGTCAAAAATCTTTACAGGATGCTGTAATTTTTTATTATTATTTTTCTACAATTAATTTGTAACAAGTCCTGGAGGTAAGATACTTTCTTTTGTTATTTGAATGTTATGTAAAAGATCTTGTATCCAAAATGACTTGATATTTGCGTAACACGCTTTAATTCGTTTTATTTGCCTTTAGTATTATAACATGTTTACTACTTGCAGGGATAAAGCAGGAGCCTTACAGATGAAATACAGTAGGCTAAATGTAATCCTTTACAGAGTTTATTTTAGCATCATGGCACATTGAATATTTACAGCAATGAATGGCATTTTAATGTGCATCCCAGCTGACCTCAGAGCTTTACGCTTTTGAAGCTATTGACGTTCTCCTGGTGTTTCTCAGGCAAGACCATGTAATCTTAATTTATGACGAGTCACATCTACAGTTACCAGCGCAAAATAGTTTGAGACAAACTTGGTGGGGGCTGACATTGAGTTAAATCTGACGCATGAAGGATTATACAGTGGATACGGCTGTACGTTAGCCATATAACAGCACAAAGTCTGTGTTGGTTCATTTGTGTATAATTACAGTTTGGATGTGTATGAACATTTGTGACACTCTTTTGTGGGCTTTAGCTTGAAGGACAAATTCTGTGCATATTCTTTGAGAACACAAATTTGACACGCTTTATCGGGTTGCAGTTGAGTGAGATGTGATCTTTTTGTAAACACTGGTCCAAGAAATTCCAGTTTAATTTCAATTTCAACTCAGTATGACAATATTGACCAATATTGATGAAAAAATGGCTGTGTTAACGTTTATTTGCTATGCTGTAAACAATCTGAAGTGAAAATGCTAATGAATTTTAGCCTATCATGAAATGCCTTTTTTTGTGTGTGATTTAGATGAACTGGCCCTTTAAAAACTCCATCCTAAATTTGACATTAGGTTCCATGCAAATTATCCATCTGACAAAAGTTTAAAATATCCGTTTTGATAGCGTTTTAAAACACTTTCAGTTTCTCATTGGTATTTTCTTGATTAACTGGACTGTTCAGACATTAACATCCATCGAGAAACTTTTTTTATCCTAATTTTGTCCAGTCTTCTCCCAGCTGTAGAAACGGCCAAAATGACAGTGACGAATGAAGCCATTTCAGGCTTCATAAAAATCCGTGTCATCCTCAAAATTGGAGGTACATCAGGGTGGTCTGACAAGTAGGCTTCCAGCAGCACAAACCGCAGGCTGACATCCATCAACAGCAGATGATTGTACAATTTGCCGCTGCAAATCATAGTTAATGGCGCTAGAACATAGAAGTTAAACTCATCCAAAGTTTTTTTTTGGACAGACAGACTTTCAGGTATCCTGAGTCCAGAGCGTTGGGTGTCGTTTTTCGTTTTGTCATCTGTGTTTTTTGCTCTACGGGAAGAGTGCTGAAGCGTAACTGAAAGATATTCTTCATGAAAGTTAATTTATAATTGCCGTGTTTATTTACACTGAAGGCCTTGTTCTCGTCTTGAAGTCAGTTTAAAAAAGAAAAAAAAACCTGTTCATCAGAGATTTTCTTTCCCATCTTACCAACCTAAAGAGCTCTACTATTAACAGCTGGAAAATAACACGCGACCTTCCTAATAAGTAATAAGGATCTTGAGATTTCTCGTAGACTAAAACACTCACAGAAAAAGTGCGCAGTAAGAGGCCCTGACCTACTGCTGCTCCGTGTGCTGACAACATTGTTGGTCGGTTCACTTTGCGATTTGGCCGTGTATTGTGCACAGGCTCGAGTGATGAGTTCATTGCTGGCCAGGTGGTTGTTGTCTCTCCTTCCCGTCTCGGTGACATTCCCACTCGACTATCAGCCGGCCATAAAAGAGACTTCGAAAGCAGAGGCTTATGTTCCCCTGCGGTTTTTCTTAGTATATGCAACTCATCACAGAAGCAGAGTGACAGATTTATGGAGTAATTGTAGTAAATAATAAAAGTTCCCTCCAAAACTGTATGACAAGAAGAGAGAGCGGACTTGAAGGAAATGAAATCACGCCCCCAAACAGCTTGCTGGGTACGTTTTAGAAGAATATCAGGAGACAAATGAGCATTCTATGCTTCAGAAGATGGGGCTGGTGGGGAGAAAATCTCCTGTGAAATATTAACGTGAATAAAAGTTAGAAGCTAAATATCAGAAGCACATGTGGGTTATGCAGCGATGGTGAAAAGGCCAACATGCTTGGCACAGGGGTCACTCGTGCTCACAGGAAATGTAACGCATCAAATTTGTTCTGTGAATGCGCAAAGATCTACTCTAGCCTGGACCTATTTTGAGAGAAACCAGAGAGGGTAATGAAAGGGGATATCACTTTTTTTGTCTTTGAAAAAGGGCCAGTCATGCATAAAGTCCAAGGCCACATTTCTTTCCCAGCCCTCCCCTACACACACCCACGTGCACGCAGCCACGCACGCACGCGTATACGCGTTAAGCACGCAAAAAGTCTCTTTTAAATACTTCAGGCGTTTGATCCGACTTTTGGATTAAGAAAAAAAACAGAAGAAACGGTGACACAACTGTAATTTTCTTCAGCTTAAGATGCTCATTGTGGACTTGGGTAGTGTCAGCTGTGGGATCTAAATAAGATCTGCTTACCAGCTTTATTTCCTTCTCTCTTTTTTTCATTATACTTTGAACAGTTATTTTGAGAAGCAGAAGGCAGAGTGGCAGAAGGAGCCACATGAGCCCGCCATCCCAGAATCTCTTGCTGCAGCTGCAGCAGCTGCGCAGCAGCTTCAGGTGTCCAGGAAGCAAGACGCCCGGCAGACGGCCACCTTCAGGCAGCAGCCGCCACCCATGAAGGTATCCTCATTTAAAACAGATGCAGCAGAGATTAAAGTGTGTGGATAGACACCTTTTTTATATATATATATATATATATTTTTTTTTTATTATTATTTTTTTTTAAATAAAAAATTTATAAAGTGAATGCTATTTAAAAATTTTAACAGAATACATAATCAGCAGATTTTCAATTTATTTATTTTTTTTTACTTTAGACTATTTTTTGCATGAAATAAGCTTTCAGTATGAGGGAAACTAGCACAATTAAATACTTGTTTCCCGTGAATAAGAGTCAAATATTTAACTGGAAATTACCAGTTATAAGTGGAACAGGGGGAAAATAATCTATTTACTCAAAATGTTATGCAAAGTGAGTACAATGTGCTTGTAACTTACAAATTATTTGTATTTATTAACTGTGTGCATTATTTGTTAGCTTTGCCTGGTTAAGTAGCATTTATTTCCAGACGACATGGATTATGTAAATGGATAAATGTGATCAAAGTGGAATAAAGAGATTTGTCCTCGTCCGTAAACTCACATTTACACAATCAGACACTGGGTTCATCAATTACCATCTACACATTTATGTAATAAATGTATATTTTATCAAAAAAACATACATCCATTATATAAGGTGCCTGTGTTTCTGCAGTTTGCAACAAAATCTTATAGAGGGCCCAAACCCTCTATAAGGGTTATTATTGTCAAATGCTTCCAATGTTAAGAACATTTGGCCATAAAAAGAATAACAATACAAATCTTTATTTGGACATAAAGCAGACACTTTTTTTTTTCCTTTTTTCCCCCCAAACTTTTACTTGGATGGAGCTGAACTCAACTGGCATATGAAGCACACACACACACTCAAGTACCTCTGCTGACTGTAGCCAAGGGTTTCTACATACAAACGCAGGAACATGGAGAAAATCTGTTTCACCTTTTGCTAGAAAGCTTTAAAATACAAAAGAGGCTGTCCCCAAAACTTCATATAGATTCAAATTAATGTCAGCAGATTATTAATAAGAATGGTTTGGTATAAGCTGACAAGAAAATCTAATTAAGGACATTTTTATGCATTATTGCCGTAATAACTGAACCGTAATTCCTTCATTTAACCATAATAATCCAGAATGACAGCACCTCAAAGGAATGCAGGGATTATTAATCCACTAAATACTTTCTGGATAAAAGAAAAAGCTCTGCACAACCTTTAGAGCTGAACAATGACCATCAATAGATTTGTGATAAACGTATATTTTGTCAAAAAACATGATGGCAAATGGCCAGCAGATGTATTATAAACAACTATGCATATAAGAAATGTTTGATAACAGGTTTGTACAATTTTCTTTTCACAGTGGAGTAAGTGTGGGAGTTTGTCACCAGGATGTGCATTAAATAATGTTTATGAATCCCAACCAGCTGCCTCAAATTAGATATAATAGAAATATTTGCATTCAAGTATAAATATACCATCAAGGAGAGATTTAATTTTCTGTGTGCTGTTGATATATTCCAGAGATTTTCATGAAATGTCTCCTGCCTTGTGAGTCTGTGTTCCTGTGACAAAAAAAAAATACCACAGATAACAGAACTACTACACTCCATTAACCCTGCCTTCACACCTCCTTTATTAGTGTGTGGTTTAAGTGGCTGGAATGAGCACAACACTTTGATTAGCAGGATGACTTGTTGAAGTTAAAGATCAGGGTGATGGCAAGGAGGCCGTCTAACCTCAGCCTTAGAGCACATCACCAAAGACGATATGTAATATTAGCATACCGGGATTGATGGCAAATATGACCGATTATGCTCAGATTAGATAATATATCACTATTAGTTACCAAGGTGCTAATAGCATGTGAGCTAACAACAGCAAACGATGTCTGCTATGCTAATAGACAGTATGTGCCATTAGCAAAATTTCTCAACGTGAGCTAAATGCAAAAATTAGCATGCTAGCTATCAATCGCAAAGGTTATGTTAAAGTTGGGTGGTATGCTACTGTTTGGTATGATGTTGGT
Source organism: Poecilia mexicana (assembly GCF_051168715.1). Classification (NCBI taxonomy): domain Eukaryota; kingdom Metazoa; phylum Chordata; class Actinopteri; order Cyprinodontiformes; family Poeciliidae; genus Poecilia; species Poecilia mexicana. The sequence continues at coordinate 27,310,736 of NW_028263379.1, forward strand.
AATAGGCAAAGGGCTTATATCATGTTACCTAACAATAGGTATCACTGTCTGCTACAAAATGTCATCATTAGCTTGGCTAATCTGCAACTATTAGCATGGCTATCACCAGAAGGTTAGCCAGGATTAGTTAACTTTATTACTAATAGTAGCTTATGCTGGCATTGTTAAAATACTTAAATTTGCTGATATGCTAATTTAAGCATATTAGCCAGTATGTCAGCCAACATTAGAGATTAGATTTATGGCCTGAACTCGACTCAAAATTTGGACCGGGTCGAGCCAAAATTATTTACTTAATGATCGGGTCGGGATTGTTCTTCTGTGTTACATTTAGTTAGCCTACAATACTGATAGCACAGAGAAAACCAAATGATAATGCACAATGATAAGTTTTGTTAATCTACAACTTTAGGGTGCAACAATTTATTGGAGTCAATTTAGTTCATATTCAGAGACTAGTCATCGGCTGATACTTACATGTGAAACTGAGCTTATCCATCAATCTTATCTGTCTCGGAAAAGTTATAAAATTCAGCCACTGTCCTCTTTTGCTCTCCTGTGAGAGAGGTTTGACTGACAAACTGACAGCCCACCAGGGCATGTTTGCACATTTGCAGTAATAATAGTCACCCCGCTGTTGCCAACTCAGCGACGTTCTTGCTATATTTTGCATTATTTAAGACAAAACAAAATTGGTATCGGCCAAAGTCGGAATCAGCACATCAGGCTTTTTAAAGATCGGCAATCGGCCATAAAACTACAATCAGTGCAGCCTTACTACTAATAGTCTAAATAGAGAAGTCGGTAGTTTACCCTGTTGAGGAAAGCAAAAAAAGGTGCAAAAGTTTGTTAGACTTTAACAAGCACAGCGCGTTGCACAATAAATGCACACGCAGGCCCGCCCTGCTCCACTCCTATTTATCACACACACCAGATTATTTACACTTGACTCACTGCAGTCACATGCAACAAGATGCCACTTGAAAACATTACATAAAATCTAAAAATGGAAGAAGTTGTACTACTTACTCAAATTATGTTCTAAAAATGAATGCACTAAAATCGTAATTAAAATAATACGTCAGGTTTACTTCGGATGCTGGCCTGTAATTAAAGTCAATTAGTTGGGTCAGATTGGGCTTGGACACAATGTCTACGGGCTCTGGCCAGGTCGGGCTGGATATTTTTAGGCCCGATCTAAACTCTGACATGTACATTCTGCTAGCAGCTGGCTAAAATGCTTAGCTAGCAAGCTAACATTAGAATAAAAGGGGCTTTCAGTGTATTAATTTGCAAACTTTCATTAAACCTATACAACCAAGAATCCATGCAATATATACTGCTCAAAAAAATAAAGGGAACATTTCACTTTAATTTTGTGTGTGGCTCCAAATCCAGGCCTCCATTGGTTAATAAATTTGATTTCCATTGATGATTTTTGTGTGATTTTGTTGTCAGCACATTCAACTTTGTACAGAACAAAGTATTCAATGAGAATATTTCATTCATTCAGATCTAGGATGTGTTATTTGAGTGTTCCCTTTATTTTTTTGAGCAGTATACTTATTGTTCAATGCACCATAGCTATGGTCGGCACCAGTTAGTGCTTTCCAACTTCTAAAAATAAAAGTGCAGCAATAAATTGGCTTTTTAAGGCTTGTTTGAGAGCACCCAAAATCAACAAAAAAATACATACGACATCTGCTTCCCAGGTTTAATGATTTAAAAGTGGAGCTTGGTGGAAGATAATGATGGGTAGGTTTTGATAATTCTACTCATAGTTGGTGATGTACCAATCTCCTGCAACCTTACATCAATTTGGATCCACTCAAGCACAGTCTTTATTTTTTTAATAATCTGTTCCAATTTAGGTTGGCATGTTTGTTGGTAAAATATGTTCAAAGTGGGCTGTATTTGGTTACTCATTTACAGGACACCTTTGTTTTCTATCTTTTTTATATTAAACTAATTCCTTTCAAGCCTGTATACTAAACACTGGGCAGCTGGCTCTTGTGCTTTGCTTTAATTGTGTTTTTGGGGGGAGGGCTGACCATGTGTTGTAACTGTGAAGGACCTAGAGAGTTGTTCAGATTTGGGACATTGAAAACACACAATTTCCCAATGCGCCTCTGTGACAGAAAATTTGGGAAGTGCAGCTGTAATGCGAACACAGATGGAACACATCGATACTAATATTGTTAGCAGCAGGGCGTCGCAGCACTTTTCAGTTACCTTTTGATCTTGGAGCTCTATCTCCTGGTTGTGATCTATGAACAAAAACTAGTAAACAACCTAAGTGCTGCCTTTACTTTAAATGAACAGGGCTTTGCTTAGGTCAGTGTAGTCATAAGTTTCTGTTGCTCATCTTTACAGATGTTCTCACATCCCGTTAATGGGTAAAACCATAACTTATTCACGCAGCACCTTTTTATATAGGAAGTAAAGTAAGTATAGTTTCAGTGGAACAGTGCTTTGTAAAAGTATTCACATGCCTTAAACGTCCCCTACCCCTCACATTTTGTCTTGTTACAACCAAATCCATTTCTTATTTGCCACCCCGAGTTAATACTTTGCACAATCAGCTTTCGCTGCAATTAAAGTTACATGTTTTTAGGGGTTTTCTGCTATTCCTCTTTCAATCAGATTGGGTGTAGGAAAGGATCTGAAATTCAACTTTCCACAAGCCTCTTAATTAGATACATCAGAACTTTGTTGGGTCGTTCTAACCATTGTACAGTCTATTGACTAATTAGGAAACTGATGGCAATTTGTTACAATGGTTTGATTTAGAAACTCTCTTTGTAGAAGAATGAATGAAAATGGATTCCACACTTTTCAGATTTTTTTATCAGTGAAGATGCTGAAAGCCTTATATCATTCTCCTCCCACAGTTATGCACTGCTTTGTGTGGGTCTATCAAATTAAATCACTGCCAAGCACATTGATATTTATGGTCCTAACATAAAATGTAAAAAGTGTTAAGGAGTGTGACTGCTGCCTGGCACCGCAGCAATCGAATCAGTCCAACCAAAATCATACTAAACTTACTGGATTTATTACATAAATCGGTTTAGGGAAATTTTACACGACTGAATTATTTCCTTGATTCTCCATGTCGGAACAAAAGCAGCACTCAATAAGTCTTGAATAAAGTGTTTGACTGGACCTCTTCTCTGCAGGCATGCTTGTCCTGCCATCAGCAGATCCACCGCAACGCTCCCATATGTCCACTGTGCAAGGCCAAGAGCCGCTCCCGCAACCCAAAGAAGCCGAAGAGGAAACCAGATGAGTAGATCCTTCTTCCAACTTCAACTTCTCGGTCGGGTTTAAACCGCTCCGATGCACTGATCTTGGATCAGCCAGATTTATTCCCTCCACATGACTGAAATAAAAAAAAAGAAAAAAAAAAGCTGTGAGCTTGAGGACGATTTCAACACTCTCTCTGTTTCAGTAAATTGTTTCAGTATTGTCAGCGCTTAATTGTGGATTCAGTGATATCATTCAAGTCGTCTGTGTTTTCATCGCTTTGGATGTGTTTACTCTATGTAAATGTGTGACTTCCACCGTAGTGTACTAGCTCCCTGAATAGTGTGTTGCAATAATGCAAAGTGAACTCATCCAAATACTGTTGCCATTGTTGCTCCTGTTTGCTTTTAATCATTCTTCTCCAGTGCATGCCATGACTATTGTGTAGTTTTTGTGACAATGTAAAATGACATGGTTTCTCTAAGTTAAATACAGTTACACTATTGTTTTATGTTTACAGTCAAAATGAAAGAGGGAAAAAAACATGAACAAAAAAGCTAGTATGTTTAACTTTAATACTGCGAAAAGGAAATAAATTGATGTTTTGTACTAAGTTTGTGCCTTGTCTCTTTCTTGTGTGCAAAGAACAATTACTAGAGTTAAACATCTTGTGGTTTGGTGTTGCAGTTTCTAAACATTACTCAAAATGATACATTGTAAATTGCGACATACCACACATTTTTAGGTCTGATTGGACCATTTTAATACATGAATATGCTTTGATAATGCTTTACATTAAAGCTCTAGCTGTATGTTTTTAGAGCCCCATTTAAAGGTGTTTTTCCGCCTTTCATAGATTTCATCTAAGATTGCCTTTTTCGTTTAATCCATATGCCTTCTCATCAACTCCAGTCACCTTTGCTGAAGAAGAGCATCATCTCCCACGGTGGCGTTGATGCATTTAGGACGACTTTATTTGTTCCCTAAGAAACTCTTGATGCTTTCACATAACTTATTTGGGATTAAGCTTCACACAGGTGGAATCTGTCACAATGAGGTGACTTCACAATACATTGTCTTGTGGTGTCACAATAAAACTGGTTGAGGGATTTTTCATTTGAAGGAAGTGTTAAAAACACACACACACACCCTCTTCAAAATTATGCTTTTTGTCGTAATATTCAACCAAACAAAAAAAGTTTAGAGGGTATCATTACTTTTATGGAGCCCTATAAACATTGCTAGCAAATGGATGGACTTAGCCTTTGTTTGAAGATAAAGAAGGAGGAATATGTTTGACTCCAGCGCATCATTGTGCCTTTCACTCTGTTAATATGCTGTCATGTCTGCAGCTATCTGTCTGAAAAAGGACAGCGAGGATTTGTTAAATGAGTTCCTGTTGCGTTTTTGTCAGGGTAACCCCTCATTTCATCTGTTGCCAGGGCAACTCCACGTTCTTTAGTGGTTGCTAAGGCAACCCTAGGTTGCTGTGACCGCATATTTTCACCTAAGAAGTTCCTCCCAAATCCAGCGAGGGCCGGAACTCTGCACCAACTCCCACATGAAGAGTCCAATGTAGCAGAGAGGAGACATTTAAACGGCAACAATTAAGAAAGTATAACCTGTCTGCCAAACTAATCTGTCCTTAAGTCACTCGCTCAAGTTTGTGTTTAGTCTGTCCTTCAGTGTTTGGAAGTGCAGTTGTGTCTTTTTTCCTCCAGATAAAAGTTGCCAAGGCCAGTTAGGGCTGTTTGTGCTCACAGACCCTGCAGACACTGGGACGGGGGAGCTCCGCCCGCCTCCCCCAGCCTGTCAGCACAAAGACATAAACAGCAGAAATAAGGCCTTCTATCCTCATAAAAGCTACAAAGCTGAACCACAGAAAGATGGCCTCTCACATGTCCATTCCCCTTGGACCGAACAGGGACAGGTGGGACATCCGGACCTTGACGCAGATTAAAGAAGGGATGGGTTTCTCCTTCAGTCTGTCCAGTCAGCTGGAGGCAGGTTGGAGAAAGCAGCTAGCCTTTCAGTGTTGATACCATAACTTGAAATTATTCATCTGAGACGCCTCCTCATCTATTCAAAAGAGCAAAGAGAATTGCTCTGGTTTCAGACACATAAAGTCAAACTGCAGCAGCAGCTTTTAAAGGGCCTCGTCTTCACCCCTGGATTCCAATATATGCCTGGGATGAATGGATTTCTGCTTCAACTTTTGGACAATTGCATGCAGAAGAGAACATTTATATCCCTAAGGATATAAATGATCACAATTAAATAAGAATACAAATTAAACTTCTGACAGTTTTTTATGCTTCTCTTTTGTATTGTTAGTAATCCAACCTTTGCAGAAAGTGCCATTCATTCTGCACAGCTGTCCAGTCAAAAATACATACTCATACATACAAACTCATCTAAGAGTTAACATATTTCCTGTGAATTAGGCAGTTTAATGTTTTTTTTTTTAGAATAGAGTAAAAACACAAAACTCTAAGGGATCGACTGAGGCAGCCATTAAAGATCTCATTTGGCTTCTTTTGGCGGCAACTCCGTTCACTTGGAAAACAGCTTTCCTCTATTTGCTACAGTTACACTTCCTGCTACAGGTGCGCCTCTACCGCCACCTGGCGGTTCATGAGGGAACCGGAAACAGCGCACCAGTTTTACTTTCCAAACGGCTTTGTTTAGCTTTTTTTTTTTATGCTGACATTGCACTGCCAGAAACACGCAACAATCCCGAATAAACGACCAGACGCCGACATTTGAAGTGCTCTTGGAAGGAGGGACGAAACTGTTAACTCTACACCCATAAAACCAAAAATAAATCCAGGTGACTTATATATAGTTCTGGTCATAAAAGGGTTAGCGAACTATGCCATTGGGGTTTTGATCTTAATGCTCCGACACGAATAGTCTGAAAATGATTTGAGGCGTTGCCTGGAACTTGTTTGTTTTTGTGTAATTTATGAATCTTAGTGCACATTACAGAATACGTCCCGACTGCTGAGCTCCATTAGTCGGAGTGTCGGCAACAGAACACTTTAAGGTTTTATTTGGAATGACAGATTTCACTAACTTGGAGTGAAAATGGAAAGTAAACATACCTTTAGGGAAAATACAGATTTCTTCTACAAGAAGTGCTCTCAACACCCGTCATTGCTATGCAAGCCAAAACATTCTGGAAATTGGGGGGGGGCGGGGGGGGGAGAAAAAGTCCAGTAGAAAAAATTTCATCCTTAGACATTATGCAGTAAAGTATGTTAGTAGTCTAGCAGCAAGTAGAAATGCTAGGTAATAAAGAACACAGAGGTTCATTTCAAAGGCTTGGACTTAAAATGCAGCAGATTGTCGCTCTCCACATGTATTTACTTCCCTCTAAGCCAGTGTTTTTCAACCTTTTTTGAGCCAAGGTACACTTTTTTAATTGAAAAAAATCACGAGGCACACCACCAACCAAAAATGTAAACCAAGATACTCTGTAGCCGCCTATACTACATATATAGTTATTCTTATCAAAGTGTCTTGAATAGGAATCAAATAAACACAAAAATGTATTTTTATCACATTTTACATTTCTTATTTCAAATTGCACGTAACATGTCCACTTCAAAAATACACCTGAACACCTGAACAGGGCCACATCAATGTGGTGTTAAATTTAAAGAAGTTGTAGAAAACTTCAAAGTGTTTTACAAACTAATCCACAAGCATTTTTATAGCTGGAATACAGAAAATGATTCTTATTCTGAAAGAAGCAATAATATTTGGGAAAGATTTCACTGTTACAATATGAAGAGTTGCATGTACAAAATGTCAATATCTGTATATTTTACCCATCTAGTGTGAAACCTGTGCGTATTTGGATGAAAACAGCTGATTTCCTGGCAGAAATTGAAGAAAGACAAAGCTCTTCCTCAACAGCTCTCAGTCTCTCTCTGGTTTCAGTTTTTATAGTAACCAGGCTTGAGAAGCTCACTTCACACAGACATGTTGTGGGAAATGGACCCATGTTCTTTCCAACTACTGCTGAGCTTCACTGTCTTTTCCATCACTGTCGTCACAGCTAAATACAATGCTCTCACCGCTACCTGTAACATTCATGAATCACTAATTCTCTTGTTTTAATGTAAAATGCTCTGTACCTACTGCCATCTAGTGGTAAGAAAATTACATTATTACGCCGCTAGCCACTACTAACCATGGTTTCGTTCACACCGAGCTTAAGTGCAGCGGCTCTATTTCCCTCTTGTAGTGGCAGATCTACAGCCTTTAACTTAAAAGCTGCATCATATGAGTTTGAAAACATTTCTCCGTCGTGCCTGCTGCTAGCATGTGGTTGTTCTAAATGAAAAGTAACGCGTTCTTCTTTGATCTACAATTTTGACTTCTAATGATTCACTTCCTGCTAGAGAGCCCCCTGGTGGTTGAAGAAAAATACACAGAAAAGCCGCACCGGGCTACAATCCGCATGGTTCAAAGTTTAGGAAAAATGTAGCAGCTTATAGTCCGGAAAATACAGTACCATAGGTGAAATTGGATAATTTCCACGGCACACCTGACGATCACTCACACGGAACAGTGGTTGAAAAACACTGCTCTAAGCAAAATGACCCACAATTCTTAATAACAGAAGTCTGAAAAATGTGTTACAATCAACCAGTTTCAATCTGGCACTCTAAAACAGAAACTCCAGTGAGTCCAACTAGCTAACTATGCATGGCCCAAAAGTAGCACAGTACATGCATCTTTTTATTTCTCTTTCTCACTGTTTACGTTTTAATGATATACATGATAACAACAGAAACGTAAGTGAATTTTAAAAGAGCTATATCTAGAAGTTAGAGTCCTTGTCAAACGGCGTTTTGACTAAAGTCCGAAAGGTTAGAGTCCTTGTCAAACGGCGTTTTGACTAAAGTCCGAAAGGTTAGAGTCCTTGTCAAACGGCGTTTTGACTAAAGTCCGAAAGGTTAGAGTCCTTGTCAAACGGCGTTTTGACTAAAGTCCAAAGGGTTGGAGTCCCAGTTGACGGCGTCTCAACTAAAGTTCTACAGCTTTTTGTTTATCTTTCTCACCGTTTACGTTTTAATGATGTTTTTTTAAAATCTCTTTCTCTTTCTCACTGTTTATTACATGCTGTTTTTATTTTAATTATGTAAAGCACTTTGAAACGCCTTGCTGCTGGAATGTGCTATACAAATAAAATTTGATTGATTGATTGATTGATTGATTGATTGATTGATTGATTGATTGATTGATTGATTGATTGATTGGATTCAATGAATACAAATGCATGCCACAGGTTTAAGATTTTACTTTAGTAAAAAAAAAAAATAAAAAAAAAAAAAGCAGCCCACATCTGCTTTTCCTTCCACTTCTAGATAAAATAAAATCTAAATTTATGACACAGACAGAAGTTTGAATTTCGTTTCTGTAACGTGACAAATTGTGAAAAGGTTCAAAGGGTATGAATACAAATGTGTTGCGACACGTTAGAGCAAGAAAAGGATGCCTGGAAGACATTCAGCTGCTCCTGCTTCTGACCCCTGGGTCGGAAGCAGCAGCAGCTGAATGTCAGCAGCTTTATTTATCTATTAAATGAAAAGACGGGGATAGAAATCCAAATATAGATTATTGTATTTCACTAAAAGATTTGGCAATTCTACATAGAATCGACACTATTTAAAGAGGCAATGCAGGGAAATTAACCGGATTTTGACTACTAAACGGTCAAAATCTGGAATTGTTTTTCAACTCTTGTTCAGTCTCTTGAACAAGAGACAGTGAGCTTGTATCCTCTGATACAGTGAGCTTGTAGCAGAGGACCCTCAAATGTTCGCATCCATTTCATCTGCGTCTTGTGTGTGTGCCCTGACGTATAAGCAGAGCTTCTACGTGGGTTTGAACAATGCCATAAGTCTGACAGGCTGCCATGTGCGTCAGAGCCTCCTGTCCAAGCATGGGACAGAGAGTAGACGTGGGAGCAGCTGACCGGATTCTCCTAAAGCCCCCCACCGACGGCCTCACAGCTGACAGTTACTAAGTTAGAAGAATCAGGAAGGAACGACAAAAAAATAAATCAATCCAAAAGGATCCAAAAGCATCTCACTTAGTAAAATGTTCTTGTCTAAAACTGTCCACCCGGTGAGGTGATTCTTTAATTTGGTTTTATGTTTGGAAAGGAGGGAGGAGTAAGTCATGCTCTCAAATCACAGTGTCATAGCTGTATCACCTTTCTAATTATAAACCTGAGCCTTCACTCTCCCAGAATGGAAGTTTAGCCAGGCCCCTGTGTGGCCTAAAATTAGCCCCCCAATGTACCCCCACTAGTAAGAAGCCTCTACCCCCCCGCATTGTTAACACGCACACACATGCGCACACACACACAGCGGGCCACACTGCAGTTTCTACAACTCTTGGAGGACCTCTCTTGTCTTTGCTTCCTACTTTAACAATGCCAACATCAGCGGGGCTAAAAGCAACTTAAGGTAGGGGTCTCGTCTTTTCTGAGTAATCTGTGAAGTTTGTCTTCTACTGACACACACACAGAAAAGAAAAAAGCAATCAAGCTGCTCACCGTGAGTAAAATCAAAACTGATTTGCAGATGAAGTCGTCCTGACCCCTTCTTTGCTGGGAGTGTGACAATGGCCGTGGGCCAGCCTGTCAACATGAGTCTGATGGACGTATCGAAGATCTTCTCCCTGCTGCAGCCCAAGGAGGAGGACGAGGACGGCGAGCAGGCTCGGGCCTTGAACGACGCCGTGGGCGCCGACGACGCGCCTCTGCTCTCCCAGCTCCTCGCTCAAGAGAAATACCAGCGGTGCATCAATGCTCCTAGCGGCTGGGGGGTCCCGGTGACCCCGCTGCGCACCGCCGCTGCCCTCGGACACCTGAAGTGCCTGGAGGTCCTGTTGGAGCACGGGGCGGAGGTTTGTCGCCGTCGGCGGGTGTGTGTTTATTGCTTTTGATGACATAAATCGCATGCTGCCCGGTCAACCCAATTATGAGAAAACGCACTCAAATGGAAAAAGAAGTTGGCACCGATCTCCAGATTTATTTATTTATTTTTGGGGGGTATTTTAAGCCCACCGCGATAAATAATTTCGCACGAGCCGTGAATCAAACATCTAAGTATAACGGCGTGCGTAGTGAAGTAATTGCTGCACTTTGTTTACCGAGTGCCATTTCATGCCAAAAACTGCAGTCGTCTCGTATGCCTCAACCCGCCGGGGTTAAGTTTGGAGCAACAAAAGCAAGAAAATAAATCATTATTTTAAAGAGCCACTGCATGATTGGTTGAGGAATGCAGTTTAATTATATGTCATATTTTTTGCGCAGAAGTTGAAAAATGAACAGAAAGCTCCCCAGAAGGCAAAACTATAAATGTAGTTTGACCTCAGAATCAAATATGGCTGCTTTGCAATGAAAAGTATTTGCAGCCAATACAAAAAGAAACTTCAAAAAACGCTTTTTTTTTTTTTTTTTTTGCTCTAAGTTGCAGCCTGACGTTAGAGGAGGGGGGGAGTATTAAGTGAAATCCACTTTTTGGTGCTTTATGTCACGTTCTAATGTCATCCCCTCGTCAGAAACGTACCTCGAGAGCTTTGCCTCGATTCTTTTCATGCGTGTTGCATTCATGCCATCTAAATGCTCGCTCTCACAAAACGCTGCCTGTTTCCACACAGCTCCAGTCTCCAGGCGAGCTTCCGCCTCACAGAGCGCCCCTCCTCCACCCCTTCTTCTTCTTCTCTTTTTTTTTCCTCAACTACATCAGGCTTAGCAGCAGCAGCAGCAATTAAACACCTGGTGGAACTGAGAGTCTGCTGAGCTCATCATAGGAACAGCCTCTCAGTCCAATCCGCCAACGACTGCAAATGAATAACGAGAAGCATATTACGAGGACGCGTTTAAAGGGGCTGCGCGCAAGAAAGTGTAGAAGCTTCTTAAAGAGACAGAGGCGCAATTTCAAGCCGGCAAATTTCAATCCTGAACGTCTTTTAAGTCGCTTTTGATGTACAAGTCATTTTGAAGGTAACATAACTGCACGACTGTGCTATGAAACGACACCTGGATGTCGGTTCATAGCACAATGTGCCTGGAAAATACATAAATGTTCCTTTAAATAGTGCTAAAAAATATATAAGCAGTAGGAAAAATCTTCAAAGTGTGGCTCTACGTTTGTGTTAAGGCTCCCTGATACCCCGAAATTAAATTCAGTGCAACCGTGTTCAGACTTCCCATAACTACTTTTGAACCTCCTACATTTTACATGCACATTATTAGCATTATTAGCTTGCAGTGCAGGGCTTCCCCCTGAAAACCTGCTAATCCCGGTGGTATTGGCAGCTATGCAGCGGCCCACCATGTTTTTGAGTTTTGAGACAGGAAATTTGAAAATATGACCAGATAATACCTAAACATCAACTACAAAGTCTTAAAAGAGGCACATAAAAAAAAAACACAATTATAGTAAATATACATATTTTGCACTTCGGTTGTTAGCATGTCGACCAGTAAAGACAGGAAGTGGTTGCAGAGTTTTCATTCTCCCTATATGTTCACATACTGACCCTACTGTGTTGCCGTTGTAGTTCTATCCATTTCACCAAAGAGACACCATCACTGTTACCGTTCCATAAATAAACTTATAATAAATAAACCAACCTGGTGGTGGGGGGGAGGGCAGATAAAGCCTGGTGGCCCGCCAGGCTTATGATAGACTGGGGGAAACCCTGTAGTGCTAAACTGAGCATATAATTTAGAAAATCTCACCTGCTTTTATGAAGGTGAAACTGGAAATAAAGTTGAGCTTGAAGTCATTCCCAGATCTAAACCTCCCAACTTTGGAGGTGAACAGAAAGCAGCAGAACAGGAGGCAGCAACACTGGTTTGTCCCTTGTCCTCTGTCATCCTGTTTGTGACAGGCATTCTCAAAGGCTTCCTCACTCTGACTCTCTCTGAGAAGTTCCTGATAAACCACAGATTACAGGGGTGTTTTTTAATAGCTTATCATGTAGGAGGGTTTTTTTTAATTTTCTTTAGCTTTTTATCTTAATGAGTTTCATTGTATTTACCTCGGAAACAATCAATAGCGAGATTTCTTTCTGTGCACCAAACTTGTGGCACAGTTTGAGAACAATGTGTGATCTGCATGACTTTGTATCCACATCCCTACAAAGTGAACTGATTAGTTAGAGCCAACACTCCCGGTGAGTGAATCAGCAGTTTTTATCAGTGTTGCTGTCCTCGCTGGTGACCATTAGCTTAGCATATTGCCCCCTCATTAGAAGCTCATTGTGCTGTGGAAGCCTCCCAATGAACTACTTTTTTTTTTCTTTTTTTTATTGTAACAAGCTGCCGAATTCTTGGCCTTATGCACAGCGCTTGCGCAGACTAAACTCTTCCCAAACTTGGACAAACTGCTAAAACATGTTCACTTCGATGCTGCATGCAATTGGCAGGTATGGAGCTGTGCAGCATAACATTTAAGACTGCTTCAGTGTGTTATATCTTTAATCAGGTATTTCTGACAATAAACATTTTCTATTTATTAAGTGTGGGGTTCTTTCCCCCCCATTTTTCTGGTGAGAAATCCATCAAATTTAGGCAAAGAATCACATGTTTTTCATTGAGTTTGGAGGTGTTTCCACCGATAATTTCAGTGTTTTGATCCCTTAGATATTTGGTCATTTCCTTTTGCCTTGTGGCATGGAGCTCCATTGTGCCGGGAAAAATCCGTGATCATCATCAAATTGCTCCCGGATCATTGAGCAAAGTTGCTCTTGGAGGACATTTTGATCCCATTTCTTACTCATGGCACTTAGTAGGCAAAATCATGAGTGAGGTAACTCGCTTGCACATAACAAGAGGCAAGTCCAAACATAAATTGTCTGAAGGCTTCAGTGTCAACGCTAGCATTCACCTTCTTTCCTCCACAGACAAGCATTTTCTCACATCCAGAAGACAACAATCCTGGTGTGTCCTTCTGTGTTTCAGTCTGTCCCCTCCATGTTTTTCTCCTTGAGGAAGAAACACACTAAACCTTAGTTAGCCCTTAGTTAGCTGCAACATGTTTACCTGCCTACTCCTTTTGTTGCAGAGCAATGACGGCAGCACACGTTTTCTTCAAGGTTAAAAAAAAGACGATAGGCTTCAAACACAAACCAGTCGCATGTTCCAAAGCAACTCTTTGACCTCATCATGCAGTCACTGAAGTGATGCTGAAAGGTCATTTAGGGACAGGGCCAAAACAGGTTAAATCAAGCTTTCTGGATTAGGTACAATTTCAATCACTCTTCATAGCAGCCGAGACACAACTCAATCAACTCCCATAAAAACTGAAGGTTATTTCTGTCATTCTCTGAACTTTTGGACACTACTGTACGCTACTATATGACTAAAGACAAATTAACCATAAATCATATTTCTGGAAAAAAAATAAATCCTACAAAACAACTTAACAGTTCCAGACAATTTGTTAAATTTTGATATGTACGTTCTCCAAGGCCCGGTTGTTCCAAAATGTATTGATAAAACCCATTAACAAACTGTTAAAATATTAATAATTAGCAGTCTCTCCATTCAATAAGTAACTTTAACATTCTTTAACTTCTTAAAATATTATTCACATTGAGCAGTCCCTCCACGATTTTGTTTGACGGTAAATGTCACTTTTTGTTGGTGGCCACGTGACATCAAGTAAGTCTGAAGCAAAATTGGAGTAGAAGTAAGAAATACTGCCACCTGCAGGTGAGAGTTAGCATCACTTAAATCCAGAGGTTTGACCATTTTTGCGAAAAACTTTGCAGTAAACCCATGTGGAATAAAAAAAATTGCGCGAAAACGTTCGGGGATGTGTTGATTATGTGCAAGTTTCCGCAGAGGAACTGACTGATGCAATTTGGCTGTATACAGATTAACAACTGCTTTGATTTCACTGACAAAATATTTAAGCACAAAACCTTTGTAATTGAAGGTTATATCTATGTGTCACTCTCGAGTTGTATACCATTGTAGATCAAAAAATAAAACTAAAATTTTGAGAGTAACTTCAGAAAATTTCAAGGAAAACAATAGAAGTTAAATTAATCTAAAAATCTGAGTTTTTTCTTGCAATGTTTTGACTATTCAAACTCAGACATGTCCATGTTTGTTTGTTTTTTTGGCAGAAATTTACTCATTTATTAATAGCTAAGACCCTGATACGCCATACAAAAACCTTAGTGCCGAGTCATTGGGCGAAAGGCGGGTATAACCTAGCCTAGTTAAAAATAAATAAATAAAAATAATCAGCTCCTTCCTTGTATTACACTTCGCTTCGTGCAGAGGGATTTATTGCTTTCTGGGGGTGTAAATTGTGTTAAAGTCTTGAATTTTACCCACTAGCTAACTGTTGCCCTTTGTGGTATGCTCCAGTTCAGCGTTATAAGCTTACCTGAAATTGCCTGTGCTGTAAACAATCATCGTCCATTGCGAAGGGCCGACCTGGCGTGGCCAACACTGACGGATCGGCTTTGTTCACTTCCTCCAACTTCTTCTTCTTTAGAGTTTAATGGCAGCGTGCATCCATTAGTGTTGCACTACTGCCATCTCTTGGATTTTAATACTTATCTTTTCTCAAATTCTCCTAAAGAGACTCGGGGGGGCTCTTCGACTAGGGTTACCAAGGGACCAGTCCCTATATATTTAAAGCCGGGGAGGAGAGAGAGAAAGAGAGACTGCGTTGTGTCCGTTGGTCTGTTACCCAGAAAGCAGCTGGGCACAATATCGCAACACCAACACCGTGAGTGAAACAATAACTGGGGCAGCCTACTATATAAAGTAATCGGGGACCCTCATTTTATTATTATACATCCACATTTGTGGAATATGGAACGGGTCGCTACATTTAACAGCCAAATGCGGGATGGTTCCGTATTTTAAGGGACGGGTGGCAAACCTACTCAAACCCTTACTGTAGTGAATCGGTGTGTGAATGCAGGGCTTCAGTTTTTTTATGCTTGCTCTACCCTAAAATAACAGAATTTCCTTACAGGAAGTAACATTGCCCTCCCCCTCTCCTTTTCCTTCAAAATCCAGATAGACGTTTTGGATGTGAAGGCCCAGACGCCTCTGTTCACAGCTGTGAGTGGGAAACACTTGGACTGCGTGGCGGCCCTGCTGAAGGCGGGAGCCGACCCCAACGGCAGCCAGTACAACAACTGCTCCCCGGTGCTGACCGCCGCCAGGGAGGGTGACGTAGACACTCTCCGGGAACTGCTGCGGTTTGGAGCCGAGGTGGACGTCCGGCCGAAGGTCCCCGAGTGGGCCTCCAACGCGACATCCTGCAGAGGGCCCCTGTACATCTCAGCCGTTTATGGACACCTGAGCTGCTTTAAGCTGCTCCTGCTGCACGGGGCCAACCCCAACTATAACTGCACGGATGAGAAGATGCTGGCCAGGATCAAGCAACCCAAGACTGTTGTGGAGGTGTGTCTCCGTTACGGCTGTGGGGTGGAGTACATTCAGCTGCTCGTAGACTTCGGGGCAGACGTCTATCTACCTACACTCATTATTGACAAAACTACAAAGCAGAATGAAGCGCTACTACTGCTGCTCAGAGAGAGAGGTGAGTCTGATACATTTAAATTAAATGCTTCCTTCTGCAAATGGTTCACTGTTGTCATTTTTACCCAAACAGTTTGTCCCAAAACGCTGATGTCACAGGCCCGGCTGGCAATCCGAAGACACATCCCGTTTGCCGACAAGGACCCTGCAATAGACAGCCTGGACATACCTCTCGTCCTGAGGAACTACTTAAAGCACATAAACGCTGAACCTGAGTGATTTTACTTTGAGTTTACCTTTTTTTCTGTTGTTCGATTTTCCTTGTTTGATTTTTTTCCCCTCAAATTTCCTCGATGACCAGGACAAGACAAAAAAAACTGTAGCAGCAGTTTTGTCCTGTCGCACTCCTTGAACTTCTCCACATTTTGTAACTACAACCACACTTTAGTGGTCAGATTTTGAGTGATAGAATAAAACACAAAAAGGAATAATTAGAATGTGGGGGGAAACAGTGATGCATGGTTTTCTACATCTTTGACAAATTAAAATTTTAAAGATGTGGTATTGTTTTTTATTCAACCCCTGAGTCAATGCGTGGTAGAGTCATCTGCTGCTGCTGTAACGGCTACAATTTTTTTTTTTGTTGTTGTTGTGGTACATCTCCAAAATACTGACATCTTTTGCACCATTTTATAGCTCTCACTCAAGTTCGACATAAAGTAGAACATGAAGATCCATTTCCATCTTGCTGTTTTGCAAACCTGGAGGGATTTGGTCAAGCTTTAATTGAGACATTCTGGCACAAATTTATTAAAGGTATGCAAGAAAAAAAAAAATCAGTGTGCACATTTCAGAATCTTATTTATATCGTTTTCCAATCTGTCCACAATCATGAACTACTTTAATCTATCTCATAAAATAGAAAAATATATTGAATAATGTGGTCATAGTCTAGTTGCACCATCTGGAAAAGTTCATTGTGGAAACATCACGCAGGCTGGTCAGGCTCTTTAGATCTCTGTGTGCGTTTCACCAACTAAGACAAAGGATTATCCAAATGTTGGGGGGGAAAATGTGTGTAAAATGTAACACCGTGTCTGGCCACTAGAGACCACAGTCACACAGCACAATGCTTCTGTCCCCATTAGAGGCTCCTCATGGGCAGCTTGGATCATCCAACCATGGTGTGTTTTTGCATCAGCTTCAAGACCCCACTGAATTTAGACCCAACTGAAAAAAAGACGCACACACGCACACACAGACACAGGCTGTCTGTAGCACACCAGGATGTCTCAGATCTCCGGCAGCAGAAAAGAAGAAGAAGAAAAAAAAAATCTTGCATCTTTGGACTTCAAAACATCAGGAAGCGGAGTGAACAGCCTACGATTCAGCGTGGCCAAGAGGGAGATACGTTTGCGTAACTCCCCATTACTTATTCATCGCAGCAGAGTCATGTGCAAGCTACCGTTTGTGGCTGGGAGTGTGTTGATTTCTTTTATTTCTGTGATGCGGTCGTGTTTATCTCATGCCCTTTAATCTTTCCTTTGTAACGTCTCCTGGAGTGAGTGTGTCATGTGTTGGAAACGGCTCCTACAAACAGGAGGTGATGTCACGCGACAGGAAACTCAACAATGCAACCCCGCCGTCCCCACTCTCACACACACACGCGCACACACACTGATGCCTCGACACGGCGTTCTGTAGAGGTTTTTATTTTCAACAAAAGTACAGCTATATCAGATATGGATTTATTTTTTTTTCTTTACAGCGAAGTACAACATATTCCCAGTGCTTCTGATTACATCAAAACATATAATGTACATACAGTTGACATCTCCACTCTCCCATTCACAGTTTCTGGATTGAATAGGCATTATTTTTCAGGTTTTTATCCATTTCTACAACAAATAAAGGCCAGCAAGAAAGAAAGGAAGGAAGAAAGGTAGAAAGAAAGAAGGAAAAAAAACACTGTTTGCATATGGTGTCAAAAAGATGTGGAGTACATTTTTCTGTGACAGAAAAAAAAAAAAAATCCGGACCTCAAACCTGATGGTAATATACAATGAAAAGGTTTGCAAGTGTGGGGATTGAAGTCTTCTCGTTGTCACTGAACACCACATGAATATATGGCTCGTCGAAGACTTTGTACCCTGACTACTCTGAAACAACACAGGACCCTATAATCAGCTGTGAGGAACTACTACTGAAGAGTCGGCGACAGTGCCTTGCAAAAATATCCAAACGTCTTGTACTTTTTTCAAATCATGTCACATTACAACCAGAAACTTCTCTGTACATCATTGGGATTTTATCTGAAAGCTCAACAAAAGGTTATGCCATATTGAGAAGTCATGAAAGCACGGTACACTGCTTATTATTATTATTATTATTATTATTATTATTTTCTTTATTATTTTTGGGTTTTGCAATTCTTTGGGGATTTGGGGGGTTTCTTGTTGGATAGAGAGTTTTTGCAAACATTAGTTTTAAAATCTTGCAATAAATTCTCAATTGGATTTAAGCCCTGACTTTGACTGGGCCATTTTTGATATTAGCTGTTTCATTGTGGTTGTCCTGAAGTAAGGTAAACCTCCGCTTCAGTTCCAAGCCTGTTTGTTGTCCTGTTCAGCTCCATGTACTCTAAAACCGATGATGAGAAGCATCTCCACAGCATGATGCTGCCACCACCATGTTTTGCTGTCGATAGCGTGTGTTATTCCTCACATTTTGGTCAGGAGTACATTGCAAATGAGAAAGTTTATGGGTGTTGTTGAGTAATATATGTCTTTTTAGAGTCTCAGATTTTAAATTAAAGCATTTTTCCTGTATACTGTCAAGTTACATCAATGTGAAAGATACTTATTATTATTATTTAATTTTTGAGATGCTGTCATTGAATGTAAAGAAAACTACTTTTTAACAGTTTGTTAATAGGTACTTTTATCAATAGTTTCTGCTACAACTGGCAATTTGAGGACAGTTGTGATCTTGAAATGAAAATGAGACACCCCTGATTTAGATCATTTATGAAGGTTGCGGGGGGGGGGGGAGGGGGGGGTATCATATATATGTCTGCCACACCTTTCAGATTTTTATTTGCGTGAGGCATGTAATCGTTCAACCTCAACCTCTCAAGAACGCACCGCATTACGTTGGTGTATCAAATAAAATCCCAACAAAGTCAATTAAAGTCAGTAGCTATGATGTCACAAAATGTGCAGAAGCTCAAGATGTTTTCATATTTTTGCTGGGCACTTTGTGCTGAACGTGGATGATTACTGGCTCAAGTTAACTCTGGACTATAGAAACCAAGAATGACAAAAATCTAAGCGTTCTCTAATAGTTTTCTGTCCACTGACTTGGCTTACATGAGCAGAGACAGAAAAAAAAGAAGAAGAAAAAAAACAGACCTCAAAGTGGACAGGTGGCTGTCCTTTAGGACTCCTAAAAGGTCAGATTGATAGTTATATAAGAATAAACAAACCCAATATATACATTATTTAAACTGTTTGGCCCAAACTTAATGACCCTAATACTGATAGCAATAAATAGAGTAGTAAATTTTCCATGTCAAGTCATTACTTAAACTAGAGAGAATGATTTCAATGGGTGGACCTAGCTTTAGCTTGTGTAAAGAGGAGGGGGTGGGGGGTACTCCACGTGTTTTCATGTCTTCTGCTCGACTACAAATCTATACACGAACAGCCGCGATCAGAGCTAACTCCTATTTGGTTCACTGTTGTCATAGAAAAATTATACCCGTTTTGCCTCCGCTTGATGATGGCACTCCAAACGAAACACGATAAAGTCAAATAAAAATAACCAGCAGTCTGCAGTGTGAAGGAAAAGCGTGCTAAACGAAAAGCTACGGATTAAAATACCCATTTTTATCTGGGCACGGAGACCAGCGGTGTCTGTCGTTTCACCTAACAGATGTTTGATTCAGCATGAGAGACTGACATGCTGCTCTAAGTGGCAATAAATAAAAACAGAAACCCCAAACCAAACAAAACACAGGCTACAACTTTGGAGCGTGAAGTGAGCAGGATACAGGTGGACAGAGAAAACAACTCCCTTAAGTGAGATGGCATGGCTTCACGAATGAATGGTTCCGCTATGAGGGGAGGGGAAAGAAAGAAAGAAAAAAAAACAAATAGAAGAGAAAAGAAAGCGTTCGGAAGTTCGATGAACGTAAATAATCCGTTAAGAGTTGGCTTAAGTCTCATGCAAAATATTGGATGCCACAAGCATGCATTTACCTGGGTACTGAGGTCTACCGCACGCTAGAACTGGAACAACATTCGTCTCCAACGCAAAATATCCAAATATATGATCTGTTCTTTTTACACTATTTACAGAGTGTAGCAGATAAAGTTAAAATAGATGACTTCTTTCGGTTCATAACTCACTATTAATAATATACTCTGAAATGTGAAGTCTAACTTGAGTAACGTGAATCGGTTTCCTACTCTAAACTCAAATCAAATCCTCTTTCTGCGAGATATATAGATAACAAAATGGAACTCTACGTAGCTGGAATTAGAACAAAACTTCCTCTCTGTGCAAGTTGATTGCAGCTATGCGAGTGTAACACAAAATAATAACAATAATAAAGTGTTTCAAAGTGTTTCAGTCAGACAACACTGTAACTACTGGAGCGGGGGGAGGAGGAGGGGAGGGGGGGAGGGGGGAGGAGAAAGGCCTGACCAATTGTCGGATTTGTTGGGAGTTTTGGTGCACTGGGAGTTGGAGTGGGGGCGGGAGTCGGGGGTTCGGTGGGGTGGAGGGAGGGGATGAGGAATTCCCAGTGTGTGGACGAGAAGAAGAGAGAAAGGAAGAAATGCACCGAAGGGAAAATACATGACTAATTCAAATCTGCCAGTGAAAACTGAATAGATAATCACTAGTGGAATGCTGGAAGGCACTGTTAGATAGCATCTCTCTTCTCCGCAGCAGAACGGGCCAGCAAGTGATTGTGCATTTGTGTATGTAGGTGTGCGTGTGCGTGTGTGTGTGTGGTGTTGATCTGACGGGGCGGTGAGTAAGGGGCGAGGAGGGTGGTGGTGGTGGATAGGTGTAGCACGGGACCTGAGGTTATCATGGCCTGGGAACCATTTCTTTTTGCTGTGCCAGGCATGAGAGTTAATCTTCCAAGACAATCTCACCGGGAGCCATCTCTACAGACACCAGCAGCCGACTCACCCGTTTCTCAACTTCCTTTACTGAAACAGAAATTGCACGGCATACAAAGCAAGCCTAAGGTCTCGTTTTCCGATAGGTTATAAGGCCCGTAAGAAGGCAAACAAAATGACACAGGGCAATATTTATCTCTTCCATAGCACACCGTAAGTGATTAGTGAAGATATATAATGATATATCACATTGCACAATTGTCATACTGTATATGCACTGTCCATCGGGTGGTAGAATCCAACACAAAATGTACTTCTGAGGTCAAAACATGATCACACGGCATGGACACATGGTTCACTTACATTCCTGGAGTAGAATTACGCCTTCGTGATGAGCGTCAATCGTTCTTTTTTTGTTTTGTTTTTTTCTTTTCCCCTCCTCAGATATCCTCCCTTATCTAAACGCCTCGCCAGGAGGACGCGGCGCGCGGCGAGGATCTCTCTCCCAAAGCAGCTGCAGGGACTTTGTTGATTAAACAAATCAATCTGATCGGGGGCTCGGTCCTTTGTAAATCACTTAACGGTTGCCGGAGCTAACTGCCAGAAACACGGATCAGATCTGGAAAGCGACGTGAAGGAAAAGGGAGGGGGGGGAGATTCAAAGTGTTAAGAGATTAATGAATCTGTCGGGAGGGAAGGTGCATGCTACAGATTAAATACACCTTTTCGTTCCCCCTCCCATCGTGGTATTGGCTTGTTTTAAGAATCCGAACAGACTCCGAATGTCCTTAACCAGTGAACCGGTTGGGATCCTGGCTAATTTCTCCTCTCTGTAGCATTGCATATTTGTATCCCTTGTACTGAAATAAGAGCAGAAGAACTCAGACTGGATATATTTAACAGTGTGAACACTACAAAATCAACTCAAGAAGTCAGTTTTTTGTTTTTTTTTTGTTTCGTTTTTTTTTTTTTTTGGACCTTGGCCGATGCATCAACTTGACTTTTACTGCTCATATCTGGAGGTAGGCTGTGCTCTTTTCCAAACACCCAGTAAGCTGCCAGCACAGTGCTACAGGGGTGGTCTCTGGGGAGAGTGGCGGTGTGGGGGGACTGTGACGCGAGGCAGGCCGACCGTACCCTGCCTATATCCTGCTCGCAGACGGCTCATCTGAGCGGGACGCGCTGAGCATCGCTGTGAGCCGATGTGAATACCCTGTCACGAGCAACTGGCGAGGGGATGTAAATATTCTATTGATGTTCCGACTATTGATTTGTTCCCTGACCTGTCATATCATGGCCGATGGCAGGTTTCCAAAAGAATGAAACTCTTCCTCTGCGAGGAAGAAGCTGAGCAGGTGGACCGGGAGATAGAGAGGACAAGAGGAGCAGGAAGAGAAGACTTGGAGGCAGACATTTAAAAAAAAAATAAAATAAATAAAACGGAGAGGGGTTTTCATAAGTAAGTGTGGATGGATGGTTTCAGTGGAGCGGCGACGGCCTGATCCGTCTGGGATTGTCGAGCTGGGCGGGTCCTGAGCGCATCGGGTTCCCGTGTCATCCGTCGAGCTCACATTCAGAGGGATCGCGGCGCGGCGAGGTCTCGCTCCCACGAGGACCGACCCAGCTTAACCTCGAAGGCTTGCTATTTCCAGAAGATGATGATGATGATGACAACGACGATGGGCTCAAAACAAAATCATTTAACAATCTTAATAACTCCAGAACATTCAGAAGGTGTGAATGTGCAGAATCGGAGGGATAAAGTCTGTGACAGCAGAGTCAGCTGGAGAAGAAGCGTGATGACGTTACTAACAAAGAAGAATTGTTGTAAAGGTGTGTCTTTTTTTTTTTTTTCCTCAATTTTGAAATTCAAGTCTCAAAGTCCTCTTGGTGTTTCCGATCAAATCATATAGTAACATTGGTCCTTAACTTCAGAGTCTCCTGTGTGTTTGTGGTGGTTGTGTTTTCTTCATCATGGGACGTAATCATCCAGTGTTTAGTGCTTCTAAGAAAAATAGCTGGTCCTTCAGAAGAGTCTGTGTTTCTCTATTTCTTAAATGGAGCTAATCTACTAAAATTCTGCCAGAAAGGCCCCTGGCCTCTCTTGGATTGACTGAATTCAAAAACCTCTCCTTGTGCCATGTCCTCCGTTACCTCATACTGCCCCGCGCTGAGGGGGTCCTGCGGGGGCGGGTATGAGGGGGGCGTGCACCTGTTTACACCTGGGAAGGCAGGCGCAAATAAAAACAAGCAAGGGGTTCAAGGGATTTTGGGGGGTGGGGATTGAGATAGGGTAAGGAAGTGGTGCAGATCACAAAGCAGAAAAGAGAAGAAGAAGAAAAAGAGGAAGAAGGAGGGAGGCAGCAAAGGGGAAACATCATCAGTTTCATGTATGAAACAGGCAAAACAACTAGAGATGCAGCGATAAACCGGCTGGTGGCCAGACTGCCCCGAAACAGAAAAATCCAATCGTTTTCCGATCACTCGAACGCAACCGCATTGTGCTGACAATGAGACTCTTCAGTGTGGACGTCGTTACTGAACGGAGGAGAGACTCAAACTATTTTCAGTATCAGACAGGTGTTTAAGTAGGGAGTCAGAAAAAGTAGATTGAAAAGAAAAATGTTTTATTCAGTTTGTTCACACATGTCAAAGAAAAAACAAGTTTGAGAGGGCGAGACTTTCAGCGGATAACAGCAATGCTGTTTTATTCTTTCGCTGAGTTTGGAAATGTTGGCACATTTTTGAAAATCACATTGTTGAAGTAAGAATCTGCATTTTTATGTATCCGATTGCTAATATACAATGCTGAACGCCATAATTATCTCTCTTTGACCAAGAAATAATAGTAAAAGCCTGTTTTACGTGACTGCTCTGTTATGTGATTCTGTAATATCACCTCTGCTCCTAATAAAGTTAACTAAAAAATGGTCAGCTATCTCTATATATCTATGATTCATTTAGTTTTCAAGTCAAAATGTCACATTGTTACAGATATGAATTTGTTTTGAGGCCAATAACGCTATTAAATTGTACATTTCTTTAATTTATGCTTTTATCTGTCAGCTCTTTGAGATTAACTACAATATTCAAAGTACCGAAATGGTTGGTAAATAAAAAAGAAAACAGAATAAAAAAATAGATTTAGCAATATAAACAAACCCTGACAACGTGCAATGTTACACAGAGTTATTGGAATCGACTAACACTGTTGTCGCCAGGTTCACGTTTTACGCAAGTCGGAATCTGGCCACCAAAACTTTAACCGGTGCATCTCGGACAACACCACAACATCAAGTCATGCTTCACACAGAAAACAGGCACGCAGGCGAACAAGATTAGCTACCAGTTATCATTCCGGCATATTTAATCTCGAGACATGATACACTTTGGTCAAAACGATGAAAGCTGAATCGGCAGAAATGTGAAATTCAGCTGCAGCGATGACACAGTGGAGGACGGCGACGCTATTCAAACAAACTCTGAGGCAGCGCAACAGGAGAACTGACAGGTTCCACCTGAAATGATCAAGACACCAGGCGTCTGGAGTCTGTTCTTCCGAGTTTGTTGTCTGCGCCTTTGTTTGAATAGCACCGTTTGACACTTACACACACTACACACACACACACAGGTGGAGAAAGTAGAGCCAACAGAAAGCATTTTAATATGCACTAATCTACAGTCTACGGTGTCGTTGAGCTACAGTCTACAAGCATCACAGCTATGCTAGTAGGAGTAAGGAATCAGAATTTGAAGATGAAATATCAAAAAAGTTGCCATGGCATCTTAATAAAAAAACAAATCAAAGAGATGAGAAACGGTGTCTTCCGCTTTAGCAGTCGGAGAGGTTGGATCTATTTGTGTTAGTAGAGGCTGTTTATCTTGGATTGTCAAGATAATGCTTGTAAACAGATTGGACAGTGATTGCATGCTCCAGTGCCAACGTTATAAACACAACACCTTCCAATGCTGCTTAGCAGTTGCCATGGCATCTTATTGTGCTAGCTCTAAGGAAAACTCTAATGCATATACCTTTATCATTTTCAAACCATGTCCATACAACATGGCCCTCTTTCTCAAGATGAAATCTATAAATGAATCTGAAATTCAAGAAAGTACTTCACCTTGTGCCAGCCACGTACACATACAGCACTTAGAAACACACAACATTTACTTCTCACAAACATCTACGGGGAAAGGGGGTTCCTAGCATCAGAGAGAACATTCCAGCTCTAGTTATTACTTCATCGATACCTTAAATGGATGGTCATGCTTATCTGGCAAGAACATCAGTAATGGTAAATGTACAAACATCTAGCCTGGCAGTTTAAATGGCTAAATCTTAAAGGACTGATGCCAGCAAGTCAGGGCATGTGGGTGCTCCGTCTGGTTGGAGGAAAAACGGGTTTCTTTGACGTGTTCTTCTGCTACAGAGCTCACCGTTGCATGTTCGGTAGATGTCCCCGTCCCAGTGACATGGACAAAAGGCGTAGTGCCGAAATCCTCGCTCCAATTCGCCACACTGTGTCGTGGCAACATTACGCTGCATTTACAGGCGATGGGAAGCTACACCAAACACCTTTTAGCTCAGAGAGGGAGAGAAACGCGTCTGGAGTGGTGCTGCTATTAATGGCGTCTAGACAAGCGTGACACAGGACCCACATGTCCTGAAGACTGGGATCATCCTTTAAACTTCATGCAAACAGCCCTCTGTCTTTTCATTGATGCTTAACGGCTGCTTTTCCAACTTGTGCTGCTGACTAAGGCTCGACTCAGACGGAAGACGTTAGACATGCAGCACCCTCCATGATTGTTGGCATCCCTGGAAAACATGTGGGAAATGCCCCGAAATAAATTCATGCTTCTTTGCAGGAGAATAATCTCACATTTGGACTTGATTTGAAGTTTTTTAGTGATTGTTTTAAGCAGAATAACCGGTTCTGAAATTGCTTGCAACCCGGGGGTTAATAGTTAGAAGAGCCTCAATTGCCAATAGGGCAGCAATTTGCCTGCTTACTTAAAATAGGGAGAACATGCAGAGAGGCGGATCTTTGACTACTCCTCTCTGCAGAATCTGGAGCCTGTTGTATATAATCTCCTCTCTTCAGATCACCTCAGGTTTTCTATGGGACTGAGATGGCTTTGGACAGAAGGTAATTTTAGATTTGTGACTGTAGAACAGGAAAGGCTTTTTTATTTTGTCAACCAATGGGTGTGTGGATAGTGTTCAGTGGTAGCTATGGAGACCTGGTGACCCCAAAGTGCGTCTTGTTGCAGCCAAAAACAAACACGCTATTTGTTTTTGCCTGCCTCTGGTACACAAGTCCATAAAGCTCATTAGGTGATTCTGTTGTGTGCCAAAACAAAAGGAAATGATTAGAAGTGCAGCGTGGCCTCTCATAACCTGTCATGATGCAATCATTGGACTTTTTCGTTTTTTTTTGTTTTTTTTTAACTTTTCTCATCATCCTGCTTACTTTGCATAAAGTAAAAACACAAACAGGTCATTGAGACGCTTTGTTTCTCACAGAGTCACTTTAAACTTTTAATCGATGCTCTGACTGTAGATATGTAGCGTTTTAGCTCCTTACTTGTATCAAGATTTTACATTTATTTGATCAAAATTGGTAGGAGTGACTAAAAAAAAAAAAAACACCACAAGATAAACGTAAAGGTCGGATTTTTCTTCCATTTCTCAGTGTGAGATTATGCTGCTGCAAAAAAAATTAAATTGATTTATTTTAAGGTTTTTCACACGTTTGCTACTGGTGCCAACAAGAGTGGAGGGCGCTGTAGTACAACGAGTAGCCATAATCTCTTGACTGTTCTGGGTTACTGGGTCCAAGACTGGCCTATTTCCACTCAGAAACAAGGCATGTGTTAAACGGGGTGCAGGAAGTAAAAAAGGAGAGCAGGTTATTAAAGACAGAGTAAACAGCGATGAGAAGACAGAGTAGATCAGTGAGGAGAACAAAACAAAAAGGGAAAATCACCTGGTATCTTCTTGTTGCCTCACCTTTCTGTTTGGTCACCTTTCTCACTGTCATGGCTGCCTGTCGCTTCTGGTACTCAGAGATCTCAAAACCTAAACAGCAGCACAGGAATTTGGTCAGACATCAACGGAGGTCGACTGGAGCAAAGGTTGTCTTTTGCAGAAGCGGAAACAGATTTGAATTAAGTCAGAGACAAATCAAAAACCTTCTGCAGTTCTGATGACGCATCTTTTATGAGTCATTTGTTTCGTCCTGAAGAGAATCCAGCAAGTCTGATCTAGCGTTGGTTTGTTACGGTGATTTTTTTTTGTTGTTATTTTGGGTTTTTATTTGCAACTTTATATGAAACAATCGAACCTACACTGGAAGCTACAGCGGGTGTCTGATTACCAATTTTCTCGTCCTCTTGCACCATCTTCCGCTCTTCGTGGAAGGCCCTGAGCCAGCGGATCTTCTCTTCGGGCTTTTTGGCCAGGAAGATGTGGATCTCCTCGCTGTCTTTGTTGAACAACTTGAAAGCATTCTTAACGCTGACGTTAAAGTCGTCGTCCCGGCCGTCGATGGCGTCCCGAACTTCGTAGCGATCCATGTCGATGCGGCCCTTGTAGTAGAGTATGTCCCGACGTATCAGGTCCTGGAGAGGAGCGAGAGAAGGGTTTCAGTGTCAACGTAAAGGAGGATAAATACAAATGGGCACTTTCCAGATTTTATTTTGTAAGTAGGTCTGTCACCATAACAAGAAATTGTCCCAGTAATTATTGTGGTAAACATTAATGTTGTTTTGAGATCATTTTCAAGTGTTATAATGATAGTGGTGTATGAATGCATGTTCATCCTCTCAAAGACCGATAAACTTTAATTTTGTAACTGGAAGATTTTTAAAATATTCAACCAAAAACAACAACAAAAAAAACCTCTCACAACCGAAGTCATAGATAAAATTGATTATAATGTCTCTGTAAACAAAATACTAATCACCAAAATGGAAATTATTGAGCTAATCTTAGTTTATTATGCCATTAATTGATCAGTTGCTTATTACAACAGGCTTATTTGCAGCAAAATTTAAAATCCCGTTTTATTTTCCTCCTGGTTCAGCATTAAGCATCTCTTTCTCTTCTCCATCTCATAAAATCCAAAATACAACACTATCCTTTTGAAAACGTGAAAGAGCAAATGCAAATTTGTTCTGCATTCTCCAAACCAAAAAACCCCAAATTCTTTAAGCCTCTTTACCTTGAAAAAAGAAGGCAAACTATTTATTAATTAACATAGAGAGATAAATGCAGATGTTGCGTCGATTATTGTAATATGCGACGAAGAGGTACAGGAGTACAAAATGCTTCTGCTCTGATGCTACTGAGGGGATGGCAGGATCTCGAGCACACGTTGTACTGAGGATGCTGGATATTAAATAATCAGAAAATAGACTGGAATTTATAATTTAGAGCATATTGAGGCAGAATCCACACAGGGAGGAAAAGAACAGTTACATAAAGACCCAGCAAAATACCGGGGTTAATTTTGAGTGCCAGAGAGTCTCAGCTGAGGGAACTGAAGGGTGGAAAAACAGAAGGACAACATGTCTATTTTCCTTTTCATTTTTTTTTTCCATGTGTCTGCGCTGTGATGAAACTGTTGCTCCTCTGCCTGTGTTAATGCAGTGATCTGGCTCCTGTGTGTGTGTGTGTCTGTGTGTGTGTCCATCTGCATTTGTGTCTCCATCTCGGTGAGTGTATCGAGTCCATCCGAGCGTAAACATTCGTTTGACAGGAAGAATAACAGCCCAAGTGCATTAGAGCCCAAACGACCACAGCTCCCATTTTGTGAAATGCGCCGAGGATTTGAATGCGTCTTCCCAGAGGACTGGTGTGTCTCATGCAGCGTTATGTAATCTATTTTCAACTCCTCGCTAAGGTTGTATGAAGTCACACTGCGTTCAAGCATCCCCTCTTCGCCAGCCATGTGATACCGCAACTCGCTGGAGCACAAACTGGGGATTTATGTGTTCGCAGCCGGCTTGTTTACAGCCATACAGGGGTAGAAATAAAAAAAGAAGTTGAAATAGACAAAAACAAAGAAGAAAAGAAAAAGAAAAAGCGCTTACCTTCTTACAGAGCACCAGCTGGTGATCAAAGAGGAAGAAGACTCGCTGCTGGCTGCGTCCATACGGCTGATAGATCCATGACAACTCCCCGGTGTAGATAAGCTCAGAGCTCCTGTCTAAAATATCATCTCCCTAGATACAACCACAGAAAAACTTAACTAATTAAAGGGACACTGGTACTTAGTACACTTACAGTCAATTTACTAATTATAGCTGCACTTTCTCAGCCTTTGGAAGGCACTTATGTAATGGTTTTTGTGGCTCCGAGGGAGCTTTCAGATGTCTGAGCTGTCATAAAATGGGAGCTAGCCACTGAGTTGCAACTCGAGAAAAACAAAAGCATCAAACGTGACCTTTAGCTCGCTTTCTCTTCTAGGTACTATTATGATTTTATCTTAAATCAGTAATATTTATTAATATCATCATGTAAAAACAGTTTTTGAAGACTTTTCCTTTTGATAATTTCACATATTTTTTACTATAATCTCTTCTCCTTCCTGTGCAGCAGTTGCTACGACAACCCCAGGTAGGCATGGACCAGGTATCGGTATCAAGGTAGGCAAAACATTTAAAACGTTACCAATTCAAAACCCTTAAAATGTTCCATCAAATCATTCCTTCGGTTCAAATCAATTTAATGTGGAGCTAGAAGAAGTGCTAGAGCAGTCACTGTGAGCAATTGGCTTTATGGAGCACAGAATAACGTATAACATGTGTAGCACATGTTGCTATACGTTTGGATTTTTCAGAAATATTCCCATTTGTGAAAAACAAAAACTGCTAAGGCAGATTCTGTGAAAGTATTTTCAGTATAGGTTCCCTGTAACATGGACAGATCTCATGTACAGTACAGGAAACTTGTAGCCTCTAGAAAAGTAAACCAATCCTCAGAGATGCGAAAGGCCAACATCTTGTCAAATGGACATCACAACATCTAGAGAAGCACAAAACTATTCTATGTAAACGTGCAACTGATTTTAGTCTGAAGAGTCACTGCTCACCACCCGGTGCAGAGAGTATGCATACATATTTATACTCAGCAGCAGATTGAGCCAAAACTCAACCACAACGTCTTTGCTCGCTTTCTTCTCACTCGTTATCGGTCAGTGTAAGGAACAAGACTTTTCTTTCGCAGGTTCTCACATCCTGTGATCAGTCTGCAACCTAAACAAAAGCTGCATGTAGCAACCAGAAACTTCAGGATGCAAGTCCTTCACCCCATCTCCAGCCTAAACCCAAGCTAGCAGAAAGACCAGCCAGATGCTTTGTTGTTTGGCTAAAAAAACCTAAATCTAACTCTCAACTCTTCTAACATTTTATCCCATGATATGTTCTCAGTTATCTTAAGTGACTAAAATTGTCTCGGTAGCTACTTAACTAGATGTTAGCCTTCCACAACTTGCAGGATTTTTCAAAATTTGTTTTGCAAACTCAGTGCAATTTGACATCTAACTACTAAAAATAGACTGACAGTAACTTTGCATAGTCTCACTTCAAAGTATCAGCACTATCCCTTAAGCTAATGTTGTTGAAGTGCGTGTTACGATAAGCTGCAGACTTCAGGCTAGCTTCCCGAGAAGATAGCTCTGCTAATTAACCAATCAGAATCAGCTGTGAGAAGTGTTAGTCTATAAAAAAGCAAAACAGCTAAAAGATATAATATTTAGAGCAATAAGTATTCAGAAACTACAAATAGATGCATCAGGTTTATGTTCTATATTTTTACTACAAATGGCAATAAATGTTGCATTATTAGAACTGTAATATGTTACACAGGACAAACTGTTGCATTAATAATCCTTGTGTAGATACAGCAGTGTCGTGGTTCTTTTGCTCATAGCTTTTATTCTGCATGAATCTTAAACTTAAGTTTATATTATAGCAATAGTTCATACACTGAAGTGAATGAAACGTAGAGATTTTCTTTTCAGTTGACTGAACTGGTGGTATGACAAAACATGAAGAGGTCTGATTTCTGCCGAGTAATTTTTCAACTTATTCAGTTTTTCTTTGCTCGACTCCTCCATCTTTCCCAGCTTTGCTGGTGTGCAACAACACAATTTTGAATCAATGAGCAGACTGGATAGAAATCTTCTTCACGGTGCACGTACCTCCCAGTCGAGAACGGAGGCTTGCCACTGGGCGATTTTGTCGATGTTCTCCAACCGCCTCTTCCTCTCATTGATCTGCTGAGTGACGTTCCGCATTACGGCCAAAGCAGCTGCCACGTATCGATAGTCGCTACAGACACAAGGCATGCGTAATTACTCGGGAGTGTTACGGGCCGAAGTTATGGCTCTTGGAGTTCGTCCACTCAAAGACATATTACGATGCATTAGTGAGGGATACAGAGGAGCCTATTAAAGGCAGCAGTGATAAACGCCAGTGAGTGAGTGAGCGGGGTAAGTCTGCTGAAATACAGTCAAATTAACACACAGCTATTTAATTTTATTCAGCCGTCTCTGTATTCACAGTAAGGTCTGACAGCATCTATGCAAACTGAGCTGGATTTATCCCTCCGGCTAAGATGCGCTACGGATCCAATCCTCACTTCGGAAGATAACGTGTGTGTGTGTGTGTTTGTGCCCCAGTGTTGTGTGAACAAGTGAGACAGACACAGGCCTATATCTGGCAGATTCTCCACAGCTCTCAAACAGTGAAACACTGTGATCTGGCAGGCTTTTCTGGCAGAGCTGGCACCTGTCCCTCTCTGGCTGAGAATGCTTGGTTTGTGAATGACCTGGAGCTGGCGGAGACACGCCGCATTACTTGCACAGGGTTTCTGTGGGCTCACATGGATGAGTTTGCACATCTGGAAGCTCGCATCATGCATTCTGGGAGGGCTCGAGGGTGCATGTGCAAATGTTTACATTGCCCACACCGGCTCCTGCACTCAGCATGTAGTTTGTGAAAATTGTAGCACGTAGCAAGAGGAATCTGTTAATATTTACAGTTTGGGCTGCAAAAAAAAAAAAAAAACGCTCCTGGAAAGTGCCATCAAAACAAAACACGCAGTGTGATTTTTCAAGTCAAGATGCATACTGTTGGCTCTACATCTGCTTCAGCACAAGCAAGGAGAACTACCGCCTCGGTGTAATGAACTCAACATCTGCAGCAGGAGCATCTCAGAACACAACGCATCAGTGCAGCTTGTAAAGCCATGGAATAACGCTAAAGCGGACGGTACCTGTGGTCTTGTGCTGTGTATTTGAGGAGCTCGGCCAACTGTAGGGGATATTTGCAGATTTTCTGGACAGGGGTGAGCAAGAAGCCGTCTATAGCGATGTCAATCATTTGCTGGAGGAGGCGACAAGCCTCGAAGAAGTGCTGATACCTGCCATCCCTCATCAGTTTGCTTAACTCCATGCAGGCATCCAAGTGGTTGTTGCAGTATTCTGAATAGATCCAGAATCCGTCTTGCTGCAATGTAGAGGAGGAGAGATTCATCGTCAGAGGAAGTGAGACGGTAAGCACAATTAAGCAGACAGCCGGACTGCCAATATCTACATGAAGGCGGCTTTAAGTTAAGGATAACGACAGTTTTAGCTTCAACTGTGTGATGGTTACATTAAGACCCTGAGATAACTTAGCTCTAGTTTATGCATCTAGAAATCCGATGGAAACGGATGATCTTTTGCTGGACCATCCCTGAAACTGAAAGTCTAATCTTATTTCTCTGTGAATGTACCATCTGGAAGATTTACCATGTTGCACTGACGACAACACTCTTCAGTGTGGACGCTGTTACTGAGAAACGAAGCCATTTGCTATTTTCACAATTAGCGAAGTCAGAGGAAGCACAAAAGCAGCAAGAGGCTTCCAGACAGAAAGCAGTACTTTCTACAGAGGTTGTTACTTTAAAACAAATAACACAAAGCTGATCGTAATACAGCTCAGCTGCTCAGTTTCATCCTTTGAGTAGTTAGGGCCTTGTGCTAGCGATGGTAATAACATCAATCATCCCAATGGCTAATATAAAATGCCAAGGAGAGCCGTCTTTAATGTCAACGTTGTAATTATTGTGCCTTTGTTTGAAAGTAGCAGTAAAATCCTGTTTAACTGCAGAACTGTGCAGCACAACAGCTCTCTCACAGTGACGCTGCTCCTAAATGACAGAAAGTCACCCAAAGCTGAACGTATAGCATCGAACCAAGCCCAGAAGTCTGGCCTGCAGAATTTCTTTACCTCAGTAGAAGAGCCCATTTACTGCAGTTCCCATTTTAAATGGCGGACGTCGCTCTAAATTAAATCTGCATGTATTCAGCAACTCGTAGACAAAGAATAAAAATAAAATAAATAAGAGAAGAGCATTCCCGACATAAACTGAACATCAAAGTTTTACTGTACTATTTTTAGAAGACGATGTAACATTTTGGAAAAATGATTCCCTCTGTGTTCATAAACCAGCTGCTCTTTTGGTTTGGTCAGCGCCGCTCGTTGGCTGAATTTACACGACAAGACGGAAGGACATGAAACCAAGCGTGAGACCCTTGGATTATTACAATAAATGAACAACTTTACAATATTACATCCAAACAATTTCATCTCAATTATTAACCACTGATTGTTATTTTGGTATGATGTGGTCAAGATAAATTGCCATCTTGTAATTTGGTGCACATTACAGTCACTATGTGTGTAGAGAAAAAAGTAAAAAAGATGTTAATGATTCATTATCGTTAATGCAGAGTAGTTGTAGAATACGCTGTAAGATGTTTTGTGATGCAAAGGGCCTGTATTTTTGGTAATCAGACAAAAAATGGGGCAAAAAAAAACATCCAGCAAAGGGTGTCAAGGTCAGGGTCAAACCCCAGACAGCGAGCTCAACCACATGCTGCTGCTCTCATCACTGCATTCGTAGGTTTTTAGAAGCAGCTCTGTATCGTTGGATTGTTTTTATTTATTTTTTTAAAAACACCTCCTAAAATATATTCCACAAACTATATTAAAACAGTTAAATATTCTAGTGATGCACTGATAAGAAAATCTGGGCCAAAATTGATAATCAGTATTAATAATAATCCTCTCATAGTCCTGTGCTGCATCATTACTACTGTCACATGTAACACATGGCCTCCT
Source organism: Poecilia mexicana (assembly GCF_051168715.1). Classification (NCBI taxonomy): domain Eukaryota; kingdom Metazoa; phylum Chordata; class Actinopteri; order Cyprinodontiformes; family Poeciliidae; genus Poecilia; species Poecilia mexicana. The sequence goes on from NW_028263379.1 coordinate 27,344,837, forward strand.
CCTCCTGAGACACAAAATGGCAACCACATGGAAATAGAAATCAGTTGTTAATGTCGACCTGGGTTTATTTATTAGACTGATACAGTATGCAAAAAAATGTCTAAAATCAACCAACACAGATGCTCATGCCATCCCTCAACTCGTATAGAAAGGAGAACAATTGTTGCTATTAAACAGAAACTACAATCAGTTAAAATTTGCAACAGAAAGCTTTTCAAAGCCGATGAAAAATTGGTCCCAAAAATGTCAAAGACCTCCTTTTAAGAGTGAACAAAAAAAAAATAAAAAAGAAAATACTCACGTGTTCTAAAAAGCACGGCCCAATTTCAGAGAGGTGCGGTTCCTCTGTGTTGTACTGTTTCTCCAGATCTCTGACAAAGCCCATCTGGAAGCGGTAGATGTCCTCTATGTTTCCAAAAATGACCTTGAGCTGGTCGTCGTTGAACATGTCCACACGCTTCCTGCACTGGCGCAAGTAACCCTGCAAAAATAATAACGATGATAAAAAAAAAAGAAGAGGATAACACTTTTAAAAAATACGAGTTTCACATATTTCTTACTCGGAATTGCGTGAAGGGATTGTGACACGGCTGCTAGTGTTTAATTAAAGGTCATGATGCTTTAACATTTAGTGAAAATATCAAGATGTCAACTTGTCCAAATAATCACAGTCAGATTTCATGTGTCTGTATGAAGTCAGTGGGCTTTTGAAGGTGGAACACCCCTCCACTTCACAACCTTTATGCAGAGTGGTTCAACTAGCACGAGGTGCAGAGGTGAGAAGGTGAAATTTATGCTTTGCTGCAACTATTTTTAAACATTCCGCTTCATCCACAGAACAAGCAAAGGGCATTCAGAGGATTAGGCCCAGATGATTAGATAAGCCAGAAATGTGCATGAGAAACCACCCCAAGTCAAAGTGGTTTATTTATCTGCTTTATCTGCCGTGGAGCTGCTGCTGCTGCTCTGCACACATGCAAAGGCTGACGCTGGCTCTTTAAGAAGAACAAAATTCAAACCAGAACCAACCTGTGTTTATCTGAGTCTATTGTACTACAAACTATAGTTTTTGTTAATCAAACAACAATCAGAGAAAAACAAGAGGGATTTACTTAAAGCTACAAGGTTGTTGTTTTTTTCTGTAAAATCAATCGCACACTCACTTTAGAGATATCTTGTGTCATGGTCGTTTTCTGCTTGTTGCGCTACTTTGCTGTAAAACATTATTTATCGAGATAAAATCTAGAAAGCAAGCTTCCACAAACACATGCTTCTGCTGACATCACATCAGGAATGAGGCAGCTAATCTAATGTCTTTTGAAGACATACATTTTTCCCCTTGCCTCATGGGAAAAGGCTGCAATAAAACACACCGTTTGTGAAGAGGACCTCTGCCTCAAGACCGACTAAAAGTCACTTTTGTGCCATAGCTTTTTCAATGTGGCTGAACAGCGAGATTATTTTGCCTCTTGTGACGTCATTGTCCAATATAAATGCATCAGAATTGGTAGTTTTGTTTCTTCGGCGTACTTCTTATGAACCGTATTGTGAGATAAACTCACTCTTTATTTTATAGATTCACATACTTCAGTAAAAACACAACAAAAACAAAACAAGTATCTAGTATCTTTAAATTATGCGACTGGATGATTAGGAATGTGGTCCAATTTTAAGTTTTTAATCAGATTTTGATTTAAATGGCACTCGGGAAAGGCCTTCTCGGAGAAATTAGAACGCGCAGAACAAGGCTGAATTTTATTAAGCGCAAAATTCAACTTTAAACCTCAGCACAACTAACGAGATGTATTTGCTATAGACAGCCAAAACTATAAAGTGGTCTCACGTGTTTCTGACAAGAGGAGTCTCAGCTCTGGGCTGGTTTTTTTAATCCAAAGAAAAAATATGATTAAATCAGATAAAAGTGTGAATGTGGGAGTGTGACTGATTCTTAATAGATCCTCGTGTAGCATGAGCGAGCGTTCTCTACATCTCACACCTGCTTTTGTTTATTCAGCTTCTTGCAAATTTACTACCTCCGCTGATCTTACTAGTACTATTAGGAAACGGTGCGGAGCGCTGGTGTTTGTGCTGCTGGACGTGTTTCAGTACCTCACAGATGTCCTTGAGGTGTTTAATGTAGTGTCTCTCTGTGCTCATGATCTCGTTGATGACGTTAGCCCTCATTTGGTCTCGGTTTTGAAGGGGGGAGCCCAGACACAGGCAGTCATTGGTCGGATCTAGGTGCCCGTTCTGCACCTCGCTGGTCCCCTCGGCCGGCTCTGCCGCACCGTCCTCCTGGTTCACCCACAGCTGAGGACAAAACACGTTCACACACAGAGCCGCTCCGTCAGAGCTGCTCTTGGGTTCAACGCACAGATGTGACGGAAAGCGGTTTCACTGAACGTATTTACACAGCACGCTCCACACCTATTAGCACCACAAGATGTGCAAAAAGCCTACGGATGAATTCAACTTTTATTGCAGTAGCATAATCTCACATAAAAAAAAACAAACATTTTTTCCATGAAAACATGTGTAACACAGTTACTGGCATTGATTCTGTTAGCACGTTGCGAATGGGAGAGCACCTACTCCTCTCGTTACATTTAGAAAGGTTGGGGCGTCCAGACAGAAAAATCTTTGACCATTTTTATTTGTACAGTTTCTCTACATCACCCAGAGAGTCCTGGTTCCTCACTAATGCTCACTTCTCTTCAGCTCAACCTCCCAGGTTTTCTGCAGGATTTGGGGTTTGGGACTAAAGATACCCTTGAAAGAAGGTTGATTTTGTGTTAATTCTTCATTCAGTTTGGCATCATTTTCTTACTTAAAGACTCAATGTCAACACATATTCAATGTTCTGGGTGGCTACATACAATTTTATTCAAAATCTCCTACTATTCAAGGTCTTTGAAGTAGAAAAAGGCCCACAAGATCACAGACTCTCCACCATACTTAACAGTGAAAGTATGTTGCAATCTTGTGTTCGTTCTTTGTTTCGGGCCAAATCCAGCTGGGGTGGTTGTTGTCAAAAAGCTCAATCTTGGTCTAACCAGAGCTGAGGTTAGTTTAAGGTTTTTATTTGTAATGGTATGACGGAAAAAGGCTATTTTTCTTTAACACCTACCAACCGACAGGTTAGCAGGTAGGAAGCATTTAATTAATGCCACTCTTGGCTACAATTTATTTATTTTTTATAATTAAGCTTTGGAGATTCACTAAAACTACTCTGACCTTTTGGTTAACTTAAAAAGTCATTAATAACTACTTGCATGTTATTTCTAGGATGGACAGTTTTCCAGATTAAGTAAATTCATTCAATTTCGAATTCAACATATTATTTTTTTTGCAATTTGGGATTATGTTACTCCATTAAAAGAGTTGAACTTTATCAAATACTTTTTACCCAGTCTCACCAATGGCTCCAGTAGGTGTGGAGGACACTGTATGGTCAGCATTATCATTATTATCATTGCATGTTAGTATCACAAAATTGCTGTAATTTACATTCACACATTTGCTAAACATGTATCAGTCACTTTTCAGCATGAATGCACACACACACTATATATACACATATATATAAACTATTTCCATTACTTTTAGAGAGTTTCACTAAGTTTGCACAATAAATAAGTCTTGGGTTAGCATCTCAAAAAACGTTAGGTACATACTGCCAATCATACTTCAGTCCTGTGAGATACATATGCCGTCTTTATGGAAGCTATGCACACCATTTCCTCACAAAATCATGCAGCCTCCAAACTCGCACTTCACAGACAGATCCACATGTAAAGCTTATTCCAGTGTTTCACTGAGGGGGCCAAGTGAGCATGGTTTGATTTGCCCAGCAGCCAACACCTGATGACACACAGTTTGCCAAGAGTACATCAAAGAACCGACGTCCAGAATGCCAAACACAAAATGGGAAATGTAGCGCCACAGACAAGCAGAGTGACAGGTGGTTGAGCACTGACGAGAACTGGTAGCGCAGCAGTACGACTGAAAAGTAGTCAGAGTCAATAGTAAAAAAAGTACTGAGGAAAAAAAATCGTCATGTTTGATGTAAATATGCGTTACAAAATATCATCCTGAAATGACATTCTTTCACATCAATATGTGAGAATTTTACTCTAGGCCAGTAACAGGGCATTTCACACAGTCTTTACTTTTGACTCATCGGTAGCGCCTCTCTGTTGTCCCCGTTGAGGAATGATGTGATAACGCCATGGGTACATTAATGTCTGGTAATGTTAAGGGAACGTTGCGTGGACAGACTGGAGCGGGCGGGTGAGCGGGCAGGCTGGATGGGTTGATGGAAGCTGAGGGGAAAAAAAAACAAATAAAAAACGCACCTTTGACGTGGTGTTTTGGAACCGTGGAGTTGCTATGGGGTTGATATAGAAAACCTGTTTTGTTTGGGGCTGAGGAGGGTGGGGTTCCACCTTGGAGAGAGAGAATGACAGAACAGAGAGATACTGTTTGGTTGACAGTCACTCAGCCCGTCTTTCCTGCCCTCTCAGGAGTGAATATGGAAGGGTGGACAGGTGGGAATGGCCATGAGAAGAGTCTGGAGGGGAGGTGGTCTACAGTGGAAGGACTCCAGCTGCGGTTCAGCTGCTGCCTTACTTACGTACTCCAACTTCACTGGGTTAAATATCGCCTACATGAACGTCTAAAGATGCATAGTGCTCTGCCTTGCAAAAGTATTTGACCACATTGTGAAATTTTGCATCGTACAACCACAAATTTCAACGTGTTTAAATAAAATTTTACATGTTAGATCAACGCAAAGATGCAGCGATCCATCGGGGTTCAAGCTCTATGCTGGAAGATGAACCTGTGAAAGACCCGTCTCGAGTCTTTCACAGCCTCTTTCTTCTAGACTTACCCCATATGCAGCTACGTCCACCTTCCCATCAACTCTGAAATGCATCTCAGAGGAAAGACGTGTGTGACGCTAGTTTGACCCCAGATAATGTGCTCTACAACTACGCCAAAAGTTTGGGTGTTTTCTGGGGCTGTTTCACCTACTAAGTTGTTCTAAATGTTCTACAGGAACTTTCAACAGTGGGCTTCATTTGTGCCACTCTTCATACAGACCAGATTTATGGAGTGTACAGCTAATAGCACAATCACATTATTTGACTTGAGCTGTAGATCTCTGCATCTCCAGAGTTACCCTGCTTCTCTGAATTATGCTCCCCCTTTCTATCTGAGATGATGGACTGAAACATGTTCTACTTGACCGCTCGGCTGGGATCCAGAGTATTTATTCTCTTTACTAAACAGCTCAGATTAATAAATTACACACAGATGGACTCGATTTATTTATAGTGTAACTTCAAGGGGTTGCAAAAGATTCCATTTAGGAGAATCAGAGTAAAAAGAACTGAATATAAATACTTGCGATATTTTGTTTTTATTTTTCTTGTACAAAATGAAAGAAAAAAAAAAAACACATTTCTTCTGCTATACCATCTGCACAACTTTGAGCCGGTCTAACACATTTATGTTTATTAAAGTTTGTGGTTGTAAAAGACCAAATTTTGAAATGTTTAGTAAAAAAAAAAATACTTTGCTTACAATGAATATAGTTTGCTATGAGAAAAAAACATATTTCAAAAACTTATTTCAAAATACGTTTATAAGATTATGTTCTGTGCTAATCTTAATTTGAAAGCAGCACAAATTTTTAAAAATTCTCTATCAAGGTTTTGTTAGTTTCAAAATGGACCAAGTCTTTCCTCTATCTGGCTACATGCCCTTCAAATTAACTAGGAAAGTTTCAAAGCTCAACAAGGAAACGTGTAAACCACAATTATTTTGTCAATTTTAAATTACACACTTCTCAGCCATAACATTATGACCACCTGCTTGACATCGTGTTCATCCTCCTTTTGTCACCAAAGCAGCTCTGGCCAATCTAAACACTGACGAAGAATATCGGTGTTGATTATAATCCATGCACCCTGTGGAGAGTTGAGGTGTCTTTTTAGACATGTTTCTTGCAAAACACATTTCCTTCATATCTAGCTAGTGTAAGCTGCTTGTCCCGGCTTTTTTTTTGTGGCATACAGATGTGTGTTTAAATATCCATCAGGGCTTAGAGCATTAAAAAAACATCTGTATCATTCCAGGCTGCTTGTTTTCACACCACTGACATATTACTTAATCACAATGTTTTGGCTGTAAGGTGTAAACTGATGATTAAAATCCTAGATAGTTGCAAACAATAATAAAAAAAAAAACACAAGTTCAGATGTTGGCACCAGACTAAACTGAAACAGTCTAACGGGGAATGCAAGATGTTAGAATTATCACAGCATCGGCTCCTGGAAAATTAATTTCATTAAGGACAGGAGTTGAAGGTGAAAGCCAAATAAAACAAGAACCTCATTAGCATCTTTGTTTTATTCTTCTTGGATACAAAGATGCTTAGCTAACTGTTCTCTAGTCTCCTGGGCATCGTGTATTCCTAAAATAAACTAATTCAAAACTCTGTGTGCGTTTAAGTGTGTTTGACGTGACCGTGCGATTGCGCGTCTGTCCCCTCCGCTCTGTGTGCCGACGCGCTCACCGTTTCTGTGAGTATGAAAACATGTCCGCCGGGTCAAAGGTTCACTGGCAGCCACAGCTGCCTCCGACTCACCCGTACAAAGCTGGCGGGGAACCATCCCTCCTCCTCATCGATCTGGCCCCACCACCAGTCCTTGTTGGAAGCGTCCAGCACCTTTATGACGTCGCCGGCCTTAAACGCCAGCTCCCGATCCGCCATGGTCACGTGGTCCCATACCGCCTCAGCATTGACAACCGAGCCTCCACTTATCAACTAGAGGAGAAAGAGAGGGGATCTGCTTTGTTTTATTCTGACTACGTAAAAACAGTGCTGTGCAGCAACAGAACACGGCTAAACAAAAATCCATCAATAAAATGTACATTTTAAGCAGCAAAGAAATCAAACTTAATGCTAATTTTAAAAAAGTAATATGCCTCGTTTCGGCCTCAACCTGTGAAGCCTTTTTTGTTGAGATTAATAATTGATGCACAACTGAATGAGGAATCCAGTGACAATACAGGGATTGCAATGCATATACGACACCACAACAGCAAACAAGGTGCAACAAAAGAAACAAACAAAAAGGGCAACGCCATTAATGGGGAAACAACACCTTTCAGAGGCAACAAACCCACCTCTACATGAAGGTTGTAATTGGCTCATTATGACATTGTAATAATTACAGGTGTTAATGTAACGTAACAGCTAAGAAGCAGAACAACATGAAGAGATAACCTTCCATGCTTCCGCCAGGGTCGTGTTGTTTTGTTTGCAAAACCGTCTTCAGCAATCACGGACCAGTGGCTCGTCAGCTTCTATGTATTGATTACCAAATCATGAATAAATAATGTGTACATCTTGTCGTAGCATAAATAAACAGTAGCAGCGCACAGCTGTGTGCAGAGCCTGGAGCAGTGCAAGATATAACAGTGTTTCACAAAGTCATTCATCCTCATATGTTCGCCCCTTGAATTTCTTCATACCTTGTCATGTTGCAACCACAAAGTTGAACTGATTTTGACGAGGTTTTGTGCCATAAAAGGCCACATAATTGTAAAATGGAAGTATATAAAGTGGCATCACAATTTGATTGACTTTGAGTACAGTGTGTTTTGTGGTAGCTGTGTGTCACACATTGCATTTTGAATATATGCCTAAAGCAGAGGTTCCCAAACTGTGGGGCGCACCCCGTAGGGGGGGCGCCGTGTCATTGCAGGGGGGGGCGCGGGAAGCCATCTGGATGAAAAAAACAGAAAAACAAAACATGAACACTGTATGCGCTGGGTTTTTACCTGAGAATGGCCAACTCTCTGTTATTCCTATGTCAATTTGATACAGTAGAGGCTTCCATACTTCCCATATTTGTGTCTTCTGTCACATTTATCAGCAGTTAAAACTGTTTAATCCGTTGTTAACATGTTGTAACCTGTTTTTACGAGCCGCCTTTAAACGCAACATGAGCGCTACGATGCTCGCGCTGGGTTTACACCTGTGAAGGAGACCTGCTGCTGCTGTGCGGAGCTACGTAGGTTTGTGTTAGAATCACGGCAACAAACCATCAAAACGCCAAGAACTTTTCACATTTTTTCCCTCCAAACTAACCGACTGAGTTGAGTAAAGCTGTTGGATGCAGGTAATGTTAGCTAAAGGATGACTAGCTAACATCAATACAGAACCTTAAGCTTAAGTACCTTGTAGGCTACCGATGTTGGTGTCTATTTTCAGCTACGTACATTCATTTTGCCCCCCAAAAAGTCGATGCACGTCACACATGTTGTTTCAACCAGACAGCCATTTGTAATCCATGGGGGGGCGCAGAAGAAAAAGGTTTGGGAACCACTGGCCTAAAGTTTCTTTTGTAGCAGGGGTGACAAACTCATTGTCATATCAAAAACCTGAATGTTCTTAAAGGGCTGGTTGGGCCAGAATATATTGACAGAACTAATTAAATTGTTAAAATATCAATAAGTAGCTGCTCCTCCAGGATTTTATTATTGTTTAAGTGGTTTTTTTTCTGCAACAAAAATTTCATATTTTGTGGTGCCAATTTAGAAATTAGGAAGGAATTAGGAATTAGTATGATATTTGAGCTAATGTGTGATGTGACTTTTTATTACATACCGTACCAATTATGGACTATAACTTGACCTCAAGTAAGGCTCCCATCACTTAAACTTAATGTTTTTGACCAATTTTGAGAAAATTTGAGATAAAAAAAAAAAAAATTAAAATGCAGAGATTTGATTTTGTGTGAATTTTGCAGATTTGTGAAAAACTGGAAGAATGTGTTGATGTAATTTGGAGTCTACAGGGCCACAGAAAAAGCTGTGGCGGGCCGGATTTGGCCCCCAGGCCTTGAGTATGATGTGTTTTATAGTCTCATCTGACCAAATAGCCCTCTTTCAAATGTTTGCTGGGTGCAAACTGAACCTTTTTCGACTTTCTCTTGACTATAACTTTCCCCTTGACTAGCAGTCAATGGATTCTCTAACCTCAGCTGTGAGTTTCTGCAGTTTTTCTGCAGGTCAAAGTTTGAAGTATCTTTTACTGAAGTCCTGCTAACCTCCTTGGTCATCATGATGCTGCTCGTTCCTTAACATTCCCCCACACACCTCTCATACCTTTACAGAAAACCTGTACTTAACAACAGGTGCCAGAGTAAGTCTAGTCAGGTTTATTAGTTTAGCACATTTCACCATCAAGGCAGTTCAAAGTGCTTCACATGACAATGCACTAAAGCACTACTTTCTGTGGGTCGATCACACAAACTTCCTATAAAATACAATGGTGTGTGGTTACAACAGGGTTTGTCGTAACCAAATATTTTCCATCTTTGATTGAGTTTTTTTTTAAAGGGTGACAGAAAAATCCATTATTTTGACAAATTACACACAACTGACCAAATGGTCAGTGACAGAGTATCATCTCTGATCTGGACGCTATCCGAGCGCTGATGGCGACGCGCTGAAGGGTTTTAGACAAGAGGCGTTGGAGTGGTTCTTTGGAGTGGTTCCTTCAGTTCTCCCACTGGAGGAAATGTTTTGGGGCTTCAGGTAATGTTCAAAGAGTCTTGTCGAACTTCTGACCACTTTCATTGGTGAAATGTTCCCCGATTTCAAAACTCTCACTGCAGAGAAAATGCTAAACGTAATTGATGTCATCGTCAACTGTATTTGATTGATGACATGATGTAGATTATCCGTTCAGCTTGTTGAATATCAACTAAACAGGATGAAAATTAAATGCAAATGCCAATATTGTTTTAAAAATTGATGGGTAAAAATACTGTATTTTTTTTCGACAACGCTAGTCAAAATGGCAGACAACATAAGTCTACCGTGACCTCTGGGTTGTAATGTGATAAAATATAAAGTACGGACACTTTTGCTGGACATTTAAAAAAATATCAGGTAAAGTAAGAGCACTGAACCCAGTAGGGTGATGCATATTCTTTAGGGAACTTGGAGAAGCTAAAGGTTTTTCTTATTAAAGGAAGAATAGGCAGCAGATAATGTTCTGAAGGCAGAACCGGACCTGACATCATCAGTCCACAGCCTCGCCATCCATCACACTGACTAGTCAGCTGTCTTGCTTTGACAACTAGACGTCCATGCATATTTGCACATGCAGAGCCACACTTCTCTCTTGGTATACGTTAACCCTGTTTATGGCCCTGTGAGTCGTTTCTAAAATTGTTCTCCCTGCAGTAGTGTTCATCAGCATTCTCCAGTTTGGAACTAACCGTGCATCCATTCCCTGGGGCTGTGGGCAGAGTAGCCAGGGCTAACCGAACCTGACAGGCGATGCTTAAGCTCCAGGTAAGGAGTTATTAAAGGCCCGGAGACGACTGTGTCCCATGGATGGGTATGAATTTTGCTATCTTCATTCAGGCACTATGTTTTCTTTTTTTAATCAAAGAAGCTCTACTTCCTTTTATGATTTAGTTTCATATCTCTAGTACAAAAAAATTTCCCCATTAGCTCTCAGGCTTCACAGAACCTCCAACCCGTACAGCTGCAGGGGATATAAGCCAATCAGGGCAGAGGAGTGAACAGAAGGGGAGGCATCCACGCCTGCAAGGCAAGGAATGGCTGTCGTCATGGTGACAGATGAGGATGCTTCACTGATGCTGACAAAGATGATGGGATGAGGCAAGGACACTTCAGGAAGCGCCAGAATATTTCCAAATGTGGGGAGTGAGCGAGCTGTCACAAACAAAGAGTGAGCGCTGAGCAAGCATGCAATCATTCTGTTGTGCAGCTTTACACACTCGCAAACCTGCCGCACTTCAGTGCAAAGCTCGGTGACATCTGATGTCAAGCTTCAGGAAAATGCTGACATCGAGCAGGTAGGTGTAGCACCTACTTTAAAGACACCTTTGGACAGATGTATACAATAGATTAGGAACGACATGTTGCTCTCAGGAATAGTAACCTTAATCAAAATGTAAACTTCTTGCTTTTCTAAGGGGCTCAACAGGCAGTTTGCAGCAACAAGTGGGGGAGGGCAAGCACGTCTCAACTCAACTTTTAAGCTGTGGCCACTCTGATACTTCATCCTGTCGTTGGGACTGTAAAATCAATGTGCCTTAAAGAAAAAGTAGCAATTTTGAAACCAAAACCAGAAGCCTGCTGTACATTGATACCTACAACAGATCAGATTTGCATTCAAGTCAGTCTTGCCTCCTACGTTTCCACCGCCACTTCATTTTCAACCCCGTTCAGCACAAGCACAATCTCTCCAGTCCCTACCAATGGACAGGAACACAGAAAGAGAAAGTGAGGCAGAGCGTTTACTGCTGAAACCCCCGACCCCATCCCACCTCACTCTCCTTTGCGTCTTCCCTTGATCTTCCAAATGAGTCCTGCACTCTCCAATATATTGCATCCCTTTCCCCCTTCTCATGTCTGAATAAATTAAAAGCTTTACATAATCAGTCTTCCCCCATCCTCTAGAACACCCCCATACCTAGCCCTAGCTTGATCATTTGGCATACGGTAAACACAAAGATAAAGCCATGCTCATTATTGCTTCTTTGTCTATCTGCTCTTGTTGTTACAGAAGCAACATCAAACATCAGTGAGCCAATAATCACTCTTTAAACTGCAAATCTTCTATTTGGGTCAATGCAAATAAATGCAGAGAAATCTGTTCCCACACACAGAAGCAGATGACAATGCTTTCTGTTTTTTTTTGTTGTTGTTTTTTTTAGGCTGGCAAATGTGTTAGAATAAAAAGCTGATTCATTTTCTTGTATCATCTTTGCAGCTCAACACATCAGCATTCACCGCACTGGCAGATCCACTGCATTCCAACATCACTCTGTCTCCGTCCACAGCACAGCTGCACCAGAACACCTATAGCATCCCCGAGCAGACGCACGCGTGCCTCAATGTCCGAGCCTTACCATGTTGGTGGCGTGCAGCTGTTCGGCGAGAGTATGCATGGAGAAGTCCGGCTCATTCAAATCATTGTAACTGAATCCCTTTAGGAAGCAGCCGAGGTGACAAGCGGTCCTCCTTAGACGTCAAGTAACAAGACGCCGTTATCCCTGAAAGAGGTTTCTCTACCCCGACGCACCGAGTGAGTATCGCGGTCCGTCCTCCCTGTGTCTGCCAGCCCTCTTATGTAATACACTTATACCCCGAGTCTGGGAGCCAATCAAAGATGCTCTCCTCAGAACTGGTGAGAAACACACGCACATCCTCGCACAAAACGCTCGTCTCACTCACTCACTCGCTCTCACACCATCTGCACATCCACACTTCTGGCTGCACCGCACACAACCCGGCACGGCTCTATCTAAAGGTACCTGCCCTGGAGGGGTTACACATTCAGCGAGGAACAAGGGAGAGCGCCCAATCAAAACCAGCAGTCAGATGCTACTTGTCATGCTAACATGTGAACACATCTGTAATTAGGAAAGGCATCAGTGGTAGCCACGACACCTGCAGTTGATGTTATGATCTTGTGTCTTCTGAATATACTGCTCAAAAAAATAAAGGGAACACTCAAATAACACATCCTAGATCTGAATGAATGAAATATTCTCATTGAATACTTTGTTCTGTACAAAGTTGAATGTGCTGACAACAAAATCACACAAAAATCATCAATGGAAATCAAATTTATTAACCAATGGAGGCCTGGATTTGGAGCCACACACAAAATTAAAGTGAAATGTTCCCTTTATTTTTTTGAGCAGTATATATATTTTTTAAACAAGTAAATGTTTTGGGCCCTGTGAGGTCACAGCTAAGGAGGATGTTTATGTGATCTGCCACAGGGATGACAACTCCTGCCCACATGCTATGGCATGTGATGAAAGTATCTGTGTTCAAGGCGTCGCTAGCAAACTTCTCTCTTTATGCATACAACCTGATGGGCTGATGCTTAGTGGAGAGCAATGGCCTCAAAGCTGAAGGTTTCATTTGCCTAAAGATAGTTTTCTATTTGTTGACAAAACATTTTAATAAATTTGCAGTCAAAGGGGCAAGTGTACAAAAGTGTTTGCGACTGATTTTATATGTGTGTGTGTGTATGCCCAATCCTTCTAATTCTTCTGAAACACAAATGCAGAACTGCTCCTAAAATAGCTTTCTGCACTGATGTTCACATTTGTATGAGGCAAGATGGGAAATCCACTTATATCAATGTGTGTTTCTGTCAATTATGGCCAGAAAAAAACAAAAAGAAGCTTCACATTCTTTAAGACCAGGTTGTTTGCACAATCAAGATCACATAAAAATACCCTCTGCTGAAAACCGGTGGTAATTTTGCCACAGAAGATATAAAATGAAACTCTTTGTGAATGTTTTCTGTATTTACCAAGTGAAATGAAATATAATCATACATGTGTTAATTTTGTTTTCATATAACTAAAAGTTAAAGTATATATTTTTTAAAACTACATTGAGCAATTTAATAAACTGATTCTTACCAGCTAATATTTTTTTTTAAATAAAATGAAACACTTAACGTGATGAATTTGTCATCATTTATTGGTTTAAAGTTACAATTTTGAGGAACACCTTCTTGAGTCAGGAGTTTTCTGTAAGCTAAAATAATTTCATAAGTTCAAACTATTCTCTTGAACTTCTGAATAACCCTGAAAATGTTGTGTGGGTGTATAAACAGGGGGAAACTGTGACCTGAAGAAAAAATAGGTGCACATTTTTCCCATCTGAATTTGATAGCCATGTTTGCATCTGCATAGTGCACTCTGCTTTGTGGAAAAATAAAGCAAAGGTATGAAATTGACTTAAAAGTATGAGCCATTGCACTGAGTTGTAAACTCCCTCCCACAAAAGTTTCCAAACAAAGCGTGGCGTTTCATTTGTTAGATTTTCATGCAGATATTCAAAACATAACCACTTTAAAAACACTGCTATCCTAACCCTCAACTCCAGGCCCATCAGAAGTAACAGCAGCAAACTTTCAGCATCAACTATATGGTTTCTTCTTTGCTTTTGGTGTATTTAAATAAGTGTGCAACATCACCACATAAAGGCTTGGCATAGTTATTGAAAGCTTGCAGGAAATTTTGTAGATGAATAATGCTATCTTGAGAAGTGTTTATGGTAACACTTTATTTGAAGGGGTGTGAATAAGACTGACATGACACTGTCATAAACATGACATAACACCTGTCATGAACATGAACGAGTCTTTATGAATGTCTATGAATGTTGTCATGAAGCGTCATTCGGTAAATAATGACACCTTTAATCCAAAGTTGCATTGAAAGTCCATTAAAAATGCCAACTTTGCATTAAATTGTCATTATTTACAAAATCATGCAAAGTTTTAATGGACTTTTAATGCAACTTTTAGAGCAACTTTGCATTAAAAGTGTCATTATTTACCGAATGACACTTCATGACAACTATCAGAAACATTCATAAAGACTTATTCATGTTTATGACAGTGTTATGTCAGTCTTATGCTCATCGCTTCAAATAAAGTGTTACCGTGTTTATTAAGGATGAACAATGATTGTTAAAAACAACAACAACAAAAAAACAACCTGTGAGTTCATGTGCCTACCTTTCAAGCAAAAAAATAATTTACAAGCATCAAAGAAACTTGAGTTGGTAAGGCACCAAACTGGGCTTTAGCCCAGGGGGACATTACCTCCTAAACACGGCCCTGCATACAGCACTTGCCACTTAAGCTCAGGGGTGAAAAAGACAAAGCACTTTAACTTGAGTGTGAAACAGCACATACAGTAGCTTTTAAAAAAAAAATCCTTGCCAGTATATCTCTAAAAATAGCTCTGTCATGGATGGCTCTGGGACAGGCTTTTAGCATATCTATTTCTGACATTCATTCAACATTCATGATACCTGCCTCCAATCCTTTTATTACACTACAGCAAGAATAGGATAAATGTGTTTTCCCCCCCTCTCTCTATTATCACAACCTGACAAGCCTTTCTACTCAGAAGACGCTGAGCCTGAGACAAAAATTAATATATAATTCCACATATTCATCACTATAAAATGAACAGGTTGCACACGGGTGTCAGGTGGAAGCCGTGCAGACTGGACAAATGAGAATATTGGGGGCTATGAAATGGGAGCTGAGTTTAGCTGAATCTAAAATGGGGGAAACCTGGAGTGATGGAGGCCCTCCTTTATTAGGCCCAGCCCTGCCTGCTGTCGGTTACTGTTCAGCTGAGATCACAATGATCCTCCAGAGCAGCCGCCTGGGTCTCTCACTTGCAACGCTATTTGCTACAAATATCACATTAACTTCTGCACAGAGATCACTGAGCAGCTATTAGCTGCCATGTTGTGAATGTGGCTACGGTGGATCATAATAGAAAAGAAGAAGAAGAAGAAGAGGGGGGGGGAAGCAAGTCCTGACGCAGCAGTAGGACAGGGTTGGAAAGTCTGATTCCATGTTCATCTTTAAGACAACAACACTGCATGACAGATATTAGAAAACACAACATGGGGGAGAGGAGGATCAAAATATTTAGGAGCTGTGTACGAGTGATATGAATTTCCAGTTAAGCACAGAAAAGGTAAGAGCATCACAGACCTGGATCCGCACAACTACAGCCACCACTAGACAACAGCAGCTATCACAAACGGTGAGAGGACACAAGACATAAGGAAGGTTTAGGGGAGGGGGTGGGGGGGAGAGTGGTGGGTTTGGGTGAGCGGAGAGGGGGGGGGGGGCACACAGAAATACATTATGTTGTACCAACGTCATTCATTTCAACGCGTAGCCGTGATGGAGCGCCGGGTGTCCCCGCTCTCGACCAACGCGCACCGCTTTTCTCTCCTCTCCAGAGCGTGGTGCGCTGCGAACCGGGCCCCAAGCGCAGATCCATTAACGAGTACCGAGGATGAACATCAACAGCACGTTCACAAGCACCAGAACCGCGATCACCGTAAACACCGCGCAAGTCTGGACATCCAAGGCCATGGCGCAGCGCTGCGGGCCGATGCTGAGAGGGGGGCTCTCTGTTAACGGCTTGTTCCCAGCTCGCTCTCTCTTTCTCTCTCAGACCCCCCCGCCAGGTCTAGACGCGAAGCTTCAAAGCGGCCGAGAAATCCACCATAACCGATGAGGAAGAAATGGAGAGGGGAGGGTACAAAAAAAAATGTCTTCCTATGCCTCTTCACAATAGCGTTTCACAAAGGCACGGGAAGAGATGCATCATCCTCACCATCATCATCGTCATCAGTCTGCACCGCGATTTCTCCCCGCTAGTCAACACCTGTCGGTGTTTTCGCCTCTTCCCCTGCACTGACCGACGGCCAGGCCAATAGATTCGCAGGGCTAACAAGAGAAAAAGGCTGTGCGCAGGCTGTTCGCAGCTGCCGAGCAGCCTTCCGGTGAGTGGGAACCAAGGAGATGTACCGGGAGCCTGAGAGGCGGTCCTCCAGTGATCAGCGCGCTGCTGCTGGACTACCGGCTTCAGACATCACCTACAGCCGGGGGAGGGGCACAGCCAGCCCCCTTTTCTGACTATATCGACCACTGAGACCACAATCATAACCTCATTCATCTCCCTCCCCACCTAAAAATATCGTGCTGGAAGCTGTGGTGATTTATGGCTTATCATTAGCAGCTCAGCACGAAGGGGATTGGACGTC
Organism: Poecilia mexicana; assembly: GCF_051168715.1. NCBI lineage: Eukaryota > Metazoa > Chordata > Actinopteri > Cyprinodontiformes > Poeciliidae > Poecilia > Poecilia mexicana. The sequence continues at coordinate 27,361,505 of NW_028263379.1, forward strand.
AAATAATAGTTTCAATCACCATCTTCTTATCATGCTGCTCTACTGGCGTGATGTCAGCCTTCCTTATTGCAGTTTCTATCAGGTGCAGTGATTGCAGGCGACACTGCCTTCAACAATGTTTACAATCTGTTTCACAAGCTTCTCACTAAGATGATCAGAGTACTCAACAGTTGAAGTTTAAAACAATAATTGACATTCAACACACACATCTGTTATTAGTCAATTTTACCTACAGAATGAGACTGGGTAACTATAAACTAAAACAACCTTTGTTATATTGTTAAATCCTGTTTCCTGAAGGTCAACATGTGTCTTTTGGATTTAACTTAAGTTTCAGTGAACTCCCTTACATTTTACTCATTACTTAACTTGAAGTTTGCAAAATTCTTCATAAGAAAGGCCAGAATAGAGTGCATGAGGCTTAATAAGAATGTTTTTTTTTAAGTTAATGATACCAAAACCTATGAAATATCTTTATTTTATAGGTTCACCAACAAAAATGTTTTGTACATTGAGTTGGGACACAAAACAGCTTTAAAATGCTGAAGTTTTGCGTTAAATCACACAGCACTACACTGTTGAGTGTTGGCATTTTTAAAAATCCGTTACAGTCAAAATATGTATATCCAAAACATTATTGTTCCAACAGGTAGTCTTTCAAATGTAGACACATTTTTCACTCAACAACCAAGTTTACTTCATAACAATGATCTTAACCACAGCACAGCAGCTTTTGGCATGACGAGTAAAGAATAGAGGACCCAAACAGAGAGCATTTTTAATTAGTGTTAAATATATGGAAACTTACAGAAGGACATGGGACAAAGACCAGGAAACAGGCATGGTAACAGAGGAGGCAGTGGGGAACCATACAAACCGGAGAGCCTAAATACGCAGAGAGAGGAAAGAGAGTGGCATATAGGAACCAGAGGGACTAATCAGAGGTAAGTAGAGGCAGGCAGAGGGAAATTGAGAGATGTGAAACAGCTGGGTAGGGAGAAAGAAACAAATCTGAGACACAGGAAAACCATAAAACCCTCAAACTAACGTAAACAATAAACACACAAACCAAAGGAAACAAGTTCAGAGCACAAGCAATGAAAAAAAAGTGAACAGTCCTGCGACAACAAAATTTAAGACCTGTCTTTGCTATATTGAAGGACAAATTACATTTTTTAAAATGAATTTAAGACATTGAAGACATTTAGTTTAATTTATTTCAGATGGATGAATTTCAAAATTTTTAAGACTTTTTAAGGATGCACAGTCACCCTGATGACAGCTACTAAAACATTAATATCTGACTTTTTTGTGTTTTCTCCATAAAGTGGACGATGAAAGTTATACAGTTGACACTGAATGAACTAATACAAGAAAATTAACAGTTTCCAAAAAAAAACCAACAACCCTAAAGTAAAAACTAATAGAAAAGAAGAACAGGAAAAGAGATACCTTATAAAGCTCAGAGGTTTCAAAATTATTAATCTGACTTAGCTAACCAGAAGAACAATGTATAGCATCAGGGCTTCTGTCTACTGTTTTATTAAACATTTCCAATCAAGTTGTTCACATAAAACCAGCTTCAAAGTGACCATATAAAAAAAATTAACTAGTCTTAAAGGCCTGATTGCGGATTTGTTTTGGATTCTGACAACAGACACAGAGGAAAATTTGAGCAAGAGTTGCTTCGTGTGCATTTTTATTTATTTATTTTTTTGTGCCGTATTCGAACAATACATGTGAGCAGAGAGAGGATTAGACAAGCAAACAGATCTAAAGGGCGGGCCAGAGAGCAGAACACCAATGTGATGTGTTGATGTCATAAATATGCTAATATGCACGCAGTGTCATCTGGTGACATTTAGAGCACTTTTTCAGCTGACTTTAGCTACATGTCTCATAAAAATGTCATTTTTTGTGAACTGAACTTTGACCTAGTTGGTAATAAGTGGGAATTTGCATAGAGGATTCAGCTGAATGGAACTTTATGCTTGCAAACAAACAGGTTTCCTTGCTTTGTAAGGTTTCCTGGGGATTTACAAATGAGGATTGTTGAAATGAACACAATTCAACTATGCCGATATATTGCTGCTCAATTTTTATGTCAACTAAATATGGTACAGTAGCTTTAGATGCCACTGTTCTAATGAAAGACTTTCCCTGTTTGTTCTGCATCGTATTTAAAAAAAACACAGGAGAAATTATTACAAAGTATTTCCACCAGTGTGTTGGTCCCAGCTTCTTTATTGCTACTGGAAATACCCTAACCAACCTGATGGAGCTTTATTACTGTCAAAGAATAAAACTGCAGCTGTTGTCATTTTCCACTCTAGACATAGTAAATATTTATCATGTTCCTATAAATGGTTAAAACTTTTTCCTAATGCAGTATTATTCATATTTTTGTGATCTTTACTTGTAAAAGGTTCAGTCTACTTGATGATCCTGCTTGTTCTGTTTTTGAAGTTATGCCAACCACACAACAGAGTCTTGCAACAACAGTATTCATAGCCCTTAAACTTTTTAATGCCTTGCATTACAAAAGATACATTATAACCACAAAGCGCTTTTCAGAGGACTTAATGTAACAGACTGACACAACCCATGCAAATAAGTAATTGCAATTACATGGAAGGAAAATTATGCATGGTTTTACTTTTTATTTTTTTCCATCATAAAAAGCCGAGGGACCGACCAGACGGGGCAGGGAAAAGTTGTGTAGAAGATAAAAGTAGGGTTATTTTATAAAGCAATACATGAAAATTTGATGCAGCACGTTTCAGCCCATCACCTGAAACTGAAAGAGTATGACACAACTGCAGCCCTACCAAGACACGGCCAACTATCTGAGATGACAGCCTGCTCAAAGAGGGTATTACTCAGATAAGCACAGAATAGACCAATGATAACTCTGGAGGAGCTTTAGAGGTCAGTCTGCTGACTAAAACCAGGCCTTATGGAAGAAAAAAGCCTTTAAAAAAATAAACCCTACAGTGAATTAAACACTATTTAAACCTGCAAATCAAGTTAAGAAGGGTGGAGAAACAACCCTAAACATACAGCTAGAGGTGGTATTAGATCAAAGAATGTGCAACAATGGCCTAGTTAAAGTCCGTGCTTAAATCCAACTCTGAAGCGAGACCTGAAAACAGATGTTCACAGATTATATCCATCTATTCTGAGTGAGTTTGAGCAAAGCTGGTCAAGGTATACCGCAAAGCTGACACCGCAGTCAGTGGTGAATTCACAAAGTCAGATGGGGATGCAACTGTAGTCGTTTTAATAAACTAGCTGCGTTACACCGAAACATCCCGTTTGTGATTCCATTTCATAGTTTTGCTTTTGTCGTCAACAAAGTTGTATCACGAAGAACATTTCTTAACTGCGAACAAAGACAATCTGTGCTATAAGGCAGTGAACGTGAGACGCCCTTCACCCAGAGAGACACCGTGACACACACTTTAAAAGAGCAAGCAGCTCTTACACATAGTGACTACTCTGAGTCTGCTGCACACTGTAACGCTAACACAACAACAGCACATCTTGTGTTCCGATTAGGCGATCAAAGCGGCAGAAACTTTAACTATTAATGTACTTTTTCCTGTCTTGCCCAACGATTCCAAATACTGCTTTCTCAGTTTGCTCTTTGCACTGTGAGCAATCTACTACCACAGTTGTGGGCTGACTTTCTTGGGCAACTGTGTGGCGGTTTGGAACATACCAAGCATATTGATGACGAATGCTGGCAAGGCAGA